>NC_092750.1:105986733-106586733 GCF_047496795.1 Chiloscyllium punctatum | reverse complement strand
CTGTCCCCCCTCTGTCTGTCCTCCTCTCTCTGTCCCCCTCTCTCTCTGTCCCCCTCTCTCTCTGTCCCCCCTCTGTCTGTCCTCCTCTCTCTGTCCCCCTCTCTCTCTGTCCCCCCTCTGTCTGTCCTCCTCTCTCTGTCCCCCTCTCTCTCTGTCCCCCTCTCTCTCTGTCCCCCTCTCTCTGTCCCCCCTCTCTCTCTGTCCACCCTCTCTCTGTCCCCCTCTCTCTGTCCCCCTCTCTCTCTGTCCCCCTCTCTCTCTGTCCCCCTCTCTCTCTGTCCCCCTCTCTCTCTGTCCCCCCTCTGTCTGACCTCCTCTCTCTGTCCCCCTCTCTCTCTGTCCCCCTCGCTCTCTGTCCCCCCTCTGTCTGTCCTCCTCTCTCTGTCCCCCTCTCTCTCTGTCCCGCCTCTGTCTGTCCTCCTCTCTCTGTCCCCCTCTCTCTGTCCCCCTCTCTCTCTGTTCCCCCTCTGTCTGTCCTCCTCTCTCTGTCCCCCTCTCTCTCTGTCCCCCCTCTGTCTGTCCTCCTCTCTCTGTCCCTCTCTCTCTGTCCCCCTCTCTCTCTGTCCCCCCTCTATCTGTCCTCCTCTCTCTGCCCCTCTCTCTCTGCTCCCCTCCCTCCCACCTGACTCTCTCTTTCTCCCTCTCTCTGTCCCCCTCTCTCTCTGTCCCCCCTCTCTCTTTCTCCCCCCCCTCTGTCCCCCCTCTCTCTCTGTCCCCCCTCTCTCTGTTCCCCTCTCTCTGTCCCCCTCTCTCTCTGTCCCCCTCTCTCTCTGTTCCCCTCTCTCTCTGTCCCCCCTCTGTCTGTCCTCCTCTCTCTGCCCCTCTCTCTCTGCTCCCCTCCCTCCCACCTGCCTCTCTCTTTCTCCCTCTCTCTGTCCCCCCTCTCTCTGTCCCCCCTCTCTCTGTCCCCCCTCTGTCTGTCCTCCTCTCTCTGCCCCTCTCTCTCTGCTCCCCTCCCTCCCACCTGCCTCTCTCTTTCTCCCTCTCTCTGTTCCCCCCTCTCTCTGCCCCCCCCCCTCTATGCCCCCCCACTCTGCCCAGCTCTCTCTGTCCCCCTTTTTCTCTTACCCTCTCACTCTGTCCCACTCTCCCTGCCCCCCTTTCTCTCTGTCCCCTCTCTCTCTGCCCTCCTCTCTCTGTCCCCCCTCTCTGTCCCGCCTCTATATGTCCCCTCTCTCTCTGTCCCCCTCTCTCTGACCCCCTCCATCTCCCCCACACGCTGTCCCCTCTCTCTGTCTGCCTCTCTCTGTCACCCTCTCTCCGCCCCTTCTCTGTCCCCCCTCCCTCTGTCCCCCTCTCTCTGTCCCCCTCTCTCTCCCCCCCCTCTCTCCCCCTCTCTATCTCCCCCTCTCTCTCTCTCCCTCTCTCTGACCCCCCTTTCTCTGTCCCTCTAACTCTGTCGCCCTCTCTGTACGCCCTCTCTGTCACCGTCTCTCTGTCCCCCCTCCCTCTGTCCCCCTCTCTCTCTTTCCCCCTCTCTCTCTGTCACGCTCTCTCTGTCCCCCTCTCTCTGTCCCCCTGTCTCTGATCCCCCTCTCTCTGTCCCCATCTCTTTCCCACCCGCCTCTCTCTGTTCCCCGCTCTCTGTCCCCCTCTGTCTGTCTCCATCTGTCTGTCCCCTTCTCTCTGTCCCCCTCTCTCTCCCACCTGCCTCTCTCACCCCTGCTCTCTGCCCCCCTCTGTCTGTCGCCCTCTCTCTGCCCCCCCCATCTCCCATCCGCTTCCCTCTATCCCCCCTCTTTTGCCCCCTCTCTCTCTGCCCCCCTCTCTCTGTCCCACGCTCTCTCCCACCAGCCTCTCTCTGACCCCTCTCTCTCTCCCACCTGCCTCTCTCTCTGTCCCCCTCTTTCTGTCCCCCTCTCTCTCTGCCCCCTCACTCTCTCCCCCTCTCTCTCTCCCCCCTCTCTGCCCCCCCTCTGTCGCCCTCACTTTCTGTCCCCCTCTCTCTCTGTCCCCCACTCTCTCTGTTCCCCACTCTCTCTGTCCCCAACTATCTCCATCCCCCCTCTCTCTCTGAACCCCTCTACCACCCCACTCTGTACCCCTCTCTGTCCCCCACTCACTGACTCCCGCTACCTGCCCCTCTTTCTGTCCCCCTCTCCCTCACACCCGCCTCTCTCTTTCTCCCTCTCTCTGTTCCTCCATCTCTCTGCCCCCTCTCTCTGCCCCCCTCTCTCTCTGCTCCCCTCTTTCTGTCCCCTTCTCTCTCTGACCCCCTTTCTCTCTGACCCCCTCTATCTGTCCCACTCTCTCTGTTCCCTCTCTCTCTGTCCCCTCTCTGTCCCCTTCTATCTCCCCCACTCTCTGTGCCCCTGTCTCTTTCACCTCTCCCTGTCCCCCCCTCCCTCCCACCCGCCTCTATCTTTTCCCCTCTCTCTGTTCCCCTCTCTCTCTGCCCCCTCTCTGTCCTCCTCTTTCTCTGACCACCTCACTCTGTCCCACTCTCTCTGCCCCCTTCTCTCTCTGCCCCACTCTCTCTGTCCCCTCTCTCTCTGTCCCCCTCTATCTCCCCCACTCTCTGTGCCCGTCTTTCTGTCCCCACTCTCTGACACCCTCTATTTCCCCCACTCTCTGTCCCCCTCTCTCTGCCCCCCTCTGTCTGCCCCATCTCTCTGCCCCACTCTGTCTCTGCCCCCCTCTCTCTGCCCCCTTCTCTCTCTGTCCCCCTCTCTCTGTCATCCTCTCTTGTCGCCATCTCTCTGCCCTCCTCTCTCTGCCTCCTTCTCTCTCTATCCCCTTCTCTCTCTCTCCACCCCTTCTCTCTGTCCCCCCTCTCTCTGACAACCCCTCTCTCTGTCCCCTATTGTCTGCCCCCTCTCTCTGCTCCACTCTCTCTCTGACCCTCTCTCTCAGTTCCCGTCTCTCTGTCTCCCTCTCTCTCGCCCCCCCTCTCTCTCTGCCCCCTCTCTCTCTGCCCCCCTCTCTCTCTGTCGCCTCTCTCTCTGTCCCCTGTCTCTGTGTTCCCCTCTCTCTGTCCCCCTCTCTCTCTGTCCCCCCTCTCTCTGTCCCCTCTCTCTGTCCCCTGTCTCTGTGTTCCCCTCTCTCTGTTCCCCTCTCTCTCTGTCCCCCTCTCTCTCTGTCCCCCCTCTCTCTGTCCACCCTCTCTGTCACTGTCCCTCACCTCTGTCGCCTTCTCTCTGACCCCTCTCTCTGTCCCCTCTCTCTCTGTCCTGCCATCTCTCTGTCCACTTCTCTCTCTCTCCTTCCCTCTCTGTCCCCCCTCTCTGTCCCCCGTCTCTCTGCCTCCCCCTCTCTGTCCCCCTCTCTCTCTGTCTCCCTCTCTCTCTGTTTCTCTCTCTCTCTGCCCCCCTCTCTCTCTGTCCCCGTCTCTCTGTCTCCCGCCTCTCTTTGTCCCCCCCGTCCCTCTCTCTCTCTGTCCCCTTTCTCTCTCTGTCCCTCTCTCTCACTGTCCCCCCCCCGTCGCCTTCTCTCTGACCCCACTCTCTCTGTCCCCTCTCTCTCTGTCCACTTCTCTCTCTGTCCCCCTCTCTCTGTCCCCCCCTCTCTGTCCCCCCTCTCTGTACCCCTCTGTCCGCCCACTCTGCCCCCCTCTCTGTCCCCGCTCTCTTTCCCCCTCTCTCTGCCCCCTCTCTCTGCCCCTCTCTCTCTGTCCCCCACTCCCTCTGTTCCTCTCTCTCTGCCCCCCTCTCTCTGCTCCACACTCTCTCTGCCCCGCTCTCTCTGTCCCCCTCTCTCTGACACCCTCTCTCTCTGTCCCCCCGTCCCCCTCTCTCTCTGTCCCCCCTCTCTCTGCCTCCCCCTCTCTGTCCACCCCTCTCTCTGTCCCCCCTCTCTCTGTCCCCCTCTCTCTCTGTTCCCCTCTCTCTCTGTCTCCCTCTCTCGCTGTCCCCCCCTCTCTCTGGCCCCTCTCTCTGCCCCCTCTCTCTGTTCACCTCTCTCTCTGTCTCCCTCTCTCTCTCTGTCCCCCCTCTCTCTCTGTCCCCCTCTCTCTCTGCCCCCCTCTTTTTCTCTCGCTCTCTCTGCCCCCTCTCTCTCTGCCCCCTCTCTCTCTGCCCTAATCTCTCTCTGTCCCCCACTACCTCTGTCCCCCTCTCTCTCTGTCCCCCCGTCCCCCTCTCTCTCTGTCCCCCTCTCTCTCTGTCCTCCCTCTTTTTGTCCCCCGCCTCTCTTTGTCCCCCCCCGTCCCCCTCTCTCTCTGCCCCCTCTATCTGTCCCCCTCTCTCTCTATCCTTCCCTCTCTCTGTCGCACCCTCTCTCTGACCCCCCTCTATGTGTCCCTCTCTCTCTCTGTCCCCCCATTCTCTGTCCACCCTCTCTCCTTTCCCCCTCTCTCTGTCTCCCCCTCTCTCTGTCCCCCTCTCTCTGTCTCCCCACTCTCTGCCCCCTCTCTCTGTTCCCCCTCTCTCTGCCCCCCGCTGTCTGTGTTCCCCTCTCTCTGTGTTCCCCTCTCTCTCTATCTCCCTCTCTCTATCTCCCTCTCACTCTCCCCCCTCTCTCTCGCGCTCTCTCTGCCCCCTTTGCTCTCTGACCCCTCTCTCCCTGCCCCCCACTCTCTCTGCCACCCCCTCTCTCTGCCCCTTCTCTCTCTGCCGCCCTTTCTCTCTGTCCGCCTCTCTCTGTCCCCTTCTCTCTCTGTCCCTCTCTCTCTGCCCCCTCTCTCTCTGTCCGCCTCTCTCTGTCCCCTTCTCTCTCTGTCCCTCTCTCTCTGCCCCCCTCTCTCTCTGTCCCCCTCTCTCTCTGTCCCCCTCTCTCTCTGTCCCTCTCTCTCTGTCCCTCTCTCTCTGTCCCCTCTCTCTCTGCCCCCCTCTCTCTCTGTCCCTCTCTCTCTGCCCCTTCTCTCTCTGCCCCCCTCTCTCTCTGTCCCCTTCTCTCTCTGCCCCCCTCTCTCTCTGTCCCCCTCTCTCTCTCTGCCCCCCCCCCCCTCTCTCTGTCCCCCTCTCTCTCTGCCCCCCCTCTCTCTCTGGCCCCTCTCTCTCTGTCCCCCTCTCTCTCTGTCCCCTCTCTCTGCCCCCCTCTCTCTGCCCCCCTCTCTCTCTCCCCCCCTCTCTCTGTCCCCCTCTCTCTCTGTCCCCTCTCTCTGTCCCCTTCTCTCTCTCTCTCTCTCTCTCTCTCTGCCCCCCTCTCTCTCCCCCCCTCTCTCTGCCACCTCTCTCTCTGTCCCCCTCTCTCTCTGTCCCCTCTCTCTCTGTTCCCCTCTCTCTCTGTCCCCATCTCTCTCTGTCCCCTCTCTCTCTGTTCCCCTCTCTCTCTGTCCCCCTCTCTCTCTGTCCCCCTCTCTCTGTCCCCCCTCTCTCTGTCCCCATCGCTCTCTGTCCCCTCTCTCTCTGTTCCCCTCTCTCTCTGCCCCCTCTCTCTGTCCCCCTCTCTCTCTGCCCCCCCTCTCTGCCCCCCTCTCTCTCTGCCCCCTCTCTCTCTGCCCCCCTCTCTCTCTGTCCCCCACTCTCTCTGTTCCCCTCTCTTTCTGTTCCCCTCTCCCTTTGTCTCCCTCTCTCTCTGTCTCCCTCTCTCTGTGTGTCTCTCTCTCTCTGTCCCCCACATTGTCTGTCACCCTCTCTCTCTCCCCCCTCTCTCTCTGCCTCCCTCTCTCTCTCGCCTTCTCTCTGCCCCCCCCGCCCCCTCTCTCTCTGCTCCCCTCTCTCTCTGCCCCATCTCTCTGTCCCCCTCTCTCTGTCCCCTCTCTCTGTCCCCCTCTCTCTCTGTCTCCTCCCTCTCTGTCCCCTCTCTCTGTTCCCCTCTCTCTTTGTCCCCTTCTCTCTCTGCCCCCCTCTCTCTCTGTCCCCCTCTCTCTCTGTCCCTCCTCTCTCTGTCTTCCACTCTCTCTGCCCCCTCTCTCTGCCCCCTCTCTCTCTGCCCCCCTCTCTCTCTGTCCCCTCTCTCTGTCCCCTTCTCTCTCTCTCTCTCTCTGCCCCCTCTCTCTCTGCCCCCCTCTCTCTCTGTCCACTCTCTCTCTGTCCCCCTCTCTCTCTGTCCCCCTCTCTCTGTCCCCCTCTCTCTCTGTTCCCCTCTCTCTCTGTCCCCTTCTCTCTCTGCCCCCCTCTCTCTCTGTGCCCCTCTCTCTGCCCCCTCTCTCTCTGCCCCCCCTCTCTCTGCCCCCTCTCTCTGTCCCCCTCTCTCTGTCCCCTCTCTCTGTCCCCTTCTCTCTCTGTCCCCCTCTCTCTCTGTCCCCCTCTCTCTGTCCTCTCTCTCTGTCCCCCTCTCTCTCTGCCCCCCCTCTCTCTGCCCCCTCTCTCTGTCCCCCTCTCTCTGTCCTCTCTCTCTGTCCCCTTCTCTCTCTGTCCCCCTCTCTCTCTGTCCCCCTCTCTGTCCCCCTCTCTCTCTGTCCCCTCTCTCTCTGTTCCACTCTCTCTCTGCCCCCCTCTCTCTCTGTCCCCCACTCTCTCTGTCCCCCTCTCTCTCTGTTCCCCTCTCTCTCTGCCCCCCTCTCTCTCTGTCTCCCTCTCTCTCTGCCCCCCTCTCTCTCTCTGTCTCCCTCTCTCTCTGTCACCCTCTCTCTCTGCCCCCCCTCTCTCTGACCCCTCTCTCATTATGTCCTCCCCTATTTCTCTCTCTCTCCCTCCCTCCCTCACCTTATTTCTCCCTTCCCTCTCTCTCTGTCTTTCCCTGCTCCTTCGCTCTCTCTCCATCTTCTCTCACTCTCGATCTCCCTATCTTGGTCTCTCTTTTCCCACCACCCTCAGTTTCTCTCTAACTGAATCTCTCTCCCTTCTGTCCCGCCCTTATTCTCTCTCTCTGACACACTCTCTCTCCCTGGTCCTTCCCTCTCCCTCTGACCCAGAGACTGCAGGTTGGTGGTGAGTCTGCTTGTGGGGGTTGGGGGGGTGGGGGGGCTTGTGGGTGTGAGATGATCGAGAGATGTGGGAAGTGGGAGGTGGGGAAAATGGGGTAGAGCCAGAATTGTGAGAAGGAGATAGAGACGGCAGGAGAGAGAGAGAGAGAGAGAGAGAGAGAGAGAGAGGGTGAGGGGGAGAGAGAAGAATGGAGGCAGGTGGATAAACTCATGTTGGGGGTGTGAGAGAGAGAGAGGGGGAGAGTGAGGCAGAAAGAATAGTGGAGGCAGGTGGAGAAACTGGGGTTGGGGGCTCTGAGAGGGCACCAGAGAGAGTGAAAGGGAGAGGTGGTGAGAAAGAGAGATTGTGCAGGAAGGGAGAGATGGAGAGAATTGAGGAGGAAAAGTGGGGGTGAGCAATTGGGGAGGCCAGGTTGGAATGGGGGGGTCAGAGGGAGTTAAACCCAGCTCCTGAGCTCAGGGCGCGGTGCCCTCCCCTTCCCTGAGGACCAGGACTTGGGGCTGAGTCTGTCTCTCTCCAGCTCAGCTTCTCCAACACAAAGACACACAACAACATCGGTCACTCTGCTGCTCGGCACGATTTAATCAACATTTTTATTGGTTACAAATGGAAGTGATGGATACAGTCAGTGGGACGGTGCCTTTTCTCACTGGCCTCTGAGTTGTGAGAAACATTGAAATGTTTCCCTGTAACCCCCCTGTGGGAGAAGGATGGACAAACCAGCGCTACCCTCAGTCTGTTACCATAGCGACAGGCTGCTCCATCGCTGAAACACTGAACTGAAATGAGAAAATCCCGGATGGATTGATTAATGAGGGAATTTGATGGATGGATGGATTTGGGTGAAGGGATATTTCAGCACATTCTTCAGCTGCTGCCTGAACTTAGTCTGGGTCACGACATAAATCGCGGTGTTTGTGCAGCAACTGAGGAGCTGCAGCATGAAGCCCAATTCCCGCACAAAGGCATCGAGAAACACAGAGTAATACCCAATCCACCACATCCGGGCCCATATAGAATACAGCATGAACGTTGACCATAACAGGATGAAATTGGCCGAGATCACAAACAGTAAAATGATGGATTTTTTTCGGTTTCTCATTTCAGTGTCAGACTGAGCGTCCCCATTGGTGTGAGCGCGGAGTCTCCTGCGGGCTCTGCTGGTCACTAAAATGTGTCTGACGGTGAGAACATTGAGCAGCAGAATCAGGAGAAATGGGACACACGGGGTTAGAATGTGGTGGAGGAACTCGATTGTGCCCCAGACACTGGAGGATTGAACAGCGAATGTTACATCACAAAACCAGGGGCCGTTCACCAGCCAATACCGAGCCTCGAGCATAAAATACCAGGAAATGTTCTTTAAACAGCTGAGCACAGTCACTGCTCCCAGAACCACAGCCGCCGTTTTCTCACTGCAATATTTACTTTTCAGCTTCTGGCAACAAATGGCCACAAACCGATCAAAGGTGAAAGTGACGGTGAACCAGACAGAGCAGTCAGTGGCTGCATAAACCAGGACGGCGTGGATATTACACACAGGGACGGAGTACTCCAGGAAATAAAACTGTTCCCAATAAACAATGGGAATGTGTCTCAGGATCAGGTCGAGGATAATGACCAGGAGATCCGCCGCTGCCATGGCCCCCAGGTAACGTCTGACACATGGAGACAATCCACAATCTTTATAAAGCAGGACGTAGATGGTCACTACGTTAACTGTGAGGAAGGAAAACAAACCCATTATCCATCAACCTGGAGGCAAAGGGACCCGTTTGATCGGGGACCCAGTGAGACTTTCAAATGTGTCCCTGTATTCAGGGATTTATTAAAATAATTGGAGCTGGAATAACAAATGGGAAGGTCGGAATTACTGACAAAAATGTGACATAAACCACAAGAAACACTCCCTCCCCAAACACACAGAGACACATCCATAAGGACAGATGGTTTCTAGAACATTCCCACACACTCGATCCCTCTAGAGCAGACACAGGTCACTCCTTCCCAGTTCCTAATACGGAGGGTGGGAACGTTGCTGTCCTGAAGGACTCTCCCCCAGTTTCCTGAAGACAAACGGAGTTTGGGAATTCCTGTATTTTGGTCTAAATTGTGGTCGATCCTGTGTCGTGGAGAAATGTAAACGCAGGGAAAACGTATTCACCCCTTTAACTGCCTGAGGGGCCTTCGGAACAGTGTCTCCTTCTCCCTGGAACGGGATCTCTTCCCTCGGGATCTTATCGTTTGTTCAATTCACTGACGTCCGGCCGTTCACAAACAATGTCAGGGACAGAACGTTCCGGGGAATGTCAGTTATGGAATGTCAGGGACAGAACGTTCCGGGGAATGGCAGTTATAGAATGTCAGGGACAGAACGTTCCGGGAAATGGCAGTTATAGAATGTTGGGGACAGAACGTTCCGGGGAATGGCAGTTATAGAATGTCAGGGACAGAACGTTCCGGGGAATGTCAGTTATAGAATGTCGGGGACAGAACGTTCCGGGGAATGGCAGTTATAGAATGTTGAGGACAGAACGTTCCGGGGAATGGCAGTTATAGAATGTCAGGGACAGAACGTTCCGGGGAATGGCAGTTATAGAATGTTGGGGACAGAACGTTCCGGGAAATGGCAGTTATAGAATGTTGGGGACAGAACGTTCCGGGGAATGGCAGTTATAGAATGTCAGGGACAGAACGTTCCGGGGAATGTCAGTTATAGAATGTCGGGGACAGAACGTTCCGGGGAATGGCAGTTATAGAATGTTGAGGACAGAACGTTCCGGGGAATGGCAGTTATAGAATGTCAGGGACAGAACGTTCCGGGGAATGTCAGTTATAGAATGTCAGGGACAGAACGTTCCGGGGAATGGCAGTTATAGAATGTCGGGGACAGAACGTTCCGGGGAATGGCAGTTATAGAATGTTGGGGACAGAACGTTCCGGGGAATGTCAGTTATAGAATGTCAGGGACAGAACGTTCCGGGGAATGGCAGTTATAGAATGTCAGGGACAGAACGTTCCGGGAAATGGCAGTTATAGAATGTCGGGGACAGAACGTTCCGGGGAATGGCAGTTATAGAATGTCAGGGACAGAACGTTCCGGGGAATGGCATTTATAGAATGTCAGGGACAGAACGTTCCGGGGAATGGCAGTTATAGAATGTTGGGGACAGAACGTTCCGGGGAATGGCAGTTATAGAATGTTGGGGACAGAACGTTCCGGGGAATGGCAGTTATAGAATGTCAGGGACAGAACGTTCCGGGAAATGGCAGTTATAGAATGTCGGGGACGGAATGTTCTGGGGAACACCTTGACCTGCCCATCACCTTACCCCCATCCACCCCACCCTCCTCTCTGACCTATCACCTCTCCCCCTGTAAACCGGAAGCCATTCCCCCGACCCCCCCCCCCCCCCTGCAGCATGTAGGACTGTGTACCCCACCCCAGTACATTGATCTGTAACCCAGGAGCAGTTACCCCCCCAGCATGTAGGACTGTGAACCCCACCCCAGTACATTGATCTGTAACCCAGGAGCAGTTACCCCCCCAGCATGTAGGACTGTGAACCCCACCCCAGTGCATTGATCTGTAACCCAGGAGCAGTTACCCCCCCAGCATGTAGGACTGTGAACCCCACCCCAGTACATTGATCTGTAACCCAGGAGCAGTTACCCCCCCAGCATGTAGGACTGTGAACCCCACCCCAGTACATTGATCTGTAACCCAGGAGCAGTTACCCCCCCAGCATGTAGGACTGTGAACCCCACCCCAGTACATTGATCTGTAACCCAGGAGCAGTTACCCTCCCAGCATGTAGGACTGTGAACCCCACCCCAGTACACTGATCTGTAAAACAGGAGCAGTTACCCTCGCAGCATGTAGGACTGTGTACCCCACCCCAGTACATTGTTCTGTAACCCAGGAGCAGTTACCCTCCCAGCATGTAGGACTGTGTACCTCATCCCAGTGCATTGATCTGTAACCCAGGAGCAGTTACCCTCCCAGCATGTAGGACTGTGTACACCACCCCAGTACATTGATCTGTAAAACAGGAGCAGTTACCCACCCAGCATGTAGGACTGTGTACCCCAACCCAGTGCATTGATCTGTAACCCAGGAGCAGTTACCCTCCCAGCATGTAGGACTGTGTACCCCACCCCAGTGCATTGATCTGTAACCCAAGAGCAGTTACCCTCCCAGCATGTAGGACTGTGTACCCCACCCCAGTACATTGTTCTGTAACCCAGGAGCAGTTACCCTCCAAGCATGTAGGACTGTGTACCTCATCCCAGTGCATTGATCTGTAACCCAGGAGCAGTTACCCCCCCAGCATGTAGGACTGTGAACCCCACCCCAGTACATTGATCTGTAACCCAGGAGCAGTTACCCCCCCAGCATGTAGGACTGTGAACCCCACCCCAGTACATTGATCTGTAACCCAGGAGCAGTTACCCCCCCAGCATGTAGGACTGTGAACCCCACCCCAGTGCATTGATCTGTAACCCAGGAGCAGTTACCCCCCCAGCATGTAGGACTGTGAACCCCACCCCAGTACATTGATCTGTAACCCAGGAGCAGTTACCCCCCCAGCATGTAGGACTGTGAACCCCACCCCAGTGCATTGATCTGTAACCCAGGAGCAGTTACCCCCCCAGCATGTAGGACTGTGAACCCCACCCCAGTACATTGATCTGTAACCCAGGAGCAGTTACCCCCCCAGCATGTAGGACTGTGAACCCCACCCCAGTACATTGATCTGTAACCCAGGAGCAGTTACCCCCCCAGCATGTAGGACGGTGTACCCCACCCCAGTACATTGTTGTGTAACCCAGGAGCAGTTACCCTCCCAGCATGTAGGACTGTGTACCTCATCCCAGTGCATTGATCTGTAACCCAGGAGCAGTTACCCTCCCAGCATGTAGGACTGTGAACCCCACCCCAGTACATTGATCTGTAAAACAGGAGCAGTTACCCACCCAGCATGTAGGACGGTGTACACCAGCCCAATACATTGATCTGTAACCCAAGAGCAGTTACCCCCCCCAGCATGTAGGACTGTGTACACCACCCCAGTGCATTGATCTGTAACCCAGGAGCAGTTACCCTCCCAGCATGTAGGACTGTGTACACCACCCCAGTACATTGATCTGTAAAACAGGAGCAGTTACCCACCCAGCATGTAGGACTGTGTACCCCAACCCAGTGCATTGATCTGTAACCCAGGAGCAGTTACCCTCCCAGCATGTAGGACTGTGTACCCCACCCCAGTGCATTGATCTGTAACCCAAGAGCAGTTACCCTCCCAGCATGTAGGACTGTGTACCCCACCCCAGTACATTGTTCTGTAACCCAGGAGCAGTTACCCTCCCAGCATGTAGGACTGTGTACCTCATCCCAGTGCATTGATCTGTAACCCAGGAGCAGTTACCCTCCCAGCATGTAGGACTGTGTACCCCACCCCAGTACATTGATCTGTAACCCAAGAGCAGTTACCCTCCCAGCATGTAGGACTGTGTATCCCACCCCAGTGCATTGATCTGTAACCCAAGAGCAGTTACCCTCCCAGCATGTAGGACTGTGTACCCCACCCCAGTGCATTGCTCAGTAACACTGTGTTAGATCCCTGCCCAGTGTGGGGAAACTTGCAGCCCGTTCTGGAACTGACTGGATGTACAGCGTCACCCATTTACAGCTCCATATCTCCATTGTTGCCCCGGCAAGGGGGTGCTGTGTGTGTGAACATCACTGCCAGAGAGACCAGGCGGGGGAATCAGTTTAAATATCACCATATGGGAGGGGTTTGGGGTATAGACAGAGAGGGGGAGACTGAGAGACAGTGTCATGGAAGGATGTGTTCCCAGGTTGCAGAATACTGAAATGTCGACACTTCAATAACATCCTGTAACAAGAGCCTATCTTCCCAGGAAAGATGGGAAAATGGGATATTTGAGCATTTGTACTACAGCTTTGGAAATGGGAGTTGTTTCAACAGAATCTACGATGCACTGGGCTGAATCAAACAAAAAACTGTCTCAGTGACATTTTCCCTTCGTCTGACAGAACGATTATCTGCACGAGGCTGAGCTAGTTTCCTGGTGCTATCGGATCAAACTCACCTCATGAACTACCCAGCCCACCCCATGGTGTCCGTCTCATTCAATACCAGCCCGATTCTCTCACCCATCATGGCTGGAGGTACTCACCATCTCCCCGGGTGCCCCTGGATATTCATTGTTCCCTGACACTGGGACCACCTTTAAAAGGCCAATGAGCACACGGTTGCGCTTTCTCAGTTAGGAGCTGCCCTGCGCAGTTTACCCTGAGCATGGGGGATAAGGGACAATTACACTGCGGTTTGTCGATAGGGGCACGGAGGTCCTGGTGGATGGGCTAGTACAGAGGGGGACCATTCTCTTCCCAGAGGGTCCACACCACTTGACCCACTGATCATGGTCTGAGCTCACCACCCAGCTCAGTGCAGTATCTGGGGTCTGAGGAAATGCCCAGCAATACAGGACAAGCATCAATAACCTTCCCTACTCTGTCAGGGTAAGGGTCACTGTATTCTCTCTGCTCCCTCACACTCACCGTATAACAGGTAAAGCACCATCCCACCCCGCCGTGATCTCTCTCTCCCTCTCTCTCCCACTCTCTATCCCTCTCTCTCTCTCTCCCTCTCTCTCTCCCCCTGTCTTCCTCCTGCCTCCACTTTACCCCCCCACGTTAATAACACTGCATGGATACAACACTGTGGACTGATTCCCTCCGGACCCCTCACCATGTCCCCGTCCCCTTCCCCTAAACCAGCACTAACAGCAGGGACACCCACTCCCACCCTCACTCCCTCCCTCCCTTTCTCCCATTCCAGGAGAAACAGCCTGGAATAGGACAGGGAGGGCCTATCCGGGTGGTGGAGTGCCCGATATCCGTTCCCTCACCCCCCTCCCCCCGCCATGTGGGGAGGACCCTGGTACGAGTCGGAGAAGACCGGGACGCCTCGTGTGGAGATTCTGAAACATCCACGTCCCACCGACCGAGTAAGGAGCAATGTTCAGTGAAGGGCAATTCTCACTTTAAACCCACTGGCAGCTCCGTTTCCCCCCGGCACAAATTCGAAGCCGTGGCCCTGATGCCATCTCCCTTTTGTGTCGAGCTGATACAAATGGAATCCCCACGGTCTTGGTGGGCAGGAGGGTGGGCTCACAACACATCGTCACCACCACCTCCCAGGAAGGGAGCACCGAGACTGCCTCCTAAACCTCCTCCTGTAAACAGCTCAGATACTGAAACTAATCTGTGATAGTTACTGCTCTCCCCACTTGTCCTGACATCTTCAACAATCTGTGCTCATATACAATCTGTGCTAATCTGTGCTCTCTGCTCCTGCACCCCCTTTATAATGGTACAGCCTGTTTCAAACTGCCTTTCAATGTTATTCCTACCACAGTACATCACCTCACACTGCTCTGCATTGATCACCATCTGCCTTACACCTGAACACTACACCAACGTGTCACTGTCCTGTTAGAGTTCCACACTCTCCTCCATAGACTTCAGAGTTCTTCCAGGTTCGGTGCCATCTACAAACATTGAGATTGTTATAGTGTCACAGTCCCCATGAAACAACTGAAATCCTGCCCCACATACACGAGTGTGAGCATGTGAAATACTGATATATTCCCACGGACAGAGTCGAATAATGACATGCTGTCAATGGAGCAACAGAAGGCCTGACACATATCAGACAGAGTAGATGAATTATTGACAAACCACAGAGCAAGAGAAATCCGGTTAGGTCCCACTTATCCACTTCATCAGGGTTTAATGTGATGAAGTTGAAAGTGTGTCCTGTACCTTTAAGAGAGAGGGAATGCTCTTCTGAACTGAGAGCTGCCTAGCACCTCTGATGTGAGAGGATGGCAGACCCAGAAACAGTATATTGCTATAGAGCTGGAGTCGGGTAATAAGCAGTTAAGAGAAAGAGGGTCCCTGAGTTGTGAATAGTTGATGGAAAATGTTCACTTTCAGAGTGAAAAAAATAAATTGATGTTTTTATTTAACCAGTGGAGTTGGCGGATCTGTCCCTCATATTTTAACAGTTTACGAGGTGAATTGAGCATTTCTTTGCGTCATTGAAGTTCCCAGATGAGCTTCACGCTGTGTCCTTACCATCCCCATGTGTGTATCTGTGCACCTCCACACACATCATCTATTGTATCCGCTACACCCGATGGGGCCTCCTCTATATTGGGGAGACAGGCCGCCTACTTGGGGAATGTTTCAGAGAACACCTCTGGGACACCCGGACCAACCAACCCAACCACCCTGTGGCTCAACACTTCAACTCCCCCTCCCACTCCAACAAGGACCTTGGACTCCTCCATCGCCAGACCATGGCAACACGACGTTTGGAGGAAGAGCGCCTCATCTTCTGCCTGGGAACACTCCAACCACAAGGGATGAACTCAGATTTCTCCAGTTTCCTCATTTCCCCTCCCTCCACCTTGTCTCAGTCAAATCCCTCGAACTCAGCACCGCCTTCCTAACCTGCAATCTTCTTCCTGACCTCTCCGCCCCCACCCCACTCCGGCCTATCACCCTCACCTTGACCTCCCTCCACCTATAGCATTTCCAACGCCCGTCCCCCAAGTCCCTCCTCCCTACCTTTTATCTTAGCCTGCTGGACACACTTTCCTCATTCCTGAAGAAGGGCTTATGCCTGAAACGTCGATTCTCCTGTTCGTTGGTTGCTGCCTGACCTGCTGCGCTTTTCCAGCAACACATTTTCAGCTCTGATCTCCAGCATCTGCAGTCTTCACTTTCTACTCGGGTAATAAGCAGTTCAGTGAAAGAGGGTCCCAGAATTGTGAATTTTTGATGTAAAGTGTTCACTTTCAAAATAAAAAAATAAATTGATGTTTTTATTTAAACAGTGGAATTTGGGAGTTCTCTGTCTCTCATATTTTAATAGTTTACGAGGCAAATTGAGCATTTCTTTATGTTTCATTTAACTTACCAGATGAGCTTCACGCCATGTCCTAACAATTCCTGTCAGTGTATCTGTGTGTCTCTGTGTGGGGCAGGTCTTGCAGTCTCTGTGGTGCTTAAAGTGATGCAATGCCACCCTCTGCTGGCCTCCCCCCGCCACTGCAAGGCATTGGCAGAGGGTGAAAACCAACAGGGATTCATTCAGAGAGGGGGAGGGAGAGAGCAGCTGCTCACAGCACCATCCAAACTGATGTCTTATACATGTACTGATCTAAATGTCCTTTAAACGTTGTAACTGTCCCTGCTTTCACCACTTGCTCTGCAAGTTCATTCCACACACAAGCCAGCTTCTGTCTAAAATAATTAACTCTTATGACTTTTGTAAATCTTTTTCCTCGCACCTTAAAATATCCCTCAGTTTTCAATCCCCAACTCTAGGGAAAAGACATCAGCCCTTCAGCTTATCTGTACCCCTCATTATTTTGTAAACTTCTGTGAAGTTATCCCTTAACCTCATCCTCTCCAGTGAAAAAAGTCCCAGCATACCCAGCCTCTCCTTATCGCTCACTCCCTGCATTCCCAACAACATCCAAGTTCATCTGTTCTCAATCCTCTCCAGCTTAATAATATCAAGGTCAATAATATCAAAGTGAATAGTCAAGGTATTTTCTAAGGGAAGGGTAGACCAAAACTAGAGGGCAGAGGTTTAAGGTGAGAGGGGAAACATTAAAGCGACCTAAAGGGCAGCTTTTTCACCCAGAGGGTGGTGTGCCTATGGAATGAGCGGGCAGGGTGACCAGACTGGACACAGTATTCCAGAAGAGGTCTCACCAATGTCCTGTACATCCTCAACATGACATCCCCATTCCGATACTCAAAGGGTCTGACCAATGAAAATAAGTGTGTTAAACACCTTCTTAACCGTACTATCTATATGAGATGCAAATTTTTAAAAATTATACCTGACGGCCTACGTGTCTATTCTACAACACTGCCAAAGGCTCTACTTTTAATTGTATAGGTCCTGCTGTTGTTTGATTTACCAAATCCAATACCGCACATTAATCCAAACTAAACTCCATCAGCCACCCCTCTGCCCGTTGTGTGATATTACTGCCACCTCCCCTCCCCCTTCAATTTTAAAACGCCCATTCCTCTCCAGACGGCCTGCACACTCCGGCCTTGATTTTCACAAAGACCCTGAGCTTGGTTTGCCTTGTGTGGTTTGGGGGAGGAGGGACAGATTGCAGACACAGTCAGTGGGGAGGAGAGGCTGGACAGTAATCACTGGCCTGGTGTCATTTCATGGTTTTAGGAAAAGGGCAGTCGCACGTGAGAGTTGGGTAATAGTGATCGGTGTTTTGGGGTCAGAAATTAAGCTCTTCCTTCGTCTCTGCTGTTCAGTAATAAATATCCATTTGAGACCCTTCATTGGGCAGAGTGTGTCTGCTGGATTTCTTTCCAAAATATTGCAGACTACAGATACTAGCAATTAATCAATGGCATAGCACGTCACTCAATATCCTACAGTTGAGACAAATACCTTGCATTTGTTTAACAATACAAAGGGTTTTGTGTAGTTCAGTAATGGTAACCTGATTATAATAAATCCTCACTGAGCTGAAAGTGGGCACTAAAATATGACCCAAAATCTGGGTATGGCAGTGTGGTGGGTAGTGTCCCTGTCTCTGAGCCAGAACTCTGTATTTGATTCCAATTCCTGAACTTGTGTGGTAGTGTTCCTAGCTCTGGACTATAAGGCCTGGATTTAAGTCCTGCCTGTTGCAGAGGTATGTCACATCATGTCAGGACAGTCTGATGAACAAACACAGAGGAGAATACTGTTACAGCTTTATGGGTATTGTTGAGTGATGCTAGTCCCTCCCTCTGGGCACAAAGGTCTCGGTGTAAATCCCACAGAAGTTTCTCATGATAAATCTGAACAAACTGATTAAAATGGATTTAGAATTGTGACTTGATGGATAAGGGAGCGGTGTCAGTATTGAATTTCAGAATTTAGGCCCGGGATGACTGAAAGTACAGCTATTCGTGATCATTGGAGTCACATTTCGCAGCAGTAGTGGTTTATAAAATCAAAATGGCCATGGATAGGGTGAGTATGTCAGGGTTTGTCCCCAGATTAGGGGCGTCCAAAACTAGAGGGCATTGTTTGAAAGTGAGAGGGGAAAGATTTTGATGAGGCCTAAAGGAAACCATTTCACACAGAGGGTGGTGTGCATATAGAATGAGCTGCCAGAGGAAGTGGTGGAGGCTGGTACAACTACAGCATGTAAAAGGCATCTGGGTACTGACAGACCTGCCGAGCTTTTCCCGAAATTTCTGCATTTGTTAAAAAATGCAGTCATTTTAACACAGGTATTCTGAATAAATTAAATATTTTAATTTTTTAATGACGCAGGGCCATGTAAACATATTTCAAATCATTCGAGACCATTTTTCTGCTCAGGGTATGGCTCTGTGTATGACAGCAGCAATGATGCACCTACATGGAACAGGGAATGTAATGGAGACATAGTTTGGACAATGTACAAGGAGACCTCACATGGTCCAGTTGGGGAGAGGATGACATTACTGTGTGATTCAACTCAGAGAGGGAGAAAATGTAACCTGCCTGAGAAGGATTGGCCTATTGCACTCTCTCCTTCATTGTTCCTCATCACATCAATGTGTGCAAGCTAAAAAAAACCCTCTACAGTCATCGTTACTTTTATAGAATCACTGCAGTGTTGAAACAGGCCCTTCGGCCTGACAAGTCAATACCAACCTTCCCAACCCATTTCCCTCTATTTGCCCCTGACTAATGCACCTAACCTAGAATTCCATGAACACTCCCGACAATTTAACATGACAATCCACCGAACCTACACAGTTTGTGGGAGGAAACTAGATCACCCATTAAAAGCTCACACAGATAAGGGGAGAATGTGCAAACTCCACACAGACAGTCACCCAAGGCTGGAATCGACCCCAAGCCCCTGCTGCTGTGAAGCAGCAGTGCTGCCCACCGTGCTGCCCTTTGGGTGATCCTGACCAGAATTCACTGGAATCTCCTCACTGCCTAAAGCAAAGGGAATTCAGCCAAATCCAACTCTCCCAGGATGAAATCCCATTGCTAGCAGCTGTGTGTGTACAATATCTTCAGAAGCAGAATAACATTTTGGACAATCTCAATTTTTACTTTTGTCATGAGTTCCAATAATATCTAGACAAAGTTCTTTCAAATTAATTTGCAGAAATTTTGTTAATCTGTGTGTGTTTTTGTGTGTGTGTGTTTGCATGTGTGTTTGTGTGTTTGTGTTTAGAAAGGGAAATATTAGACCATAAGACATAGGAGTGGAAGTAAGGCCATTCGGCCCATCGAGTCCACTCAGCCATTTAAACATGGCTGATGGGCATTTCAACTCCACTTACCCGCATTCTCCCCGAAGCCCTTAATTCCTTGTGACATCAAGAATTTATCAATCTCTGCCTTGAAGACATTTAGCATCCCAGCCTCCACTGCACTCTGTGGTAATGAATTCCACAGGCCCACCACTCTCTGACTGAAGAAATGTTTCCGCATTTCTGTTCTGAATTTACCCCTTCTCATTCTAAGGTGTAAAGGAAACAATTTTTTAGCGTCCACCCTTTCCAAGCCATTGATTATATATTTGCAATACCCAAACAGTTTGCCATTCATCTTTCCATCATAGTTTGAGTAACATTGCTCTGGATCATAAACGTGTTGTTTTAGCAGATTAAAGAAACTAGCCTGACTTGTTCCTAAAACTGACCCTGACCCAGTCTGAGACCGATATCATCGGCCATATCACCAACTTGGTTACATTTAATATTTGTTGTGAGCAGTGGAGGAGTGGGACTAGAAAAGGAAACAGTGACCCAAAAAGTCGGGGAACTATAGACGGGTGAGCCTGATGTCAGTGGTGGGTAATTTGTTGGAGGGGATTCTGAGGGATAGCATTTACATACATTTGGGAAGGAAAGGGCTGATCGGGGTAGACAACGGAGCTTTCTGCATGGGAAATCATGTCTCATTAATAAGGTTGCGTTTTTTGAAGAGGCGACAAAGAAGATTAATGAAGCCAGTTTGGTAGACATTGTCTATGTGGACTTCATTTAAACAACAAAGAACAAAGAAAACTTACAGCCCAGGAACAGGCCCTTCGCCCTCCAAGCCTGAGCCGATCCAAATGTACTGTCTAAATCTGTCGGTCTATTCCTAACCATCTGTATCCCTCTACTCCCCACCTACTCATACATCTGTCCAGATGCATCTTAAATGAATCGACCGTGCCTGCCCCTCCCACCTCTGCAGGCAATGTGTTCCAAATGCCCACCACCCTCTGTGTGACGTACTTACCGCGTGTATCCCCCTTAAACTTTCCTCCTCTCACTTTGAAAGCACGACCTCTCGTTATTGAATCCTTAACCCTGGGAAAAAGCCCGTCTCTATCCACCCTGGCTACACCCTTCACGATTTTGTAAACCTCAATCAGGTCCCCCCTCAATCTCCTTTTATCTAGTGAAAATAAACCGAACTTACTCAGCCTCTCTTCATAGCTAGTATTTCATTCTGATTGGTAGACAGATTAGTACGTTTCAGTCACATCAGATACAGAGGAAGCTAGTCACAATTGGCTTGAAGGAAGAGGGATATGTTTCAGCCTGGAGGCTTGTGAGCAGCAATGTGCTGCAAGAATCAGTACTGAGTTCACTGCATTTCATCATTTATGTAAAGGATTTAGATGTGAATATTGGGGCCATAGTTAGTAAATTTATAGATGACATCAGAAAGGTGGTGTAGTAGGTTATCTCAGAGTACAACAAGACCACAATTAGATGGGACAAAGGGGCAAGTTCAATTTAGATAAATACGAGGTTTTGCATTTTGTGAACGCACACCAGGGCAGGAATTATACACTTAATGATAAGGTCCTGGGGTTTGTTGTAGAACAAAGGGACATAGGACTGCAGGTATATTGTTCCTTGAATGTGGACTCGCAGGTAAACAGAGTGGTGCAGAACACATTTGGCACATTTGTCTTAATCAGTCAGAGCATTGAGTATAGGAATTGTGGTGGGATGTTGTATCTGTACAGGACGTTGTGAGGCCACTTTAAGAATACTGCGTACAACTCGGTTTTCTGCAGAAATAACTTACCCAGATGTTCCAGGACTGGAGGTTTGAGCTTTCAGGAGAGGTTGATTAGGTTGAGGTGCTTTCTCCTGGAGTGTCAGAGGCTGAAGGGTGACATTATAGAGGTTAATAAAACCATCAGGGGCATGGATATTCTGAACAGCCACGGTCTGCTCTCCAGGTTAGGGGAGTCCAGAAAAGAGGGCATTAGTTGAAGGGGAGAGGGCGAATAATTTAGAAGGGACCTGAAGGTAAATGTTTCACACAGAGAGTGGTGTGTGTGCAGAAAGTGCTGTCAGAGGAAGTGCTGAAGGCGGTTACAATCGCACATTTAAAAAGTATCTGAAAGAGGAGAGATATTTACCAAATGCTGGCAAATGGGACTGGATCAGATTTGATATCTGATCGGAGTGAACAGATCGGACTAACGGGTCTGTTTCCATTCTGCATGACTCTCTGGTTCTATAAGAAGGATGTTGAATAATTCTTAAAGGACCTTTCAAGTGGGAATTCTCTTCAGTGGAAGTTTATTGTGCCTCTATGTTCACATTGATTGAAAGCTGCATCAGTTAAATATTTGACAGAGAAGTGAGTCACGGATATTGGGATATAGACAGGAAAGTGGGGCTGAGACCCCAACCTGATCAGCCACAATCTTAGTGCCTGGTGGAGAAGGCTCAAAGTATCTCACTCCTGTTCCTCAGTCCCATGTTCCTGTGTTCCATTCAGTCCCTCATACCTGCTAGACAGGGACAGTTGGAGGCCTATAATCTGGTGCACAGAAACAGAGGAGACCATTCAGCCTCTCAATACTGTCACACATGCTTTGAAGTGATTTGGGAAGTGTAATTGGAAAATCCAGGCACAGGTATGAAAGAGGCCTCTCATCTCTCTTCACAGAGCTTCCCCTCTCTGCAACTTGTGCTTCATTTGTTGGTCATGTTGTAGATCCAGATTCACTGTGAATACAGCCCCCATACCTCAACCAGAGTTGGCTCACAAAATCCTCTGGTCTCCCTGACTGCAATATTCAGTAATTGCACATTCATGAAAATAACACCCACTAACTTTCCAATAACAGAATGTGAGAACATCAGGAACAGGAACAGATCGTTCACTCCCCAAGCCTGCCTTGCCCTTCACTAAGATCATGACTGATCTGCTCTTGGTCTCAAATCCTCTTTCATACCCAATTCCTCATCGCCCTGAACTCTCTGACAGGTCAATATCCATCTCCCTCCTCTTCAAATACGTTCAGACATCTCACTCCCCGAACACCCTTGAGGAGAGAAATCCTGACATTCAATCCCACCTGTTTGAAGAAAACACTTGCTGCTCCTATATCATGGCCTATTGATATGGACAAAAGAGGTTGAAACAAGGGTTCAGGTAAAAATGACCTGCCCTAATATCAAGGCAGTGATTGAGTTCTGTTGACATCAAGGAGCTGAACAAAACTGAACTTAATGGGAATCAGAGTAACCTCTCCAGTGTTTGGGGTTAAACATGGCACAAAGGAAGATGTTCACCATCTCAGTCCTGGGTCACCTTTGTGGGAGATCCTCAGGGTAGCTTCCCCTTCACAAACATCTTCAGCTGCTTCATCAATGTCTCCCCGCCCTCACCCTCCGCAACATAAGATCAGAAGTGGGGATGGTCACCGAACATTCCACAATGTTCAGAACATTTTGATACCCCCTCAGCTCCTGAGCTGGTCTGTGTCCATGTGCAGCAAGACCCAGACTCCATTGAGACTTGTGCCATTAAATCGTCCGTAACATTCATCTACCAGCACTGCCTGACACTGCACATTGCCCCAGTGAAATAAGAGTTCATTCAGCACCTCACGCTGGATTCACAGGAATATGAGGAAGCATTCAGCCCATTGACACTATTGGAGAAGAACAGGGACAGCCCATTCAGTGCCTCCAGTCTATTACTCAGGAAGAGAAGGAGTCTAGTGTGATGGACCACACCAGAGCCCCTCGAAAATATTTGAAGGCGGTCACCTAGACTCTATTTTTTTTATTTTAAAGGGAATATAAAGTTACTGTTCCAGATGCAATGTGACAGGTCAAACTACTCGGTGTGAAGCTAAACACTATTTATTGAAACGGGAAAGATAAAATGAAAGCAAAGAAAGAGGAATTTAGAAAATCATAATTCCATTAGACAAGTTAACAGAATAACAAATCAAGGAACTATTACGAATGAACTGTACCAATATAGGAAAATCCCAAAAACACAGCCTCTGGCAGAAAGGAAAATTCAGACACAGATCGTCACAAACATTTCTCTAATCCGGGAATTAAAAACAGCACCAAGAGAAAATTCAGAGAGAGTAGCACCCAGGTGATAGTCACTGAAGATTCCAACTCTGTGCAGACCCCAATAGTTTCTGATGTTACTGAGAAACCAAAACCCAGAGATCCTAACCTGTGAGAGGTGGCCACACCCATTCAGGCTGCATTAAAATAAACCCAAGACCTCCCTAGCTGTTTACTCAGTGGTCTTAACTAACCAGTTTGGTAACGATCATTCAATCTCTCTCTGAAAAGAAACCAGGACAAAATAACCTCTCAAAGCCTGCAGCACCATCACACTTGTCAGTACATTGAGCTGTCAAACAGGAACCAGGGGTAACCCAATCAGGCCCTTGGTCCTGTCCAATCGGAAGAGGAAGAAGCCAGTCAGTCCCTTGAGTCTCTTACACAGGAACAGGAGGAGGCCATTCAGCCCCTAAAGCCACTTCCACAGCAACAGGATGAGGCCATTCAGCTCCTTCAGTCTCTTACACAGGAACAGGAGGAGGCCATTCCCCCATCAACGCACTTGCAAAGGGACAGAATGAGGTAATTGATGCTGATTCCTGATGAATGGCTTATGCCCAAAACGTGGATTCTCCTGCTCCTCGGAGCTGCCTGACCACCTGTACTTTTCCAGCAATCTACTGTCTACTACAATCTCCAGCATCGGCAGTCCTCACTGTCTCCCGATTGATGGTCTAACATGATGAACAAGTGGGGCAGAGGCTGCACAGACAGACTGCTCCACGTTGTTCCTCCTGGCTCCGTTGCTCATGATACACACGTGGGACTTTAACGTGGTTTTCTAGTGTTGAGGAGGGAAGGATTATGTCTTGTGTGAAGTCTCAAGAAGGCACCTTCCATCTCTGAGAAGCCAGCCTTTTTCTATGCAGGGTGGAAGCTGGTGGGAATGGTTACCTGTTTCAGATCGAAGGTATTATGGCTGATGTTAGGGATTGTGAACAACATGGCGTTCAGTGCGGGTTCACACGCCAACAGCACAATAACATGGGGAGAGTTAATTTAGGCATATAAACTATTAGGAAAGTCACGTTAGACTGATGAATCGACTCTCTGTGTTCAAATAACGCTGATCTTTCTCATGTTGATCTTGTCGAGTGCACGTCCTGTTCAGTGTAACCTGTGTGCCTTACTCTGTCCAAGTCTATTTCCACCCTATGATCTGTCTGGCCATGCTTACTATGATCTGCCTCCACTGCTCATAAATAAAGTGTTTCCCTGTACTGAGGTACACGTGACAATAAATCAGATCAATCAATCCTGAGTAAAGTATGGAATTTCTCACCCTATCAATGTGTCTTTTGGAAATATACCTGCTACACCTCGTGTTTCAGCGTCACCATTTCAGATTTTACAGCTCTGCAGATTAAACTCTCAGGTTCTTCACTCTACCCTCATGATACTGCCATCTGTATCTGTGGTAAGGAGATCATTCCTTACAAAGGAGATCAAATCTGTAGAGAGCGCCCCAAATGCTCTCTCAGCAAGGCTCTACAACAGCAGGAAGATGGCTTTACTCACGTACTCGAATCATCTTACAATGAAGGACAGCATACCATTGACTGCACCCATTACTTACACAGGGTTTGATTCGGAGCAGTCAGCATAGACTTGTGAGTGGGAGATCATGCTTCCCAAATTTGTTAGAGTTCTTTGATGAAGTGACCAAGAAGGTTTACGAAGACAGAGCTGTAAATTTAGTCTCTATGTATTTCAGTAAGGCCTTTGATAAGGTTCCACATGGCAGGCTGCTCTGGAAGGTTCCATCACGTGGAATGCTGGGGGAACTGTCCATTCGGATACACAGTTGGGTTGATGATCGGAAGCAGAGGGTTTAGTGGAAGGATGATGGTCAGACTGAAGGCTGTGTCCATTGCTGTTTGTTATCTATGATTTGGTTGAGAATGTACAAGGCATGATTAGTAAGTTTGCAGATGATACTAAAATAAGTGGTAGCGTGATCAGTGAGGAAGTTTATCAGAAATTGCAGCAGGACCTTAATCAGGTGGGAAAGTGGGCCGAGAAATGGCAAATGGAATTTAATATAGATGTGTGAGGTCTTGCATTTTGGAAACTCAAATCAAGGTAGGAGTTTCACGGTGAATGGGAGGGTCTTAAGGGGTGCAGTGGGCAGAGAGACCTTGGTTTCACGGGCTCTCTAAGAGTAGAGTCACAGGTTGACAGGGCAGTGAAGAAGGCTTTTGGCACATTGGCCTTCATCAGTCAGGACTTTGAGGATAGAAGTTGGGAATTTATGTTGCAGTTACACAGGACTTTGGTAAGGCCGCACTTGGAGTATTGTATTCAGTTTTTATAACCTTGTTATAGGGAGGATGTTATGAAATTAGAAAGAGTGCAGAAGAAATTGACAAAGACGTTGCCAGGACCCAATGGTCTAAGTTATAGGGAGAGGTTGGACAAGCTAGGACCTTTTCTTTAGCGTGTAAGAGACTGAGGGAGTCCTTATAGAGCTGTATAAAATCATGAGGGGTATGGATAGAGTTAATGCTCTCAGTCTTTTTCAAAGGTGTACAGAATCGAGGATTAGAGGGGATCAGTTTAAGGTTAGAGGGGAAGGAATAAAAGGGAACCTGAGTGGTCACTTCTTTACACAGAGTGCTGGAACATGGATGAGCTGCCAGCAGATGTAGTTGGTGGTGAGGCGGCGGGGGGTGTACATTAACAACATTAACAACATTTCAATGCATTTGGATAAAAATGTCGATAGGAAAGGACTGGAAGGATATGGGCCAACTGCAGGGAAATGGGGCTAATGTGGATGGACATTTACAAGGTGAAGATGAACCCCTCTGTTAATAGAAACCAAACACCCACAAAAGCTCGCCTCACCTCGTAATCTGTTAAAATATGAGTGACACCGATCTCCTATATTCCACTATTTAAACAAAAATTAACAAGTTTGTTTCTTAACTTTAATAGTGAACAATAAACAACAACTATTGACAAATACAAGCCCCTCTTTTCTTAGCTACTTAATATCTGACTCCAACTCTGTAAATATATGCTGTTCCAACAGCCCACATATAAAACATTACAATCTCGAGAGCACACAGTCTCTATCTTCCCCACTGTGCTCACTCATTCAGCTGCTGATCTCCCCGGGTCATTTTATTATTGCATGTAGGTTTAGATGAACATGTGTCTTTGATAGAGAGTGTTTGGGATGGCCAGTTAGCACTGCTGCTCTACAGCAGTTGCTCTGCTGTTGGATGGCAGTAGCTCTCCCTGTAGTGTTCAAAATGCTGGGTATGTATACTCCCCATGATATAGTAATTCCCATAATTTGGTTGCTTACCAGGTGTCCAAATAATAATATTCAAATTCCATTGGCTTCTGGTTTACTGAGCGTAATTTAAACTCTTTGGTTGCATTTGAATGGCTGTCAAAACAGCAACCAAAACTCAGTTATCCATTTCTCAGCTAATGGTAACATGTGGAACAGTTTGACCTTTAGCTAGCATCTGTGGCTTTAATTTCTATTCGGCAAAACCCGTTCTGTTTTAAAGTACTCTACATATTTTTGGCTTCACAACATCTCCCCGCTTCAGAAAATAAAGTGAACCAGCAGAATGAAAAGATGACTACATTTCTTCTCCTCTAATTTTAAATCCCAATTTTATGAAATACAAAAGTATTTATCTCAGTTATATCATTCATATTAATTCTGCACACCATTATAACACTGGAATAAGGTAAATCTTATCTACACTTTTTCCTTTAAATCCGCGATAACACATCTGCTATCACATTGTAGGAGCCGCAGCATGTACCTTTTGTAAGTTTAAAGTCAGGAAGGTAAAACTCCAATGAAATAGTCTCATATTCTGGTCTGTAAATATTCCAAAAATGCGAGAGATTTGTCATTGTCCAAAACCATCTCCGACAATTTGTTTGTCATATACACGTTAAATTATTGTCAGGCCAGTGCGAAACATAATCATTCTTGTTCAATAATGGAGATTTTGTATCTTTGTTCTAGTGGATATTGAGTTTTTTCGACAAGTAGCCAAATAGCCATTCAGTTCCATCCTCATCTTTCTGTATCAATACATCTCTGACCCCAATATCCCGAGCATCAAACACAATTTTCAATGGGTTTCAGAATATTTGGTGTAGCTAAAATGGGTGATTAATCCTGCTTTAAAATTCTCAAATGCCTCCTGGCATTGTTCTGTCCACCACAATTCTGTGTTCTTCTTTAGTAAATCCATCAGTGGTGCTGAAGTTTGGAACAAACTTCTGATAGAATCCACTCAGTTCCAAAAATCGAAGCATTTCTTTCTTCGAGGATGGTTGTGGAAATCCCTCAAAGCCCTTCGACTTTGTGTTCCATGGGGTCAACCTCCCATGTCCAATGTAATGTCCCAAGAACGTCACCTCTGCCTTCGCGAATTCTGTTTTCTTTAAGTTTATTACCAAGTTTGCTTCTTGTTCAACATGATCTGTCAACTGTAACATGTGAGCTTTTAATCACTTGCTAAATATCACCACATCATACAGATAAACTACACAATTTGTTCATCTGGCCACAGCTCTGTTCCTGAGTCATAAATATGTCTGGAGCATTATTCATCCATATAAAATACTCGATTAAATTTTTGTCATCTCCAGTATCTTTACTAGATCGCTGAACTGACTCCACATTTTTTTTAATTTGAAAGGGGCCGCTAAACCTGGCTTTGAAGTAATTACCTACCCCTGGTGGCAATACTAATACGTCATCCCCACGGGATATCCTCAAAGTTTCAGAGTTTTTAACTGCCACCTGCTTCACTCTATGTTGTGCTCTTCAGATACTATTCAGATATAGTATTTAGCAAACTCACCTACTCCATTTACTCTCTCTTTCACCTCACACACAGAATCCAAGTGTGAGATTTCCGACTTTGGTCCTGTCAATTTATATTTTATTAATTTCAACGGACCTCTCACTTCATGTACGAATATTAACTCAAAGGAAGTAAAGTGAGTAGATTTATTTGGGGCATCTCTAATGGCAATAATATAATGGGACACCTTTATTCCAATCATTCGGGTCATCATAACAGTACGCTGTTAACATGGTCTTCAGCGTCTGATGCTAACTTTCAAAGACTCCCTGGGATTCAGGATGGGACGCACTTGATTTAAACTGCGGCATGTTGAAGCTATCCATGACTTCCTTAAACAGCTGAGCGGTAAAATGAGATCTTTCGTCTGACTCAATCTTACTGCCTAGCCCACAGCGAGTAAAGAAAGCTACCAACCCCTCCACCTCCCTTTTTATCTTAACATTCCGTAATGGAATTGCCTCTGGAAATCTGGTGGACATATTCATTATGGTCAGCAAATATAGTTTTCCACTTCTATGTTAGGAAGTGGAGCTACACAATTAATCATAACCCACGTGAAATGTTCTTCGAATGCAGTAATTGGCACGAAAGGTGCTGGTTTTATTCCTGCCTGTTACTTACCTACCATTTGGGATGTATATCATGTACAAAAAAAACACGTCCTTGTGCATTCCAGGCCAGTGGAAATGCTTCTGTACCTTAGCCTGAGTCTTCTGTACACCTAAGTGACCGCCTGCAATTAGTTTATGTGCTAGCCATAACACTGTACGTTACTGCTAACACAATCTGGTGCACTTCGGCTAATTTCCCTTCTGCAGTAACCTATCGGGGTCTCCATTTTAATTTTATGATTCTATCTTTAAGTTAATAACATTCAACAATATATTCTGATTCCTTTTCTGTGTGTGTGTATATATCTGTTGTATGTCCTTGAGCCTTTCTGGATAAAACCCCTCTGCCTGATCCTCTGCCTGTTCAGGTTTATCCTCCACCGTTACATCAAACAGGGTGTCAGTTCACTGCACATCAACTCATTTGTCTTTTTCTTTCGGTTTTACTTCCTGCTGTAACTTATGACAGTGGGATCTTGTTACTACACACTCTGGAAAGATTCCTCGGTATTTTTCTTTTAACACCCCAATTCCGTAGACTTCTGTTCGCTTCTCCACCACAAGGGGTGCGTCTCCCACCTCGCCTCCTGCTAAATCATTCACAAGAACAAACTGTATTCCTGGAACTGACACTCTGTTACTCACTGTCACTGTTACTTCCCTAATCTTGATTTGGCATTCCATCCTGATGTAACACAAGGGAATGATTAATTTCTGTCCCCATTCCATAAATTAACACACTCTTGATTATCATGCCAGAAAGAGTGAAAAAATCTTTCATCTCTTACTATTAGAGGGTGAGAGAAAGTGAGGGCTGCAGATGCAGGAGATGAGAGTTGTAAAGTGTGGGGCTGGAAAAAGCACAACACGTCGGCAGCATCCGAGGGGCAGGAGAGCTAACGTTTCAGGTATAAATCCTTCATCAGGAAAGTGGGGGGTAAGGGAGGAGGAAGGAGGTTGAGAAATAAATAGAAGGGTGGGGTGGAGCTGTGTGGAAGGGAGCTTGGAAGGCAATAGGTAGATGCAGGTGGGATGTGATGGTGATAGGTCGGACAGGAGGGTGATAGGACACCTAACGGTGGGAGGACAGCTGGAACCCTCAAACTGTACAGCATCAAAGTTGACTTCACCAAATTCCAAATCTCCCCTCCACCAACCTCTCCCAGATCCAAACGTTCAAACTAGCACTGCCCTCTTGGACTGCCCTAACTAACCATCTTCCATTCCCCCTATCGACTCCACCCTACCCTCCAACATATCACTATTACTCCCACCTACATCTTCTTATTGCCTTCCCAGTGACCCTCCCACCAGCACAACTACTACCCTCGTATTTATCTTTCAGTCCCATTGTCCCCCAACCACATTCCTGACGATGGGTTACTGCCTGATATTCGATTGTTCTGCTGTTCGGATGCTGCCTGATCTGTTGTGCTTTTCTGGAGCCTCACTTCTCAACTATTAGAGACTGAGCAGATCCTGTATCTCACAAAATTATAACTTCTTGTCGTTCTCCCCCTGTTCTTTCTGAGTAAACTTTATCTACAGAGATGAATTCTTTCAAAGATCAGGCACTGCCTCCATACCCAGCCCTTGCCTAGGCTGTGCACTCTCCTGCAGCTCTTCGGCTCTACTTGGGGTCTCCTTTACCAGTTTCACTAATGCCACTGGGCTTAACCTCTTCTGCCACAGCTTTCCCCAAAGTGCCTTCATTCAACTCCCATCACGGTGTGTCCCCGCTTAGTGCAGTGAAACCACCTTTTCCCAGTGCCCTTCTTAAACCACCAGCATTGTAATTTTATGTGTTACACTCCCTTATAGTGAGAACACCTGAGGCCTTTCACCACCTTTCAACCCCCTTGGGCTTCTTCTTTCACCTGTGGTAAAGTATTGTGCGCTACTGTTCGCTTTGTAATGTGTGATCTTCCCTTCTCCCAATTTCTATCCCTCACAGGATGCAACTCCTGCCAGAAGCTAAATATCATCTCATGCCACAGTGCATATTTACCTGCCCTTTCTGCCGTGCTTCTCACTTCTTGAACTTTCGGTACATTCACATGAATTCTTACTATCTCTGGAAGTAAGTCTTTTAACTTCTCCAGCAAATTAATCTCCCTTCAGGCCTCACAGGTCTTTTCCATTTTTAAGGCCAGCACCCACCTGTCAAAATGACTGGTTACTTCTTTCAAACTCAGTATAAGTGTGACCTGGTTCCGTCTCTATTTTTCTGAACTTCTGTCTATATGCTTCTAGTACCAATTCATAACCAATCAAAATAGCCAATTTGACATCTTGATAATCTCTTGATCCCTCATCTGATAGCGCTGCACATACCTCACCAGCTGTGCCCACCAGCTTAGTCTGAACTAGCATTAGCCACAAGTTCACTGGACACGTCATCTGCCTAGCCATTTTTTCAAATGAAATAAAAAAGGTTTTGACATTTTTGTCACCGAAATATGGCAAGTTATTAACATAGTTGTATACATCCCTATGTTCTCCCTTCATCTCCATCCTGTTAACTTAACTTGCTTGTCTAATTCCCAACTTCTGCATTTGAAATCCTCTCTCTCTTTCTTTTTCTTCTCTTTCTCTTTCTTCTCTCTATTTCCTTCCCTTTAGTTATTTTCTATCTCCAGTTGCCACATTTGCAATTTAAGTTTTTTCTAACTCCACTGCAGTTCCCTATTTCTCTGATACATCAAAGTGCTTAACCAACTCCATTACAATTTCAGCTTCCCTTTTCTCCCTGGTTAAACCCAATTCCAACCTATTTGCTAATTCTAAAAAATGTCCTCCTTCTGTCTTTCTAAACTTCCTTGGAAAATTTGGGAACCTCTTTAGTAATGTTAAAAGCCATTTCCCTCACTTTTGATTTACTCAACCACAAGTAACAAAATTAAACAAATTTTCCCACTGGTTTTATTTGAAGATCAAAGTCACTAATTCCAATGAGTTGGAATTTGCTGGGACCTGTTGTATCTCAAATTTGTTCAAGTCGGTCCAAGTGCCACACGGCAAGGCCCCAAACTGTCATGACATCAATGTCGCACCCCTCTGTTAATTAAAATCACACACCTAGAAAAGCTCACCTCACATCATAATCTGTTAAAACGTGAGCGACAGAGAACTCCTAAATTCCACTAATAAACAACAAATAACAATTCATATCTGTGCAAGTTAGCTCGCTGAGCTTGAAGGTTTGTTTTCAGAAGTTTCGTCACCATGACTAGGTGACATCATCAGTGAGAGTATCTGCTGACGCTCTGGTGGTATGTCCCACCTCTCTATTTAGAGGTGTTGGTTTCTTAAAGTGGGTGATGTCATTTCCGGTTATTTTAACAAGAAAATGTAGACAGGATCTAAATTGATGTGTCTATTGATGGACTTCTGGTTAGAACGTCATTCCTCTAAGAAGGTCCTTGCATGTCTTAGTATGTGTGTGTGCTTTGTCCCAGTCAAAGTGGTGCCTTTCTTTGTCTGTATGTATGGAACATAGTGATCGTGCGTCATGTCTTTTGGTGGCCAGTTGGTGTTCATGTATCCTCATAACACGACAACAGGACAGTTTCAATGTTCGAAAAGTGATTTTATACACACTGTTTAATCAATGTTTGTGTGAAGTTAAGTAGCATTTTTCACACGTGCACAACACATTGTAAATGAACAACAGAAACACAGTTAACGAAAAATGATGCACATGATGTATAAAATTGATAAAACATTAAAACATGATTTGATCCTCTCAACGTTCCCTCCTTTTCTGGAATTCCCTACTCTACTCTCTCATTCTTACCAGGATGAGTGCTCCAAATTTTTGATTCTAGTGTCCCAAATTATTTCAGTTAATCCCCTTCAATATATTGGCCTGTTGGGTTCTTTCCAAAGCGAGTGTCTGTCATATCATGGGAGATAAATATTCTGGCATCAGACTCAGCATTTGAACATATTACTCTGTTGTACACGCACTGTACCAAGGACCACAGCACACAGGCATTGCCAAACCATTGGGGAATGTTCATCTACTTCTTTCGATCATGTAGTTTTCTCATTTTCCACATCTCCAGATCTATATCCTCTCTCTCGTTCTCCCTTTGCATCTAGTTAAGAAATCCACCAATTATTCTTCGTGTCCCATCTCCCAAAACCCCTTCTTTCAGTTTATATCTAACGCTCTCTTCAAGATGTAATGTGGTTATAATTAAGCAATGTAACTACAAAGACATGCGGGAGGAGCTGGCCAGAGTTAATTGGAAGGGGAGCTGAGCAGGAAAGACCATGGAGCAGCAATGGGAGGAGGTTCTGGGGATAATTCGGAAGATAATACCAGAAATTCAACCCCAAGAAGATGAAACATACTCATGGGAGAACAAGGCAGCCATGAGTGATAAGGCATCAAACCAAAAGATAAAACATACAATGTGGTGAAGATGATTGGGAATCCAGAGAATTCGTTGCCTCTGAAACTACATAACGCTGGCATCACTGACACGACAGAGCTCTTAATCATGGTCAGGGAGAGAAACAGAGGAAACACATTCACTTTAAACACAGAAGATGGTATTTCTCAAGGAAAAGGATTCAGGTGAATTAAACATTTGCATTAAGATCAGTTAAATGCTTTTGTGGAATGTGTCAGATTGGAAGCAAGACCCGGGGAGACAGACCCTCAGCAGAATGAGAGTTTGAAAATGAAAGTATTTCCACATCAGAAACCAGGTTAGGTCACTGAGTGCAGGGCTGATGGGTGAATGGGTCTCAGTGAGACTTGGGGAACAGACAGCAGAATTGCATTGCAGATATTGCAGCTCGAAACTGCATATTCATGTAGTGCTGTAGACCACAGCAGCAGGAGAAGCAGACCTTCATTCAACCACAACCTGTAACTTTTTGCCAGGGTAACACTCCCGTCTGTCATTACCATCAACACCATCTATGGCTCAGTAACGAGTGTGGGTGAACATGTCAGAGTCAGATTCACATGAACTTTAACCTGATGCTAACTCATTAAAGCTACCAGACTTGACCAACAGATCTGAACGAAGCACTGCAGTCCTGTCACGTTCAGTTATAAAATGGTGATGGACGATTAAACAAACGACTGGAGGAGAGGGCTCCACAAACATTCCCATCCTAAATAATGGAACAGACCTGCACATCAGTGTAAAAGAGAAAGATGTTTTATCTGCACCATCTTCTGCCAGAAGTATTGAGTCGATGATACACCTCACCCTCATCACGATGCCCACAAAATCACAGATGTCAGTCTTCAACCAATTTCAATTGCTGCACGTGACCTGAAGAAACAGCTGAACAGAGTAGATATGACACAGGCAATGGGCCCTGACACCATTTCTTCAATAGGACTGAAGACTTGTGCTGCACAACAAGCTGTGTCCCTGGGGAAACTGTTTCATTCCAGTTCCAACTCCGACATCTCCCTGGCAGTGTGGAAAATTACTCAGCTATGTCCCGCTCCCTAAGAGGGGAATAATTACAACCTGACCAATTACCACCCCCTCAGACCCATCACGACAGTCAAATTGGTGGGAGTTCTTTTTGACAGAGCTGGCAAACAGCAGAGAAATAACCAGCTCAGTGTGGATTCTAATAGGTCCCCATGTGGAGATGGTGCTGTTGTGGAAATGTCACTGAATTACTAATCCAGACCAGGCTAATGCTCTGCCAGCTGGTGGAAGTTAAAAACAATTAATAAAATATCGAGATCTAAAATCTGGGGTCAGTAACAGTGACCTTGAAGCCAATATCGATTGTAAACAGAATTTCCTTCTCCAATATACTTTTAGGAAGTGAATCTCCCGTGATTTCCTGGGCTGGACTAAAACTAACTCCAAAGACCCTGACATGTGATAAACATTTCAATTGTCTCTGAAACGGCCAATCAAGACACTCATTTGTATCAAACTACTCCGAGGTCTGAAAGGATGAAACTGGACAGAACACCCGGCCTCTGCATCAATGTCAGAAAAGGGAATGGGAACACAGTCCTGTCGACTCTGCAGAGACCTCCTTCTTAACATCTGAGAGCTTGTGACAGCATTGACAGAGCTTTCCCCCAGACTGCACAGAAACAGCGGGAAAGGAGTAGGTCATTCAACACATTGAGCCTTCCCCATTCTAGTTCATGGAAAAAGTCTCCTCAATGCACTTACCCCACGCGATATACATATCTGTTAATGTGAGTAACCTTGGGAAGCTATAAAATAGGTGGTGCAGTAGTACGTTTGGTCCATCGAGTTTGCTATCCAATTCATTGTAATGATGGTTGGCCCTTCATTTCCACACCGTACTCCTGCTCTCCCGCCATCCCTTTACTGTCTCTAAATCCTTATCTATAATCAATGTCTGGGTTTCCAGGTGCGAGCGAATTCCCCAGGTTCACCAGTCAGTGAGTGCAGACATTTATTCTCATCTCAATGCAGAGTGACCTGCTTCCAATCTGACTCACCCTGTCAGAGTTTTGTATATTTCACTGAGATCTCCACTCATTTTCCTAAACACCGTGGAATACTTATCCAGTCTCCCCAATCTGTGCTCCCACAACAAGCCCGTCATCCCAGAGATCAGTCTGGTCATCCTTCACTGCTCTCCATCAATGTCAGGTTTGCCCTTTATTAGGTAAGGAGACCAAAACTACACACAATTTTGCGCAATGTTTGGGATGATAGCTCACCAGGCCCTATACAGCTGCAGTAAGACACCCTTACTTCTGGACTCACATCCCCCTGAAATGAAGGTCAACACACCATTTATCTTCATCACTGCTTTCTGTTTCTGCAATATTGTTTTCAGCGTCTGGTGTACAGGGAGATGCAGATCCTTTTTAATGTTACAGCTCCCCACTTGGTGGGTCTGTGTACACTGGGCAGTGTGCCAATGCCATGCCCAGTATTGACTTCTGGTTACAGAACTCACTGCACTGCAGGGGCCTCAGAGGTTTATGCAGAAGGAAGAAACAAACAGGAGCATACGTCCCTTTGTAGATCAACATGTTTCAACCAATCCCTTTCAAATGGTAGGCTGACAATTTATCGTTTCCACCAAAGAGCACACCGTCACCTCTATCCACATTGTTCTCCATCTGTCACGTATTTACCCATTCACTCCGCTTGTCTTAGTCTTCGCGTTGCTTTTTTACATCCTCCTCACCCACTCACAATCCCACACCCGTTAGTGCTGTCAGCAGGCTGGGATATATTGTATCTGATTCCAGTAACCAAATGTTTAAAGGGCATTGTGAACAGCTGGGCCCCAAGCACCGGTCCCTGCGACACCTCAACAACCGTCCTCTGTTAATTTCTATTTATTTATTTCGTGAATCTGGGTGTCACTGGCTGGGCCAGCATTTATTGCCCGTCCCTAGTTGCCCTTGAGAAGGTGGTGGTGAGCTGCCTTGTTGAACGCTGCAGTCCACCTGCTGTGGTTGACCTCCAATGCCATTAGGGAGGGAATCCCAGGATTCTGACCCAGTGACTGTGAAGGAGCGGTGATAAATTTCCAAGTCAGGATGGTGAATGGCTTGGAGGGAACCTGAAGATGATGGTATTTCCATACATCTGTAGCCCTTGTCCTTCTAGATAGACATGGGAGCTGGGAAGTTGGTCTCTGAGGATCTTTGGTGAATCATTTCATTGCAGCATGTAGATAGTAAAACACTGCTGCTGCTGCTGAGCGTTGATGGTGGAGCATTGTGGAAGAATGGACAGTCAAACTGGCTGCTTTGTCCTGGATGGTGTAAAGCTTCTTGAGTGTTGTTGGGGCTGCACTCATCCAGACAAATTGGGAGTCTTCCATCACACTTCTGACTTATGCATTGTAGATGATGGACAGACGTTTGGAAGTCAGGATGTGAGTTACTCGCCGCAGTATTCTTAGATTCTAATCTGCTGTTATAGTGACTGTGTTTATGTGGCGAGACCAGTGAGTTTCTGAGCAATGATTACCCACCAGGACTTTGATACTGGGGGATTCAGTGATAGTAACACCATTGAATGCCAAGGGGCAGGTTAGATTGTATTTTATTGGTGATGGTCATGGTCTGGCATTTGCATGGCCTGAATATTACTTGCCACTTGTCAGCCTGGATACTGTCCAGATCTTGTCGCATTTGGACATAGACTGCTTCAGTATCTGAGGAGCCACAAATGTTGCAGAACATTGTACAATCATTGGCGAACATCCCCACTGCTGACCTTAAAATGAAGGGAAGGTCATTAATGAAGCAGCCCTGAAGAAGTTTTCGGTCACTGCTCGAGGGACTCCTACAGACTTGTCCTGGAGCTGAGTTGACTGACCTTTATCAACCATGACCACCTTCCGATGTGTCAGGTATGATTCTAACCAGCGGGGAGTTTCCCTCTGATACCCATTGATTCCAGTGTTGCTAAAGCCCCTTGATACCACACTTGGTCGAAGACAGCCTTGATTTAAAGGGCTATCACTCTCACCCCACCTCTGGAATTCAGCTCTTTTGTCCATGTTTGAACCACGGTAATGAGGTCAGGAGCTGAGTGGCCCTGGTGGAGCCCAAACCGGGCGTCATTGACCAGGGTATTGCTGAGCAGGTGCTGCTTAAAAACACTGAGACCTTCCACCACTTTACTGATGATCGAGAGTAGACTGATGGGGTGGTATTGGCCGGATTGGATTTGTTCTGCTTTTTACATACAGGAGCAATGATTGCTTGGGATAATTTTCCAAGTAATCAGGAAAAGCCATTGTTGTAACTGTATTGAAATAGTTTGGCTAGGGGAGTAGCAAGTTATGGAGCACAGGTTTTCAGTTCTATTGACATAATGGTGTCAGATTATGCACCTTTTGGAGTATCCAGTATCTGTAATCGTTTCTGGATATCGAGTGGACTGAATCGAATTGGCTGATGACTGGTAACTGAATTCCTGAGGACCACTGGAGGAGGCTGAAATGGATCATCCACTCAGCACTTCTGACTGAAGATTGTTGCGAATACATCAGCCTTATCTTATACACTGAAGTGCTGGGCTCTTCCATCATGGAGGAAGGGGTTATTTGTGGAATCTCTTCCTCCAGTGAATTGTTTAATTGTCCCCAACGTTTTTCGGCTAGATGTGGAAGTACTGCAGAGCTTAGATCTGTCCCTTTGCTTGTGGGATCACTTAGCTGTGTCTATCACTTACTGCTTATGCTGTTTAGCGCACAAGTAGTCCTGATTGGTGGCTTCTCCAGGCTGACACCCCATTATCAGGTATGGCTGGTGCTGCTCCTGCCATCCTGCACACTCCACTGAACCAATGTTGATCCTCTAGATTGATGGCAATTGTTGCGAGGGGGATATGCGGGAGGCCATGAGGTTATGTGGGAGTACAACTTGGCTGCTATTGATGACTCACGACACCTTATGGACATCCAGATTTGAGCTGCTAGATCTGTTCGAAGGCTGCCCTGTTTAGCAACGTGATAGAACCACCCAAAATGGTGGAGGTAATTCTCAATGTGCAGGTGTGATTTTGTCTCCACAATGACTATGCGGTAGTCTCTCTTACCGATCATGTCATGGACAGATAGTTCTGTAACTGACAGATTAGTAAGGCTGTGGTCAAGTATATATTTTCCTCTTGTTGGTTCTTTCCCCACCTGCTGCAGAACCAGTCGAGCAGTTATATCCTTTGGGGCCTGGCCAGCTCGATCAGTAATTATGTCGCTGAGATACTCTTGGTGGTGAACATTGAAATCCCACACCCAGAGTAGATCTTGCATCCGTGCTACCCTCAGTGCTTCCTCCAAGTGTTGGTCAGCATGGAGGAGTACTGATTCATCAGTTGGAAGAGGCTGGTACATGGTCATCAGCAGGAGGTTTCCTTCCCCATGTGCAAAGTAATGCCATGAGACTTCATGGGATACGGAGTCACTGTTGAGGACTCCAAGAGCAATTCCCTTCCAACTGTATCCCACTGTGCCGCCACTTCTGCTGTGTCCGTCCTGATGAGACAGGAGATACCTGGGGAAGGTAATGGGGTGTCTGCGATATAGTTATACTCACAGAATCATACCTTACAGACAATGTCAGGCTGTGGCTTGACGAGTCTGTTTATTTCTATTCACCGTTTCCTGCCAGCTGACCCATTCTGGAACCATAGCCATATATTAGCCCCCAATCCACTCAGATTTGATTTCGCAAATTGGGCTTGGACCTTTTCCAAAATCTTTCTAAAAATCCACATGTTTTACATCCATTGCTTCTCTTTCATTTGTCTCCCATTCTGTTTCTCAAACATAATTCCCATTTCATAAATCTACGTTAGTGTTGCCTATGACCAATACTTTCAGCCACAATAATTTCTCCTAAACCATTTACTTACTATGTTCTATGTTCAATGTACTCTATCAATTTCCTACACCAGACTTGGTTTTCCTTGTATTGTTTGAAAGTTCTGTGAAGACAGAACTGAAGTAGTGGCTTCATAGTTCTGCCATTTCCCTGTTTCCCATTCTCTATTCTCTGGTTTCAAACTGTAAGGAAACTGCACTTGTTTTCTCATATTTCTCACATTGACATAATTCAACCAGCTATTACAGTTCACTCTTTTAACCCTTGTGAATATACTCTTCAGAAAGCCATCAATTCCTGCCTTAGACTGCTCAATAATTGACCTTCCACACCATACACTCACAGGAGCATAGACTCTGTGCCAACAGAAATACAGCACAATCTATATTAGTCCCACTTTCCTACACCAGGCCCATAGCCTGGAATGTTATGACACTTCCACGTGCTCGTCCAAGTACTTTTTAATGATTGTGAGGTTACCCGTGATAATTCCCCTTCTCGGGAAGTAATCCCAGAACTCCACATCCTCGAGGTGAAAAAATATTTAAATCCTCTCTGAACCTCAAACTTTTCACTTTAAATTGGGCTCATTTGTTCTTGACCCTCTGACTAAAAGGAACAGCTACTGTCTATCCACCCTGTCCATGTCCCTCATAATCTTATCCTCCTGAATCACGGACCTCTCAGCTTTCTCTGCTCCAAAGTAAACAACCTGAGCTTATCCAGCCTCTCTCCGTGGCTGATATGCTCCATCCCAGGGAACATCCTGGTGAATCACCTCTGCACCCTCTCCAGTACAATCACATCCTTCCTGGAATGTGGCTCCCAGAACCACATACAGTACTCCATTTTGGCCGAACCAAAGCCCTGTGTTGCTCTTATAATCTACACCCTGATTAGGAAACACAACACCCAAGGTCCAATTCTTACCTAACCCATTAACCTGTCCAGTCACATTCAGGGATGTGTGGAGAAGCACACCCTGAGTTTCACAGTGTGCTGCCATTCATTGAGTCCTCCCCTGTCTGGTTCCTTCTCCCAAACTCCATCACATCATATTTATCAGGGTTACATTCCATCTGCCATTGATTTGCCCATCTGACCAATCATCTGCATCTTCCTGTAACTTAAGGCCTTCCTCCTCACTGTGAACCAACCGGTCAATCTTTATGTCAAACATACACTTACTTCTCACACCTCCCCCACTCTCCACCTAGCCCCCTCCACATTCACATCTTTTTTTATGAATAACACAAACAATAAGGGACACAGCACTGATCCCTGTGGTACACCAGGGGACACTGGTCTCCAGTCGCTCAAAGAGCCTTCTCCCACCACCCTCTGCCTGCTGCCATTCAGAGAAATCTCCTTGTAACCTGCCAAGGTATCCTTCATATTGTGAGATTTTACTTTATTTCTCAGTATCCCAGCTGGAAATTTGTCAAAGGCCTTCCTACAAAACTAAACCATTGACCTCCTCAAACTAATTCAATCAAATCCATTAGATGCGACTCCCTTCTGATAAAGTCATGATAATTATCCCTGATCAAACCCTGTGACTCTGATTGGAGTTCGATATTCTCCTTCCCTATCTTCTCCAGTAGTTTCCTTAACAGTGATCTAATACTCGCTCATCTATAGTCACCTAGACTATTTCTCCCACTCTTACTGTGAAGTGTAATCGTATTAGCAGTCCTCCAGTTCTCTGGCACCTCCCCTATGGTCAGATTCTAATTAAAATATTCAGACAGGGTCATTCCTCCCTTGACGCCGACAGCTGCCTGTTATACAACTCATTCAGACATGGAGATTGGTCCAAATTTGTACAGAACAAAACCTCAAATCCCTGCTCGTATTTTACATCAATCTGTTCAAGAGTTGTCCAGTCCATCTTCTTGAATTCTGTACCTGCATCCTCCTTCTCCCAAGTAAAATAGATGTGAAGGTCTCATGTTACAATCCATCAATGTTCTCCAGCTTGACACACAGATTGCCCCTTTGGTTTCTAATGTACACTGACTGTTTGCTGATTATTCTGTTCTACATGTCCGTGTATAATATCATGGGATTCTCTCAGATCTCACCTACTTGTACTTCCTCAGGTCCCTCTGTTATTCAGTCCTTTCGATGTTTCTAAGATTCACTGCAATCACCTCTCATGTTTCGAAACTCGAGATTACAGGCTGAGTTACCCCATCAGACAACCTTGACAACTTAGGGGTTAATTTGGAGAATACCTTTTGCAGTTCCTCTGTAGTCAGTATATTCTTTCTCAGATTGGGACTCCGACCGATACACAATTGTCTAAGTTTAGTCTCACCAATGCTCGATGCAACTGGTGCACGACATCCTCTATCTTCCAATTACATTGACATGAATATAAACCTAATTTTTAATTTCCCATTTGCATATGTTCTTCCTCATACCTCTCGGTTTAACTTTTCTTATGAGCTCAGTATGTGAGTTGTTTAAAAAAGCTCATGAATATCCAACTATACATTATCCATTGGTTCTTCATTGCCTATGTCCACAAGAATCATCTTCAAACCATTCCAAACGAATGTTTGCCACTTCTGGTTTTCCTTTCACCGGTACATTCTCACACTCCCCAGTTAAGTTTTTACCTTCTAAATATCTAGTAGCATGTTCTTTGTAACCGAGTCCAAGACATACCTGACTGCGGATGACAGGTTAACTGGTCTGTAGTTTACCATTCTCCAAATTCATCTCTCCTTAAACTGTTGGATAATATTTATAACCTTTGCCTTATCCAGATTGGCTAAAGGCATTTTGGGAATGTGTCGGAAAATAAAGTGAAAATCCGCGATGCAATCAACATGTCTGTTGCTGCTTCCTCTGAAATTTTTGTATGAAGTACATCTCGTCTGTCAGATTTAGAAATACTCAATCCAGCTTTCTTTTCAAAGATGACCTCAACACTGATAAGAATGATCTTAGACGTTACTTGCACAAGTCCCATGGTCACTTGGTATTTCTGGAAGAATTTCTGGACATTCTTCCATGAAGATAGACACAAAGAAACTGTTTCTTTTCCCTGCGATTTCTCTGTTCTCTGCAATAAATTATCCTGAACGCACATCAACTGTCCCACATTTGGCCTTATTTTTATTTTTTTGATACATTGATAGACGCTTTTTAGCAGTCTTTATGCTTTTCTTTCGTTTGCACGCTTTTTCTCTTTCTGATTTTCTTCTCAGTTTCTTGGTCATCCTTTGCTGGGTCCTACATTTCTCTGAATCCACTGGCTTACTGCAACACTTGGCATTTTTCTAAGCTGCCTCCTTTCATCTAATAGGTAGATGATGGTGGGTTTGAAAGTGATAGTCAGAGAGGAAGGAGGGTGGAACAGACTGATAGGGAAGAAGGTGGACACATAGAAATGTTCAAAAGGGCGGTGCTGATTTGGAAGGTTGGAGTAGGATAAAGTGGGATTAGGGGAAATGGGGAAATGGGGAAATCCACTATGATCCCCTGTGGTTGGAGGGTCGCAAGGCAGAAGATGAGGCTTTCTTCCTCCAGGCTTCTGGTGGCTTGGGTTTGGCGATGGAGCAGGCCCAGGACTCTCATGTCCTTGGCAGAATGGGAAGGGGAGTTAAAGTGCTCAGCCACTAGGCGATGGTGTCGTTCAATGTGATTGTCCCAGAGATGTTCCCTGAAATGATCCACAAGTTGACCTCCTGCCTCGCCAATGTAGAGAAGACCACATTGTCTTTAATGGATGCAGTAGATGAGGCGTTCTGTCTCCCTTCATCACCTTTCACTTTCAAACCCACCTTCATCTACCTATCGTAATCCCAGCTACCTCCCTCCTGCCGCATCCTCTTCTCATTTATCTCTCAACCCCCTAGGCCCATAAGCTTCATTCCTGATGAAGGGCTTATGCCCGAAACATCGATTTATCTGCTCTTAGTATGCTGCCTGACTGTGCTTTTCCAGCACCACACCCTTCGGCTCTGATCTTCAGCATCTGTAGTCCCCACTTTCTCCTCACACCTTCATGGTCTGCATGACTCATATTTCAAATGGTTACTTCAAATGCAACAAAAACTGTCGTGTACTCAAACAGCATAAAAGAAAACCAATACATTGTGGTCACTGTTCCGAAAATGTCCTTTCCGGCAAAATTTTCAATTAGCTCTTCTGATCACTCAACACCAATTCCTCAATAACCTGATATCGAGCTCAGTGCTCAACATAATGTTCATGTAAACCATCTCACACGCGGTCATGAAATCCATTTTCCCAGCATTAGCATTCAATTGGGTTAACACAGTTTAGATATAATATAAGCAGTATATTATTACTGCAGTACCCACAAATGTGTTTATCTCATTTCCTGTTTTACAACATGTCCAGCATTTGTATTGCAGCTTTCACTTTGATATATGACTCCCATCAATGTTTGCTCCATCTTACTAGATTCTGTGGAATCTGAGCGGTGTGGGCTCTGGAGAGATTAATGGTAGAGATCATTTCGCCACATCATTTATGAACTTCTCAAACTTTAATTTCTCCAGATCTCCCGTTATGCTGATGGAGTAGAGAAGGGCAATGATTTTCCAACAATGCACTATATTCCCCCAGAGAGCTGAGACAGCTCTAACCTGGGTGGGAACCTTACAACAAGCTGGTAAAATGTTGCTGCTGCTGTACAGGGTCTTAGTGAGATCACATCTGGAGTAGTGTGTACAGATTTAATCTCTTCAGTGAAGAAATGATGTTGTTACATTGGAAGCAGCTCAGAGATGGTTCCCTCAACTGATTCCTGCAATGAAGGTGCTAGCTTATAACGAAAGGATGATCAGGTTGATCCAGTAGCCATTGGAGTTTACAAAAAATAAGGATGATCTTACTTCAACATAGATGACAGATGTAGTCAACGAGTGAAGCGAATTACACAGATAGTGGAGGAACCATTCCCTTCTCCAGTGTGTTACACAGGAACAACAGAAGGATATTCAAGCCTTCGACCCTGTTACACCAAAACAGGATGAGGCTATTCAGCCCTTGGCGCCTGATATACATTTACAGAAGGAGGCCAATTAGCCACTCGAGCCTATAACAGTAGGACATGCTGCACCAGTATCCTGTTAAACAGCAACAGGATCAGTCCATTCAGCCTCCTCAAGTATGTAACATAGGAACTGGAAGAGGTCACACAGTGACTGGAGATTGTTACACAGGGATAACAGGAGGCCGTTCAGACCCACCGAGCCTATTGCAAGGGAATTGGATAAGGATAAAAACTATCTGAGACTTCTTTAATGAGAAAGGAAGAAGTAATTTCGACACGTGTCTGTTGTATGGGAACAAGAGAAGACCAATCAACCCCTCGGAACCATCTCCCGGATACATGAGGAGACCGTTCAATATTTCCATGGAGAAGTATGAGAAGACCCGTCAGCCCATCAAAATGTTAGAGAGCAACAGTAAGATTCCATAATCTCCCAATCCTCTAAAGGATCAACAGGCGCAGATCATTCTGGCCTTGGAGACGACAACATGGGAACACCAGAAAGACGTCAGCCCATCGTGTTTGTACACCAACAGGATGGTGAGTCCATTCAGCCACACATGACTATTACTCAGTAATTGGAGCAGATCTCTTAAAAAACGTGTGCCCATTAAATAGGAATTCAAAGAAAACGTGAAGGTTTTCGAAAGGGAAGAACTTATAATAATGGTATACATTAGGGACTAAAGTGTAACAATAAACCATTGTAATTTAAGGCTAATTGTTAGAGTCCATTGTTCAGGACATTTGCAAAATTAAACCACAATCTGTCAGAGTCAACATGGTTTTACAAAGGACAATCAAGTTTGAAGTGTTTGCTTGAGTTATTTGAAGATGTCACAAAAAAGGTGGATCGTGGGAGATGGAACATCTCTGGTCTTCCTGAAGGCATTGGATGTGTCGCTTCTCCAAAGACTAAGTGGTAAGAGCACACAACATGGGTTTAGGAGTAGTTTATTCGCTTGGATGGAGGATTGGTTAACCAACAAAATTCAGTCAGATGGAATAAATGTGTCATTTTATTTTGGCAAATGCAATTTGTGGGGTGCCATTGATTTCAGTACTCATGCCTCAACCATTTGCGATTGATGGTATTACTGTACTCGGTTGATGGGATAGAAAATACAATGCCACATTTTCAGATGACTCTCACATCGGTGGGAAATTACTTTGGAATGACGATGCAAGAGATTTTAAAACTATATGGATAGGTTGCGTGAATGGGCCAAAATTTAGCAAGGAAAATTCATGGGAATAAATATGGGGCTATTCAAGTTTGCCAGGATAATAGAAAGACAAATTATTATCTAAATGGAGAGAAAGTTCAAAGTGCTTAGGTGCAGAGGGATCTGGGTGTCTGCTTGCATATCACAGAAAACCTGCCTGTGGGAACTGCAAGTAATGAGAAATGCAAGCATAATTTCAGTGTTTATTTATAAAAGGATAGAGTAGAAAGGTAGGGAGTGTTGGTGTAGCTATGCAAGGCATTAGTGAGGCTGCAACTGAAGTATAGTTTGGGGGTCCGGCAGAATGAGGTGTTTCCATTGGGGGCAATTCAGAAGAGGTTCATTAGATTGATTCCATATTCAAAGTGTTTGCCTTATGAAGAGTAATTGAGCAGTTTAAGCATATACTCTCGAGTTTATAAGAATGAAAGGAGATCTCATTGAGGTCTGTAACATTCTAATAGTAATTGAATGTGTAGATATGGAGTGGAGTTTTTTTCATGTGGCGCAATCTACAACAAGAGACTAGAGTTTTAGGATGGAGAGATGGCAGGAAAGTGGAACAGAGGCCGTGTTGACATCAGTGTCATCGAGGGGTTGGATTCCTCACAGATGCTCCTTGTTCTTATTCAACCCTTCGACAGTGTTTCACAGGAATGGGGGAGGACTGGGTATCATACACGAAGCAGGCACTCAGGATAAATCAGTCTCAATCAGTTAGAGGGAATGTAACCAGTAGGGTCACACAGTGACCAGCGCTGGGTTCTCAACTATTTACAATCTATATTAATGATCAGGTGGACGGAACAGATATACAGATGCTGAGTTTGGTGATGTCGCTGTGGTAAGCAAGAGAATAAATTATCAAGAGAGGGTGGAGAGTCTGCAAACAGATTCAGAAATGGAAAGGCAATAGATAATCGTTTAGCAGGTGGAATTTAACATGATATAACCTGTCGTTTCATTTACAGGAATAATAGAAAGCAATATGTTACTGAAATGGAGAGGGATTATAGGACTTAATGTTGCTGTGTACTGGGGGATTCACTCAGATCCGTTCAGACATGGGAGGTTTTGCTCCATCCCTGATCGTCTGCTCCCAGACACTCCAAATGACCCCATGCTCTCCATACACATGGAATACTTTGATCTGGTTAATTGGTGGTGGGAATGGTGTTTTGAAACGTGCATCAAAGGGATGGACTTTATCCAAGATATATTCATTCCTTTCTACGTGGAGACCCGATGACGATGGGAATGGCTGACTGCTTCTGAATGAAGAGACCATGACTGCTGCCAGGACAGTGGGTATTCGCCAACATGATGTACTGTGATGGGCACACTGTGACATTAATGGAGAGGGAGAGCTCCTTCAGTTCTTCTACCTCTCCCCATTGACATGGATACTCTGCAGATGCCATGGACACCATCGGGAATCCCACTATACTGGATACAACCGGCAGCTCCCTGCTGAGGGAGAAACAATCTATTTACCTCATCCACCATATATATACTCCACCATCGAATGGTGACATTGATGTTGAGACACTGGGAGATGATGGATATGTCACCCAGTCCTGCCTGGAATGTTCTGGATCATAGAAGCTGAATGAAACAGTGACCCTCACAGCCCCTGGCAACACCATCCTCCCCCTGGTGTGAAGCTGCAGGTCGTGTTGAAGGAGGTGACACCGCTCTGTGACCAGCTCCTTGTTCAGTCATGGTCCCCTCATACTTTGATCCTGGGTTAAGTGGAGTTTGGGAAATTGGTCCTGGAAAATCCGGGGTGGATACAGCAGATCCCTTTCCCCACACACACTCACTCCGTGGTTTCAGAGCTTCCCCTCTCTGCTGCCTCTGCTCCATTTGTTGTTCATGTTGCAGACCCAGATGATGGAGCTGCAGTCCCCATGCTCCATCCAGAGTTGGGTCACCAAATCCTCAGATCTCCCTGAATGTCTGAGGCAACTTACAGCACAACCTCCAGCAAAACATCCCCTGCCCCTCCACTAAATTTTCAATTGCAGAAGCCAGTCAGAAGCCCCTCACTACAAGTGTTTTGGACCAGACCAGATTCCCTCAAAATATTTCCAGAAGGCCGTTTAGACCCAAACCTTTCCTTATTTTAAATATAGATGTGAAGTGTGTGTTCCAGTTATGTTGTGACTAGTCAAACCACTCGACATTGAGCAAAATATAATCTATTCAAATGCTTTAGTTAAAATACAATCAAAGAAAAGAACGTTTTGGAATAGCTTATATGTTGGAACACTTACACAAACAATAGATACCGTACCTGTTTGGTTTACACCGCTTGGCACAAAGATATATTCAAATACAGATCCTTACAGCAGTTTTCCAATCCAGGGGGAAACAAGCTGAACAGAGATCTCAGAGAGAAAAGCAGCTGGGGATCATGTATTGAAACTTCCAACCCTTTGGGATCCCCAGCAGCTTCTGAATGCTGCAGCTAAAAGTAAAATGAGGTGATCTGGTCTGGGAGAGCTGGCCACTGTCCTTCCATTGTTACCACCGTTTTAATGAAACCTAAAATCTCAGTTATTTATTTAAACTGTTTTCAGACAGCTGTTCTACACCTCTGCCTTTAACACCTCTCTTCAAAAAAAACCAAGAAAAATAATCTTTTTACAGTGATAGCATCCTCACAACTCCATCTTTAATAAAATAATCCATCAATACACAAAGGTGGATTCATTTTAGACATCCTAATCTTCCTCTATTAGTAGACTGAAATGCATATATATTACATTGACTCTGAGCATACAAATATTCACATCTATTTCGATTTCAGTCATTTTACTCCTGCCACAGAATGCCTTTGACTTTCTTCATCCAAGTCTCCACACTTAGGTTTTATCGCCCTGTCACCTGTATAGTTTCAAACTGAATGGCAGCAATAATAAGCTCAATCGAAACAGACTGGTATTTTTCTCCCTAATCTTCTCCAAAAACTTTAAGGGGTTATGATCAGTGATAAAGATTTGTCTCAGGTATGTTATTGGCAATGTAAATCTGAAAAGTTGTAACGCCAACACCAAGCTCAAGGCCTCCTTCCCCATTGTGGAATAAATCTGTTGATGTTTCCACTGGACACTCCAACCACACGTTACATAATGGAGCACTTCTCATCTCTCCAATAGTCCTTTTGAATGACATAGCTCCTCATGTCTCAGCATAAAAGAATTACATGCTTCTGTACCTCTTACTGCTCTAGCCTCTTTACCTGCTACTCCTGGCCTATGCCTGTAAACCTTAACAAGACCTCGCACATTCTTCTCCATCTCTCACAGAAACCAAACTTTGATTTCTGAAATCAATCATCATCATCAGCCATTTCAGCTTCTAATGTTGCCGTTTTAACTCTGCTCTTCCACACGAGCTTTCACGACTGTAGGAAGTGAATGGTTGAACTTCTCCAAAATAAGAATCTTTCTCAGAGTGTCATAGGTTTGCTCTGTTTTTAATACCCTTACCACCTTTCAAAATTACTTTGTTTGATCCTTTCAAACTCAATGTGCGTTTAACCAGAGACCCTCTTTTCGATTCCTGTAACGCTGTCTGTCAGTGTCTGGCCCAAGCTCATATACACTTCAGATGGCTTTCTACACACGTCATACTCCCCAGATACCTCCTCCGATAGGGATGCAAATACCTATCAGCTTTGGATCAAATCAATCCACATGGTCACTGGTGTCTGCATTTGTTTAGCCACTTTCTCAAATGAAATTCAAAAGGCTTCCCATCCTTCTCATCAAATTTAGAGAATGCCTGGATGCATTTAAACAGAACCTCGTTAGGCGATTGGTGACAATAGGGTTGCTCAACCGTACTATCCTCCTCATCCCACCGACATTCTACCTTCATCTCCGCCTTCTATATCAACTTTCCTCTCTAATTGCTACCGTTTTAAGTTGAAACTCTCTGCTTTTCTTCTGTCCTTTTCTCTCTTTTCTCTTCGTTTCCCTTTCTTTTATTTCTACTTTTCATCATAATTCAAACTCTTTCAATTCCTTCTCAGGTTCAAAGACCATCATTTCAAATTCAATTCCGGCCATTTCCAAAGAGTCTGATGGCGGTTCCACTAAACGTAATTGCCGATCTATAGCTGTAATTATCTCTCATTTTCTCACAGACAATCGCAACCCCAACTCCAGGTTGTCTGTCAATTCCTAAAGCATTACCATCATTACGTTTTGTAAAACCGCCAACTTCACTTTTGCACACCCAGAGAACTCTTAATGACTGAATCTTTATACACAAAATACTGTTGAAAACAACCGAATTCAACATCCAGAAAAAAGACACTATCAACTACCATACACGACCTTTGAACCCAATAGCCTCCTGGTGCATACTCTCCAATGTCTGCATGAGCTTATTCTGGATGATTTGGTTTCCTCCCATAATCCAAAGATGTGCATGTCAGGTGTATTGGCCATGATAAATTGTTCATAGTTTTCAGGGATGTGTGAGTTAGTTGCCTTCGTCGGGGTAAATGTGTAATAATAGGGTAGAGGAATGGGTCTGTGTAGGTTACTCCTCAGAGGATCGGTGTGGACTTGTTGGGGAGAATGGCCTGTTTGCAAATTCTAAACCCAATTTTGTATTATCGATTTAGAACCGGACAAGAGTCCCCAGTTTGCTGTAGTCGAACCAGGCTGCCTCAAACTATTTTAAGAAGGTTGGTTGGATGCCAACCTTTCCTTATTTTAAAGGTAGACTTGAGTTGGGTGTTCCAGATGTCAAACTATTCAAACCACTCACCATTAAGCAAAATACAATATATTTAAACACTCTAATGAAAATCCAATTAGAAATGAAGATGAATTTAGAATAATTTTTCTATTGGCAATCTTAACCGAATAATGGATACAGTACCTCGTACTAATGAACTGTTCCAATATATCAACATCCCATAAACACACCCCTTGGCAAAAAGGAACATTCAGACATGCATTCTTGCATACAGTTCTCCAATCCAGGAGGAAACACCATCAAGTGAGGTTCCAGAGAGAATAGCAGCTGTGGATAATTTACTGAAACTTACAACCCTTCTGGGACCTGGTGATTGTTATAGCTACAATATAAAAAAAACTAGAAATCCTGGTCTGTGCCAGCTGGCCATTGTTACTGCTATTTATTTAAAAACCCTAAAAGCCCCATAAGTTATTTACTTGAGCCGTTTTCCGTAGGAAGTTTTGCCTTTAAGGTCTCTTACTAAAAAAAAAGGGAGAAAATAACCTTTTATTAAAAAAGTGACAGCATTGTCAGGCAATTTATATGCGTGGTCCTTCACTCAGTGGGCTTCCTTTTGTTACTGATCGCATGGTCACCTGAGAGCGACAGTCACAGGTACAGACCAAATTACAAGGATGTTTCTCATAACTTCTGAAACACGCTTGTCCATGGACCATCACATGGGACATACCAGGAAGTGAACAACAGCCTGACACACCCCATTTCATTATTTCTGAGCTACACAATGCCAGCACTCGATACACTAGGGAGGCCAAAACCCAAGGCCAGGGAAAGAAAGAAAGGGACAAGAGATTCACATTAAAGACAGAAACAGACAGTTAATTAACTGAAAAGATGTTGTGGAAATATGTGGAAAACGTCAGGGCAGTGGGACTAACTGGCGAAGTGAGATCTTCGTGAGTAAAATTACAAGAATGAGAGCATTGAATAAAGACATTGTCAGATCAGCTGAAATGGTTTGTTACATCAAGTTCTCAATGTGCTTCACAGAACACCACAAACAACATAAACTGGGACAAGATGACAGCCCAGCATGGAGAGCTCTGCAGAGCATGCTAGTGTGTTGCTCAGTAAACTGCACTATCTGCACAGCATAGAGAGTATTGCAAACTCTACTATCATATGCTAACTATACTCACAACAGATTTACTGCTTACAGTGGGAAGGTTTGCTCTCTCTGCGCGCGCGCGCGCATGTGTATGTGTGTGTGTTCATCAGAGACTGAGAGAGTGTGTGTGTGTGCGCGCGCGATTGGCGTGGTTGAATGCAAAACTCATTGTTTGAGAAGGAACGCACATGGAGGAAATTATTTTAAATACGAACAACAGGCAAGCTTTTTGTTAATCAGTAGAGAGAACGAGAGAAGTTGCATGGACAGGTGAGCGAAGGTATTTGAGAATGTAAAAATAAAGGCATTGCCAGACACAATAGCAATATACATCCGCATGCACATGAATGACAGATGGATGGGAGTCTGGTGTGAGGTTGAATCAGATTTGCTTCAGCACGTTTGAAGCTGGGAGTGTCAGCAGCAGATTATTGGCTTCATTAAGATTGTATTTCATAGCTTAAGGTTCAAACAACAGATGGAATAAACCAGTAAGATATATTCTGGAGTGGGGAGTATTTCAAGTTACACATGTTCGGGATATGGTGTCAAGAATCAGCTCATAGTCAAAGGGATCTCCCACAGTTGTGACCTGACTGTTTCAGCTGCAGATATTGGCCAGGAATGGGATGGAAACAGTGGAGTTTGTCACCAGAAGAGTAGAAAGTGTCCTCCATGCTCTTAACAGTAAAGACAATGAGACAATGCATTGTGGTTCTCCCCTGAAACTGAATAGTTCAACATAGAGACCCGTGAGTAACACTGCCAGAGCAGAGAGCGAGACAGTAATTGAACACCTTCATTGATGCAGTTAGTAGTGGTCTGTAGAGTTAATGTCTGGATTGTGAGATTCAACAGGAACAATAACAGTGGCAGGAAGTGTAGACAATATGAAATAACAATAATACACTCATAACTGGTGTATAGAAAACAAAATCTGGATAGTGACACTCACCAGGAACACCAACGATAGCCAGGAAGGGATAATAAAAGTATTAAAGAATGAGAAGAGCGAAATAGATCTGCGATGATAATGACAACCAATCAAATTCAGAAAGATACCAAACATAATCAGATAAGCTCCTGTATATTGTTGGAATATTCCTGTCTAATGTTCTCAGATTCTGATCCATTGTTGGAATATTTCAGTCTAATGTTCTCAGATTCTGATCGATTGTTGGAACATTCCAGTCTCATGTTCTCAGATTCTGATTTCTCCTCCCCTTCTCTCTGGATCTGCTGATCCTTGTCAGTGCTGCCAGTGATGCTCTGCTCATGTTATGGGTTGACACATTGAACGGAGCCCAGTTATCATTAAAAGATTGAAACCCTCCACTGGGATAATTAGAATCCATGGAGATTGGCATTAATCACAGTCACTGAACAAACAGGCCCAGTTAACCAATTCAAAACATCACTTTTCATTTACTGGTTTTGGACGAAATGGATAAGGGTTGCTGAGGGATGGACCATAAATCTGTCAATATTTTTAATCTTTTTTCCCTTGTATATAAGAGTATTAACAGAACACTGCAGCGGCCTATATATGTTCCACTCTGTCTATGAAAATAGGCAGTTATAAAATGACAGATCTGCTGCGTAAAAAAACAAACGTCGGGTGGGCAGGTTTCTAGATACCTGAAACAAAGTACGGTACTTATTGACCAGTGTGAGGCTACTCCTGGTTTTAATGCCCTGTTTTCAAATCCTTTCATAACCTTGAGTCAGACCATTGAGACTGCTGCTCAGTAACAGACCAAAGCAATTCTGTCCCTATGGGCCCCTTACAGAGGGATAGGAGAAGGCCATTCAGCCCATATTAACCTGTTGCTACTTGAAAAGGTAGAAAGTTGGAATATTGGCACATTTTGCCAACAGAATCATTCAAAACAAAGAGATTTGTCGCTGCAGCTGTATGAGGTGTCACTGAGAGGGCACCTGGAGTACATTGTGTTGTTTGTGTTTCTGTAACTGAAAAGGAATGGGTCTCCATTAGATACAGTTTACCGGCTGCTCGTAATCCACAGGTTGCTGTGTCTCGGATCTGTTACACAGGGACAGGAGGAGGCCATGCAGCCTCTCGAGTGTGTTTAGAAGAACTGGAGGAGGCCATTAAGCCTCTTGGGTCTATTACAGAGGGACAGCATTTCCAGTGTAATACAGAGGGACAGGATGAGCCTATTCAGTCTCTCGAGCCCGTTCTGGAGGCACAGGAAGTGTTTATTTAACTTTCAAGTTTGTTATGCATAAATATTAGTTTTAAATTAATTATGGAATCGGAAATACCTGATGTCAACATTAAAGTTCTAACTTTGAACAAGGCCAATTTTGAAAGTGTTAGGTGAGCCCTGTGAAAGGCTGATTGGAATACCCTATTCACAGGTATAGGGATGGTTGGAAAATGCAAGGCCATCAAAACTTGGTTTCAGAGAGTCCAGAGCCAACGTGTTCCTATTAGAGAGGTGGGCAAGGCTGGTGGGTGCAGGGAGTGCTGGATGGCTAGATATATTGATGTTATGGTCAAGGTAAGGAAGGAGGCGTATGTCAGGTAAACAGAGCTGAGATCAAGTGAATCCCGAGAGGTGTATAAGGGCAGCAAGTGCATAGTCAATGGGGAAATCGGGCCAGAAAAATGTGGACAAGAGATTGCTTTAGAAATTGGGTTAATGAGGCATTGAACAAATTCTACAAATCCTTTAATGGCAAAAGATTAACTCGGGAGACAATAGGGCCCCTTAAAGATCAGTAAGGCTACCTATTTATGGAACCAAAACAAATTTGAGGGATACTAAACAAGTATTTCTCCTCAGTATTTAATGTGGAGGAGGTTACAAGAGCGAGAGAATGAAGAAATATGCAACGATACCTTGAAAAGTGTCTATATTACAAGGAGGTGTTGGACATTTTAAAACACATAAAGGTGAACTAATCCCTGGGACCTGATCAGTTGTATCCCAGATGTTTGCGGGAAGCTAGGAAATAGATTGCTTATGCATTTTGCTGATATATTTGTAACATTGATTTTCACAGGTGAGGTGTCAAAAGATTGGAGCGCTGCTAACATAGCGCAATTATTTAAGAAAGTAAAGAAAAAACAGGTAACTCGAGATTGGTGAGCATGACGTCAATGGTGACTAAATTGTTGGAGGGGATTTCGAGGAAAAAGATCGATATGTATTTGGAAAGACAAGGACTGAAGAGGGGTTTGTACAATTGAGATTACGTCTCACTGACTCGGTGGAATTTTTTGAGGATGTGATGAAGATGATTGATGAAGGCAGGACAGTGGATGTTGCCTTTATGGAATTCAGTAAGAAAACCAAAATGTTCTACATGGTAGACTGGTTAGCAAGGTCAGACTGCCTGGGATCCAGGGAGAACTCGCCATTTAGGTCCAAACTTTTCTTGAATATTGGAGACAGGGCGTGACAGTGATATTTGTTCATTAAACTTGGAGACCTGAGACCAGTGGCGTGCCGCAAAGATCAATAGTGGGTCCACTGCCTTTTGTCACTGATACAAATCATTTACATTTGAGTTTATGAAGTATGGTCAGTAAGTTTGTAGATAATACCAGATTTGGTGGTGTCGTCGACAGTGATGAATGATCTCTCAGACTATAATGGGACTTTGCTTAGTTGAGCTGAGGAGTGGCAGATAGAGTTTATTTTAGTGAAATGTGAGGTGTAGCATTTTGGCAAGACATATCAAGGCAAGATATGTAGGTAGGGTCCTGTCGAAAGCTGCCAATCAAGGAGAATTCCATAGAAGTTATCGAATCCCTACAGTGAGGAAACAGGCTTTTCGGCCCATCGAGGCCACACCGACCCTCTAAACAGTATCCCACTAGACAAACCCCTACCCTATCCCTCTGAGCCTGCATTTTCCATAGCTAATCCACCTCGCCTACACATCCCTGGGTACTTTACTCAATTTAGCATGGCCGATCTACCCTTATCTATATATCTTTATAGTGTCGGAGGAAAACATAACATCCGGAGGAAACTCATACAGACACGGGGAGAATGTGCAAACTCCACACAGTCAGTCATTCAAAGATGGAGTTAAACCCAGATCGTTGTGCTCTGAAGCAGCAATGCTAGTCACTGAGCTACTGTGTCACCTTGTGGTGCAGGTTCTCTGTTCTTTGAAAGTGCCATCACAGGTAGACAGTGCAGTGAAGAAGGCACTTGGTGATCTTCCCTTTATTGGTCCGTGCTTTGTGTCTAAACATTTTCACGACGCGTTGCATCTGTACAGGACATTGGTTTGGCCACTTTTGTAATATTGCCTTTAATTCCAGTTTCCCTGCTGTCGGAAAGATGTTGTCAAACTTGAAAGGGTACAGAAGAGATTTAAAAGAATGTTGCAGGTGTTGGAGGGTTAGTGTTACAGGGAGAGTTTGAATAGGCTGGGACTATTTTCAAGTGTTGAGGCTGAGGGGTGATCTTAAAGGGGTTTATAAAACCATGAGGGGAATAGATAAGGTAAACAGTCAACGTCTTTTCCCAGGATAGGCGAGTCCAAAGTTAGAAGACAAAGGTTTAAGGTGAGAGGGGAAAGATTTAAATAGGGACATGAGGGATAACATTTTCACACAGAGACTGCTGTGAGTATGGATTGAACAGACAAAAGAGGTGGTGGAGGCAGGTACAGTTACACCATTTAAAAGGTATTTGGATGGATACATGCATGAGAGATGTTTAGACGGAAATGGGCCAAATGCTGGCAAGGGGAACGAGATTTATTTAGGATATTTGGGTGGCATAGACGACTGGACTGAAGGATCGTTTTCTGTACTGTACATCTCTGAGACTCTATTGCCTTTTGAGTGTATAACACAGGAACAGGAGGAGGCTACTCAGCTTCTGAATTCTGTCAGTCAGATTGTTTGCTCAATTACTGAGAGCAAAATACAAAAATACATCATTCAGATTTTGATGGTGATTTACAGAATCAGGAGAATTGCTTTTAGTCAACAGAAGCTGTAAGGAATGTGAAGAGGCTATTCAGTCCCTCAGTTCCATTCCACAGGAGCAGGAGGTGAGCACAGAGCTATTGGAGCCTGTTACACAGGAACAGGAGGAGGACATCCATTTTCACAGACTTGGGATCAGGAAGCAGTCATTCAACTGCTTGAGACTGGGACACAGGAACAGGAGGGAGTCATTCAACTGCTCGAGACTGGAACACAGGAACAGGAGGGAGTCATTCAACTGCTCGAGGCTGGGACACAGGAACAGGAGGGTGTCATTCAACTGCTTGAGACTGGGACACAGGAACAGGAGGGAGTCATTCAACTGCTCGAGGCTGGGACATAGGAACAGGAGGGAGTCATTCAACTGCTCGAGGCTGGGACACAGGAACAGGAGGGAGTCATTCAACTGCTCGAGGCTGGGACATAGGAACAGGAGGGAGTCACTCAACTGCTTGAGACTGGGACACAGGAACAGGAGGGAGTCACTCAAATGCTCGAGGCTGGGACATAGGAACAGGAGGGAGTCACTCAACTGCTTGAGACTGGGACACAGGGACAGGAGGGAGTCACTCAACTGCTCGAGGCTGGGACACAGGAACAGGAGGGTGTCATTCAACTGCTCGAGGCTGGAACACAGGAACAGGAGGGAGTCACTTAACTGCTCGGGACTGGAACGGGAGAAATCAGGGGGCGAGTGAGGCCCCAGGGTCCTGTTATGCAGGAACACAAGGAGATTACTCACTCCCCATCAGTATGGGTCACTGGGAGAGAAGGGGAATTGTCTTGTTTCAGACAAAAATATCAGAGCTTTGAAACTGCTGCTCAGAAACAGGGAAAAACAGGAGGCATTCACTCAACTGCTCGAGCCTGGGACACAGGACCAGGAGGCATTCACTCAACTGCTCGAGGCTGGGACACAGGACCAGGAGGCCTCCAGTCAACTACTAGAGGCTGGGACACAGGAACAGGAGGCATTCACTCAACTGCTCGATAGTGGAAAACAGGAACAGGAGGTAGTCACTCAACTGCTCGAGACTGGGACACAGGAACAGGAGGTAGTCACTCAACTGCTCGAGCCTGGGACACAGGAACAGGAGGCAGTCACTCAAATGCGAGAGTCTGGGACACAGGAACAGGAGGCAGTCATTCAACTGCTCAATACTGGGACACAGGAACTAGAGGCAGTCACTCAACTGCTCAGGACTGGAACGGGAGAAATCAGAGGGCGAGTGAGGCCCCAGGGTCCTATTACGCAGGAACACAAGGAGGTGACTCACTCCCCATCAGTATGGGTCACTGGGAGAGAAGGGGAATTGTCTTGTTTCAGACAGAAATATGTGAAAAAGTTGCATGAGCGAGCCATTCAATCCTGCTCCAACATTCTCTAAGACCACAGCTGATCTGATTGTGATTTCCTCATTCCACTCTCTGCAGCCTCTGCTCCATTCGTTGATCATGTTGCAGACCCAGATGCCCTAACTGCAGCCCCCATGACCCATTAAGAGTAGGTCACCAAAGCCTCTGGTCTTCCTGAAAGTCCCACAGCAGTTTAAAGCACAGTCTCTAGGAAACGGTGCTCAACATTTCCACGAATGTACCAAAACTAGAATTAAGTCAAATGACACTCAACTGCAAGTAGGAAGCCTGGTCTGAATCAGTAACAGTTGAGGGGATTCCTCATGTTACTGAGCACACGATCAGCAGCGAGTGATTAACACAGGCATTCAATGGATAGGCACAGAGCAAGTTACAAAGATGTGCCTGAAAACTGCTCGAAACCTACGATTCAAAATGGAGCACAGGGCAGGATACTTGGAAGTCAAAGAAAATGCAAGCTATGCATTTTGCACATTGTTTTTAAGCATCTTAATGTTGGAAACTGCTGCTCTCGGGTGAGCAACATTCAAGGTAAGAGGAAGATATGGGACAGTTATTCACATTAAAACTGGACAACTAAAACTGGATGTCAGGGTTTAAATACCAACAGTTTTAAATAGCAACAAATGGGAGGGATTTGGGAAATAGACAGAGAGAGAGACTTAGATACAGTGCTATGGGAGGATGTGTTCACAGGTTTCAGAATGCTGAAGTGAAGGCATTTGGATGGCATCTCACAACATAAACTGGTATTTCCGGGAATGAATAATTAATGGGATATTGGAGTGAGGTCAGACAGGGACATGGAGTCTTGGAGATATGCAGCACGGAAACAGATCCTTCAGTCTAACCCGTCCATGTCGATCAGATATCCCAAATTAAACGAGTCCCATTTGCCAACATTTGGCCCATATCATTGTAAACCCTTACTCTTCATGTACCCATTCAAATGTCTTTTAAATGTTGTAAGTGTAACAGCCTCCTCCATCTCCACTGGCAGCTCATTCCAAACATGCACCAACCTCTGTTGGAAAAAGTTGCTCCTTCGGTCATTTTTAAATCTTACCCCTCTCACCAGAAATCCATGTCCTCTAGGTTTGGGGAAAAGACCTTGGCGATTCACCCTATACATGCCCCTCACGCTCCAGGAAAAATCACCCCAACGTACTCACCCTCTCCCTATTGCTCAAATTCTGGCAACTACCTTGTAAATCTTTTCTGACTCCCTTCAATATTCATAATATCTTTCCGATAGGAGGGAAACGCGAATTGAATGCAATACTGCAAAAGTGGCCAAACTCGGTGCTGTACAGCAGCAACGTGACCTCCCAATTCAAAGCAGTAGCCAGTAAAGGCAAGCATACCAAATGCCTTCTTCACTATCCTACCTACCTGCGATTCTACTTTCAATGAACTATGAACCTGGATTGCAAGGTCTCATGGATCAGGAACACCCCGCAGAACCTTACCATTAAGTGTATACGTCCTTTGCTGATTTGCATTTGCAAAATGCAGCACCTCACATTTATCTAAATTAAACACCATTTGCCACGCCTCAGCCCATCAGCCCATCTGACCAGGATCCCATTTTATTCTGAGGTAAACCTTCTTGCTGTCCACTCAACCATCAATTTTGGTGTCATCTGCAAATTTACCAATTATCGCTGCTATGTTTGCATCCAAATGATTTACATAAATCATGAAAATACTGGACCCAGCACGGATATTTGTAGAACACCAGTGGTCACAGATCTCCTGTTGGAAAAGCAACCCTTCATCACCACCCTCTGTCTCTTACCTTCGAGCCAATTTTATATCAACGTGGCTAGTTCTCCATGTATCCCATGTGAACTAAACTTGTTAACGCGTCTGCCATGTGGAAAGGGTCAAATGTTTGACTGAAGTCCACATCGACAAGGTGTATCTCTCGGCCTCAATGAATCCTCTTAGTCACTTCTTCAAAATAAATCTCCGTCAATTTAGTGAGACACGATTCCCCATGCTTCAAGCCATGTTACCTATCCCTTATCAGTCCTTGCCTTTCAAAATACATGCAAACCTTGTGCCACATAATCCTCACCAACAATTTGCCCTCCACTGACGTCAGCCTCATCGGCTTTTCCTTACCATCCTTCTTAAATGGTTTTAGTAATTCCAACAAGTTATCAAATCTCCTATCTCCCGGTACCTCACCTGTGGCAATTGACAATACAAATATCCCAGCAAGGGGCCCAAAAATCACTTCCCTCGCTCCCACAGAGTTCTCGGGTACACCTGATCAGGTCCTGGGGATTTTCCCACCTTTACAGGCTTTACGAAGTCCAGCATCTCCTCCTCTGTAATGCAGACACTTTTCACGATACCACTGTTAAGTTCTCTGGCTTCCATATCCTTCTGCACAGTCAAAATGCTTGTTCAGTGTCGCCTCCATCTCGTGTGGTTTCGCACATCGGCAGCACTGCTAATCTTTAGATGTCCCAAAACTCTCCGGAGTTACTCTTTTCTCCTAAATGTATGGGTAGAGTACATTTGGATTCTCCTTAACCCTATTTGCCAAAACTATCTCATGTCCCCATTATGGCCTCCTTATATCCCGCTTAAGTATACTCCTACTGGCTTTAGACTCACTGGACATTGACTTTAAATCTGGAATTAAGAAGCTAATGATGATGACAAAGACATTTTCGATTTTTGGAAAAAACCCACCTGGTTCGCTGATGTTCTTGAAGTCAGTAAACTGCCACCCTCACCTGTCATTGGTTACACGTGACTCCAGATCGACAATAATGTGTATGACTCTTAACTGCCCTCTAGGCAATTAGTGTTCGGCAATAAATGCAGGCCCAACCAGCGATACTCTCATCCCGTGAATGAATACTGAAAACCCTCGATTCCTCCTCTCTCTACCTGAAATATGTTTCCCTCTTATCCATGACCAGACCCTCAATTTCTCCAGTCCTCCAGCATTCCTTACACTTACCAGCCTTACCCTTCACCCTAACAGGGACATACTGTGTCTGAGCTCTTGACATCTCATTTTTGAAGGCTTCAATCTTCACAGTTGGCCCGTTATTTGCGAATATCTGTCCAAATCCAGTTTGGAAGTTCTTGCTAATATCATCAAAATTGGCCTTACTCCAATCTCCTTTTCCATCTCTATTTTAAAACTAACGGAATTATGATTATTTGTCCAAAGGTGCGTCCTAACTGATATCTCAGTCACCTGACCTGCCTTATTTCCCAAGCGTAGTTCATGTTTAGCTCGTTCTCTGTGATGGAGAGTATTGGATAAGCAAATGCAGCTTTGTTACTGTTCGTGGGGTCAGCAGTTTATTCGACTCATTGGATTGAATCTAACAATAATCCGTCTCCTAGCCATTTTCACTGAGTGCGACAGAGGGATCGACTGCACAAAGCCGAGCTAGTTTTTTCCTGGTGCTATCTTATAAAACTTTTCTCATTAATCCCCACCCCATGGTGTCCTTCTCATTCAATGCCAGCCCTATTCTCCCACCCATCATGTCTGGAGGTATTCACCATCGCCCAGATACCCCTGGATATTCCGTGATCCCTGGCACCATTGCCATCTTTAAAAGGCCAATAGGCACAAGGTTGAGCTTTCTCAGTTTGGAGCTGCCCTGCACAGTTTACCCCGAGTATTGCAGATAATGGGAAATTACAAGACGGTTTGTCGACAGGGGAACGGAGGTCCTACTGGATGGTCTAGTACAGAGGGGGGCCTTGCTCTTTCCAGAGGCAGGCCACACCACCAGACCCACTGAGCATGGTCTGAGCTCCCCACCCAGCTCAGTGCAGTATCTGCGGTCTGAAGAAATAACCAGCAATACAGGACAAGCATCCAAAACCTTCCCCGCTCTGTCAGGGTCAGTGTCACTCTATTCTCTCTGCTCCCTCACACTCACTGTATATCTGTTATAGCACCGACCCCGAACAAGGCTCATGGTCCACCACTCTCACTGCTGCATGCAGCACCTTCCCCCGTCTCTCTCTCTCTCTCTCTCTCTCTCTCTCTCTCACACACACACCCTCTCTCTCCCCCCACTATCCACCCCCCCCGACACTAATAACACTACATGGATACAACACTATGGACTGACTCTCTCCGGGCACCTCACCATATCTCCCCCTACCTACACCAGCACTAACAACAGTGCCACCCACTCCTACCCTCGCTCCCTCCCCTTCTCCCATTCTAGGAGAAACAGCCTGGAATTGGACAGAAAGGGCCAAGCCGTGTGGTGGAGTGCCCGATGTCCATTCCCTCACCCCCCTGCCCCCGCCATGTGGGGAGGACCCTGGTAGGATCCGGAGAGGACCGGGATGCCTCGTGTGGAGATTCTGAAACATCTACGTCCCACCGATCGAGTAAGGAGCAATGTTCAGTGAAGGGAAATTCTCTCCTTAAACCCACTAGCAGCTCCTTTTCCCACCGGCACAACTTGGAAGCCATGGCCCTGATGCCATCTCCCTTTTGTGTTGAGCTGTTACAAATAGAATCCCCACAGTTTCGGTGGGCATGAGGGTGGACTCACAACACACCATCTCCACCACCTCCCAGGAAGCGGTCACGGTGACTCCTTCCTCCTGTAAACAGCTCAGATACTGACACTAATTTGTGAGATTTTCCGCTACCTCCACTTGTCCTGACTTCTTCGATAATCTGTGCTCATACATCCAGCACCCTCTGCTTTTGCACCTCCTTTATAACAGTATAGCCTGTTTAATGTTACCTTTCAATGTCCTTCCTACCAAAGAGCATCACCTCACACTGTTCTGCTTTGATCAGCATTTGCCATACGCCTGAACACTACACCAAAATATAACTTTCCTGTTGGACTTCCATGCTGTCCTCAACAAACTTTACAATTCTTCCAAGTTTGATATCTGCAAAGATTGAAATTGTCCTACAGTCACACTCCACACAGAAATACTGACACACACCAGACAGATCGACTGAAATATTGACAAGGTTACCATGGAGCGAGAGAAATACTGACACTCTCCATGTCTGTCGTGTCAATGAACAGCAAGTGCCTCTATGTGTGTATATTCGTGTGTGTATCTGTGTATGGCGAATCTGGCAGTCTCTGTGGTGTTTCAAGTGATGTAATGTCCCCCGACACGAGTTCTGAGTAAGGGTCACTCGATCCAAAACGTCAAATTTCATTTCTGTCCAAAGATGCTTCCAGAGCTGCTGAGCTTTCTCTTGTTGTCAATCTCTGTTGCACTCCAAACCCCATCCCCCACTTCCCACCTCCCACCTCCGATGTCACTGTAATCATGGTGGTAAAGTGTGTAAACCATCAGGGATTCAGTTTGGGAGGGAGAGAGAGGGCAGTAGTTCACAGCACAATCCAATCTAAACTTTGATTGCACACACACACACACACACACACAGTTGGTGTGGACAGGATTGTCATTGGACTGAAGCCCTCAGAGTGGAACAGTTTAATGTGCACAAATGTCTGCTCTCCTTCTCTAATGCGGAAACGTTTTGTCACTGGGTAGTATTTTCAATGCACAGTATACTCATTAAAGCATATTTCCATTGCAATTAGATCCAAGCAAATCCGAGTAGCCATATTGCAAGGCGATGAGATTAATTTTAATGCACTTCCTGTAACTTGCAATTTTTAATGTCTTACTCTTACAAGTAACCTTACATGTGAGAAAGGATTGAAAAGACCTAAACCAGACTAGCAGAGTGTGGGATTGATCACTTTAAAGAAAAGAGGGAAAGGGAGAGGAAGGGAGAGCGGTTTTGACCCCGTTTCAGTAATTCACACCAAAAACAACAAGAGTTCCAATTCCACAGAGATGCAGAGACAGAGATCCACACACTAATGCAGGAACACATCTAACAAGCACAGAGAGATAGACATGCACACAATGGTACACAGCAACATATGTAGACACACGGGAATAGACAAACACAACAGAAACATGCAGATACATACTTGGATATGTAAATACACATAGACTCATCGAGTTATACAGGGTATTTGCAAACAGACCTATCGGCCCATACAGTCCATGCTGACAATAATTCCAAACTAAACCAGTCCCATCTGCATGCGCTTGGTCCAGATTTATCCAAACATTCGCTTATTCTTGTACTTAATCAAGTGCATTTTAAATGCTGTAACTTTACCAATAATCCATCACTTCCTCAGGAAGTTCACTCTCTACATGAACCACATGCTGTGTAAAAAAACAACCTCACGGGACCTGATCATGTGAACCCAATAACTCTGTAGGAAGAGTACGAATTGATTGCAGGGCCCCTTGCTGAGATGTTTTTATCATGAATAGCCACAGGTGAAATGCTGGAATTCATGAGTTTGACTAAAGTTGTGCTATTAAACAAAATGGAAAGGAAGAGCTCGGGAACTATAGATTGGTGAACCTGATATCAGTGGTCGGCAAGTTTTTGGAGGGAATCATGAGGTAGAGGATTTACATGTATTTGGAAAGATACATTAGGGAGAGAACAATGTGAGGGCTGTAAATGCTGGAGATGAGAGTCTAGATTAGAGTGGTGCTGGAAAAGCACAGCAGGTCAGGCAGCATCTGAGGAGCAGGAAAATAGATGTATTGGGCAAAAGCGCTTTATCAGGATAGGCAAATTGGATTGTGCCTGGAAAATCATGGCTCACTAACTTGATTATTTTTTGTTTAGAAGTAACGGAGAGGATTGATGTGGGCTGAACGCTGGATGTGATCTATACAGACTTCAATTAGGCATTCGACAAGGTTCTGCATGGGAGACTGGTTAGCAAGGTTAGGTCACATGGAATACAGGGGGAATTAGCCAGTTGGATACAGAATTGGCTTAAAAGTAGAGGACAGAGGGTTGTGGTGGAGGGTTGTTTTTCAGACTGGAGGCCTGTGACCAGTGGAGTGCCACAAGGATCGGTGCTGGTTCTGCTACTTTTCATCATGTATATAAATGGTTTGCATATGAACATCGGAGATATAGTTCGTAAGTTTGCAGATGACACCAAAATTGGAGGTATAATGGCCAACAAATAAGATTACCTCAGATTACGACAGGATCTTGATCAGATGAGCCAATGGACCGAGGAGTGGCCGACAGAGTTTAACTTAGATAAATGTGAGATGCTGCATATGGGAAAGGCAAATCAGGGCAGGACTTATACATTTAATGGTCAAGTTATGGGGAGCGGTGCTGAACAAAGTGACCTCAGAGTATAGGTTTATAGTTCCTTGAAAGTGGATTTGCAGGTAGATAGAATAGTGAAGAAAGTATTTGGCATGTTATTGGTCAGTGTATTGTGTATGTGAGTTAGGAGAATGGGTTACATCTGTACAGGACAAAGGTTAGACCACTTTTAGAATACTGTATGCAATTCTATTCTACCTGCTGTAGGAAGGATGTTGTGAAACCTGAAAGGGTTCAGAAAGGGTTTACAACAATGTTGCCAGGACTGGAGTGTTTAAGCTACAGGTAGAGGCTGAATAGGCTATGGCTGTTTTCCCTGGAGCATCCGAGGATGAGGATTGACTTTAGAGGTTGTTAAAATCATGGGTGCAATGGTTAGAGTGAATAGCCAAGGTCTTTTCCCTACGGTAATGCAGCCGAAAACTAGACGGCAAAGGTTTTAGGTGAGATGGGAAAGACATAAAAGGGATCCAATGGGCAACATTTTCATGTAGAGGGTGGTTGTGTGTAATGAGCTGCCAGAGGAAGGTGTGGAGGCTGGCACAATTACAACATTTAAAAGGCATCTGGATGGGCAGATGAATGGGAAGGGTTCAGGTAGAAATGGGCCAAATTCTGGCAAAGGGATGAGATTAATTTTGGCTATCTAGTCTGCATGGACGCGTTGGACCAAAGGGACTGTTTCCATGCTATACAGCTCTATGACGCTATGTCTTTTTAGAAAAGTGCTCCTCTTATCTAAAAACAATCTCCCACTCGAGGTAAAAGACGCCTACAATTCAACATTATCGATACCCCTCATGATATTATAAATCTCTATAATGTCACCTCTCAGCCTCCTACGCTCCAGTAGATAATGTCCAAGTCTATTGAGCCTGTCCTTATAACTCAAAGACTCCATTCCCAGCAACATCCTGATAAATCTCTTCTGAACGCTCTCGAAATTGATAATATCCTTTATATAACAGGGCGGACAGAACTGCACACAGTCCTCCAAGACATGCCTCACGAATGTCCTGTGCAACCTGAACATACCGTCCCAAATCCTGCACTCAAAGGACTGTCCACTGCTACTTGTCATGTATATAAATGATTTGGATGTGAACATGTGAGATATAGTTAGTAAATTTGCAGGTGACACCAAAATTGGAAATGTAGTGGACAATGAAGAAGGCTACCTCAGAGTAAAATGGTATCTTGATCAGATGGGCCAATGGATTGAGGAGTGGCAGATGGAGAGATATTTAGATAAATGTGAGGTGCTTCATGTTGGAAAGCAAATCAGAGCAGGACGCATACACTCAATGGTAAAGTCCCGGAGAATGTTGCTGAACAAAGAGACCTTGGAGTACAGGTTCGTAGTTCCTTGAAAGTAGAGTCGCAGGTAGATACGATAGTGAAGGTGTTTGGTATGCTTTCCTTTATTGTTCAGACCACTGAGTACAAGAGTTGGGAGGTCATGTTGTGGCTGCAAAGAACATTGGCTAGGCCACTTTTGGAATATTGTGTGCAATTCTGGTCTCATTCCCATTGGAAAGATGTGAAACTTATAAGAGTTCACAAAAGATTTACAAGGATGTTGCCAAGGCTGGAGGATTTGAGCTGTAGGGAGAGCCTAAATAGGCTGGGGCAGTTTTCTCTGTGGGTGAATTATAGAGGTTCATAAAATCATGAGAGGCATGCAAAGGGTAAATAGACAATGTCTTTTCCTTAGGTTAGGCGAGTCTACAACTGGAAGGCAAAGGTTTAGGGTGAGCGGGGAAAGATTTAAAAGTGACCTCAGGGGCAATTTTGTTTTTGCACAGAGGGTGGTGCGCGTATGGAATGAGTTGCCAGAGGAAGTTGTGGAGGCTGGTCAAATTAAAGTATTTAAAAGACGTCCGGATGAGTATATGAATAGGAAGGGATATGGGCAACGTGTTGGCAAATTTAACGAGATTATGTTAAGCCAACTGGTCGGCATGAACGAGTTGGACCAGAGGGTCTCTTTCCATGCAGTACCCCTCTATGACTCTATGTCTCTATTATGAAGGCCTGCAAGCGAAACACCTTCATAACTACCCTGCCCACACATGATACAAACTTCAAAGAATTATGCCTGAAACCATAAGTCGTTCTGTTCTTCAACACTACTATTGGCTCGACTTTTCATTGTATATGTGTTTTCTTTGTTTGTTTTACCAAAGTACAATACCTTGCATTTAGCAACATTATACTCCATCTGCCATTCTTTAGCTAGTGAGTGATCGTACTGGGGAAGAAAGGCTGGAAATTAATCAGCTGCCTGTATCATTTAATAGTTTTAGGAAGAGGGCAGTCACACGTTAGAGGTGGGAAACAGTGATCGGTGTTTGAGGCCAGAAAGTATGTGCTTTCTTTGTCTCAGATGTTCAGTATTGATATCTATTCGAGTTCCTTCATAGTGCAGTGTGTGTCTGCATGACTTCATTCCCTCATATTGCAGACTACAGATAATATTCATTTATGCTGGAAATAATAGCCAAGTATTTAAAGATGTTCATATTTTATCTTGAAAGTAGAGCACATAAACTCGACATCCTACAATTGAGGCAAGTACCTTGTATTTTTTAAACAATGTTATTATTCTCACTGTGTTATTCAGTAAAGTGAACCAGATTTCAATGAATCTATACCAAACTGAAAGCTGGCACTTAAAATTAAACATTTAGGCACTGGTTAGGTCTTGTGTAGTCAGTAGTGTTCCTACCTCTGATGCAGAGCTCTGGATTCTATTCCAATTCCTGAATTTGTCTGAACATGTCCCTAGCTCGAGACCAGACAGTCTGGATTCAGGTGCAGAGGTGTGTCACAGCATGTCAGAACAGGCTGCTGAACAAACACACAGGAGAATAGTGTTCGAAGTTTAGGGACTATTGTGGAGTGGTTGTAGTGTCCCTACCTCTGGCTGCAAAGCTCGATGTTCAAATCCTACCAGAGGTGTTTTATAATATGTTTGAACACGTTGACTAAAATGAGTTTAGAATTGTGATTTGATTGAGATGGAAGAGGTTTCAGTATTCAATTTCAGAATTTAATCTCCGGATGACTGAAACCACAGGCCCTGGTTTGGAGTCACATTTGCACCTTCTAGAGGTTTATAAATTCATGAAGGGCATGGATAGGGTGAGTAGTCAAGATCTTTTCACCACGTTTGGAAGTCCAGAATTAGAAGGCATATATTTAATGTGAGAGGGGAAAGATTTTAAAGGGAGCTCAGTGGCAACTTTTTCACTCAGAAATTGGAGCGTGTATATGATGAAATGCCGGAGGAAGTGGTGGAGGTTGGTATAATTACAACATTTAAAAGGGACCCAGATGGGTATATTAATAGGAAGGATTTAGAAGGATATGGGCAAATTGCTGACACATAGATCAGATTTCCTGCAGTGTAGAAACAGGCCTTTTTGCCCAACAAGTCAACACCAACCCTCTGAAGAGTTACCTACCCAGAAACATTTAACCTTGACTAATGCATCTGACACTATGTTCAATTTAGCATGGCCAATTCACCCAATCTGCACATCTTTGGACTGTGGGAGGAAACCAAATCAGACACTGGGATAAAGTGCAAACTCTACACAGTCAGTCACCCTGGTAATATGAGGCAGCAGTGCTAACCACTGAGCCACCGCACCGACCCAAATAGGGCACAATTAATTTAGGAAATCAGGTTGCATGGACTAGTTCGTCAAAAGTGTTTGCTTCAGCGCTGTACAACTCTAGGATTCGTTAAGCCATTGGATCAAGGTACCTATGTAATCTTCACTGTTCACGATATAGCCAATCTTGGTTTCATCTTTCTAACCACACCTTCCATAATTATCATCTGAATCATTTCTATAAATGACAAACAAAAATGGATTGAGCATAAGTCCCTGTGGAACACCACTGTGCACGGTGTCACAAAGCTTGTCCCTTTTCACTGAAAGTTTCCTTTTCTCAAAGATACTGTATTATTGATTTTTTTTTTCAGAGGTATCGTAAGTAGCTCTAAGCTCCAAGGTGACTGGTTTGGTCCAGAGATTAAACGGTGTTGTGATCAAAGGTGTAATGAAAGGGGAGTGGTCAGCTGTCTCGGTGAGCTGTTCAGTCCAGATGGAGTTCAGCTGTGTGGACAATCTCTCTCTCTCTCTCTCCCTCTCTCTCTCTCTCTCTCTCTCCTTGTGCCCTTCTAACTTCAACCGGTTAGCAGATGTTCCACCTTTCCAGTTTTTAATGCGGGTTTGCTTATTGGGACTGGTGTGTACGTTCAGAACAGCTAATTAAGTCTAGTTTGAATAGACTGAGTTCTGTAGGGTTGTTTATTCTGTTCTTTGTGTTTCATTGTGTAATTTTGTGAATTACATTTTGGCTATATTAAAACATGATAGTCAACCTAGCTAGGTTACTCTGGGTAATTTTCACTGTGCAATTATTGAAACAAATTGCATTTTTAAGCAGGTCTCTCCTGCCTGCTTAAGAACGTTTTGAGTGAGCTGGCCTAGAACAAAACATCAGGCCTCCAGTCTGAAAAATAGTCGTCCTCAATAATGCTGTCTCCTGCTATTAGGCAAACACACACACAGGTACACAGAATCACACGCACACACACACACACAGATACAGACACATACACAGAGACACACACAGGCAGACAGACACACACACAGACACATGCACACACTCAGACACATGCACAGAGACACACACAGGCAGACAGACACACATACACAGATATATTTCATAATATGATTCAATATAATGATTGAATAACGACCTTTTCTGGATAATGACTCCTTGATCAACAACCATACTGCAAATATTTAAAACGTGAAGAGACATGCGTGGAGAAAGAGCTGAAGGTGATTTATCAGCAGATGGTGACGTTTCCCATGTGCACTGCGTTAAATCCCAGGAAAATAGATGTGGAGCTGGTTTCATGTTATGCAGTTTGTTGCAAACTCGCAAAGGTCATTGTAATAATCAAAAAAAAAGCTTGGTCGCATAGGACCGTCTGAATATTGTATTCAATTTCAGTCTGAGCATCTTTCAGATGAAATGGTGTGCTGTTGAAAAACACAAAAAAAGACAGAGTAAAGTTTTTGGAGGAGATAAGAAAGCATGAAGTACACCTGACATCATGTGAATGTGGTCAAATCTTTAAAGTAGGTGTTGCGTCTCCAAGTGACGATTCAATTGCTACTCATTTGGATGTAACTTCTGTCTGCAGTTATGTTAGGACATCAGCCCCATTTTCAATGCTTCACCTTGAATAATACGCTGCACCTTTCAAGTCCATGAACTCAATCTTATTCAGTTGTGCGTGTTCGTGAAATGCCTTTGTGACTGAAAAAAAAACAAATTCGAAATTAATCCACACCCATACTTTTCCTTTCTTTCAATGATAAATTCCCTCCTTGTATGTCAGTTCGTGCGTCTTTTAAAACACTGTGAGATCAGAAATCTACGTTTTATTTTCGGAAATTCATCCAGGATTTCAATAACTTTATTGAATGGAAGAAACTCTCATCCAATCTTTCCTTAATCATTCACTAGTGGTTTTGAAGCCCTAACTGAATTGGTAGGTTCACTCGAAAGAGGGACCTTCCCCGATTTAGTCACTTCAAACCTCACATTATGTGAAAATCTCTTTTGTTTCCGTTTAAGCTTGCGTGTTTCTGGTGCAGCAATTCCACATTTCGTGAATAAACTCCTTCATTCTCTATCATACCGATGAAACCATTTATATCCTTGCTGATGATTTTATGTCTCAGTAAACCCCGTCCCCGGGATTCCTAATATCTTGCTGTCCAGGAAGCAGCGTTTGTGCCCTTTATAAACTTTCACGTGTCTTTGGTGGAGAACGAGGTCAAGGATTACACTGAGGGTGACCGATTTCACAGTTATGCAATGAACTCTTTGCTTTTTAAATACGATTACACTAAATCTCCATGACCTGAGTGAGTCTCAGCTATTTCTAAAGGTAACTGAAGTTCAAATACATCATGGTAGGCCTATAGATATTCCAGTGCAGACTAGTTCTGGACAGTAAATATCATTACCAAAGGCCACCATAGATCTGAATTCAATACTTTTCACACAGTAATTATCGTAACTATTGTGTATCGTATTTCTGTGCTCTTGCCCACTTTGTCCATCACTACATGTGTCCTTGTATTGAGTTCTACTGAATGATTAATTTGTGAATGGAGACTTTCCCTTCACCTCTTATTCGAAACTCCATGGATCATTGAATAATTGTACTCATATGCTTGCAGAGGACAGTCCTGCCATTGCAAGGATGAATCAGTGAACTTTCCCCCGTATCCTCGAAGGCAAGGATTTCCTTCTACAGTTTAGGAGATCATTACAGCACTGAATCCCATGTGTGTGTTCATTAAAACTAAAACAGTTGCAGAAAGACTAAGATTTTCAGACTAAGATTTTGCAATCTGCTTGCATTGCTTGTACCAAAAGTTACATTCCACATTGTGCTATGTTTGTGAATGATAGCATTTTCTGAATCTTCAGCAATGATATTTAAATTTTGTCAGAACACTATCATTCACTGTTCTCTCTTTCCCTTCCGGTTCCCATTTTGATATCCTGTATTTTCTCAGTTTATCTTACTTTTTCAACAATTCAAACAATCTCGCTTCTGATTACCAATCCGAGAGAGTACCATAAATTTGTCAATTTATCTGCAATGCAGATGTAGGGCGCGGTGACCAAGTGGAAAGGCATTGGTCACATGAACTAAGTAGCAGTAGCGGGGTGGTGGTGTTTATCGCATCCCCGCGGACTGAGCTGTCTCCATTGGTAGATCATCACACATTAACAGTGAAGATCTTTTGATGTCATCCTCGAAGGTACATGCTACAAAAAGCTGAAGACTGCGGGAAACTGTTGTGGTCAGCGCTAACACAGAGGCCTAGGGGAAACTGGTGGACCCATAAACCAGAAATTAATGGATTAAAAGATTATTCTTTTGCGAAGAATCCGATTGAGACCATCATCTTAACACCTCCTGGGGAGAAAATGGACGTGGGTGAGCGGACATTCTCAAATGGTTCCAGCATTTACAATCTTGGTCCGTGTGACAACAAAAGCAGAAACCTGGAATTGTTTATCTTGCTACTGAAAAATCGGTTAGTAAATTTTGAAGAGCTTAGATATTTCTTCCTGGTGTTCATGAAATGAGCAAGCGCAGAGGAGGGTTCCCTGAGTATGGTCTGGCTTCTGGGTTATGGACCCAGGGCCCTCTACTGTGATATTCTCCTCACATGATCTGAACACACACAAATAAATGACTCAGTGACAAGGTCTGCTGAATCGGATTCTGTGGAGAACAGAAGTCGATTGAATGAAAAGAGCCATAAGAGTGCGAATGGAGCAAATTATTTTCCAGACTCGAGGAGAGTGCATCGTGCTGTTTCCAGGTGTCAATATCTGTACAAGTACACTGAATCAGCCTAGGGTGTTATTGTACTGCATCTTTTGTATAACGGTGCAAAAGCACGAAACTTTTGTATAGGGGGACAACTTCAAAATCCTCAATGAGGCAAAACACACAAATGTGGTAAACAACAGAGTAACCACACAAACTGGTGTTACGTCATGTGGTAAGCTTTCCTGCTCAAATTTCGCTCAAAATCGCATTCCTGAGTATCAGATTCGAACAGTGAATGGTGTATGTCAATACGAACTGCTCTGATCTCACAACTTCAGCATTTCACACGCCCCCTTAAGTCCGTCTGCCAATTGTAATTGATCACTCATTGTGTTACTTCTACACACGTAGAGAAGAAATTACTTTAAGAACAACAGCCATGTATGTGACTGGGATCTGACACCTGCGACTCCACTTTCAAGGAGCTAAGAACCTGGACCTTACCATTAAGTGCATAAGTCCTGCTAAGGTTTGCTTTCTCAAAATGCATCACCTCGCATTAATCTGAATTAAACTCCATCACTTTTCTTTAATCATTTTTAGTTAGCTTATCAGAATGCCCAACTGTGTTAATCAGAATCACCTCACTCCAGCTATACATTAAACCAATTGTTTTAGTTCCCGTTGTTGTGCTACTTCTGTCACAATGTATTTTACCTAATTCTACTTAATATTATTCTACTGTCACTATTAGGTATTCTACTGCCACCTGTGCTACAATGATCTTCCATCCCAGACTAACCTGTCATGATAAGATATTCAGCTACCCCATCTGTCACAATGTTTTCCTGTCCAAAGCTGACTCAACTAACCGCTGATTATGTATATAATGTCATATCCTGCTACAAGCGTCTCAAGCAGGCTGACTCGACTATCAATAAATTATTTAAAGTCATGCCCTTCCTATGTATTGTCACGACTTGTCCCAACCTACCATGATGATATTTAGTAGGGAGTCTGACTTGACTAATTGTTTTTATCTCAGCCTGCCATTGTAACCTTTCAGCCTCAGTCTGACTCTGCTAATTGGTGTAGGAGCATTCCACTATTCCTATCCCATCCTGCCACAGCGGCCCCATCCTGCCCCAGTGATCTTTTGACGCGTGTGGCATTCCGCAGACCCCTTGTAACAGATTGCACACAGTTTCCGTGCCTTTCCCCTTCCCATGCTTTCATGCTCTGTATTTTCTGTACCGTGTTCGGATATTTCATCAGACATCTGTTTATCTTCACCCCATTTTCCAGTACTGGTCCTTATCCATGTGTGCTCTACCTTCTCAAGTATTCGGCTAAATACTCCTGAAATGTTTTCATGACTCAAAGCTTTACCACACGTTCAAACAGTGAGTTCCAATTATACAATACTCTCAGAGTGAAAACGTTCTTCCTATATCTCCTATGAGCACCCTCTCTCTTGCGTTTAACGGAGATCCCTGGTTGTTAACTCTTCCCATAAGAAGTTTGTTCCTATCACACATACCGGTCCCCTTAATGTGCACCTTAATCACTTCCTCACTCGCCTTCTCCGCTCCCAAATAAAGAGCCTGAGCAGAGCTCGTCTATCTTCGCCATAGCGATAGTGTCGTGCTGGAAAAGTATAGCAGGTCAGGCAGCATCCGAGGAGCAGGACAATCGACGTTTCTGACATAAGTCTTTAATCAGGAATGAGTTTTGTGGGTGGGGACTGAGAGATAAATGGGAGGGGGTTGGGGTTGAATGCAAGGTAGCTGGGAAAGCGAATGGTGGATGGAGCCGGGGAGAAGGTGATAAGTCAGAGGGCGAGAGATGAAGTTGGCAGACTAGTGAACAAAGAAGAACAAAGAACATAGAAAATTTACAGCCCAGGAACAGGCCCTTCGGACGTCGAAGGCTGAGCTGATCCAAATCCACTGTCTAACCCTATCCATCAATTGCTAAGCATCTGTATCCTTCTGCATCCCACTGACTCATGCATCAGTGCAGATGCATCTGAAATGAATCTACTGTGATTGCCTCTACCTCTTCTGGCAACACGTTCCAGGCACCTACCACCCTCAGTGTAAAATGCTTCCAACGTCTATCTCTCTTAAACTTTTCACCTTTCACCTCGAACGCGTGACCTCTCAGCAGTGAATCCCTCACCCTGGGAAAAAGCTTACCTCTATCCACCCTGACTATACCCTTCATGATTCTGTAGACGTCGATCAGGTCCCCCTCAATCTCTTTTTTTAATGAAAATAACGTAACCAACTCAACCTCTCTTCTGAGCTAGCATCTTCCATACCAGGCAACATCCTCATAAACCTTCTCTGCACCCTCTCCTAAACGTCCATATCGTTTTGGTAATTTGGTGACAAGAACTGTACACAGCATCCTAAATGCGGTTGAACCAAAATATTGTATTTTTTAGCATGACCTGTCAGCTCTTACAATCAATGCCCCGTCCGGTGAAAGCAAGCATGCCATTTGCCTTCTTGTCCACTCGATCCAGCTGTGCAGCCACCTTCAGGGTACAAAGAACCTGAACACCCAGATCTCTCTGCTCATCAACTTTACCCAAGGCTCTTCCGTTTACAGTATGCTTGTCTCTAGAATTAGACTTCCCAAAATGCATCACCTCACATTTGCCTGGATTCAACTCCATCTGCCACTTCTCCGCTCAACTCTCCTGTCTATCTATATTCTCCTTCAGTCCTTGACAGTCCCTATGCTTTTTGCTACTCCACCAATCCATGTGTCATCTGCAAATGTAATGGCGATATTTGGACTAGCAACTCTTGGAGACTGGAGCATTGCAACTGCTGGTAATTAAATTCAATGAATAAAATCTGGAATATAAACCGTCTCAGAGGAAGAGTGGCAAAAAGTTTTAATTTGTTGAAAACCCATTCATTTATGTCCCTTCAAAAGGGAAATCTGCCTTCCATAAAGAGACCTGCCAACATATAACTCCACACCCACAATAGTACGGTTCACCCCTAAATTCCCTCTGACTCAGTTCAAGGAGAGTTAAGGATGAATAACAACTGTTGTTCAGACTATGATGGCCACACTTCTGGGGAGAATAAGGAAGGATAAAAAAGATACACGGATGACGGAGAAAATTGGGAGTCGTCTCAGCATGGTCTCAAATTCAGCTGATTATCCACACGAAATAGACACAAGGATACCCACGCCTCCATGAAGTCAGGTCCATGGGGGCGGGGTCTGTAGGAAGGGATTCAATTACCCGCTGAAATGTAAACTCACTTCCTCAGTCACAATGTGGGCAGTTCATTCACCACTCCCACATGTGAGAAAGAATCATTCAGGAGACCAACGTGCAGAATTGCCATCAGGATTACAAATGATAGCAAGATACGATTCTGCTGTTATTGCACGTGTTCATCCCATCCAGCAATGAACTGGATGCCTGATTCCAGTGGAGTACCACTGTTTCCTGATGTAGATCAATAATTCAAACTTAGTTGTCGGAGTCATGTTTAGAGGTTTACACACGATGCAACAATTGGTCGTGTAGGTGACTGTGATGAATAATACCAGGGACGCAGGGATGTATCAATCAGGTGGAAAGGAAAAAACGGAGAATGGAATTGAATCCAGACCAGTAAGTGGTAATGAATTTGTGGAGTTGAAACAATAACAGTGAGGATTCTGAGTGGTGAACAGGAACAAAGAGATCTTGGAGAAGATGTTCACTGATCTCTGAAGATTGTTGGACAGGGAGATCAGTTGTTCGAGAGGCTTTTGGATATTTTCTATTGTTGACCACAGTCTGAGAATGATATTCGATCTTTAGTAACCGCCAGTTTAGGAAACCCCAAAAGGAATGAGCACAAGTCTGGTCATTGCAATAATCAATATATTTCAAAATTGTAATATAAAAGGCGGAGGGCTCAAGTATAACTATTTGCCCATCAGGACCGCTTCACCACTCAATGAATTTACCACTGCTTCCTCTCCAAGTCATGCTGGTACGTGCCTTGGAGGGTAATTCATAAATGGTGACGTTTCAGTGCATCTTCAACCTTGTCCTTATGGTCGGTACAGTGTTTGAGCTTTGAAGGTTCAGTCAACAAAGCCTGGTTGACTTATTTCATTGGATCTTCTAGGTGGCGTACTCTGCTGCAATTGTGCCTCAGCAATTAAGGGAATAAATATTCAGGCGTTTTACAATGTACAGTTAGGTGTCTGTATTGTCGTGGAGGGTGTCCTGGTCCTTCAGTGATATTGCAGCGGCACCCACCGAGGCACATGGAGAGAGTCCTGTTAAACATCTAACGTGTGCGTTGCGGACGATGTAGGCTTCACGGAAACAAGAGTTGAGTTAATAATCAAACAAAAACGACCGACAGACATGTTTTTGTCATCAATTCTTTTATATGGGTGGTCAGGTTCCAATTCTCCTAAATACTAGCTCTCAGGACGATTACACGTAGGAATTCAGTTACAATGAAGCCATTGAATGTCAATCGAATATGATTAGATTATCATTTGTCAGAGTTATCATTGCTGTATTTGGTCCTTCTGTGGATCAATCCGATTACAATCGCTTTCTGATTTCAAGTTCCAATTCCCATCTGCACCTGATATTTCAACCCGTTTCCTCACATAAATGTCTCCACATGCTTTCATTATATGTAAGGACGCTGCAGAGGACAGCACAGATTTACGAGGATGTTGCCAACTCTGTATAAAATGGAGCTTCGTGAAATGATTGGTTAGGCTGGGATTATTCTCCTCGAAACAAAGGAAGTGGAGGGGAGCTCTATAATCACATAATAACATTTATAAACGTTCAATATTCGTGGAATCTTGACAGGGTAGATACGGGCGGGTGGTTTGCCTTAGGCTGTGAGGAGAGCACCAGAGGACAAAATCTCAGAATTTCATCTTGCCCTTTTAATTCAGAATTGAGGAGTAATTTCTTTGCTCAGGGGCCAAACAATCTGTGCCATCTGTGCTGTTGGGTATTTCCAAACTGTGCTAGATAGTTAATCAGAAAGGTGATGAAAATTTGTCGAGTTAAGCGAGCAGAAAGGAGTTACAGATTATTGGGGCGGCACGGTGGTTCAATGGTTAGCACTGCTACCTCACAGCACCAGGGTCCCAGGTTTAACTCTAGCCTCGGGCAGCTGTCACTGTGGACTTTGCACATCATTCCCGCTTTTTCGTGGGTTTCCTCCCACAGTCCAAAGATGCGCAGGTCAGGTGACTTGGCTGTGTTAAATTGCGTGTAGTCAGAGGGGAATGGGTCTGGGTGGGTTACTCTTCGCAGGGTTGGTGTGGACTTGTTGGGCCGAAGGGCCTGTTTCCATGCTGTAGAGAATCTAATCTAGATCAATCATGAGTTCGTTGAATGTTGGGGCAGACCCCATGGGCTGAATGGCAAACTTCCATTTGTTTAACATTTGGTCGAACGCTTTATTTTATTCATAAGTTCAGAATTGTGGGGGTATGGGATGAAGTGATAGAAAAGGTTTATTAAACAGATGAGACATATCAGGAACAAGATTCATAAATTCAGGAAGACGAAAAGTGCTGTGACATGGGGACAACAAATGACAGTGGGCACAGCACAGGTGGCTGTATACAGAAGCTGTGAATGCTGAAGAAAGTTGGTAGACCTTAGACAGTTGGCAAGTCAGTGATCACGCTGGATGATGGATCGTTGTATGATTCACACACAGCAGAAATTGGTGAAAGAATGAAAGGTTCGTTTCAGTGGAGAAGTTTTCTGCGATTCCAATTCCGAGTGACTATTTGAAATACTGATCAGATCATTGTGTGAAGTGTTAGGTTAAAATACTCATGAACAACCCCACTGGATAAACTTGTGCTCCCGATCTCTTGTTACTTGTTTCTCTTTCTTTCGATGCAAATTCATAGAAAGACAAGATGGAATGTGGGGCAGAAAGAAAAATGCGTTCATTCTCATTACACGAATTTAATGTACAATTAAATAGAATGACTGCTCTCACTCTTAATTTCGACTTTAATGTGGTGTCGATTTTTCCTGAATCTTCCGTGCAGTGAAGGGGAAGAACAAGATTCTCGATCCAGTGTATACCAGAGTGTGAGGTGCAAAGAAAAACTGCTGGAGTGGTGCGTAAAGTTAGCAACTAGAGTGCGACTCGAACTCGTGAATGCGGAGCACAGCGGTATAATAACATAACACCATAATCATTCAGTCTCCTCTGCACATTTTGCGGCGGGGTGACGTGTCACCTCATCAGGGTACATGTGGTGAAAGTAAAGAATGAGAAATTTGCAGAGCGGACTCAAATCCACACCATTGTGTTTCTGCTTGCATCAGAATTATAATAACAGCAAATTCCAATAAATAGCCATGTTCGTCACAATGAATAGCTGTCATTGATACATTCTGATCAGAACGGTGTCAGGATGAAACAGAGAACAAGAATTTTCCGTCATATTCACACCTACATTTGACGCATAATTTCTTCAGTCACTTTCTCTCTCACATGAAGAAGGAGCCATGGAGAGGGAATTAAAGGCGATGTTGTGGCTCAATGGCCTTTCTCATATGGCTGAACCTGAATCGGATTAAGTCACAAGAAACGCTGTTTTGTTCGTTTCATTTTAATTATGCTGAAACCTCACAATGTTCATTGTAATAATCGGAAGTGAATTCGATTTATCTCATTGGAACGATTGATGTTGTATTCAAACTTGCTCCGACTATATTTCAGCTTAAGGAAAATACTGCTTAGAACATCAGAGTGTTAAAATGCAAAAGAAAACCCACCAGTTTTGTTGCTCGTTGCTTTGGCAGATTTCACCGAGTATAAAATGGACCAAACATCATGGTGTTTGTCCTCACAGCTTTAACGCATGTGATTAAAGCAGGACGTCGATCTCAACTGGTCACTTCTTATTCATTATGTAATATCATCCCTTCACAATAAGAAAAATCCACTCAGTTCCATTTACAGTGCTTCAGGTAGAATATTATGCGAAATCTTTCAAAATCCAGAGTTTTTGGAACCGAATCTTATTCAGCTGCACACGTTTACGAAATTTCTTTACATTTAAAGCCAACCCACTTAGATATTGTTTCCCCGCAACTTCCGACCGACTACGCTCCATCCCTACACCTTTACCGAGACACACGCTGTCGCCCTCTTGTGAAATTTATTCCTTGTATGTCACCAAATGTGCCTTTCCAAATATTTTGAAAAACAGATTCTCGGAGTGACAGCGATTCTGCTCTCATCATTTCTTTGTCCTTCAAAGGTTTTATCAAAGGGTTTGAATGTCTGACGTCTAGATGTTTACTCACTTGAAATAGGGAATTTTCCACCTATTTACTCTGTCCAAATATTTCATAACATGAAAAACCCCCAATTAAGTCTTTCTTGGTTCAGGGATAACTGTTCTAAATTTTCGAAGATAACAAGTGAATAAAATCTCATCCTCAGTACACCCCGTCAGCATCGACTCTAGTTGCTTTAACCCCAGTAAACACTATCATTACCCTCTCCGATAGAATCACAGAATCCTACAGTACAGAAAGAGTATTTCAATCAATCAAGCCGGTTTCGACTTTCTGAAGAGCATCTCACCAAGACCTAGTTCTCCTCCCTATTCCCGTATATTTCAGCAGAAGAAGCGGCAACCCTCCCCCTTATGATGTCAAATAAACCTGTTGGACTATAACCTGGCGTCCTGTGACTTCTGACCTTGTCCCCGCGTTACCCATGGGTAATTCACTTAATTTACTGATTCACTCCCTGGATACGAGAGGGCAATTTAACTTGACGAATCAACATAGCCCTCAGACCGAACAGCAGTGCGAATTACTGATCCAACGTTCCATTATAGTGAGCAAAACCTGAATCATTTTTAATGGCTTTAAACCCTGGTAACTCAGCCACATCAAAGCAAATCAACCCAAATTCAACACTTCAATCCGGAACAAGTCTGCCAAATGTTTTGTTTTCTTTCCAACACTGTAACAAGGTGCAATTTGCAGAAGTCACATGTTTGCACTTTCACTGACACTCTGCCTCCCTGAGATCTGCAGCCCTTTCCCACACTGATTCAGGCAGCACTGTCCTTCCTGTGACATGCCCCATCGAGAATGGAAGGACAGGTATCAATACCCGCACTTGGGAATGGAGCGACAGTTTTAAAATATTTACACTGTCCCCAGTGGAGACTTGAGTCCTGTGACAGACGTGGACACGAACCACTATACTACCGAGGACAAGAGTGTCAAAGGAGGCCCTCCAACCAATTGTGGTGACACTTGTCAAAAGCAACTACCTAATGAACTGAATCCCATTTCACAATGTTTATCCCACAGCCTTATATGTCTTGGCATCACAAGTTCACATCTGAATGTTTATTCAGGTTCTAAGGGTTTCTGCCATTCTGAACAATGCAGGCAGTGTATTCCAAATTCCAACCACCCACTGGCTTATAAAGCACTTTTGCACATCTTCTCAAACCATTCTTCCTTTCTTCGTAAATCTCTGCCCCCTGCTAATTGATCCCTTCATCAATGGAAAACTCGTTCAGTCAACCCTGTCCATACCCTAACCCAATCATGTCTCCTCTAAATCTCCTTTACACTGCGACAAACACTACACTATGTCCTGTCTTTCTTCACAACTGAAACTCTTCATCCCAAACAGTATCCCGGTAAATATCTCCTGCGATTTTCTCAGTGTGATCACATCCCTGTGACTTGCAAAACTGCAATCAACACTCTTGCTTGAGCCTAATGAGCATTTGTTTTAAAATTTCTGGATTAGTATGAGGGCGATTCTGGCTATGCCGAATTTATAACCCATTCTGAATTGCTCAGGGGGCAATTGAGACTCAACCATATTGTTCTGAGTCTGAAGTCACATGCAGGCCAGACCAAGTAAGGACAGCAGATTCCTTCCTGAAATGACATCAGTGAACCAAATGGTTTTTTATTCAACAATTGACAATGGATCTATAGTAATCATTCGATTCTTCATTGCAGATATTTGCTGAATCCAAATTTTACAATCTGGCATGGGGGGATTCAAACCCGAGTACCCAGACTATTACCTCGGTCTCTGGATTATCAGTCCTATGAAATTACCACAAGACCATCACAGAAAACCACAAAAGCTGATCTTTTCCAATAAAATGTCTTTTCACCAAAACTGCTCTGGGTATTTTCCATGAGCCTGATGTTCCAATTGTCTCTGATCTATGTCAGTAAATGCTGCTACATGGCGATTGATTTCACAACCCCGGTATCCAAATGGATCGATTTGTTTGAAGGCCCCGATGTGGAGTTGGGGCGCGTTCACCCAACAACAGTGACCGCAGCAGCAGCACAGACAGAACAGTGTGAATGTGAAAGAGAGTGATAGATTGTGCATTACCTCAGAGAAATGGGAGGAGGGACGGAAAGGAGGTTTAATGATCGTGGGTAGAAGGGAAATCTCCGACAACGGGTGTGTTTCAATCCTGATATAAGACACGCAGATTTGTAAGGGAGCGGAATTTGAAGGTAAAATAATTAATTTCTTAGCATGTGTCACAAAAAGGACAACGGAGAGAACACTTCGTGCCGTGATTTGGTTTCAAATCGAGGTTGCTGTGATCAAAATGCAAAATACCGACAACCACGATCACCACAGAACAGGATGTTTGCAAGCATCAGTAAGTATACTAGCAGAGGAAATGTTCGGAAGAACAGCAAATGTACAATATCAGTACTCAGCGAACAGTGACAGATTTGTGGGAACTGAGAATGAGCTGAATCTTTCAGTTCGATGTCCTCAGAGGCTGTAGAGATCACTTGAATAAGAATGTTGAAAGATGAGATTGATCGATTTCGACAAGAAATCAAAGACTCGGGGGACAGGACAGGATATTGTTGAAATGCATGCTTCAATAGCATTTTAGCTTAACATCGGCACAGCCGCCCAGATCCAACCGGAAATAGGGATGGGAATCAGTGTGCAGAGTTACCTTTGATGCAATAGGTGAGCGTGTGATGGTATAGAGGCTCAAGAAATTCCTCGGTTGAATGTGCTCATGCTCAAAGGAATGGTTGTCCCCGTTTATACTATCATAGCGATTTCCGGTGCATCTTTCTAAGACAGCTGAGTGGCACAAGTGGAGCGTGTTGAGCCCTTAACTTTGCAGTGGTGGGTTTAAAAGATGATTTTGCTGTTTGGATCTGTGTTTCCGACACTGGCGGTGGCAGCTACATTTGCTCGCATCAGCTCAGTATCAGTTTCTTTCACACAGTCAAGACTTCAACCTGGAGAAGGTGGTGTTGGGGTGATATTTTAAACTAGTTATCCTTGGGGGTTGGGACACGGAAACGGTGATGTTTACATTTGACAAAAAAACGTGAAATACAAGCCTGACCTCAGGAACAGAGATCATGACTTTAATTTCCTGCAATCCCTTTCATTCATGTCCCCTATGCAGGGGATTCCACCATCTTCACCCAGTCCTGCGTACGAGAAACTCCAAGACCAGAAAAGCATGAGCTGACCCTTAATTCAAGAAGCTGCACCGCGTGGGGAAGCAGTCTAATCGGCCCTTCCAGTCCACATGGTTCATCGGAAGCGCATCCCACCAGACCCCCAGGGTATACCCTGTCCCATAAGCCTGTATTTCCATTGTTGATCCCTGTAACCTGCACATCTTCGGTCAGAGGGAGAAATAAAAACGCAAACACACAGAGAATGTGCAGACTGCCCACTGACAGATAGCCGAGGCTGAGATCCCACCCGGGTGTGTCGTGTAGCCAGACAGCAACGAGCGAGAGGCGAAGAGTAAATGTTGTCCTGACTAGTGATACTCACACCCTGTGGGTGAATGAAGAATGAAAACACATTCACAATATGGAAAACAGGATTTGTATCTATGTGGACACAAGTTGAAAGGATCGTTCACCCTGTGTAGAGAAAAGGACACTGATATCACAGAGAAAGCAGGGCAATTCGCGAACTACTGGAAGGGATTCAATTAACCACAGAAATGGAAACTCATTTAATCAGTAACACTGTGGAGAGACCGTTCACCAGTCCCGTGTGTGGGAAGGGATCACTGAGCAAAACAACCTCCGGAGACTCCAGCAGGATTACATATCCCATCAGGTGTTCGATTATGCTGTCAATGCTGCTGTTAATCCCAACCAGCTATTTGCTCCATAGTGTTAATCATAGAGTCATACAGCATGAAAATAGGCCCGTCAGTGCAACCAATCCATGCTGAAAATACTGCCAAAACAATCTAGTCCCATCTGCCGCCTCCTCTACCCGATGAGTGATTACAATACCCTTGTAGTTTTATTACTCTGTTGTAAATCCAAAAAAAAGGTAATATTTTGGGGACAAATAGTTCAGGTCCTGGCATGACAGATGGTGAAGTTTGAATTCACTGAGTACTTGGAGTTGCAGAGTATTGTGATGACCTGAATCAGTTGTGTGGAAAGTCCCATCTGATTCACTCATGCCAGTTCAGGAAGCAACCTGCCATATTCATCTGTTCTGTCCCACAGGAGACTCCAGATGGATAATACCGTGGTTGACTCTTAAATGCCCTCTGGGATATAACTGACGTACTCGGCATGAATAAATTTATTTTAAAAATCCCACTTTCCCATTCATGTTTGGAATGTATTGTCCATTAAATGTTGCAAACGTACCCTCATCCATCACTTCCTCAGCAAGTTAATTACACACGTAAATCACCGTCCCGAAAAAAATGCCGCACATGTCTTTTTTTAAAAAAAATCTCTCTCTTTTAATCTTAAACATATGCCCTCTCGTCTTGTCATTCCCCTCCAGTGAAAAGGCCGCCATCATTAACTCTAAACTTGCCTCTCAATAATTCATAAACTTCCGTCAGGTCGCCGCTCAAACCCCAAGCCTAGAGTGTAAACAGTCTCAACTAGGAGAAAGTGAGAACTGCAGATGAGAGATCAGAGTCGAGAGTGTTGTGCTGGGAAAGCACAGCAGATCAGGCAGCATATGAGGAGCAGGAGAATCGACGTTTCGAGGAAGAGCCTGATGAACGACACTTGCGCGAAAAAATGTATATTCTCCTGCTCCTGGGAAGCTGCCTTACCTGTTGTGGTTTTCCAGCACCCCGATCTCGAATCTGAAAACAGTCTCAGCCTATCTAGCCTTTCATTATAACTCAAACCTTCCACAGGCAACAAGCGTGTATACCTTTTGTGAACCTCCTCCAGCTGAATAATATCATTCCTACGACTGGGCGACCAGAACTGGACATAATATTCCAGAAGAGGCCTCATCAATGTCCTGCAAAACTTCAACATAACGTCCCAACTGCTATACACAAAGAACTGAGCAATGAAGGGAAGTAGGTTAAATGCCTTTGAACCATCTTGTCTGTTGGTAATGCAAATTATAAGGAATTATTTACCTGCACACCGAGCTTCCGTGCTCTCCAACATATGCAAAGCCATACTCTTGTTGTGTAACAAAATGAAATACCTTCCATTTATCCAGATTGAACTCCATGTTACATTTTTCAGTACAACGTCTCATTGGATTAAGACCCTTTTGAAACTTAGATAATCTTCTCCACTGTCTACAATTCTGGTATCGCCTGCAAACCTAAGCAGCATGCCTGCTGTTAGTTCCACTGTTTTCTCATATAGATCAATGATCAATATTTACTTGTAGTGGCCGTGATTTAACAGTGTGCAGATCATACAACAATTAGTCATGCAATTAACCATGAGGAAGAAAGCCGCAGACTGCAGGGAGATATCAAACAATTGGAAATAAAACTGGTGAAAGCAATTCATTCCAGGGAAGTGGGTGATAGTGAAGCAAAATTAAACTTCAAACCAGCTACTCACGCTCCAGTTGTGGTACTCAGCTGTCTCAGCAAGATGCACTGTAGATTGCTGTTATTATAAACGGGAACAAATTTTCCATTCCGCCTTTGACCAGGAACACTCCCAACCTCAGAATTGCTTGCGCCTCTAAACCATCATAGAAACACCGTGCATTCTCCGGTTGTGTCACTTGAGCCATCGAGTATCTCTGCAAGCTCATTCCCATCTTGATTTCAAGTTGGTTATTCGCGACTGCGCCACTCAGTTCCTCTGATTTTGGGGCTGGGAACTGGGACGATGTGGCAGCAGGGGTTACTGCCTTGTATGGGGAAACTCAAGAAGTAACCGAAGTTAAACTGCATTGCTATTGAAGTATACATTTCAAAAGCTTGGTAACAACAATGACTGCAGATGCTGGAAAGCAGATTCTGGATTAGTGGTGCTGGAAGAGCACAGCAGTTCAGGCAGCATCCGAGGAGCAGTAAAATCGACGTTTCGGGCAAAAGCTCTTCATCACGAATACAAGCAGAGAGCCTGAACTGTTGAGAGATAAGTGAGAGGAGGGTGGGGGTGGGGAAAAAAGTAGCATAGAGTACAATAGTTAAATGGGGGAGGGGATGAAGGTGACAGGTCGGGGGGGGGAGGGTGGAATGGATAGGTGAAATAGATGATAGGCTTTTAGGACAAGTCTGGACAAGTCATGGGGACAGTGCTGAGCTGCAAGTTTGGAAATGGGGTGAGGTGGGGAAGGGGAAATTAGGAAACTGTTGAAGTCCACATTGATGCCCTGGGGTTGAAGTGTTCCAAGGCGGAAGATGAGGCGTTCTTCCTCCAGGTGTCTGGTGGTGATGGACCGGCGGTGAAGGAGGCCCAGGACCTCCATGTCTTTGGCAGAGTTGGAGGGAGAGTTGAAATTTTGTGCCACAGGGCTGTGTGGTTGATTGGTGCGGGTGTCCCAGAGATGTTCCCTAAAGCACTCTGCTAGGAGGCGCCCAGTCTTCCCAATGTACAGGAGACTGCACCGGGAGCAGCGGATACAATAAATGATATTGGTGGATGTGCAGGTAACAAAAGCTGCAGTGTCCCCGGAGTCTTTGATGTTTTGGAGAAATCTATTTATCTCAGCCTTCAACACATTAATGATGGAATCAACGCAGCCACTGGGGGGAGACCGAGCTTAAACGGTCAGACCATTCTAAGTTCCCACATATCTGCTCCTGTTCGCTAAGCACTGATATTGTGCATTTGGTGCTCTGCCTAACATTCCTTATAATACTGTACTTATTGCATGAGATTTGTGCGCTTGCCTGTGGGTTGCCATCATCGTGTAGTGGTTAGTGCTCAGTGTTGTGGCCGCAGCAACCTTGGTTCGAATCCGAATCACGGCGCTAGTTGCTCTATGTGTCTCAGTAATTTGTGAAACACAAATGAAACAGTTGTTTTAACGTTTTGATTTTTTCCTTCAAGCTCTGCTCGCTCACATCTCTGTGTTTCATATGTCAGAATTCAAGTCCACCCGTTCTCAGAGATTTCTTCCCTCCTACGATCACTAACCGATCTTTCCATCCCATACCCCCATTTCATTAATTTGGAGATGCCGGTGTTGTACAATGGATTACAAAGTTAAAAATGACCCAACACCAGGTTATGGTCTGACAGGTTTAATTGAAGCACTAGCTTTTGGAGCTCAGCTCTTTCATCATGTGCTTGCGGAGTCATTTCCTATTTCACTAAGGCACTGCAGACTCTAATACAGACTCTCCCATTGATACCGATTAGTCTGTGTGGCTGGGGTCACTGTTGCTGGGTGAACGTGCCCCAACCCCACCATCGGGACCTGCAGACCATTTGATCCATTTGGTTACCACTGTTGTGAGATCAATGCTCATGTAGCAGCTTCTACTGATATGGACCCGATATTATTGGGGGGGGTCAAGCTCAGGAAAATAGCACAGACCATTATTGGGGAAAAGAGATTTAATTGGATCAGATAAGTTTCACTGCTTTTCTGCAATGGCCGAGCGCTCTTACCACTGAACACTGAACTGTTAATTCAGACACCAGGGACCTGGGTTTGACTCTGACCATGCTAGGTGGTAGAATTGGGATTCAATAAATATCTGGAATTACGAATCTAATAACTCCTATAAATCCGCGGCCAATTGTTGAAAACAACAAAACCATCTGACCTCATTTAAGGAATGTAACTGCCACTCTTACATGTTTGAGCCTCCATGTGACTCCAGACTCACTACAATATGGTTGAGTTTCAAATGCCCGCTCTGCAATTAGGGATACCAATCAATACTGCCGACCCAGCGACGACCTCATACTGTAACAGAATAGAAAAAAAGTTCATTCGGCCCTAGCTATATTACTGTGTGCAGTTCTGCAATTCAGAGTACTGCATGGATGTGATCGCACTGGGAACGTTGCAGTAGAGATTCACTGGGATATTGTCTGGGCTGAAGAGTTTCAGTTGTGAGGAGAGATTGGACAGACTGGGGCTGTTTCTCGCCGAGCAGAGGAGATTGGAGAAGACATGACTGAGATGTACTAAATATTGAGGGATATGGATAGGATAGACTGAAAGAAGCGTTTCTTATTGATGGAGAGATCGAACACTGGGGCCAAGAGATTTCGGGAAAAGGCAGAAAGGTTTGAGTAGATTAGCGGAAAGGGTCAGAGAGGCAGAAATCATTCTAACCTGAAAGAAAATCGAGATGTTAAATTGTGATGCCAAAACATGTAAGATTATGGGCTAAACGATGGAAAACTTGATTCAGGTCGTTAAGCAGTTGTGTTGGGCACGTGCGGCCACAACAGGCTGAAGGGCCTCCTTCGATGTTGTCATCCTCCACAGTATCCTGGTTAGTCTCCCCGCCTGTCACAGGGTTCAATTCGCCGCTGGGGAATCGTCAAGGTTTTATACCTGTCGTTCTGTTCCCAGTGAAGGTTATTCATGTCTGGCCTTCCATTCTCGATGGGACATGTCACAGGAAGGACAGTGCTGTCTGAATCAGCTGGGGAAGGACTGCAGCTCCTGGGGAGACAAAGTGTCAGTGAAAGTGCAAACACGTAACTTCTGCAAACTGCACATTGTGTTTGTGTTGTAATGAAAAACATTATATAGAGTTGTTCCTGACTGATATGTTTATTTAAAGCAGGAATCTGAGGAAGAAAACACAGTAACCTCATTCAGATCTGAGTGCAGAAAGATTTCCCGCAGAACTACTGAAGTTGTACAGCGTAGAACCGTGTTTGGATGCATTGAATTCGGGTTGGTGGGCGCAGCTTGCTTTCACTGGGTGGAGTTGCCAGTGTGTGAAGCCATTACACATGATACAGATAGTGTTGAATGTGATGGTACATTTGCTCAGTGGTTTGCACTGTTCTTAGGTCTGTAGGTTAGGTGGATTAGCCATGTTAAATTGCGCTGATGTGTCCAGGGAGTGAATTCAGTAAGTTAAGTGAATTAGCCATGGGTAACGCAGTGATAAGGTCAGCAGACACACGATGCCAGGTTTTCATCCAAAAGATTTATTTGAAATCACAAGTCAGAGGCCTGTGGGGATAGAGACGAGAGCTCGGTCTGGTTGAGATGCTGTTCAGAGTCTCCCTACAGACCCGATTTTCTAAACTGCTCTTTCTGCCTTGTAAGGAATCTGTGATTCTATCAGAGAGGACACTGCCAGCGTTTACTGGGCTGCTAAGACATTAGACACGATGCTGACGGCGTTTAGTGGGGATGGAATTTTATTTATTTGTGTGTTGGAAAATTTGAAACTAAACCAAGGAAAACCGAATGGAAGTTTTCCTGATGAATTGAGGTTTGGAGAGAGTAAATAGGTGGTAAATTCACTATTTCATGTTCATACATTTCTGAAAGTCAAGATTTCAAAACCATCGATGTAGGGCAAAGAAATAATGGGAGCAGAATTTCTGTCACTCAGACAATCCGTTTCCAAAATATTTGGAAAGGCACATTTAGAGACACGCAAGCAGTGAGTTTCACCAGGAGAGAGAAATCGTGTGGCCATGTAAAAGTGTAAAGGAGGGTGTAGTGGGTCGAAGGTGCGAGGAAACAATATCTAATTTGGACAACTTCAGATGCAAATAAATATCGGAAACGAATGCAGCTGAGTAAGATTCAGCAAAAAAAAACTCAGAGGTTTTCAAGATTTATATTAATATTCAACATGAAGCATTATAAATGGAACTGAGCAGATTTTGTATATTGTCAAGGAAAGCTATTCCTTAATGAATCAGAAGTGACCCGTCTCTTGGAGTTCGATTTCCTGCTTTAATCCCATGCCTTAAAGATTGGAGGACGATCGCCATGATGTTGGGTTCATTTGACACCCATTGAAATCTGCCAACGTAACTGAGCATCAAAACTGGCATCTTGTTTTGTAGTTCAACCTTCTGTTTTTCTCATCAGTATTTTGTTTAAGCTGAAATAAATTCGGAGCAAAATTGAATACAACATTGAGCGTTCCAATCATTTAAATCCAATTCACTTCCGATCATTGGAATGAACAGAGTGAAGTTGCAGCAAAATTAATAAAATGAAACGAACAAAACTGCATTTCCGGGAATTTTACCCAGTTCAGGTTCAGCCATATGAGAAAGACCATCGAGCTAAACCATCACCTTCATTCTCTCTACGTATATACTTCCTCACGTGCGATAGAAACTGTCTGAAGAAATTATGCGTCAAGACGAAATGTGCGTGTGAACATGACGGGAATTTCATGCTTGCTGGGTCATTCTGAGACAGTTCCGACTCGAAATAAATCAAGGACAAGGTTTTCCTTCCAAGGACGAGGTCAATCCCTTGGATTTTGCTGGTATTATTATTCTGCTGAAAGCAGAAACATAATGGTGTGAATTCGATTCCTGTCAGGGAATTTCTCATCCCCGAGGTACACCATATGTGATCTTGACGGGTTCACATGTGAGCCCCTTTGCAATGGGCTGAAGTGGCCCAGAGGTTAAGGCGACGGGTTGCTCTTCCATTGCCCATGTGTGGATTTGAATCCTTTTCTGGCTGTTACTTACATCAGAAGTAGCTGTGGTTTCCCTTTGTGCCTCGCATCTTTAGGATACTGTGGGTGGAGAATCTTGCTCTTGCCCTTCATTGCACCAGAGATTTGTAATAAATCGATACCTCATCAAAGTCAAAGTAAAGCAATTTGTTTTGTTGTTCGTTACATTGGGATAATGAAAAGGAGTGCAAACGTTTATTTTTTCCTTTCATTCCATCTTGACTTTCTATGACTTTACATCGAATGAAAGTGAAACAAATAAGGAGAGATCGGGTGCAATAGTTTGTCCAGTGGGCTTCTGAATTTTAATGTAATGCTCCACACAAAGTTCTGATCAATATTTTAAACAGTTGATTGAATTCGAACCGCAGGAAACTTTTCCAATGAAACGAATCTTTCATTCTTTCACAACCTTTTGCTGTGTGAATCATACCGCGATCCATCATCCAGCGTGATCACCAAGTTGGCAACAATATTGGATCCAGCAATTTTCTTTAGCAATCACAACATCTGCACATACCCATCTGCGGTGTGCCCAGTGTCATTTGTTGTGTCCAGGCCACAGCACATTTCTTGTTCATGACCTTATGAGCTTAGTTCCTGATCTGTCTGATCAGTTTGAGAAACAATTTCTATCATTTCATCCCATCCCCTCAGAATTTTAAAGGTATCAATAAAATAAGGCGTCAGACCAAATGGTGCAGGATTGGAAGTCGGCCATTCAGCCCATCGATTCTGCTCCACCATTCAATGAACTCATGGCTGATCTGATAATCCTCAACTCCATTCTCCAGCATTGCCTCGACAAAGCTTCATCATCTTTCTGGTTAAATATCTGTCTGGCACAGTTTGAAAATACACAACAACTCAGCCTCAACAACGATTTCGGCAAGGAGTTCCACCGATTCATTAACCCCTGAGCAAAGAAATTACCCCTCATTTCTGAATTAAATAGGCAATATCTAATTCTGACTTCATGTCCTCTGGTACTCTCCTCATACCAGAGGGTGAATCACCTGCCCGTAACTACCCTGTCAAGATCCCATGAATATTGAACGTTCATAAATATTATTATGTGATTATAGAGCTCCCCTCCCTCTCCTTTGTTTCAAGGAGAATAATCCCAGCCGAACCATTTTCTCCAGTGTTGACAACATGTTCATTAATCTCTGCTGTCCCCTGCAGCGTCCTTACATATTATTAAGGCAGGTGGAGACATTTATGGGAAGAAACGGTTGAACGTTCAAGCCCAGACGGCAATTGGATTTGAAATCAGACAGCGACTGGAATCAGACTGGTCCACACAAGGACGAAATAGAGTAATGATCACTCTGACAAATGCGAATCTAATCATATCTCATTGACATTCAATAACTTTACTGTAAACAAATTACTCCGTGTAATCGTCCACAGAGCTATTATTTCGGGGAAAAAGCTTATAGAAACTGGCTACATAAACACTTTGACAACAATAACATGTTCTTGAGACATTTCTTGATTATAAACCCAAATCATTGTTCTGTGAATCCTACATCGTTTGCAAGGCACAAATGAGACGTGGAATATAACTCTCTCCATTGAAGTGTAACTTCAATAACACTTAAGGAACTGGACACCGTCCACGACAATGCAGTCACTTGAGTGTACCCTCTTCAACACCTGCAATATTCCTTCCCTTCACCGCTAAGGCACAATTGCAGCAGAGTGCACCAACTATAAGATGCACTGGAGTAAGTCATTCGGGCATTTTTGACAACCTTCAAAGCTCAACAGCTATACTGACTATAAGGACAAGGTTGGAAGATGCAACGAAACGCCACCATTTTCAAGTTACCCTCCAAGGCCCATAGCACCCTGACTTGGAAAGGAATCAGTGAGAAACTCATTGGTGAAATGGTCTTGATGGGCAAAGTGGCATACTTCAGCCTTACATCTTTTATCTGACAATTTTAAGAAAAATGTTGATTTATGCCGTGACCAGACTTGTGCTCAGTCCTTTCGCTGTTCCCTAAACTGGTGGTTGCTAAAGTTCTACTATCATCCACAGCCTGTGGTCAACAATAGAAAATATCCGAAAACCCTCTCAATCAACTGACTCCCCTCAATTAGATTGATGTTGGAGAAGCACAGCAGGTCCGGCAGCATCTGAGGAGCAGGAAAGAATGGACGTTTCTGGCAAAAGCCCTCCATCAGGAATGAGACTGGGAGCACATGGGATCGAGAGATAAATGGGAAGTGGATGGGGCTTGGGAGAAGGTAGCTGAGAGTGCTGAAAGTGGATGCACGCGGGGGTGAACATGATATGTCAGAGAAGTAGGTGGAGTGGATAGATGGGAATGAAGATGCACAGTTGGGGCAAGTCAGGCGGATGGTGTTGAGCTGGAAAGTCGGAACTGGGGTAAGGTAGGGGGAGGGGAAATGAGGCAAAGGGTGAAGTCCAAATTGATGCCATGGGGTTGAAGGGTCCCAAGGCGGATGATGAGGCTTTCTTCCTCCAGGCATCGGGTCGTGAGGCAGTGGCGATACAGGAGGCCCAGGACCTGCATGCCCTCGGGAGAGTGGGAGGGGGAATTGAAAAGTTTAGCCATGGGGCACAGGGGTGGATTATTTCGGGTATCCTGGAGATATTCTCTGAAATGTTTTGTGAGAACCCATCTCCTCTCTCCAACTTAGAGGAGACCGCATCGGCAGGAACGTATACAAGAAATGGCATGTGTGGAAGTGCAGGAGAAACTTTGATGGATGTGGAAGCCTCCATTAGAGCCTTGGACAGAGGTGAGGAGGTAGATGTGGGTGCAGGTTTTGCAATATCTGCAGTGACAGGGAAATTTATATTTCCATCCCCACCCCTATCCACTTTTCACAAAGACTGTTTCCTCCACGACTACCTAGTCAAGTCCAGGCCCTCCAATGACCCACCCTCCCCTCACGGCACCTTCCCCTGCCACCACAGGAATTGCAAAATCTGCACCCACATCTTCCTTCTTACATCCTTTCAAGGCTCCAATGATCCTTCCACATCCACCAAATGTGCATGTGCACTTCCACACATGTCATTTATTGCATCTGTTGCTCGCGATGCAGTCTCCTCTGCATTGGGGCCAACAGACACATTCTCGGAGAGCGCTTCATAGAACATTTCCAGGGCACCCGCAACATTCAACTCCAATGCCCCATGACCAAAAACATCAATTACCAACCCCCCCCCCCGACTCTCCCAAGGACATGCAGTTCCTGGGTCTCCTGCACCGCCGTTCCCTCACCACCAGACGCCAGATCTTCCACCTCGGGACCCTCAACCCCAGGGCATCAACGTGGTCTTCACCAGTATCCTCATCTCCCCACGGCCACATTATACGAGTTCCAACTTTCTAACTTGGCACCATCCTACTGACCTTTCCCACCTGTCTATCTTCCTTTCCACTTAACCGCTCCACCCTCTTCTTCGACCTATCACATTTAACCCCATCTCTATCCACCTCTTGCACTCTCAGTTAAATTCTTTCCAGACTCAGTCCACCCATTTATCTCTCCACCCTCGATGCTCCCAGCTTTATTCCCGATGAAGGGCGTTTGCCCGAAACGTTATTTTTTTCTGCAACTCGGATGCTGCCTGATGTGCTGTGCTTCTTCAGCACCACTCTAATCTTAATTCTGATTTCCAGCACTGGCAGTACGGACTTCAGTCCATCTGATTCCCCTCTCCATTGATCTTGAATAGGCCGTTGCTAAAGTTCCAGCATCATTTCCCTGCTCTTATATATTCCCACCTGCTGTCAAGAACAGAAAGTATCTCCAACCCATCGAGACCACTTGATCCCTTGTCCAATCACCTTCAAACATTCGTGAATGCCTACTCCAATTTCTCTTTTGTTACTGTTAACAGTCACACTTTTATCATTGTTCCTCCCCAAATTCATTATCACCCACTTCACTGGATTGAATTCCTTTCAGCACATTTTCTTGCCAATTGTTTCCAATCTCCCTGCAGTCTATGGCTTTCTTCCTCATGGTTAACTACATGACTAGTTGTTACCGGATTTGCAAACTACTAAATGATGGCCACGACAAATAATTAAAAATCGTTGACCTATATGAGAAAACAATAGAACTCATAGAAGCCATAGCTCATAAGCTTGCAGAGGACAGCAGAATTGGAGACTGTAAAGAAGGTGATCTAAGATTCCAGAAGGATCTTAATCTATTCCGTCTTTGGGCTGAAAAATGTCAGATGAAATTTAATCTGGATAAATGGAAGGTATTACATTTTGCTACATCAAATAAGAGTAGGGCTTATACAATTAATGATCGGGCGTTGCATCGCGTTGTGGAACACGGAGGCCAGGGATGCTAGTACATAATTCATTTTAGTTTGCTTCATATATAGACAGAATGGTTAAAAAAAATGTCATCTTGCCTTCGTTGCTCTGTCCTTTGAGCGTAGGAGTCGGTACGTTATGTTGAAGTTGAATAGGACATTGGGTGATGCGTCTTCTGGAATACTGTGTCCAGTGTTTGTCGCCCAGTAACAGCAAGGAAATTATTCAGCTAGGGTAGGTTTGGAACAGGGATACCAGTGTCTGGCTAGTGGGGAATGTTTGAATTATAACGAAAGGTTGGATAGGCTGAGATTATTTTCACTCGAACACTGAAGTTTGAAAGGCGACCTGATAGAAATTTATAAATTAATGAGAGCTCAGCTCGAGTTAACTTGAACTGTCTTTTCTCCAAGGAGGGGCACATCAAGACGAGACGGCAAATGTTTAAAGTGAAAAGAGGGATTTAAAATAAGACATGAGAGGCTTTTTTCAACAGAGGATGGTTTATGTATGCAATTCACTTCCTGAGGCAGTGATGAATGAATGTACATTTACAATATTTACAAGATATTTCGGTCGATAAATGAAGTGGAATGTTTCAGTGGGATTAACAAAAGCTATTCATTCATGCCTAGTACATAATTTATTGCCCAGAGGGAAGATCAGAATCAACCACGATATTATAGATCTGGAGTCACATACCAGCCAGACCAGATAAGTATGGTAGTTTTCTTTCATATCAGGCATTAGGGAAGCAGATCTACAACAACTGATTCAACATCATCATTCGACTCTAGGTATTTATTTAAATAAAATTCCAGCATCTGCCATGCCAGGGTTTGATCCGGTGTCCAGAATTATATCTGGACATTCATATTAACAATGCAGTAATAATATCACAAGGGCATTATTAAACCTCAGCAGTCACAAGAGCCATTATATGCGACTCGTTTAGTTTGGCGTTATGTTCAGTATGAGCTGGTAGGAGTGAAAGGCCTGTTTGTGAGTCTATGACTTTGACGCTATGAAACTGGCACCTGGTTGGGATTAACAGCAGCGTTAACAGTTTAATTGATCTCTTTCTGGAATATGTAATCTTGCTGGTTACTCTGGAGGTTCTTCTGCTCATTGAGCCCTTCCCATACACGGGACTGATGAACTGTCTGTACCCAATTTGACTGAGTAGATGAGTTTCCGCTTCAGCAGGTAAAAAATCCCACATTGCGCTGGTTTCTCTGTGATATCGGTGTCCTTGTATCTACCCAGGATGAACGATTGGTTGAAATCATGCCCACGCAGACATAAGTCCCGTTGTCCATGTTGTGAATGTGTTTTTATTCTTCCTGATACACCTACAGGGTGTGGATGTCGCTGGTCAGGACAGCATTTGTTGTTCATCCTGATTCGCAACTGTCTCGCTGCACGAGAGACATGGATTCGATCCCAGTCTTGTGTGACTGTGTGCAGTTTGCACATTCTCTCTTTGATTGTGTGAGTTTCCTCCCACATACGAAGGTGTGCAAGGTGCTGGGATCAGCCATGGGAAATGAAGGGGAACGGAATAGTTATGGAGTGTGTGTCTGCTAGGATGTTCTTCAGAGAGATGGTGTCGACTGGAAGGGCCGAATGGCCTGCTTTCCCACAGGGTCGTCATTCTCGGATCAAGGGTCAGCTATTTCGTTCAGGTCCTGGAGACACAAGTAGGCAGGATTGGGTAAAGATGGTAGCATCCCCTGTATAAGTAACATGCATGAATGGGATTGCAGGAAATTAAAGGCATGTTCTCTGTTCCTGAGGTCAGGCTTCCATTCCAGGTTTTATTCATCGAACTTTAACATTACCAGTACCGCGTCTGAGTCCCCAAGGATGACTAGTTCAGTCTATAACCACAACACCACCTTCTCCAGGTTGCAGTATTTATTGGGAACAAGAAGCTGATTCTGAGCTGATGCGAACAAAAGCAGATGCCAATGTCAAAACCACTGATCCAAACAGGAAAATGAAATTTCGCACCTTGCCAACCGAAAGTTAAAGTCTCCACACGCTTTGGGTGCGCCAATCGGCTGTCTCAGCAACATGTACTGTTTATGGTCATAATATTATAAATGGGGCAAGTATTCCCTTCCGCCCCGCTTTTGACCAGCAGCTGTCCCAACCTCGGAAATACATGCGCCTCTCTCCTGTCATTCCATCCCTTTTTCCAATTGGATCTTCGTCCATGCTTCACAGAGTTTCTCTGATTCCGGGTCTGGAACTGGGATTATGTGTGATTGCCTGTAGCAGTTGGTCCTGCCTTGTGTGGGCAAAGTGATGAAGTAGCCGATGTTCAAATATAATGCTATTGAAGCATACGTTTCAACAATATTCTGCACTCTCCCTAAAGTTTGGAGAGTTTCATTAAGCCCATTCTCCTGTGCTCTCATTCATGGAATCTCCACAGTCTCTGGGGATGCTAAAGTTAAAGATTCGGTTCATTCTGCGTTCCCACATGCCTATCGCTAAGTCCTTATATTGTACATTCTTCCTGACATTTCCTCTGCTACCATCCTGGTTGCAGTTTACAAGTGTGGTCTGTGGAGTGCTGTAACCATTTAGTAGTTCGCCTTCTGCATTGTGATTGCAGCGACCTCGGCTAGAATCCACATCATGGCGGTCAGTTCTCTCAAAGTTTTACTTTTGGTGAAACACGGTCAGAAATTAAACGTTTTTACAAGATAATATTTTCCGAGGTGATGATCTGTTTTCCATCGAATTTTGTTCTCTGATATTTCTGCGTTTCATGTATCAGGATTTAAACCCAAAAGTTCTCGAAGATGTGTCTCCCTCGCACTCTCCCTAACTCTCTTTTCCGTCCCTCATCCCATTTGACTGAGGCATTGCACAATCTAACATACACTTTCACGTTGATACCATCCAGTCTGTGCCGTTGCACTCACTGTTGCCCCAATCTCTTCATTGGCACCTTCAAATCATTCGATCCGTTTGGATATCGTGGCTGTGAGATCAATTCTCTTTTAGCAGCTTTTACTGACATGGACCAGAGATTATTGGAGCGTGAGGCTCAATTAAAGGGCACAAGGAATAACTGGGGGAAAGAAACTCTATTGGAAAAGATCCCCCATGAGGGCTTTCTGCGATTGCCTAGTGGAATTATCACTGGATTTTTCACACAGCAAAGTCAGGTAATGTTCTGTGGAGACGGCTTCGATTCCCACCACACCACGACGATGATAGTATGTGAATGCAATAAATGCCTAGAATTAAGAATACGATGTCTGAAAAACCCATCTGTTTCACTGACGTCCTTGAGGGAAGGAAACTCGCGTCCTTATCTGGTGTGGCGTCCACGTGACTCCAAACCGGAAGGCAATAAATGCTGCAGTGCCACCCCCGATGCTGTTACAGAATGGAAATATGTTCATTCGGCTCATTGCTAGAATTGTCCAGGGATGTGATCGCACTGGGAAAGTTGCAGGAGAGATTCACTCGGATAGTGTCTAGGCTGAAGAGTTTCAGTCATGAAGGGAGACAGGACAAACTGGGGTTGTTTGTCACCGTGCAGAGGAGTTTGTGAGGGGTATGGACATGGTAGACTGAAAGAAGGGTTTCCCATCAATGGAAAGAACGATTACAGTGGGGCAGAAATTTAATGAGAAAGACAGAAAGGTTTAAGTAGATGTGTAGAAAAGTGGTATAGGCCGGCGGGTGTTCGAATTTGGAACACACTGTCTGTCAGGGTCAGAGAGGCAGCAACCCTTATAACCTGAAGGAATATGCAGATGTGAATATGATCTGCCAATACCTGGAAGGCTATGGGCTAAAGCATTCAGGTCGTGAAGCAGTTGCTTTTGACAAATGCAACCACAATGGGCTGAAGTGTCTCCTTTGAAACTGTTCTCCTTGCTAGTATAGTGGTTAGTGTCGCCGTATGTCATGCGGGAGTTAAGAACTCAATTCCTGGCTGGGGCACTGTAAATGTTTTAAAACTGTCGCTCCGTTTCCAAGTGCGGGTTATTAATGCCTGTCCTTCCATTCTCCATGGGAAATGTCACAGGAAGGACAGAGCTGTCTGAATCAGCGTGGGGAAGGTCTGCAGCTCCCGGCGAGACAGTGTTAATGAAAGTACAAAAACGTGACTTCCGCAACCTGCACCTTGTGTCTGTACTGGAGTCTAAACCATTTAATAGAAAGAAGGAGGAAGCTGAGGAAGAAACAGGGGAAACCAATTCAGATGTGAGCGCAGAAACATTTTCAACAGCATCATGAGGAAAACTGACAAATGGCTCCGAGAAAGAGTTTGTCTTTCAGGACTGTTCGTTCACAGAGATGTATCTTGTTCCACTCAAGTCCTTAAGAAATTGAATAACAATTTATCTAAGACTTGAAATGTTAGAACACACCAGGCGACGAGTCACGTCTGAAAACTGTGTTTCCAAGCCAAATGTTTGATAACTGATAATGATGCAATAGGCTGAAGGACCATTCGCCATGCTTTTAAAAACTCAAAAACTGTCATTTTTCAACTGAACAAAACAGGCAAAAACAAAGTCATCAAGAAAAGCTCCAAGCATTGCATATGTCGTCCTTGGTGCGAACGTGCTGAAATGCTGCTGTCTCACTGCTATTTCCCAATGTTGATTTCCAGTCAGGGAAAAAAAAATGCTGTTCCTTATGGAAATCTGAAATTGAACATGAGTTCCTGACATTACAAAACAGCAAAGGTAGCAGTTCTGTCAGAGTCAGTGAGAATTTCATAGAGGAGATGAAATCAAATGCCTTTGCCTGCTGAGACTCAGTACTACAAAATGATCCTTATTGAAACATAGAGGTATTTTCAAGGATTTAATAAGTTGGATGCAGAAAGTTTGGTTCTGTGACCAGAGCACCTCGTATCGAATGACTTGGAGATGCCGGTTTTGGACTGGGGTATGCAAATTTGAAAATCATACAACCCCAGGTTATAGTCCAACAGGTTTAATTGGAAGTACTAGCTTTCGGACCACTGCTCATTCATCAGGTGATTGTGGAGTCCACAGTTGTAAATCACAAAATTTATAGCATATGTTTACAGTGTGATGTAACTGAAATTGTACATTGAAAAATACCTTGATTGTTTGCTAAATCTCCGATCTGTTAGAATGACCATATTAGCTTCACTTCTTTCATATGCAAAGCGCAAAACATTTTTATTTTAAAATTTCATTCTCAGGTGAAGTTTAACAACTGGTGTTTTGCCCCCCTCTGCTGCTGTCTGTTCCATAATGTTTAGACTGATTCTAATTTATAATAATGAGTTACCAGAGACTTACATGGATTCATGCAGTTTTTGAGCAAAGTACAATGTAACTCTGGAAGTACAATTTCACTCCACAGACGGATGTGTGTGTGTGTGTAGGAGGGTCTCTGTTTGTAGATATGGCAATGGGATCACGTGTACTGTGACATGAACCCAATGACCATGGGTACCGAATTTAGCTATCAGTCTCTGCGGGGGCACTTTTAGCTGCTGCCTGTTCCGAAGACCGCCTTGGAGGATTGTCACCCAAAGATCCGCGGTCGAATGTCCTGGGTCACTGAAGTGCTCTCCAACTGAGAAGTGGCACACCTGTCTGTTGATTAATGTGCAGCGCCCATTCCGTTGTGGTCGCCTCTGCTCGGCTTCACCAATGTACCATGTCTTAAGGCATTCTTGCCTGCAGCGTGTTGCTTTTTTTTTAGATTAGAGTCAGTCTCAACATTATGGCAAGGACGCAGCACAAAGGGACTAATCCCTTCAACATATTATCTGTGCTGACACTAATTCGTAAAGTCCACCTGAGAATGTAACTGTTAAAAGAACGTTTTTCGATTTACATCAGAAAGAAATGAACCTTACATAGTCATTCTAACAGATGGAAGACTTAACAAGCAATCAAGGTATTTTTCAATGTATAATTTCAGTGACATTACAATGTAACCTTTCGCTATAAATTCTGTATCTTACCGCTGTGTACTCCACAGCCACCTGATGAAGGAGTTGCTCTCCAAACGCTATTGCTTGCATTAAACCTGTTGGACTATGACCTGGTGTTGTGTGATTTCTAACTTTGTGTTAGAATGCCGATCTCACAATTAAAATAGAGATGAAGAAGCATTTATTCTCTCAGATAGTTCTGTATCAGTGGACTTTCTTGTAGCAGAAGGCTGTTGAGGAAGTGTCATTAGGTGTAATGAGGCTGAGATCGGCAGATCTTCAAGCAGCAAAGACATCAAGCATTATGGGGAAAGGCAAGAAACCGTAGTTCAAGGTTATCAGATCAGATATGAAACCATTCAATAGTGGAGCAGACTTGATGGTCTGAATGGTGACTTTTTGTTCCTAAAATTGCTGGCCTTTATATGAAGCTGCAAAACCGACCTGAGTAAAATGTGCCAAATTTAAAAAAGCGTGGTCCCCCGGAGCACTGAACCGAGGTGAAATGTACAAAGAACAACACACAAAGGGCAGACAATATTGGGTCATTGATCCGTAGTGATCAGTATACCAAGGTAAACAGGAAAACCGATATTCAGTATCTACATTGTACCTGGCTCCACGAGGCATGTAGTTAACTCTCACAAACCACTATTCCCCTTCCGTTTTCCTGACGCCCCCTCCGTTCTTGTTTTAAACTGATTGAACGTCAGGCAATTGCCGATGACATTGCTGATGTGGAACTGCAGCATATAGAACATAGAATATTACAGCGCAGTACAGGCCCTTCGGCCCTCGATGTTGCGCCGCCCTGTCATACTAATCTGACGCCCATCCCATCGACACTATTCCATGTACGTCCATATGCCTCTCCAATGACGATGTAAATGCACTTAATCTTGGCGAATCTACCACCGTTACAGGCAAAGCTTTCCATGCCCTAACTACTTTCTGAGTAAAGAAACTACCTCTGACATCTGTCTTATACCTATCTCCCCTCACTTTAAAGTTATGACCCCTCGTGTTTGCCGTCCCCATTCTTGGAAAAAGACTCTCCCTGTCCACTCTATCTAACCCTCTGATTATCTTCTAAATCTCAATTAAGTCACCTCTCAATCTTCTTCTCTCTAACGAGAACAGCCTGAAGGGCCTCAGTCTTTCCTCGTAATACATTCCTTCCATACCAGGCAACGTGCTAGAATATTCCCTCTGCACCCTTTCCAAAGCGTCAACATCCTTCTGAAAATGCGGTGACCAGAACTGTTCACAATACTTCAAATGTGGCCGTACCAGATCTTTGTACAGCTGCAGCATAACCTTCTGATTCCAGACCTCAATTTCTCTATTAATAAAGGCCAAAACTCTGTTTTCCTTCTTAACAACCCTGTCAATCAGGGTGGCAACTTTCAGGGATCTGTGTACATGGACACCGAGATCTCTCTGCTCGTCTGCACTCCCAAGAATCTTACCGTTAGCCCAGTACTTTGCATTCCGATTACTCCAACCAAAGTGTATCACCTCACGCTTGTCCACATTAAACTCTATTTGCCACCTCTCTTCCCAGCTCTGCATCCTCACTATGTTTCTCTGCAACCTACTACATCCTTCGTCACTATCCACAACTCCACCGACCGTAGTGCTGTCCGCAAATTTACTAACCCACCCTTCTAAGCCCTCATCCAGGTCATTTATAAAAATGACGAATAGCAGTGGACCGAATATCGACCCTTGCGGAATGCCGCTAGTAACTGGACACCAGGATGAACATGTTGCATCAACTGCAACCCTCGGTTGTCTTTCAGCGAGCCAATTACTGATTCAATCTGCTGTGTCTGCCACAATCCCATTGCTAAGCATTTTGTATAACAGCCTACTGTGGGGAACCTTATCGAACACCTTGCTGAAATCCATATACAGCACATCAACCTGCTTCCTCTCATCCACCTGTTTGGTCACTTTGTCAAAAAAATCATAAGTTTCATTAGGCACAACCTACCCGTTACAAAACCGTGCTGACTGTCCCTGATCAGATTATTCTTTTATAGATGATTAAAAATCCTATCTCTTATAACCTTTTCCAACGCTTTACCAACAACTGAAGTGAGACTCACTGGTCTGTAATTACCAGGGTTGTCTCTACTACCCTTCTTGAACAAGGGATCCACATTTGCTATCCTCCAGTCCTCAGGCACTGCTCCTGTAGATAATGATGATTTCTAGATCAATGGCACAGGCTCGGCGATCTCTTCCTTTGCTTCCCAGAGGATCCTAGGATAGATCCCATCCGGCCCAGAGGACTTCTCTATTTTCACACTCTGCAGTATTTCTAATATCTCTTCCTTGTGAGCCTCAATCTTTTCGAGTCTAGATGCAAGTATCTCTGTATCTTCCTCGTCAACATTTTCTTTTTATATAGTGAACACTGTCGAAAAATATTTATTTAGTGTTTCCCATGTCTCCTCTGACTCCACACACAACTTCCCACCATTATTCTTGATTGGACCTCATTTAACTCTCGTCATTCTTTTATTCTTGACATACCTATGGAAAGCCTGAGGGTTAACCCTGACCCTATCCGCGAACAAATTCTAATATCTCCTCGTGGCTCTCATGTCTCCTCCTGGCTCTTCTGAGCTCTCTCATTAGGTCATGCAGGGAAACGAGTCTGCCTGCTGCACAACATCATTCTGCTTCGAAATATCAGGCAGTATTTCATATTGATAACTGTAAACGTTAACCTTTAACAAGCCATGACAGTGAAATCACTGAATCCTCATCACTATACTACCAGGGATGATTTCTGTCAACATCACCCAGGACACCGTGAGATTCGCCATTCTATTCACCCATCCTTCTGTGCGTGAACCCCTCGGCCCTATTCCAGTCTTGTTGCTTGGTTTACAATACTGTGGATATCCAATCATCTTTGTCTTTCAGTTTCTAAAGGATGAGACCTTCTCTCTGAGCTGGCAATGTGCTTGCTCAGTGGTGATAACACTGTCCTTGTAAGCTAGAAAAGTGCTTGAAATAGGCCATTCCTGTTTTTAATTCCAAGAACTTGGGGCAAAACGTTAGACAGGACAGGAAATAGCGGGCGTGAGCAGTGATCACGTTTGGCAGCAAGAACGGCAGTATAAACGACAGAGTAATGGGGAAACAATGGGTAAGGAACACTGGGACGGGAGGAGATGAATGCTTCCTTTCTTTGCTGTAACCAGACATTGGTGTTGAACTCAGAAATGGGACAACATCAGACAAGTCGGTGAAATCTTACTTTCTGCTTGTTTTCTCCCGAGGCCTGTGTCACACTTGGGGAAATGTGTCTGCGTGCTTCAGTCTATGGGTAAAAATGGGATTCAGTTCCCATCTCAAACTTTAATCCCATTTATTGTGTTTTACGAGATTAAAACGTTCCAAAGAACTTATCATTCAAATGAAACGTCAGAGTTCACAAGGTTACAGACCAAGTGCTGGGAAACGAGATGAAGGGACCCAGATCTGTGCTGTAAACACTCGATAATTCAATCATTTTTGAGGGGAAACATATCTGCAGTGACATAATTCCAAAAACTGTGTTATGAAGAAACGGTGCAACGGCTCCTGCCCTCATCCCTGGTGGTCTAGTGGTTAGTATTCAGCGCTTTAACTGAGTGGCCTGGGTTTCATTACCGTTCAGGAGATCAGAACCTGTTGTTCCTGATGCAGAGAGCGCAGCTCTACCAGGAATCTGTTTCATGCCTTAGATCAGTCAATACCCCAGCTCATCAAAGAAGGGAAAAGTGCCTTCCCTCTCTCTGCACAGTCGGACAGTTAATTTTCATTCTCCTCTGATTCCACTTTCCAAAGAGTTTCAAAATATTGTCAAAACTGAGTCTCAAAATTTCTTTTCTGTGCTTTTCATACATAGGAGCTGTATCAATTGAGTGCATTGGTTTCTGAAAATGAAACGTACCTATGAGCAATGTGTGCGGCTATTCCAGGATTGCCTTCTCTGACAACGGTGGGACATGACTGATGTTGTCTATGATATGGAAGTGCCAGTATTTGAGTTGAGTAGACAAAGTTAAAAATTACACAATACCAGGACAGAGTCCAGCGGGTTTATTAGGAAGCACTAGCTTTCGGATAGACGCTCCTTCATCTGGTGGGTGTTTTTCTGCAGAAACTTGGTGTGTGTGTCAATATGCGCGATCTTTTGGAAGATCATCTGGACTTTAACCGACCGTTCGTGGTGTCGATGGTAGCCATGACGTGGAGGTGTTGGGGTTGGACTGGGGTGGATAAATTTTAAAAATCACACAAAGCCATTTTAGATTCCAACAGTTGACAAACACCTGATGAAGAAGCAGTGCATGGAACACTGGGGCTTGCAAATACGTGTGGTCAATTCAATATGGTGCTGTGTCATTTTTACTCAGATAGCTCTTGGCAATGTTTAACTGGTCGAAGACAGTGAAAGAATTTTCGTTCGTGGAGATGAAAATGTCAAATATTACCCACCTCAGCATAACAAAAATGCTTAGGTTGGATGTGTGATGAATCTCCATAATGCGCTTGTGCAAAGTAAAAGTCGAACCTACAACCACCTGATCCGTAGCCAGCTATACGAATGGTTGTACCACTGGTCAGATGCACAGCTGAGATTTTACACGCTGCAGAGCTGTGGTGTTAACAAGGACATGAGCAATAACAGTAACAGTCACAAGGTGAACAAAGAACAAAGATAATCACCATCATTGATTCACTTCAAATTGTCCTAAAAAAAACGACCATTCACAATCTGATCAGCCAATCAATAAGGTCACTGCTGATCTTGGAAATTGCAACTGACTTTGCTGCGTTTTCACCATAATTTGAGGTAAACTCCAGCCTAACATCACATATTCCCATTAATTTTCAACGTAAGATTACGTTAGTGATCTGTCCGTATTTGCAGGAAATAAGTGAAAACGTCCTTCCGGTGATGTAATCCAGTGCAGGGTCGGCCAGAAAAGAAAAGACAAAGACATGAAACATCACTCCCATTTCTCTCTGGGCCAATGCGTTTTCCTGAGTTGAATATTTGCAGGACTTGTCTTTACTATCTAAAGAATTAATTATTTTCCCGGGAAAGATTCTTCATAAATCAATTCACATCTGAGGTGTTGAAACATATTTTACTTTTGATTAAAAGAGTTTAATATCCTTTCCCCCAGACTAATGTCCCAATCCTCCCTCCTCTTCCATTTAAATACAAGCTGTTCCAGGTGATGTTGGAGCTCCCAAGCTGACGTTCCAATGCTCCTTGCTGCTCCATGTCAATAGAAGCAGCTCTACTTGAAGTTGGAGCTCCCAGTCTGATGTCCCAATATTCCCTACTGCATGTCAATAAAAGCGGTCCAGTTGAGGTTGGATCTATCACTCTGATGTCCTAATGCTCCCTGCTGCTACATGTCATTAAAAGCTGCTCCAGCTGAGAGTGGAGCTCCCAGATGGATCTCGCAAAGCTCCCTGCTCCATGCCAACTGAAGTTGCTCCAAATGATGTTAGATCTTGCATTCGGATGTGCCAGTGCTTCCTGCTGCTCCATGTCAATAGAAGCTTCTCCAGGTGTGGTTGGAACTCCCAGATTGATGCGATAATGCTCCCTGGTCCACGTCAAAAGACGCTGCTCCAGATGAGGTGGAAGCTCCCATCCCTGGCAGCTCACATACGTCTTTACCATCATAGAAATACTGCCCACTGAACATTTCCACCATTGGAGCCATTGGTGGAATATCTGCATCATGAGAACCTAATATTATTTTTAGTCACCACCGAATCATTGTTTCCAAAAGTCATTCTTTCTTAAACCATAGTTAGCATGTGCACACTGCAGTCAATCCGAAGTAAGGTAATGGTGCTAATTGATCTATGCTGAATAAAAATTACATCCTATTTTTCATGTTGAGTACCTGCTCCTTAGCAAGGACAATGTTTATATTGAAATCACACTTTTATTCCAGGTGAGAGAATGTGGTTTGCATTATTTAAAATGAACTTGTTCACTGTGTAAAATGATCAAATAGATCTCAATTTCAAAACAAAATTGGTAACGTTGTCATCCATCTTGAAATGTGGTGTCTTCTTCTTTCAACCAGACGGGTATTATAATGAAAAGTATATTAATGATATGCGTATAAAGACACTTTAAATCGCAAAGTTTGTGAAGGTTCGTAGCTCAGGTTGAGGTTTATGGTGTAGGTTTGCTCGCTGAGCTGAAGGTTTGATATCCAGACGTTTCATTACCTGGCTAGGTAACATCATCAGTGGCGACCTCCAAGTGAAGCGAAGCTGTTGTCTCTTGCTTTCTATTTAGATCTTTCTCCTGGATGGGGTTCCTGGGGATTGTGGTGATGTCATTTCCGCTTTGTTTTCTGCTGGGTTGATAGATGGCATTTGGATCTATGTGTTTGTATATGGCATTGTGGTTGGGAGTGCCAGGACTCTGAGAATTCTCTGGCATGTCTTTGCTTAGACTGTCCCAGGATCAATGTGTTGGACAAGTCGAACCGGACTACCAAAAATTCATAAACCAGGAGCCCCCTCAGACCCATAGTCTCATTACCCGGAACACCAACTTACAGACTGGACAACGAACGACACGCAAGAGTGAAATACCTCATAGAAGAGTCACAACACTCCATCCACTCCACCCAGGCATTCCTAAAAATCGTCAAAAACACCATAGTAGAGGAAGTGGAAGCAATGATCTCATTCGACATAATAGCACTGTTCACCTTCATCAACATCGACCTGGCAAAGGAAACACTTACCACACTTTTAGAAGAGACCATCACACACACCAACCACCATCAATCACATTACCAACGAAAACATAATGAAGCTAGTGGACCTGTGCCTCACCACCCACTTCACTTTCAACAACATAGTCTACAAACAAACCAACGGCCCACCCATGGGATCTCCGCTATCAGGATTCATAGCAGAAGCGGCAATGCAAAGACGAGAACAAACAGCCCTACCAACAATCAAAGCAAAATGTGGGTCCGCTACGCAGACAACACGTTTGTCATCACAAAATGAAACAAGATAGTCAAGACATTTAACATCATCAACAACACCCTCACAGGCATAAAGTTCACCAAGGAGGAAGAAACCGACAACAAACTCGCATTCCTGAATGTCACAGTAGAAAGAAAGGACAACGGAGGACTACAAACCTGTGCATACAGAAAACCGATAAACACTGACCAAATACTTAACTACACCAGCAACAATCCCAACACACACAAACAAACCTGCGTCAGAATAGTATTCCAATGAGCCACCACACACTGCAGCACAGACGAACTTCGGAAAACAGAGGAGAACCACCTATACAACGTATTCGAGAACAACAGATACTCAAAAAAACAGTCCACAGATTCCTCAAGAACAAACCACGACAAGCAGACCAAACACAGCCAGAAAACATAACCACCTTACCATATATCAAAGAAGTTTCAGACATGGCAGCCAGACTACTAAGACTCCTCTGAATCCTAGAAGCACGCAGACCCACCTACACTCTCAAACAAAAACTAACAAACTTAAAAGACCCAGAACAACCCATAGACAAAACCAACGTCATCTACAAAATTCCATGCAAGGACTGCCACAAACACTAAGTAAGACAACAGAAAGAAAGTTAGCAACCAGGATATACGAACACCAGCTAGCCGAAAAAGACACGACCTTCTCTCCCTCGTAGCCCGACACACGGATTAAAAATACCAATTTCGACTGGGAGACCACATTGATCCTGGGACAGGCTAAGCAAAGACACGCCAGAGAATTCCTAGAGACCTGGCACTCCAACCATAATGCCATAAACAAACACATAGATCTAGATGCCATCTATCAAACCCTCAGAAAACGAACAGGAAATGACATCACCACAAACCCCAGGAACCCCATCGAGGAGAAAGATATAAATAGAAAGCAGGAGACAACAGCTTCGCTTCACTTGGAGGTCGCCACTGATGATGATGTTACCTAGCCAGGTAATGAAACGTCTGGATATCAAACCTACAGCTCAGCAAGCAAACCGACACCCTACATTTTAAATTATTTTTCATGTTTATGTTGCATGAATCTGCGGTTATTGATCCACTGTTTAGTTTCACTCCCTATAGGTAACATGCTGATTTCTCCAGTTGTTCATAGTTCAATGTGATGCATCCAGTGTGTGCATAACGAGAGGGAGCTTGCTTCCCACATCTTGCGTTTATCTGTGCCTTATGTCCAGCATTCATCAATGGCGAGAGCAAGGGGCGAGGGTGATACCAATTTGCAAGTCTCTCCGTGCCCATGCACGGCACCCACATCGGCAATTCTCCACTGTGCATTTACAGCCAGTTCTCAGTGCCCCTACACCCACGCCCTGCCCCTTTGAAATATCTCCATTATTTTGTGCAGTCTCGCTGTGCTCTTCTCACCAGGATGAATTACTTCTACTCAACCTCCTCCAGATTTCATCTGACAAAACATTCATTAAGATTCCCTTTGCATAAACATGCACTTCGCAGCTCTTGTTCTTTGATTTTCCTGGATGTCTTTCATACGAAAAAACGGTCACAGCAGCTTGACTTGAAAAAGAAAACCACGCTGCTTTTCATTATCCCAATGCAACCGACATTTCAATACAGTTTAGTCAACAGGCTCAAACTATTCTTTGAAAGTTTGTAACAGCTTCGATGCATATAAACTGACCATTGGAGTTCCAATTTCAATACGACAGCTGTGAACACCTGAAAACAGCACCACTGAAATGCCGTTGATGACAGCAACAAGAGTGGGATTCGAGCACAACAGATTAGCAGTCCATCGACTTAACCTCTCGGCCACCTCGTCACAGATGCAGGAAAAGCTATGACCTTATGAATAATTGAATTGCGTAAATTATGCAGAGCAGCAGAGATTTCTCCCCGGTGTTGGTGAAATGATAAATAACACAGTAAGGTTCCAAGACTATGGTCTGATCCCTAGGTTGTTGGGCAAGTAGACTCCCACTGTCACACTATGCACACAGTGATCTGAGCAAAAATGAGAAAATGAATATGTAACAAGGTCTGTTGAATTCTGTGAAGATTTGAAGTCAACGGAATGAAGAACCCGAGACAGCAGGAGGTTTTCTTTCAATAAAGAGTTGGATAGAGCTCTTAAGGATAGTGGAATCAAGGGTCATGGGGATAAGGCAGGAACAGGATACAAATTGAGGATGTTCAGCCATGATCATAATGAATGGTGGTGCTGGCTCGAAGGGCAGAATGGCCTACTTCTGCACCTGCTGTCTATTGTCTATTAAATTGCCTGTGAGGAATTGTTTTCCAGACTGGAGGAGAGTGCATTGTGCTCAATGTCATTATTCGGAGCACCGAACTTCCGCTCAGATGTTTTTGACACGCACTTGTGTACAGAACAGACAATTTCAAAATTCAAAATAAGGCTAAACTGACAATTGAAGGCAACAATGCAAAAACCTTGATCTGTATCATTTTCCTGGGCCGTGCGACACCAAGTCACTGTATGATCACAGCAACACAGTGAGCAAGTGTCAGAAGGAAAATGAGTGCAGTACCAGAGCGCATACTGGGAGCAGCACGTGACACACGGGGAAGTGCATTTTCCACAACAGGAACACTTCCCAAACAGCGGACTGCGGTGGAAGAATTCAGAGGGGGTTTACACTTTGAAGTTTGATGCCAGAGACACAATGGAGACCTGTCATTGAGTTTGTTCAAGATGAAGATTTTAAGATTTCTACAGATGCAAAACAAAATAGAAAGCTCATGGGTTAGTGAAGGCAAAAGATGAAATTGTACATTTCATCAATCTATGCATATTACAATGAGTACCTCACCACGTTCCTCACGCGGGGACAGAACCACTGAAAATGATCATATAATCCCCTTAACTAGCCATGGAATCAGAGAAACTCGGTTTCCCAAACGTTAAGGTAAAACCAGGAATGTGGAGGTAAGCATTAATGTGTTGCTCATGTTCTGAAGGTGACCAGTGCACGGTATCTCTGTTTCAGTATAGTGGGGTGTGCTGTGCCGAAGTTTTCAGTTTGAGCTTCACATGGAGCAGCTTCAATTTATCGTCGGGTTGAGGGATACAGACAGAAGTTGATATTGAGCAAAGCCAAGTTTATGGGAAAATACCCGTGTTTGTGGATTGAGAAGCGATCTTTTCTGGGTAATGAATTTTTGATCAACAAACATACTGCAAGTATCTAAAACGTGAAGAGACATATGTGGAGAGAGAGCCGAAGGTGATTTTCCAGCAGATGGATAACGTTTCCCATGTGCACTACGTTAAATTCCAGGAAAATAGATGTTGAACTGGTTTCATGTTGCACGGTTTGTTGCAAACTCACAAAGGTTATTGCAATAATAAACAAAAAATCACATAGGACCGTTTGAATATTGTATTGAACTGAATTTTGGTCTGAGCATATTTTATCTTCAATGACGTGCTGCAGAGAAGTACCGGGGGTTAACAATACAAAAGGACAGAGTCTTCTTGGTGGATTTCTTGGGTGGAGTTAAGAATGTACGAAATGTACATAACATCATGTGAATGTGGTCAAATCTTTAAAGTAGGTTTTGCGTCTCCAAGTGACGATTCAATTCCTACTCATTAGGATAAACCTTCTGTCTGCAGATATTTTACGACATCAGCTCCATTTACAGAGATTCATCTTGAATAATACGCCACACCTTACCAATCCACGAACTTGTTATACTCAGTCTTATTCAGTTGTACGTGTTCATGAAATATCTTTGTGTCTGAAGTCAACAAATTCTAAATTGTCACGCAACCACACTGACTTTCACTCAATGGTAAATTCCCTCCTTGTACGTTTGTTCGTGTATCTTTTAAAACACTTTGAAGTCAGCTTCTACGTTTTATTTCTGGAAAGTCGTTCACGATTTAAATAACTCTATTGAGTGGAAGGAACTCTCATCCAAACTTTTCTTAATCATTCACTAATGGTTTTCAAGCTCTAACTAAAGTTATTGATTCCCTGGAAAGACGGACTTTCGCCAATTTATTCATTCAAACCTTTTCATTTTAGAAGAACAAATAAGAATGCGGAATACAGGGTTAATGGTAGGGTTCTTAGTCAGGTGGAGGAACAGAGGGATCTTGGGGTCTATGTACATAGATCTTTGAAAGTTGTCACTCAGGTGGATAGAGTTTGTAAGAAGGCCTATGGAGTATTATCGTTCATTAGCAGAGGGATTGAATTCAAGAGTCGTGAAGTGATGTTGCAGCTGTACAGGACTTTGGTTAGGCCACAGTTGGAGTACTGTGTGCAGTTCTGGTCGCCTCACTTTAGGAAGGATGTGGAAGCTTTGGAGAGGGTGCAGAGGAGATTTACCAGGATGTTGCCTGGAATGGAGAATAGGTCGTATGAGAATAGGTTGAGAGTTCTCGGCCTTTTCTTGTTGGAACGGCGAAGGATGAGGGGTGACTTGATAGAGGTTTATAAGATGATCAGAGGAATAGATAGAGTAGACAGTCAGAAACTTTTCCCCCGGGTACAACAGAGTGTTACAAGGGGACATAAATTTAAGGTGAAGGGTGGAAGGTATAGGGGAGATGTCAGGGGTGGGTTCTTTACCCAGAGAGTGGTGGGGGCATGGAATGCGCTGCCCGTGGGAGTGGTAGAGTCAGAATCATTGGTGACATTTAAGCGGCATTTGGATGGGGACATGGATGGGTGCTTAATCTAGGTTAGAAGTTCGGCACAACATCTTGGTCCGAAGGGCCTGTTCTGTGCTGTATTGTTCTATGTTCTATGTTCTATGCTGTTTGTGCTGGTATAGGTGGAGGGAGTTTTGAGGTGTCTGGAATGAGTCAGGCTACAGTTTTGAATCCGTATAGTATTATTAGTTGCTGAATTCAATACTGAGAGTGGTAATGCCTGAGCCTTATTTGGAGACAGAGCGTGAACCTTGTTCTGGGTTAGGTGCTATAACAGATATACAGCGAGTGTGAGGGAGCAGAGAGTATATGGTAAGTCTTATCCTAACAGAGAGAGGAGGATATTGTTGCTTGTCCAGTATTGTGGGATATTTCTCCAGATCATCTCAGCGTCGAGGTGAGCCTCCCTGAATGTCTTGCCCAGGTCTACCACTAATAACGACACAGACCTGTCCCTCAGCTTCCACAGAATCAGTTTAGGTAGAATTTACAGATAGCAAGAAGAAGCAAATATTGGTGTGTTATATATCGAACCCAAAACAATCGCAGAAAATCGGAGCATCACATGCTCTGGAAATGAGATAGACAAGTATTGTGGATACCGCAGTCTTATTGAATGGTTAACAGCGTTAACTAAGTGACTGCTGAAGCTGTGAAAAAATACGTTCCATAAGTGTATATGATTTGGGTTGAAGAGTATGTTGTGAAGTAAACTAGAGAGCAGGTTATTTCGGATTTGATGTTGTGTGGTCAGAAGGATGAATTATTAACCTTGGTCTGAAGCAGCATTTAAGGAATAATGCCATTTATAAGGTAAAGTTTACAAGGTGTCTGCATACAGTTTAGAATGCTTAAATATTCCAGTCAAACATCATGGAAGACTGGAGGCTAGAGTGTCAAGATATCTTTAGTAAATTGGGAAAGTACAATATAACATTCAGTGGGAGACAAGCAATGGTTGTTCGAGTCACAGAGGCAGACAGCACGGAGACATGCCCTTCAGCCCAAACTGGTCCATTGCAACCAAAATGCCCATCCACGCTAAACCCATTTCCCTGCCATTGTCCCATATCTTTCTAATCCTTTACTATCCATGTATTTGTTCAAATGCTTTTTAAATATTGTTAATGTATCCGCCTCAACCACTTCTCAATCCATGTGCAACAGCCCCTGTGTTAAAAAGTTGTTCCTCAAGTTCCCTTTAATTCTGTCCCCTCTGACCTTAAATTGATGCTCTCTAATCTGTGATTGCCCAACCCTGGGAAAAAAGACTGGGTGCATTCACTCTATCCATGCCTGACATGATCTTATAAACTTCAATATGATCCTCCCTCAGCCTCATGCATACAAAAGTAAAAAGTCCTAGCTTGTCGAACCTCTTTCTGTAACTCGGACCATTGAGACCTTGGCAATATCCTTGTAAATGGTTTCTGCACTCTTTCCAGTTTAATAACATCCTTTCTATAGCAAAGTGAGCAAAACTGAACATAACGTTACCAAGAAGGCCTGATGAGCATCCTGTATAACTGCATCATAACTCTCTAATTTCGATACTCAGTGATATAAACCGATTAAAGCCAGTGTGCCAAAAGCTTTCTTCACTGTCTACATCTGAATCAACTTCCAGAGAATCATGCATCTGAATTCCAAGGTTCCTCTGTTCCACTACACTCCTTAGGACCCAACCATTCACCATGAAAATCGAAACTTTATTTGACTTTATAAAATACAAGAACTTACACTGATCTATATTAATATCCATTTGCCATTTCTCAGCCCACTTCTCCAGCTGATCAAAGCACTGCTGTAATTTCTGAAAATTCTGATAACCTTCCTCACTCTCCGTGATGCAGCTTGTTTTAATGCCGTCTTCAAACTTACAAATCATGCCTGTACATTCTCATGTAATATATGTAATATGTAATGGTGTCAGCATCAACCCCTGAGGCATTCCACTATTCACAGGCCTCCAGTCTGACCAGCATGTTTCCAGTATTAATCTCTCCTTCCTACCATCAAGGCAATTTTGTACCTAATTTGCCAGCTCCCCCTCAATTCCATGCGATCTAACCTTCCAGAGGTTCCAGAGTACCATGTGGATACTTACAGAAGGCCTTACTGGAATCAACCTATACTACGTATACCACCCAGACCTCCTCAACGTTGCTGGTCACTTTATCAAAGAACTCCAACAAAATTGTGAGTCACGATCTCTCTTGCACAAACTCCTGTGCTGAATTTGATGAAGGGCTTTTGCCAGAAACATCGATTTTTTTGCTCCTCGGATGTTGCCTGACATGCTCTGCTTTTCCAGCACCATTTTAGTCTTACTCCGAACCATACCCTGCCTTTCAAATGAATGTATATCCAGTCTCTCTAAATCTTCTAAAGTAACCTACCCACTAGATTTTAGGATTACTGGTCTTTAGTTCCCAAGTTTATCTTTGTAGCATTTCTTGAATACGGGCTCAGTATTCGCTATACTCCAGTCGTCCAGGACGGCACTCGTTGGCCAGTGATGATAGAAAAGAGTCAAACAGTGCTCCCGCAATATTTTCTCTATCCCCCTATCCTCCTGCTGTGTTCCTGAATATAACTGGTCAGGACCAGGTGTTTTTAGAAATACTGCAAAGTCTGAAACATACATCTATTTATTTCAGGTGCAAACACCAAAGAGTGAGAAAGTGACTCAGTGATGGTTAACATAACAAATTAGAAAATATATTAATCGTAGGAAGTGACTTCAGAAGAATTCCAGCTATTGTGAAAACCTGAGAATTCTCAGAAATTAACGATACAAAAATGGAAGTCCATGAAACTGAAAAGGAAATCAAAAAGAGAACATACCTGCTAACAAACTGGACCACAAAGACTACATCAATCTGCGATCTACATTTCAAAAGAAACAAAATAAAAGCAAAGTCAAATATGGAAATTTGTAATCGGGAGAGGAGAGGTCCTTGTGCAGAACAGGGAAATGGCCAACAAAATAACCAGTTACATTGCATCTGTCTTCATGGAGAAAGATTCAGAAAATCACCCAGTAATGCCAAGTTATCGTATCGGACTCCTGGAGCTAAAGACAAACTCAATTCATATCAGTAACAAGGTAGTACTTGAACATGTAGCTGGATTGAGCATTGCTAAGTCTGCTGAAACAGATGTACTTCATATGAAAATGCCAGAAATAAATACCAATAGTAGTATTAATTGCACTGTCGATGACTGTGTTTTATTTTCCTATACATTCTGCAGAGACCGGAAACTATTGTGGATAAACCATAGATGAATGGAAGGGATCCAAACAGCTACAAAGGGAAAAAGACATAGTGTGGAGAACTGTAGACCAGGTAACTTGGCATTTGTCGGGAAACTGTTGGAATCTATCACACAGGATGACATTTTTCCTATTTAGAAATTAGCAGCAACAATGGAGAGAATCAGCATGTATTTCTGATAGAGAAATCATACTTGGTAAACTTTGGAATTGCTTGAAGTTGTTTCTTATAGCATAGATAATGGGGAAAGTGTAGAATTGGCATATACTGGATTTTCGGAAGGGTTTCTATAAGATCTCAGTGAGTTCGTAAATGTAATGAATGTGAAGGGTGTTTGGAGGAATATATGTAAGTGGAAAGTTAAAGTTTGGTTCGCCTTCCTTTAAGGGAGCCAGAACATTGATGTAAACACATGTTGAAACAGTTTCACAGCATGTTGGTGGGACTGTAGCTGGAGTATTGTGCACAGTTTTGGTGACCGAATCACAGAAAGAATATACTGACCTGAGAGGAAGTGCAGTGGGCATTCTCCAGATTAATCCCTCAGATGGTGAGATTGTCTGATGAGGAATCTCGGCCTGTGTTCTCTAGAGTTTCAAAGAATGAGAGGTGGGTCACAGTGAAATTTAGATAATTCACAAAACATTTGACAAGTTGGAAATTAACAGAACGTTTCCCTCGCTGTCTATTCCACATTCAAGGCAAATAATGGCAGGATCTGGGACAGGCCAGTTAAGACTGCAATAAGGAGGAAATTCATCATTTGGATGGGAGTGACTAATACAGGGGCATGGAAACCTACTGGTAGGAAAGATTCGGGAGAATCACCAGATATTCTACAAGTGTCTCGAGCAGAACAGAATAACTAGGGAACAGGTAGGACTTATTAGTGACTTGCCAAGTTGCAACCAAATTAAACTAAGTGTTAGGAGACAGAGGGTGGTGGTAGAGGGCTGTTTGTGTGATTGGAGGCTAGTGTCCAATGGTGCACCACGGGGATAAGTGCTGTGTCTCTTAATATTTGTGATTCGGACGTGTTGGTGTTGGATTGGGGTGGACAAAGCTAAAAATTGCATAACACCAGTTTATACACCAAAAGGTATATTCGGTGGGACTAGCTTTTGAAGTCATTCATCAAAGCGTGCAACCACCTGATGAAGAAGCAGCGTTTTGAAAGCTCGTGTCTCCAAATAAACCTGTTGGACTACAAGCTGATGTTTTCTGATTTTAAACCTTATCATAAAGAATGCAGCTGTGAATATGGACGAGGGGTGGGGAGTGTCTTACGTAAGTTTGTGTTTGATACAAAGATTGGCCGGGTAGTTGGCAGTGAAGAGGAAGGCCTTACGTTGCAGGAAGATACAGATGGAATGGTCAGATGGATGGATCAATGGCAGATGGAATGTAACCCTGATAACTATGAGGTGATGCACTTTGGAAGAAGGAACCCGACAGGCAAGGACTCAATGAATGGCAACACACTAGGAAGCTGAGAGGGTGCTTCTCCACACATCTCTGAATGTGGCTGGACAGGGTAACACACAATTTGATAAAGCGTATGGGAGCGTAAACATCGCCTTCACATATCGAAGCATAGATTATAAGAGCTATGTTGAACTTTCATTAGCTAAGATGGAATATTGTGTGCAATTCTGGGAGCTACATTACAGGAAGGATGTGATTGTACTGGAGGGGGTGCAGAGGAGATTCACCAGGATGTTCCCTGGGATGGAGCGTATCAGCTATGGATAGAGCCTGGATAAGCTCGAATTGTTTACTTTGGTGCAGAGAAAGCTAAGGGGGACCTGAATCAGGAGGATAAGATTACGAGGGATATGGATGGGGTGGATAGACAGCAGCTGGTCCTTTTAATCAAAGGGACACACTTTTGAAGTGAAGGGTTTGAGGCTTAGTGAGGATTTGAGGACTGTTTTTGAAGCAAAGTGTGTTTGGGTCTGGGATGCACTTCGTGAGAGGGAATTGTCATGGTAACCTCAAAACCATTAGAAAATACATGGTTGTGCACTTGAAATGCCATAAGATTCACGGCGACAGGTTTTGTGTTGGAAAGTGGGGCTAATGTAGACCGTGCTGTATTTCTGATAGTACAGAGTCTGTGCTTCTGTGATTATATGGCTGTGGAAGGTCAATCATTCAGCAGCTTAAGATAGGAATTGATGGTTTTCTGAAGAATATCTTATCACAGTGTATATGAGTGAACTTGTAATATCTTCTGAAAATACGCCAATGGCAAAATTAAGAGAAAAAGGTGCAGCTTCCTTACAGTCTGATACCAGATAATTGAGGACAGGTAAATAGCAGATCAATGGAGCAAATACTTCGGTTATGCCTTCACAGAAGAAGAAAAAACAAAAATAACATTTCCTCGCAATACTCGGGAACTTTAGTCTGGAGAGAAAAAAGGAATAGAATGAAATTAGTAACTAAAACATTTTAGAGAAAATATTGGACTGAAATTAATGGGCATAGGCAAAGTCAACAGAGGTTTATGAAATAGGAATCATGTTTGGGAAAATGGCTTTTAGCAAAATTATGGAGAAGGTATCAATGCAATACGATTGGATTTTCAGAAAGATTTTTTGATAAAGCCCCAAGCCTATTGTGCAAATTCGAATCCTATGGGACTGGGGCTAATATATGGTCATGGTTTTAGAATGGGAGAGTTGGCAGGAAACAGTGAGTAGGAATAAAACCATGTTTTTTGAATGGAAGGCTTGGAGGATATAACAAGGATCGAGATTTGGCATCCAACTATTCCAAATACACATCATATCTTTGGTTGAGGGGCTCAATTGCAATATTTCCAAGACTGCTGACAGCTCTAAACGATGTCAGCTTGTGAGTGGATGAGGAGGATGTCAAAAAGGCTCCAAATTGATTGAGACAAGTGGAGTGACTGGCAAATACCTGGCAGATGGAGAGCAATGGCAGAGATGAGAGGTTGTGTACATTGATGGGATCAATTGAATGGCAGCCTATCATTTGAAAAGGGATTGGTTGAAATTTGTTGATATATAAGTGAACTTAAGCTGCATTTTTGTTTATTTCTGTGCAGCATTCCAAGTCCATGTAGGGCAATGAGTTCTGAACACGGAAGTCAATACTGGGAATGGCATTGGCGCGCTGTATACAGTGTACGTAGACCCAGCAAGTAGGGAGCTGCAACATTGAAAAGAATCTGGATCTCCCTGTACACTAGTCACTGAAAGCAATATTGCAGGAGCAGAAAGCAGGTAGGAAGATAAATGGTTTATTCACCTTCATTTCAGGGTGATTTAGAATACAGGAGTAAGGGTCATTTACTGCAACTATACAGGGCCTTGGTGGGACCCCATCTCGAACATTGTGGAGTATTGTGTGCAGTTTTGGTGTCCTTAGCTAATAAAGGGCAAATCTGACATTGAGGGAGTGCAGTGAAGGATGACAGACTGATCTCTGGGATGACAGTTAGTTGTGGGAGCAGAGTTTGGGGTGACTGGGCCTATATTCCATGGGCTTTAGGAAAATGAGTGGAGATATCAGTGAGATATATAAACTCTGACAGGATGTGACAGATTGGAAGCAGGGATGTTAGTTCACTTTATAGAAAATGGTTCGTGAATCACATTGCAGTCAAATCATACTTAATAAACACGTGTTATCAGAGAACTCCCAAAATATTGATGGGCCAAAGGCACTATATTTCATAATGTTTAAACATATTTTGGGATATGAACATTGTGTGGGGAAAACTGCTTTGAGGAGATGTTCGGCCATGAAATAGTATGCGGAAAGCTCAATGTGCTGAATGACCTCCTACTCTCCCGATGTTTCTGTTCAGTCTGTTGGAAAGCTCTGTAAAGGTTGTCATAAGCTCTCAGATGTTAGGAAGGATGTCTATGCAGGGTCGACAGAACTGTGTTTCTCACTCCCTTTTCTGATAACGAGGCTGATGCTAGATGATCTGTCAGGTTTTATCCTTTAAGACCTCAGAGTAGTTTGATACTATTGAGTGTCTCACTTGGCCGATTCAGAGACCATGTTTGTGTATCTGGAGTCACTTTTAGGCCAAGAAAGCACGGGAGATCACTTGGGGAAGGAGACCGATGTTTACAATCAACATTGGACACTATTACTGACACCAGATTTTAGGTATCGAGATTTTATTAATTATTTTTAACTTCCAACAGCTGCCAGATCATTGGCCTGGACTGGATTCGTAAACCAATGATATGTCCACTGCAGCACCATCCCCACATGGGGACCTATCAGAAACCACACTGACCTGATTATTTCGGTGCTCCTTGACAGCTTTATCGAAAAGTATTCCCACCAATTTGTCTGTCGAGATGGGACTGAGAGTGTGGTAATTGGTCAGATTGTAATTATTCTCCTATGCAGGGACTGGATATAGTTGAGTAATTTTCCTCATCGCCAGGGACATGTCAGAGTTGGAGCTGGAATGAAACGTAGGATGGCGTATTTACAGGGGGCAGGGTGGGAAGAGGTGTAATCTAGGTCGCTGTGGGAGTCAGTCGGTTTAGTGTATACGTCCGTGTTGAGTCGGTCGTCCGAGATAGAGATGGAGAGGTCTCGGAAGGGGAGGGAGGAGTCTGAGACTGTCCAGGTAAATTTGAGGTCTGGGTGGAAGGTGTTCGTAAAGTGGATGAACTGTTCAATCTCCTCGTGGGAGCACGAGGTAGCGCCGATACAGTCATCAATGTAGTGGAGGAAAAGGTGGGATTATATTCCCAATTCCTTCGCCTTCACCGCATCTACTCCCAGGAGGACCAATTCGAATACCGAACAATCCACTGGCCTCCTTCTTCAAACACCGCAATTTCCCCTCAGACGTGATTGACGATGCTCTGCACAGCATCTCCTCCACTTCCCGCTCCTCCGCCCTTGAACCCCGCCCCTCCAATCGCCACCAGGACAGAACCCCACTAGTCCTCACCTGCCACCCCACCAACCTCCAGTAACATCGGATCATCCTTCGTCATTTCTGCCACCTCCAAACGGACCCAACCACCAAGGATGTATTTCCCTCCCCACCCCTATCAGCGTTTCGGAAAGACCACTCCTTCCGTGACTCCCTTGTCAGATCCACACACTCCACCTACGCAACCTCCGCTCCCGGCACCTTCCCCTGCAACTGCAAAAAATGAAAAACTTGCGCCCACACCTCCCCCCTCACTTCCCTCCAAGGCCCCAAGGGATCCTTCAATATCCATCAGAAATTCACCTGCACCTCCACACACATCATTTAGTGCATCCACTGCACCCGATGTGGCCTCCTATACATTGGGGAGACAGGCCACCTACTTGCAGAACGTTTCAGACAACACCTCTGGGACACCAGCACCAACCAACCGAACTGGCCCGTGGCTGAACACTTTAACTCCCCCTCCCACTCCGCCAAGGACATGCAGGTCCTTGGCTTCCTCCATTGCCAGACCATAGCGACACGACGCCTGGAGGAAGAGCGACTCACCTTCTGCCTAGGAACCCTCCAACCACAAGGGATGAATGCAGATTTCTCCAGCTTCCTCATTTCCCCTCCACCAACCTTTTCTCAGTCCAAACCCTCAGACTCAGCACCGCTTTCTTGACTTGCAATCTTCTTCTCGACCTCTCCGCCACCACCCCCTCTCCGGCCTATCACCCTCACCTGAACCTCCTTCCACCTATCGCATTCCCAATGCCCCTCTCCCAAGTCCCTCCTCCCTACCTTTTATCTTAGCCTGCTTGGCACACCCTCCTCATTCCTGAAGAAGGGATTATGCCCGGAACGTTGATTCTTCTTCTCCTTTGATGCTGCCTGACCTGCTGCGCTTTTCCAGCAACATATTTTTAAACAACTACCTCATTGTCCACTTTAATTTGAGGAATATCCGAATCAGAATCCTCTGAAGTTGTTTTTTTCCTTCTGTGCCGTAATCATTAACACCTAGTTCTCTGGCTGTCCTTACCTGTCAAAGTACATTTTGAGCATATTCACATGACATACGCTGTGAGATTTCTTTCTGTCTGGAGTCCCTATCATGTAGTTACTCTCACTCAATATCCGTTGTGTTTGATAAGGTCTACTAAACCTTGCTTTTCAAGGTTCACCTACAACTGGAAGTAACAGTAATATCTTATCCCCGATCGCAAAATTGCATTTTTTTATTCCCTGTCCACTTCCTGTTTTATTGTATGTTGCATTTCTTTTAAATGCTGTCGAACCAACTCCCCAGCGCTATTAATCGTTCCTTAAATTTTGAGACCTAGTCCAAATGTGTGGCCTTTGAACTCTAATTTACTATTTTCTCCTTAATCAATTTTAATGGTCCCCTCACTTAATGCCCCAAAAATAATTCCAATGGAACGAATTTGCTCTGTTAATTTGGGGTATCCCTGATCACAAAAAGTGGAAATGGAATTCCCTCACCCTAATCATCTGGATAATCCTGATTATAAGCCCTCAACATGGTATTTAATGTTTAATGTCACCTTTTTAGTGCTCCCTGCAATTGTGGATGGTTTGAAGTAGATTTGAATTGCTTCATTCCTAAGACATTATCGTGATTAATTAGATGTGAACTTTGAACCTTAATCTCACTGTATCTTCATTGGTAGTCCGTATCTATTTTTAAAAAAAGACTAATTCCTTTACAATTCTTTTAGCTGTGATACTGCACCTTGGGATGGCCTCTGAAAATCTAGTCGATGCATCCATTATTGTTAAAAAAATACTGATGCCCAATCTTTTGATTGTGGTCTGGGACCTAGCCAATCATTTAAGACTCTTGTAAAAGGTTCCTTAAATGCCGGAATAGTTAAGAAAGGTGTAGGTTTTATTATCGCTTGTGTTTTTCCAATTACCTGACATGTATGATGCATCTGGAAAAATTCAACTACATCCTGTTGCAGTCCAGGCCAGTAAAATGTCTCTGTATTCAGTCTGTTTTTTCATCACTCCGAACTGATGCACCATTCGCACCACCTCCTTTCTGTAACCTATTGGCAATATGATTTGATGAATCTCTTCCCATTTCTCATCTCCTTGAATATATGATAGTCTCCATTTCCTCATTTGGACATCATTTTTAAGGTAATAAAGCTCAGGGATACATTCAAAATTCCTAACATATGTGCTTTTTGATACAACTGCTTTAAACTTTTATCTTTCTGCTGTGACTCAGTTAGTTTAGCTGAGCAAAAAATATTTACATGATCACCTATTTGCTCCTGTTTTGTCTCAACTTTCTGATGGAACAAAGTATCTGTTCATGCCACTTCAGCTTCCTTATCTTTACATTTTTGGTATTTTCTGTTTCGACTCGTGACATTGGGACTTTGTTACCCACAATCAGGAAAATTTCAAGGATAAGACTCCTACATTGATTCAGTTGCCTGCATATCCACTGGCTTTCCAACGAGAGTAGCAGTAATCCTACCAATGAATCAGCTATATTTTCCGCAAGGACAAGTTGTATTCCTGGAGCTGAGAGTTTGTCCAATACCTCTACCGCAATTTCCCCACACTTTTCTGGACACGCTATGCTCACTTTACATGATTTTGCACCTTTTAACTCATGGTGAATTGCCTTTCGCTGTACCTTGTCTGGAAATATTCCTTCAGGAGTACATATCTCCTTTTCTATTCACAGAGGATCCTGTGTCTCTTAATATTGCATCCTCTTTAACTGCCCTATGTGAATAAACTTTCCCTTTGCAGGTATATTTTATAAGCAGATCTGGTACTCCCTCCGTAACAAACCTCCAATCAGATTATACACTCTGATGCAGCTTTCTAGTTTCCACTGTGCATTCTGTTACCGCTCCATAAAAACTCCCAGATTTATTCCTTTTTCCTACGTCTGTGTTTTTTTTCTGAATCCACCAAAACAGTGATTTCATGTGCCCTAATTTGTTGCAATGAAAACACCGGAGTTTTTAAAAAAATCTTCTCTGCCTCCTTCAAGTATTGCCTTCACCGAGATCTACGTCTCCCTTTCTACGTGGGGATTTCTCTTTGCCCCAATTTTTATCCATCATGGACTGAAATTGACTCTGGAAGCCAAAACAAGTTTTATAACAATAATCACTAGTCATAATCATCAGCCACTTCAGCTACCAGTCTTGCCTTTATTACTCTAGTATCTTCCAAATGAGTTTGCACTATGTGAATGCTTAAACTCCTCCAAAGTAATTGTCTCTCTCAGAGCATTGTAGGTTTGCTCTCTTTTTAAAGCTCTTATCCATCCATCAAAATTACTTTGTTTGATTCTTTCCAACTCAATATGGGTTCGACCAGGATCCTTCCTTAAATTCCTCACGTTGTCTGTTGGCTTTTGGCACGTGCTCATACGTATATTTTCCTCTCCTCATACTCCCCAGATCCCTCCTCTGATAGTGTTGCGCATACCTCACTAGCTCTACCTACAAGTTTTGTCTGGGTCAACAAAACCTACATGGTCACTGCCCACTGAAATTCTTTAGCCACTTCCCTACTCATTAATCTAGGCAAGGTGTGAATATACTGAAACACATTTCTCACCAGGCTTTGGACGACCATGGGTTTACCCATCTTCAGTCTGTTCCTCATGAAGCTTACCTTCAACCTTCATCCTTATCCTTTTCAGCTGACTTTCCATTCTAAGTGTCCACCTCGGAAGCTCAAATGCTCCCTCTTTTTCTTTCTCTCCTGCTGAAGCTATTTATTTTTTTCTCTTTCCTCTGTTAAACCTATTCGTTATCTTTCTTCCTCTTCTGATTTTAGTCGTAGCTCAAACTGCTTCACCTCTGCTTCCAACTCAAGCTGCCTCTTTTGCGATTGAAGTTTAGTCATCTCCACAGATCCTGATGGAGTTTGCAGCAAATTGGAATGCCGAGCTACTGCTGCAATCATCTCATCTTTCCTCACATCAGACGGTAGCTTTAACTCCCTTTGTCTTCTAATTCCCACGGCTTGGACTTATGTGCATTTTGTAAAACCCCCAAGGTCACTTTCTCCACCTCCAAAACAAGCTTGGTTCCAGCAAGAACCATTGCTGTGTGAAGGTCTGTTTACTCACCAAATCAACACACGAAATAAGAGACATAATACCTGCCACTCGCTGTCTAAATCCCGCGAAGGCCCCTAATCTGTTATGGACCAAACCCGAACCCTCAAAACATTTTAAGCAGGTAGCCGGACGGTAAATTTGCTACTTGTTGAAGGTTAGTGTATAGCTGATATTCCCAGAGTGAATTAGCTGGTCAGACTGCCGAGTTTTAAACAAATGACATTTATTTGCCAAATTACCAAATTAGATTAGATTACTTACAGTGTGGAAACAGGCCCTTTGGCCCAACAAGTCCACACCGCCCCGCTGAAGCGTACCCACCCATACCCCTACATCTACATCTACCCCTTACCTAACACTACGGGCAATTTAGCATGGCCAATTCATCTGACCTGCATATCTTTGGACTGTGGGAGGAAACCGGAGCACCCGGAGAAAACCCACGCAGACACAGGGAGAACGTGCAAACTCCACACAGTCAGTCGCCTGAGGCGGGAATTGAACCCGGGTCTCCGGCGCTGTGAGGCAGCAGTGCTAACCACTGTGCCACCGTGCCGCCCATTAAACATAAGGAACCAAAAACAGAATACCTGAATAACGTATCGTATCCGAACCTGACAGTCTATCCCGATTTAAGGATGTTGTTCCAATATACTTGCAACAATTCCAATAAACAAAACGCCTTCGCACCAAGAATAAAACTGACACAACTGCTTACAGGTTAAAATGTCGGAAGTGCAGAAGGAGGCAGAGAGCGTCCAGTGACTCTGACTCAACTAACCCCGAACTGATCCAACCTGTCCAGCTAGGGAGCAGGACAGGTCCTCCTGATTATACAGGGTACTTTCTAAAGATTTGAAAGGCTTCTGGATGAGGCATTATCTGTTAGGTATAAACAAATGGACCACAAAGAACCTTTCAAAATTCTGACATCTTGGAATCTTGGGTCCTTTAGACCTTCTTTAAAAAAAACCAAGGACAACATAACCCTGTAAAAGGACTGGCTTTGTGAGAACATGCACATTTGGCGTTGGACTGAATTCCAAAAATGTAAGTCTTACAGCTTTGAAGCCAATATAATGTATTAAGGTGTTTGTTAGTTTACATAAAACAGTGCTCAATCATATTGTGTGTTGAAGATTCAGCATTGTCACGAGTGGAATGTCCAGAAATATCCACACTTCCTGTGTATGGTCAGGGCAAATATATCCACTGAGAATCTGTCGCTTAGCGGCTGTTCTAGTCGAGGAGAGACCTGCATGGAAACCACATCTAGATTGTGATTTTTCTTTTGTGGATGGTCATGGTGGAGCGTTCAGGTGGTTACAGCATTGCAAATGAATAACACAGCAGAATCATCTAACCCGCGATAAGAAAACGTCAATAATTCTCCCTCACAATTAACTTCACGAGAGCAAATGGAAATGGGAGATGTGACCATTAGCCAGCAATGTCAACATTCAGTTCAATCCAGTTGTTATTTTGAACTGAAGGTCGCATTCCAAAAGGAGTTATCTGGATCTGTTTGTTCAGTGACTGTGATTGATGTCTGTCTCCATGGATTCTAATTATGTCACTGGATGGTTTTCTTCTTCTCTTTGTACGGGGCTTCTTCCAATGCTTTACCCCATTGTTGCTGCAGATGTATCAGCAGCAACACTGACAAGGATCAGCAGTTTCAGCGAACATCAGATTCTGAGAACCATAGACTGGAATGTTTCAACAGTGGATCAGAATCTGACAGCATTAGACTGGAATATGCCAACAATGGATCAGAATCTGAGAACAGTCGACAGGAATGACGCATCAATGGTTCAGAATCTAAGAAAAATAGACTGGAATGCTGCAACAATGGACAGGAGTTTATCTTGGGGTCTTTTGTATCTTTTCTGGTATTGGCACATATTACCAGAGAGGATATACGGTGTACTGCTGATTATTCAGGCTGGTTACTATCCAATGCTCGCTATTGTTGGTGTTCCTGGTAAGTCTTCCCATCACTATCGATTTATTAATCCCATGGTGAACTTCAGTGCTATTTCTGTTATCTATATTTAGTAAATGCTGAAACTGTCATCTTCAGTTTTAAATGCAAATGCATTCATTACCCACAAATTCAGAACCGCCCACACCCCCGCACACATAAACATCTGAAAACAAGACTGTTCACAATCACAAAGTACCTATTTTCCCCGAATTGATTTATGTCTTGGTATTCTTTCCATCACCAAAGCTACCCACTCCCAGCTCCATGGTATCGCCAGACGCCGTCTTGACGTCAGTGCGAGTGCTAAATAACCCATTATCTATACCTTTCTAAAAGTCAGACTTTATGGTTCCTGTTCTCTTCTAATCAGTCTTTCCGTTACAAATGTTTCCATCAAAATCTTGTTCTTGTCTGTAAATTAAATTCATGACAGGGACACTGTGTCAGAGTAGTAATGTCGATGGCCACGTAATTCAGTGGCCCAGGTAACTACACCATGGACACTGTTTCAAATCCTATCACAGATGATGACAGAACTTAAATTCAAATGACAGGAACTGGAAATAAAAGTGACTTTTACTAGTATAATCCCACCAGCACTTTGTCAATAAGTTTATCTATTTCACTGTTGCCCTTTGGTGAAGAAATCTCACATTATTGTCTGGTCTGAATTAAAACTGACGTCAGACCCAATACCTTAAGGTATGGCCTCACAGTAAAAGGCATTTAGTGAGGTCCACAAATGCTGCCCTGTCAGTGATGCAGACATCCCATGAAAGGTAGAGGCAAAAAAAAAAGAATGTTGCTAGAGATTAGAAACAAAAGGAGCGAGTAAGTGCCAGAGAAACTGAACAGATATGGTAGCCTCAGTTCGAGAGAATAATAGAAGTGACATTTCGCGTCCAATGACCATACATCAGAACTGAATGCAGTTGGTATATAGTGTGTTTGTTGTTGATGACAGGGATGGCTGTTGTGAAAGGGAGAAGCAGTGAGTTGAATAGATAGAGAAAGAGAGAGGTAGAGAGAAAGAGACAAACAGAGGGAATGTTGATGATTAGCTGGAATGGAAATAATAGTCCAGACTAATCTTATTTATTTTTCTCCTGTTCCCATATTACTGAAATGCATGCCCATGTGAGGTGTACCTCCATGTCCCAGTTTGAAGTCAGCTATGTCCCTTTGTCTCTCTTACTTGAGTGTCATCATCTTCTTTTATTCAGTAATGGGATGTTGGGCCAGTAATTAATTCCTTTCCTGATTGTCCTTGAGAAGGTGTTGGTGAGCCACCTCCCTGACCCACTGCAGCCTGTGGGCTGTAAGTAGTCAGTGTTGTGGTCCGCCCGGTTTCATTTATTTGAAAATTTTAGTGAGTGATATAACGGAGCGGCTGGCTTGGCCATTTCAAACTACAACTGTATGTTAACCACAGTGCTGTGGTCTGGAGTCACAGGTAAATCCGACCAGGTGAAGACAGTAGATTTCCTTCTCTGAAGTGCATTAGTGTTCCAGGTAGGACAAACACAATGGTTTCATTAGATTCTCAATTCCTGATATTTTATTGAATGCAATTTCCAACATTTGCCGTGGTGGGATTCGAAACCGGGGTCTCGGTTATCACCTGAGTCTCTGGGTTATTATTCCAGAGAAAATACAGCTAGGCCATCACCTCTGCAGCATCTGCAACCATCTCCAACCATCTCCAATGGCAATAGTGGTGTTGTTGTTGGCGTGGCTGTGCTTAAAGCATAGCGTTTTTCAAGGCAACAAAATGATTTGGCAAAACATACCATCCTTCCCAGTTTGTATTTATGCGAAGGTGAGATGATGGGAAGTGTTCTTGGTGAAAAGGAGGTGGGTGTCCTTGGTCATGAGCCACTGATAGAATTCATACGGAGCAGTAGGTAATCAGCACAGTAATGTACAGTGTCCTTCATTGTAAAATGATGGAAGTATAAGTATGAAGACACCTTACTGAATTGGTAAAGTGTTATTGAAACAGTACTTGGGACGCTGTGAACAGATTTTCTCTCCTTTATGAGGAATGATCTCCTTGCCACAATGAGACAGAATACAGGCAATGCGCCAGAGTAATCCCTGCGTTGAAGGTACCACAAGGAGAGTGTGAAGGAAATGAGTGATTAATCTGTAATGCGTAAAAAGAATAAAAAGTGATTGCAATAAAACTTGAGCGTTATGGACCAGTATTCATTATTTTCAAAACTAAGCATTGATACCGTTAAATATTCCGTGTTTCCCGCAATTTATGTTTTCTCATTTGGACAAATATATGATAGGGAATGTTGAGAAGGACATGGGCCAAGTACAGGAAAATGGAGTTAGCATGGATGGACATTTTAGTCTGAATTGACCAGTTTGGGCTAAAGGGCCTGTTGAACTCTATGACTCTGTGATAGTTTACATGTCTCTGTGGAGACCCCATGTTGGTTGAGAGACAGCTCCAGGCTCTGACCAAACTCTCTCCGTCTCAATGCACGGTTGGAGTGAGACCCTGCACTGAGCATCATGTTGTTCACAAACTTGTCAGCAGCCACATTCTGACAGGGTTGGTCATTCTCAAAGGCTTCTGACATCCATACAGAAGACTAGCCCTGTCTTCTCGGAGATGGACGATGCCTTCTTGAGATGTGCCACATACCATCCGGTGTGCCTCCTTACCATCAGCAAACCATGTTAATGTAACACGTGTGAAACATTAGCAAAGGAGCCAGGAGGCACAACATGGAGCAATCTGTCTATGCAGCCTCTGCTTCATTAGTTTGTAGTGTTGCAGCATCAATTACATCCTCCAATTTCAGTGTAACTGTTTGGACGGGCTGAATGGCCTCTTCTGTTCATTTGTCAATGTCTCGGGTGGCTGAATGTCCTCTGCCTCCTTCCAGGGAAGAGGTTCATTATTGGGTGACCCGTGGTAGCTGCTTCTGCGTGTTGTGCTGACTAGATTCCTTATCTTCCTGTGTAACATTAGACAAACAGGAGGCTGGAAGAAACAGCAAGTTAGGCAGCATCAGGAGGTGGAGAAGTCAACACTTCAAGTATACCCGTTCTTCAGGACTGAGGGTGGGGGTAGGGGGAACTGCAGATAAAGAGGGAAGGGAGTTGTTGGGGTGGGAAGAACAGCAGGATGGTGAGGTAGCAGATAGGTGGACACAAGTGGTGGGTGCAACCTGGTTGGTCGATGGGAGGGATGAATCCGGTTGAGAGCTAGAAGGTGGGTCATTTGGTGCAATGAAAGGGAGAAGGCGGGGCTGGAAAGGGAGTAGGGCCATGGCTGGGAAGTTTATTCCAAATTGGAGAACCCAATGTTGAGTCCTTCAGGTTGTAGGCTAACCAGGCAGAAGGTAAGATGTTGTTCGTCCAATTTGCGGTCTGACTCACTGTGGCAACAGAGGAGGCCAAGGAGGTCACGTTGGAAAGGAATTGGGAAGGGGAATTGAAATGGGTGGTGCCTGGGAGTTCAGGTCGGCCGCTGTGGGCCCTGTCGTGATGCTCGGCGAAATGAGCCCTTAGTTTACGTTGCTCTCCCCGATGTGGAGAAGACCACACCAGGTGCACCTGATGCAGTAAACTAGGTTGAAGGAGAGGCATGTGACCTCTGTTTCACGTGGAAGGACTGTCTGGGGCCTTGGATGAGATGAGGGAGGTGGTGTGCCAGCAGGTGATGCATTATTTTCATCTGCAGGGTCAGTTGCCAGTGGGGCGTGGCGGGTTTGGTGGGGAGTGTGGCACGAACCAAAATTGGCGAAGAGATTGGTCCTTGTGGAAGATGTGTCAGGTGATGGGATCCAACCTAGTTAACTGTATCTGGTGGTACTGATGTGGTCTTCTCTATGTCAGGGAGACCAAATATAAACTAAATGGAATGCTTTGCTGAGCATCTCAGCTGGGCCTGAAAGGCTGATTTGACCTCACAATCACCTCCGATTTCAATTCCCCCTCCCACTCCATTTCCGACATGGTCATCCTTGACCTCCTCCATTGCCACAACGAACCAAAGCACATCTGGAGGAACATTGAATATTCCACCGGTGCAACCTAAAGCCCGGGAGACTCAACATTAAGTTTTCCAAGTTCTAGTAACCTCCCTTCCAATACCCCGACTCCCTTCCCAGCCTCTCCTCCTTCCTTTCCTCTGATCAACCCATCTTCCAGCTGTCAACTGGATTCATTCCTCCCATTGACCAACCCAGTGGTACCCTCTACCTGTGTTCCCCACCTCACCACACTGCCTCCTCCGACTCGTGCACCTCGACTCTTTATCTGTACACACCGTTACCCCACCCCCAGTCATGAAGAAAGCTTATGCCTAAGGAGTGGACTTCTTCTCCTGATGCTGCCTGGCCTGTTGTGTTCTTCCAGTCTCCTGCATTCCAACATTTGTAATGGGCTGTGCCTCTTCTTATCCAATAGCTTCAATGGGCTGAATGGCGTTCTCACATTTCTGTGACACCAGCTTGGGATACAGAATGAGCTACTCTTTTTTAGTTCTTTGGAAATGTTCAGGGTCTAGTAGTACTGTTACATGAATGTTACCTAGATATTAACAGCATGAGCTTGAATGTTGACCAGGTTTTGATGCTTTATGCGATATTTTCTCTTTCCTCTTTCTGATCTAATGACGGAGGGTAAGACGTTAATGAACCCGCTGAAGATGTTTGTGCCGAGGAAGCTACCCTAAAGATCGCCAACATAGATATCTAGGGACTGAGAGGATTGATCTGCACCAGCCACATGGTGTCCTGAATGGCCCAACCACTTGGGAGTTTACAACTGATTCCCATTAGGTTCAATGTTATTCAGTTTCCTTGACACATTCCTCAGTCACGCCCTGCCGTGATGTCAGGGTCAGTCACTCTGATACTATGCTCATATATTTTGTTCATGTCAAAGGTCAAGGTAAATCCGTGGGGACTGTTTCCTTCTCTCAGAGGGTAGTGACTATTCTGGCCTCTCTATCCCAGACAGCTGCATCTCTGAACTGTTTGGGGGAGCAGAATGGTGTTAATGGATCTTGACACATCAGGGAGTTAGGGCTACAAAGAATTGGGCAGAGAAGATAAATTAATGCCGGAAGCGATCAGCCCTGACCTTATTGAAGGGAAGGGCAGGCTTTACAGGCTATATAGTCTGGTGTTATTCCAGTGTACCCCATAGGCCAGTCATTTTGTTGCCTCTTCCATTTCCTGTGTTATTGACTTCAAGTAGCTGAATAGCCTGATCATGTTGCTGCATGATCTAGAATGGGTCTAGTTCTGTTGCCTTGAGGGCTGATTGGCCTCCTCCTGTAACTGTATATCATACTCCAGGGGCTGAAATGCCTCATCCTGTTCTGGTGTAACTGAAATCCATATAGTCCAGATCTACCACCCTCGGAGAAAGTGAACACTGCAGATGCTGGAGATCAGAGTTGCAAAGTGTGGCACTGGAAATGCCTAGCTGGTCAGGCAGCATTCAAGAAGCAGGAGTATCGAAACCTTGGACATTCCTGATGATAGACATATGCCGAAAACGTCGATTTTCTTTCCCCTCCAATGCTGCCTGACCTGCTGTTCTTGTCCAGCACCACACATTTGGACGTCTACTGGCCCGCCCTAGTCAACCTTCCTGGTCACATCATCAAAGAAATTTAACAAATTCTTCAGGCATGAACTTCCACTCAAAAAGCCATGCTCACTATTCCTAATCAAACCCTGTTTTCCGAATGCATGTAAAACTTATGCTTCAGAATCTTCTCAAGTAATTTACCTACCACAGATGTTAAGCTGACTGGTCTGTATTTCCCAGGCTTTATTTTTTCAGTCCTTCTTGATTAAGTGCACATTTGCTCTCCTTCAGTCTTCTGGGATCTCACCTGTGGTAACTGATGGTCAAAATTATCAGCCACGGCCCCCGCAAATTCTTCTCTTTCCCCTTTCAGTGTTCTTGGATATATCTGGTAAGGACCATGAGATTTCTCCAACTTCAAAGATTCTAGTACATCAATTACCTTCTCTACTGTGATACAGACTGTCCCTAAGATATCACCACTAATTTCCCCAAATTCCCATATATTCATATCTTTCTCCACTGTAAATATAGAGGAGAGATATTTGTTGAGGACATCGCCTATCTCTTCTGGTACTACACATGCATGTCCACTTTGGTCTTTGAGGGGTGTTATTCTCTCTTTAGTTAATGATTTTCCTTTAATATACTTAAAGTGGCTCTTTGGATTCACCCTGATTTTCTCAGTCAAGGTTATCTCATACCCCCTTTTCGCCCTCCTGATTTCCTTCTTCAGTGAACTCCGATATCCCCTGTACACCTCCAGGGATTTCCGTGATCCAAGCTGCCTCTACCTGAGCCACACCTCCACATTTTGTATGGTCAAAGCAGAAACATTTCTTGTTATCCAGTGTTCCTCATTCCTGTCAACGTTCCTTTCATCCTCACAGGAACATATAGATCTTAAGTTCCCAGTTGCTGGAGGTCCATTTGCTTGCAAACTGACTACTTCAATCAACCCCTGCAAATGCCTGTCTGAGTTTATCAAAATTAACCTTGCCCCAATTTAGAACTTGAATCTGTGGACCAATTTCTTCCCTCTCCATAACTATTTTCAAATTAACAGAACTATGGTCACTGGTCCCAAAGTGCACATCTACTGTCACCTCACTCACCTATCCTGATATATTTCGTAAGAGTAGGTCAAATATTGCCCCTTCCTGATTAGGACCCTCTAATACTGCTGGAGGAAACTTCCCTGACGCACTGAATTGATTCCATCCCATCAAATCCCTAAATGCTCTGGCAGTTACAGTCTGTGTTATAAAAATTAAAACCCCTATTATGACAACCCGAATGTTCCCTGCAAGTCTCCCCAACCTCTCTAGATATTTTTGTTACTGTAATTCCTGTTGACTGTTAGGGGGTCTATAGTACCACCCCAATAAAGTCACCATCCGCTTCTTATTTCTTAGTTCCACCCACAAAGCCTCACTGGATGATTCATCAGTTATTTTATCTCTGATCAGTGCTTTCTACTCCCCTTGATTAGAAATGCTACTCCCCTCCCACTTTCCACCATCTCTGTCCCTCCTAATGCATTTATCCTTTTACATTCAAGGTCAGTCCTATGCATCCCTCAGCCATGTTTCTGTAATAGCTAGACTATCCAGAGCCGATTATCTATCCACACCCTGAATTCATTGGCCTTACCTGTCAGCCCTTTCACATTGAAATAAATGCAATTTAATCAACAGGAAATTCCTTGCTCCCTATCATGTTCCAGCCTGGTCTGTCTCTTCAACGTACTATTTCTGAATACTGTATTTCCTTCCAGCCTCATATTTGCCTCCCTGCTCTTGAGGATACCACCTCCTGCCAATCTCGTTTAAACACTCCCTTGTAGCACGATCAAAACTGGCTGCGAAGATATTGGTCCCCCGTCCAGTGCATGTGCCACCAGTCCCTCTTGAACAGGTCAACTCTGTCACAGAAAAGCTCCCAATGATCTAAAAATATGAATCCCACCCCCTGCATCAATTCTTTAGTCACAAACTTATCCGCCATATCTTCCTGTTCATACCTACACTAGCTCATGACAATGGAAGTCATCAGGTGACTGTCAAGGTCCTGTTCTTTTAACTTTTGTTCGAGCTCTCAGTAATCACTCTGAAGGACCACATTCCTATGTCTACCTGTGTCATTTGTGCCAACGTGCATAATGACTTCTAACAGTTCACACCTCCCCCCACCCTCCACCCCGCCAACTCCAGCAGACACTCAGAGACATCCTGGACACTGACAACTGAGAGGCAACACACCATCCTGGTTTGCCGTTTGAGGCCACAGAATCTCTTATATCGAAGACCCTGTTTAGCTTTATCCTTTCCCATTGCTCCCCAGACCCAGTCGTAATGCAGCTAAGCTGGCTACTGCTGCTTTCCCCTAAACGGTCATTTCCTGATACCCATTTCCCAACACCACAAAGTCAGTATCAAAAATGGTATACTTGTTTTCGAGAGGAATACCACAGGGGATTCCTGCACTCTCTGCCTACTCCCTTCCCCATTCCTGGTTGTCGTCCAGCTACTCTCTGCCTGGAACACGACAGGAAGCAAGGAACGCCTGTTGGATCAAATTGCGTTTATTTAAATGCAACACGGCTGACAGGTAAGGCTGATGAACTCAGGGCGTGGATCTTTACATGGGACTGGGATATGACAGTCTTTAAAGAAACACGACGAAGGGAGGGACTTGGGTGTGACCACCTCACGAAAGCTCTTATCTCTGAAGTGCTCTGTATCTGGATGATCCGGAGAACAGCCAACTCCAGATCCTGAACACCGCTTCCCAGGAGCTGCAGCTGGTTGCACTGCCCACACGTGTAGTCATCAGGGACAGTGGAAATCTTCCTGAGCTCCACATCCCGCAGGTGGAACGTGCAACTGCCCTAACTGCCATCTCAACTGTTGTCAAACTAGCATTAAAAAGACTTTACGTGAGCTAACCTGTAACTTTGGCTGAGCCTCTGCTCACCAAAGCCTCTGGAACCAAAGCATTACGACCTATTCTGCCACTAACAGCACGTCAATAGACCACTCCACATTTAGTTTTGGTTAAGGCAGGAGGGAAACACGACAGTGATGCATTGTTTGGGACTTAAGCACCCCTTGACACCAGACCAAAATACTTGGACTTGGAGAGTGTCTTGCTGAGGTTTTCTTTCTCGTCGTGGTGACTGCACAGATGCAAATATTCACCCTGACAGCCAATCCACGTTGTCGCAGTCCTCTGATCTTTTCTGTCTATTAGTACTGCATTTGTGAATTCTTTGAATCTATTGATTGCTTTCCAAACTGTGTCTCATTCTGGAGGGAGAGATGCTGGTGTTCCAGTGAATACAGGCTATTTGAAAAGGTTTACCATTAGACATATGAGCGATATAATGCCCATCCGCTCGCTGACTCTGTTTTTCCTTTCAATTAGGGTACATTTATTCTGATAACCTTCAATTCCATTTTCCAGCATTTTCCCTGCAACCCTTGTTTAAAACTCTGTCCATCTCAGCCTTGAACATATTTAGTGATCATTCCTCAACAGCTATCTCAATTTTCTACAATTGTTTCCCTCCCACTGATGTGAGACTTGGTGGTCTTTAATCCCATGGCTTTTTTTCTAGCACTCTGTGTGGAAGTTAAACCTACATTAGATGTTATCATGTTCGATAATACCAACTTTGTGGCCAGAGGCAAAACTAAAAAAAAAAGAAACACAATGGTTAAGAACCTCTAATCTCCTCCCTCATCTTCCACATCAGTCTAAGATACAGTTCATCCGGATCAAGGGATTTGGCCACATTTTATCATACACCAACTTCCAATTCTTCCTCAACTTCTGTGTCAATTTGCTCAAGGTCACACTGTCAGGAACAGACATTGAATACAGTAACTGCTCCTCCAAATTGAAGACCAATATGTAATAGGTCTTTGACATATTCTCTGGCTCGATGCACAGGTTGCCTCCTCGGATCCTAATACTCCCTATTCTTTCTCTAGTTATCCCTCTTACCCTTAATAAACCGATAAAATGTCTTTGGAGTCTTGAAAATACTGCCCACTAATATTTTTATCACCGCTGCACCCCTACCCTATTTTTGCTCTTTTACTTACTTTCTTGAGTTTAGACCTTCACGTTCTCTCCTCTTCTGGGACCTCCATTGACCTGCTCCCTTTATGCCTGTTTTAAGCTTCTCTTTTATTGTTAATTCCATTCTGAATATGTGTAGATACCCCAGGCTCTCCGGGCTGGTTTTCCTACATTTCATCTTTGGTGTAACATGTTGTGGTGACACTCTCATCAATTCCATTGTGAGCATGTGATCCCCACCCCCCCACCTATACGCTGTTCTGTTACAGTTTCACCCAGAAGTAACTGTACTGTGGCCAGATCCTGTCTTTCTCTTGGTAAGATCTGCCTCCATCATCCAAATTATTTTTAATTTTCAAACCTTTTTCTTTTGGTCTTTTCCCTAACAAGCTAAAAATGCTTGAGTCACGGTCACTGGTCCTGCAATGCTCTCCCAAACCTGCCTGGCACCTGACTGGCTTCGCTCCCCACAGTCACGCCTATGCACTGCTCCGCCCATCGTTGTATCTGCTCCATGTTGATATAAGAGTCTCTCTGGAATAAATGTCAAGTCATCTTCCCCTCTTTAAAAAAAATCACAGTCCTAATGAATATTTGGAATTGAAATGTCTAAATATAAAAATCCTATTATTGTTTTTACACACCTCAGTGAATTGGTTATATATCTGCTGCTGTATTTTCTTTTATCTGAGAGTCGGTAATATATCCCCAGCAGTGCATTTGTCATCGTTTTGATCCTAACCTCAACCCACAAAGCGTCATTTGAATACCCTTCCAAGATATGATGCTAGCTAAATGCAGTCATTGACTCCATAATTAATAAGGCAACGCCACCTTCTCTTTTACCCTTCTCCTGTGCTGTCCATAGTTCTTGTACCACAGAATATTGAGTTGTCAGCCCTGACCACCCTCAAACACATCTCTGTGATGGCAAAAATGTCACACTGCAAAAATGTCATCTCATTCGCTTATCAGTCTGATAATATTCCCAACATTAAGGTAAAGGACATCCAGCCTGGAATATAGCACACGGAATACTCTGTACCTCGCAGTTCTTCAGTCATTTATTGTTTGTTATCAAACTGCCTTTCCATGAACTAAAACTGTAACTCTGGGACTGAATGAATAATTGTTGAATTGTAATTTCTTTTTTAATTTATGTGTTAATCAAATGCAATGTTCCAGAACTGAACAGTCAGCTCCAAATACCTTACTTTGCTTCGTGTGTAGAGGGGTCAGCCCTCAGTAATGGAAAAAGTGAGGACTGCAGATGCTGGAGATCAGAGTCGAAAAGTATGGTGCTGGTAAAGCACAGCGAGTCAGGCAGCATCCGAGGAGCAGGAGAGTGAAAACTTTGAGCACAGTCCCTTCATCAGGAAGACATTGGTGCATTCACATTTTTTCCATTCCATGGGAAATTTGGAACTGTACTTGCTCAGGAGGGCAGCACTGTATATAGCCCTGAAATGGAAAGCAGTCAATCAGTTGTTTGGACAGGGGGTAGACAAAGTAAGGTGAGTACAGACTGATTGAAGTACAAACATAAGGATAGATAAGTCCCCTGGACCAGGCAGGAGGCACCCGAGGTTACCAGAGGAAGTGAGGGAAGAGATTGCTGCGCCTTTGGAGATGATCCTTGCGTCCCCACTGTCCACTGAAGTATTGCCTGATGATTGGAGGGTGGCAAAAGTTATTCCCTTGTTCAGGAAAGGCAATAGGGATAATCCTGCAAAATACTGGCCAGTCAGTCTTACTTCTGTATTGGGAAAAGTATTGGAGAGGATTCTGAGAAACAGAATTTATGATTACTTGGAAAGTGATAGTTTGATTAGAGATCGTCAGCATGGCGTTTTGAGGGACAATCATGCCTCAAGGAACTTACTGAATTCTTTCAGGATGGGATCAACCACATTGATGAAGGTAGAGCAGTGGATGTGATGTACATGGATTTTAGCAAGGTGGTTGATAAAGTTACCATAAGATCGGCCCATTCAGAAAGTAAGGAGGCATGGGGTACAAGGAAACGGAAACCTGTGTGTGTGGATACAAATTGTCTGACCTGTAGAAGACTGATGGTGGTAGAACATGGAAAGGATTCATCCTGGAGGTTGGTGACCAGTAGCGTTCTTCAGGAATCGGTTCTGGGACTGCTGTTCTTTGTGATTTTTACAAATGACTTGGATGATAAAGTGAAAGGGTGCTTTAGTAAGTTTTACAATGTAATAAAGATGTTAGAGTTATGGATATTGTTAAGGGCTGTCTTAGGTTGTAATTGGACATTGACAGGATTGGCTGGTAAATGGAAGATGGAGTTCAACTTGGATAAGTGTAAAGCGATTCATTTTTTAAGGTCGAATTCGAATGCAGCATACAGGTTTAAAGGCAGGATTATTGGTAGACTGGAGGACCATAGGGATCGTGTGGTCCATATCATAGGATGCTCAATGTTGTCACCCAAGCTGATAAGGTTGTTAAGATGTCTGGTGTTTAAAGTAGCCAGGGATTGCGTTTAAGAGCCGCAAGGTTACGCTGCAGCGCCAAGAATCTCTCTTGGGACTACACTTGGAATATTGTATTTAGTTCTAGTCGCCTCATTACTGAAAAGATGTTGAGATTTCGGAGAGGGTGCCGGGGAGATTTACCAGGATGCTTACGAGACTGGATGGCATGTCTTACAAAGAAGCGTTGAGGGAGCTAGGGCTTTCCTCCTTGGAGCAATAAAGAATGGGAGTTGACTTCATAGACGTGTATAAGATGATGAGAGATATAGGCAGAGTTCGTAGCCAGAGACTTTTTCGCAGGGTGGAAATGGCTATCTCGAGCGGGCATAAGTTTAGTATGATTAGAAGAAGGTTTGAGGAGATGTCAGAGGTAGGTTCTTTAAACAGAGAGTGGTGGGTGCTTGGAATGCACTGCCAGCAGCGTTAGTGGAGTCAGCTGAATTACGGATATTTAATTGACTATTGGATAGACACATGAATGATAGTACAATGAAGGGTATGTCAGTTAGTCTGAACTTCGAGTAGGATAAAAGTTCGGCAGGACGTCAAGGCTTGAAGGGTTTGCACCAAGCTGTACTGTTCTGTGTTTTATGTTTCACCCAGCCTCTGGATTATTTTCAATTGTTGAATGTGTGAGGGAGTGATCTGAGTGACATTAGGAAGCTGGGGAGGGGCGTTAGCCCAAAACTTCCAGTTATGTTGTTCATTGTTCCATTCACCTGAATGCCAGTGCAATATGTGACGTGTCCTACACCAGACAGGCTCCGCCAAGTTCAGTTATTAACGTAATTCTTGACCTGTCATTTGCTGCTGTTTTCTTCAGATACAATCTGTTGGGTGACCCATGTATTAATCAGATGTTTGCTATGTTTCGTGAATTGCGCAAAAATAAGACGTCAACTATGATTATTCGACTGAACTATAATCTCTGAAAAGAATTAGGCTGATTCTATATTTATGGAACAAAACTATAAACTCCTGTCAAGATTTTCTAACACAGAAATAAAGAATGTACATTTTATTTTGTATCAAACAAACAACATGGATGTAACTCTTTTGGTGATCAGAATTACACACACAATGTCAGGATTCAAAACAATGCATTGTCACTCCAACATTTTGAAAGCGGTTGGCTTCTGAATGATTACATGTTCAGGGTGAGCAAACGATTGAATAATCAAATAGAATTAGCATTCTTATATATTTATATATAATCAATCAGTTCAATTTCTCACAAAAATGTACAAGCTTCAGCTATTTGTCAGCGAATTAGAAATGGCTATAGTTCAAAATGCTCTGTGAATATTAAACTAACTAAATGATTTGTGCTATCAAATTTTAGTGAACGACAATTTGAAAACGTTTAACTTTTAGAAAGAATGTCATTTAATTTGAAATGCAGACAGTGAACAAAAACGATGAGCATATTATCGTGTAAGTGAAAAGTCAAACTTTTTCAAAGAGATTTGTGCCAAAGCAATGACAGATTTGTTTTCGTAATTGGAATTCAACATTTCAAATATTCATATTCTGAGTAATAATTAGATTATTTAATGAAGCAGACCTTGCAGTAGTTGCATTTTAAATGCTTATGCTGCACTAAATAATCAGATATTCGTGAGTATTTACAATGGGAAATAATCGGATCCTGACTTTTATTCGCATCAGACACATGATTGAGTGCAAAACCTTAAAGTACAGGAGGAAGACATTGGCCACTGTGTGTGCATCAGTTCCAGGAATGTCTCCCAAGCCCCTCCCATTTGCCAGCCCTATCTCTGCAGCCTGTTAAATTCATATTTCCAAATGCATATCCAGTTCTATTTTTTTATGTTCATCCACAACTCTCCCAGGCAGTTCCATTCCAAATCCTAACAACTCTCTCAATAAAGAAGTGTTTCCTTATCTCATTCCTGGCTCTTTTGCTGACAAGCTTGAAATTAGAACTCCTTGATGCTGGAATGCCAACTAACGGAAACAGAGTATTCCTGTTTTACTCTACAACGTTTTTTCATACTTTTGAGCACTGCAATAAGTTCACATATTTGTCTGTTCTGCTCAAGCAAAAATAATCCTTGCAAGAACTGTTACAAGCACTACATCGGAAAAACAGTCAGCAAACTAGCCACCTGGATACATGAACAACAACTGGCCAGAAGAAAAACACATGACCCACTATCACTAGTATCCTTACTTATAGATGAGGAAGTACACGATTTAGACTGGGTCTGCATATCCATCTAGGACAAGCCAAACAGAGACACGCACGAGAATTCCTAGAAAAATAGCATTCCAACCTGAACTCTATCAACAAACATATCGATTTTGATTCCATCGAACACTCTCTGACAAAAAGAACTGGACGTAAAATCACCAATACTGGAAATTACATCACTGACTCAAGGAAACCTAAACACATAAATAGCAAATGGGACATAATACCAGCACTTCACCGAAGGCTCACTGATAATGTTCCGTAGTACAGTGATGAACCATCTGAAAATGAACTCTTCAACTCAGCGAGCAAACTGACATCCAGAAGAAGCACAATTTCTCTCATCCTCCCTTTAACTAAATACTTCATTCCACTTGTCATTCCGATTATTTTAAGGTTATTTGCATTCTTTTGCAAAGTAATATAGTGTCTTTCTGTGTGTGTTTGAATGTGTGTGTGTGTATATGATAGAGAGAGAGAGAGACAGCGAGCGAGAAAGAGAAAGAATAATCCTCTGTAATCCCTGGATTACTCCCCGTGCCATGTGGAAAAGAGAGAAGGATGAGGAAGACACTAAAGCTTAACATGTTGTTAAAAATCTAGTTCAGGGGTGAGAGTTCCAGATTGTTGTATCATTGGGATCTCTTCCAGGACAGGTGGGGACCTGTACAAAAAAGACAGATTGTATCTTAACTGTACAAGCACCATCATCCTTGTGGGGATGTTTTCTAGTACAAGTCAGATGGATTTGAATAAACCAGGAGAGTGAGAACCAAAGCAGAATATCAGGAACTGAGCAGAAGGTTAGGTGAATAGGACATCAGGCACGGCCAGTCTAATGACCATGCCGAGAGAAGGAATCAAAACAGTGAGTTGGGAGTTGGAATAAATTATAGAGAGGAGGCGCAGGTTTTTCAGAGATTAACAAGTAAGGATGGAGAGTGTGGGGGATGTGAGGGAGTGAGGTGTGTGGGATCAGGGAGACAGTGCACAAGAAAATGTTAAATGGGAAAGAGGTTGGGCCGGTGAAATTCCATGATAAACAACTGGCAGCAAAACACAGGAAAATTTGCTGCTTGTAAAAGTGAATACCTGGGAAAGAATTTATTATGCTTCAGATAAAGAACACCCTTATTGCTAGAGGTCTGTATTATAATGGAGGAAAAGCTGTCTTCATATTATGACTGTAGCTTTACTAATGGTTGCATACAGCTAGAATAGTGTCAGTGTTGTTGTTAGACAGCATCTACTGAGAATAGGAATTCCACTGGATGGTCCCAGAGATGGCTGGGCTGCCTTTGGTTGAGTGAGTGCTGAAGATGCATGAGATGATGCTGGTTTGTAATATAACCACTTCCTGAGTACAGTCAAAGGAACAAAGCAGCAACTGCCATTGTTAATTGTTTCAGAGTGTTCATGGCTGCCACTGCAAAGAATCATGCAATGAAAAACAGGCCTATCACGTCTGTGCCAGCAAGTGCATATCCAAAGACATTTTAACCGTTTGTGAGGTTACCTGCCTCAACCACCCATCGAGACAAAGCTTTCCAGATTCATACCATCCTCTCAGTTCGAAACAAATTCCACAAATCCTCTCTCAATCCCCTGACATTCACTTTAAAAGTGTGTCTCTTTGTTTTTGATCCTTTGACGAAGGAAAACAGCTGCTGTCTGTTCATCCCCTCCATACCCCATTTGCTCTTGTACACCTGTACCATATTCCCTCCTTAACGTTCCCTGCTGCAAAGTAAAAAGGAGCAAATTTAGCCCTCCTCTTTCATACTCACTTTTGAGTACTCACTTGTCTTGTTACTTCTGACTTGCATCTTCCCAATTTATCGGTGTTAAATTTCATCAGGCCATTGATCTGGCTATCTGAATAATCTGTTTCTGTCCTCCTGTAGCCTAACACTTCCCTCCTGACTGTGAACCACCCCCAGCCCATCTTTGTGTCATCCACAACATTGATCACCATTTCACTGCTCCCCACCTCCACATTCTCACAATCGTCATTTCGGAATATCACAAACAAACCGTGATTTCCTTCCTGTTCGCCAGATGTTATTTAGATGATCATTGGACAATTACAGTCTCTTGTTTTTCCTATTTTGGTGAATTTATGAGTGATGTAGTTATCACATTTTATGAGGGATCCACAATTAACATTTTCGACACAGATTTGAATTCACCTTTTACACTCCGCCCCTCTGCATGTTTTGTTTATAAACATTGTAAACAATTTAGGATAAACTAGGATTTGGCATTTTGCGGTAGAACATTAGCATTTTGCGTGGCACTGTTCTTTGTAACATTCCCTGCAATAGCCAGAGCTGAAGAAATTTTTCATCTGCAGGATGGACATGCACTCATTCATTGTTTGTTTTAATCAGCGAGTGTGATGAGGATAAATATTCAAATAAATTCTATATTATGGGCAAACTGCAGAAGATCAAATCATATTCTCATATCCACCTTGAATTAGAAGCAAATATATACTGTAAAAATAAAATCAAAAATATTGAAACACCACGTAGGGGAGAAAGAAACATGTCGTCTGTACTTGATGGAGATATAGAAATATATAGTACATGTACAACCTGAACAAGAATCAAGTGATAGAAGAGAAAGTACAAGAAATCCTTTCTTAATTTTGAATGGAAACCAGATCCCGATTTTCTTGTACAGTGATGTTTTCTCATCCAATCTCACTTCCTCAAAAGCAAGCTTTTCCCTGTCACTAAAACTTCATCTGCCTTTCTTCCTCCTCTGTCCTACTCTTTTCTTACAGTCCTACTTCCCTTACACTGCACCTCCTGCTGCTACATTCTCTTCCACCGATGATCTCCCTTCACACTCTTCTTCTGCCACTCCCCTGTAAGTTACACCAATTCCCCAGTTACTCCCCCTTTCTCTGGCCATTCCTTCCCCATTTTGCTTTCCAACTGGGATGATGGGAGCCGCTGGCTTCTGGGCTGCTATTGAGCATCAGTGAATGATTAGATTGAGATGATCAATGTCCAATAGGAACTGACAATAGTTGTTTCTGTCACTGTCTGATGCACCGTAAACAGGGTGGTTTTGTTCCCCATGGTACAGAGTGGAGTGTCTTTCTGTCTCTCTGTCACAGCGCTTAACCAAACAGCCTCATCACAAATAGGACAAACCTCTCCTCACAGTCAGAAATCCATGCATCAGTTTTACCTTAAACATTGTGAATAGAGTGAGCACATTGTTCTAACAGGCTGTGTACTGGCCTTTTATTCTTTAATCATTTAACTGATCTTCCAATGTCAGTTGAGGTGAGATCAGAGTAACTTGCATTGCATTAAAGTAGTATTTGACTCCTGTGACATCAGAGATCCTGAGTAAACTGTGGTCACTGGGAATCGCAGGAAATTTTGCGCTGGTAATTTCCTCACTGAACAATAACACCTTCCCCAGAGCTATTGGGAATGCCAAATAAACTCTGCCCTTGCGAGTGCCTTCCAAAACCATTGATATTTTTTTCTTGTTAATAACATCAAGACATATTATAATTTAAGGTTTGGTCTAAAGTCTCCGAAAAAAATAAGACCTTGCTGCTTGAGTGTCACTCCATTGAAATAAGGATGTTACAATAAGTATACCTTCCCAATTATAGTCAATCATTTACTTTCTGAGGTCTGATCGTGCGATATCAGTACCACTGAGATCAACGTTTTCTCTGTCCAGCAGAATCGCATTATATTGTCTAAAGACTGCACCACTCTACAATTCTAATTTATTCACCGGCTCATTCGTCATGCTAAACAGATGCACTGGGCACACAATTTGCAACAAGGTAGAGATGCCCTTGACCCTCTGGAACCTTCCTCCCCTCTCATACCTGCCCACTGACTCCATGCCCTCCCCCAACTCCACCTCCTGTCTTTTATTCACCGTCCCTCCTTAACTTCCACTCTCTGATGCTGAATGTTCTGTACTCAGCAAATATCTGAACATTACCTCTCTGTGCCCCCACTTTAAGGAATTTTAGGCATGACATTTAGTTGAGCTCTTCCGCTGCGTTCGCCTCAGTGCCCATTTCTTTCAGCAATATTCCTCTCCCTGTTCCAAATACGCCGTTACCCAGCTCCAACACTCTCCCTCCACCTGGACTCCTCCCTCTGGCCTTTACCTGAACTAAATCGGTTCGTTGAGAAATCTCAACTTGACATTGGTTGTCGTAATTCCTCTGCACTTGCCTCACCAAATCCATACTATCAATGTCCGAACAGCCTATACTCCATGTGCTTAGGTCCAACTCTGACTGTGTTATTCAGCCTGTGCTGACAAGGGTGGTGCTGCTATAGTCTGGTGGACTGACCTCGACATTGCAAAGGTTGAACGCCCACTCTCAGGTACTGCCTCTAATCTCCCCCTGGACCATGACCCTACCATGGCACATCAGGCAATTGTATCAACTATGATAACTGACCACATTTCATCTGGAGATTTCTGCCCCACTCGCCCCACGCCCCTAAATGCCCCCGAGCTGATGGTCCTCTTAGAGCAGAGCTCGCTTCTATCTCCTCTCAAAAATTCACAAACAGAACTGCCCGGGCAGAGCCATTGCTTCAGCCTGCTCCTGCCACACGGAGGAAGTGCACGGATACACACTTGGGCCTCAGTTATGCCTGTTTCTTCCTGGGGGACGTCGACCATTCCCTGTTCCAGTTCTACTCCAGCACCCATCCACAAATCTTTGTCCGATACACAGATGGTATCATCGCTGCTGCATCTCTCTCTCTTGTCCGGAATTGGAAAAGTTCACCGATTTCACTTGAAATTTGAAACTCTCCATCACTTTCACCTGGTCGATCTCTGGCTCCTTACTTCCTTTCCTCAACATTTTTGCTTCCATTTCTGGGGATAGCCAGGCAACTGATATCCAGTATTAACCCACCGACTCCCACAGGTTCCTGGAGTATACATCCTCACACATGGTTTCCTGCATAGAGTCAATTCCATTCCCCCAGTTCCTCCGTCTCCACCGCATTGCTTCTGATGATACTAAATTCAATAAGGAAGCCTTTCAAATGTCCACCTTGTTCCTCAATCAAGGGACTCCCCATCACTGTTGTCAACAGGGTCCTCAACTGAGTCTGACCCATCTCCTGCACTTCTAGCCTGCCCCTCCCCTTCCCTCTCGCAACGGAGTTTCCCTTGCACTTGCCTACTATCCCAGCCGCATTCACATGCAGAGGATCATCAGCCCACATTTCCCCCACCTTCAGCGAGATGCCCCACCTGCACATATTCACCTCTCCTCCATTGTCCACCTTCTAGAGGGATTATTCCCTCCAGGACACACTGGTCTACTCTTTATTCACTCCCACCACAGGTCCACTTCACTTTCCCCTGCCGGAGGTGTAACACATTCCCATTTCCCTCCCTCCTCATCAGTATCAAAGGGCCCAACTATACCTTCGAGGTGAAGCAGCACCTTACCAACATTTCCCACAATCCAGTCTACCTCATGCGCTGCTCACAATGTGGTCTCCTCTACATTGGGGAAATGAAGGGTAGACTGGGTGACCGCTTCACAGAACATCCAAGTTGGACCGCTGCAGATGACTCTGAGCTTTCAGTTGCCTGCCAGTTGAACAGCCCATCCTGTTCCCTGACCAATATCTCTGTGTCAGGCTTGCTGCAGTGTTCCAGGCAAATTCAACGCAAGCTAAAAGAACTACACCTCATTTTCCATGTGTGGACACTGCAGTCCTTTAGACTCAAAATCAAGTTCAATAATTTTCGGGCCTGAACTCCCCAATGTCCTAGCCCCCTATCCATACACCAGGCCTAGTTGTCACATAGCCTTCCATTACTCACACCCTATTGTTAGCGACTAACAGTCTCCATTAAGAGCTATCCAGTCTCTTCTGCATATAAACCAACATTTTCCGTGTTACTATCAGTTCTGAGGAAGGGGCACTGGACCTGAAACGTTAACTCTGATTTCTTTGCACAGATGATGCCAGACCTGCTGAGCGATTACAGCACCTTCTGTTTTGTTTCAACATTTTCATCGCAAGGTCTCACAATGCAATACGTCATCGATATTTAGAGCCTGTCAAACATAGGAACTTTGTAATTTCTCATTTAAAATCAATAACAAATTACTCGAGATTCAACTAAGATAACAGCTTTGCTGCTATCATTCAGATCAGACACTTTGTCACAGTTCAGAAAGAAGAAAGAAATCAAAAGAGCTGGTGCGAAACTCAGTAAATCTGGCAACATCTGAACAGAGATGCAAAAAATTAACCTTTGATTCTAATAGGACTTTTCAGAACAGTGTCACATCATATTACATATGTTAATTCTGCTGCTCTCTGCAGACACATCCTCACGTTTTTTGTTTATCCAGCATTTTCTGTTTGCATTTCATGTTTCCATTATCACTTTATTGCATGTTTCTTCACAGGTCTACATGTTGACCTTGGTAATGTTTGGACAATGTGGTACTTTCATGTTTCTATTACTGTTGGTGTGTCTGTGATACCTGAATTACAGCCGAAATCTGTCTCTTCTTTAAGATCGAAAGTAAAAAGAAAATCTCAACATCTTGTAAATCTCAGGAAATCTATTTTGTTTGAAAATACATTTTAGAGGCAGCTGAACTTCATGAAATAATAGCAATAGATTTTTGATGATGGAACACTTGTGTCCTTCATTGAACAAGCTTGTCTCCACAATCTCCAAAAGCTTTCAATGCATAACATAGAATTATTACAGCAAAGGTGGTGAAAACTCAGCCCATTGTCTTTTCCAGTTTGGAATGAGCGATATTTCTACTGTCATTCTCTTGTATTGTCACCACACCCCTGTACATTTTGTTATTACCATCTGTTTTTAATTGTAAGCATCCTGCCAGATATGAACAACATGATCAATCTCAAACAAAAACAGACGTTGGAGGGAAAGCTCAGCAGGTCTGGCTGTATCTGTGAAGAGACATCAAAGTTAATGCTTCAGATGCGGTGACACTACTCAATCTGTATTCCCAATGATGAAATGGTGTGTATATATAATATAGTTCACTTTATCACATTTACAATTATCCGGTTCACTTCACATTGTCATTGAGCATTACATATCCCAAGCGTTGGCTCGTTCCTTGTTGTGAACTATATTTAATTCTATCTGACGTTAAGAGTGATGATGACTGGGGAATATCATTGTACTCCCCATGCAGTCTCCACAGCCACTATCCCCATTCCGCCCGATCTCCTAGGTAAGTCTGACTTATTAATTCATAAGTCTTAATGAATAAGTTCACTTTTGGTTTTGGGCTGAGGGGAAAAAAGGTGAAAAATTATTGCTTTACAGCAAATAAAACTGCATTTAGATGTTTGTCAATTTGTATAAATTAATTACTGAAGCATATTCTATATGGAAGGTCCAACGTTTCTGTATTAGAGCAGTGAGAGGACCATTCAGAGAAGTCCACACTTCCTGTCAAAGTTCAGGGCAATTGTGCCCAGTGACAGTCTGTTGGCTGGGGTTTGTTCCCGTGAAGGAGAGATCTGCACAGTAACAACATCCTGACTGTGTTTCTTTATTTTGTGGAGGGGCAGAGATTCCGGGTATGATGACGACAGCATTGCAAACGTACATCAAGGCAGAGTATTCTTGCCTGCGATCAGAAAACTTCCATCATTCTCCCTCACAACTGACTTCACTCGAGGAATTGGCGATGGGAGATGTGACCAATAGCCAGCAATGTCAGAATCCAGTCCAGTCCAGTCCAGATATATTGTGAACTGAATGTGCTGTATTGAAAGCTAGACCTGTTTGCTCAGTGACCGCGATTGATGTCAGTCTACATGCATTGTAACTGTGCCCTATTGGTGAGGGGCTTCACTCAGTGCGCTGTCCCAGTGTAGGAGCAGATGCATCAGCTCCAACAGTAACAGAGATCAGCAGCTGGAGAGACGTGGAGAGGATAGATCTGAATCTGCGAATAATGGACTGGATAATTACACGAATGGAGAGGAGGCTTTCCTTGGGTCTTTTCAACATTTCCCTCTGTCGGAAATGTCTACCTTATTGGATATTAGTGGTGCTGATTGGGCGGAGTGGAGAGTGTGTTACTCCTGGTGGAGGAGCGACGCTCCTAAATCTAGTGTGCTTCCAATTAAACCTGTTGGACTATAACCTGGTGTTGTGTGATTTTTAACTTTGTACACCCCGGTCTAACAGCGGCATCTCCAAATCATAACCTATTCTCGCTATTGTTGGTGTTCTCTACCTCTGTCCATTCATTAAGCCCATAAACAATTTTGAACTTCATTGCAATTTCTATTATCTATATTTGCCAATGAAAAAAACTTTTATCTTCAATTTCAATTGCAGTTTCCATTCATCTGAATTGCAGACCGCTCCCTTACAAACATCTGAGAACAAAACTGTGCACAACCTCAAGATCTCTTATTGCCCTGAACTGATTTATGTATCTTGTTCTCTCTGTCACGAACCCTGTCCACTACCAGGTCATAATATCCCCAGTCTCCATCTCTGCGTCAGTGCTGTGGCTGAACAAACCATTGTCTGCTCGTTGGTAAAATTCAGACTTTATGTTTCAAGCTCTCTTCTGGCCACTTTTCCAGTTACAAGTATTTCAATCACAAAATTGTTCTTGTCTCGGACGTTACTTCATGATTAGGGCAATGTATCAGAGTAGGAATGTCGCTGGATGTAATTCAGGAGCAAAGCTTATTAAACGAAAGACATGGTTTCAAGCGATTTGTTTCAAGTCCTACCACAGCTGATGGCAGAACGAAATAAAAATGATAAGAATTGGAATAAAAGTGAATTTCACGAAAAACAACTATAAAACCACATTTTGTCTGAACAATTTCCTGTTTCACTGATGACCTTCGGTAAAGAAATCTAATGTTACTACCCGTTCTGGGTTAAGTGTGACTTCAGACCCATATCAATGTGCTTGACTTTCTATTGGCTTGTGGAATGTCGTCAGAGTCAGGACAATTAGTGATGCTTAACAAATGTTGCCCTGGGCAGAGATGCCGACTTCCCATGGAATAACAAATTTGAAGGTTAAACAAATTTGAAAGATGCTGGAGATCTGAAATTGCATAAATAATGCAAGGAAAAGATCAGAAAGTGCTGGGAAGCTTTTCTGAACTGAAAGCAGCTGGAAAATAGTGTGAACAATGCTGGTGACAGGGAAGTCAGCTTTGAAGGGCAGGAGGAGTGAGTTGAATCGATAGAGAAAGAGATAGAAGACAAAGAGCAAACAAAGGGAATGATGATCAGCTGGGGTGGAAATAAAATGTGAGAATCACCTCATTTATTTTTAACTTTTCAAATCTTCCTGAATATCACGCCCATGCTGCTACACGTATCCCCCGCTTTTAAAAAATTCGCATTTTGCCATTTCCCTTTCCGAAAAACCTCCATTACGTCCTGTTTTCACTAATCAAAAGAAATCCGAAGAGGATTTTCACTTTTAACAAGAAACGTAAATTTTCCCCACATAAATTAATGATACCTCACTTTATGCCATATCAGCTTATGAAAGGCTTTGTCGGAACACTCTACTTTCAGATACCGAGGGCAATCTCTATCTATCTAAGATCATGTTTAAAGCGATTTGATCCGACCTGTCTGTGTTCCCTGAGTGTCGTCATGTTCTTATATTTATTAATGGGATATAGGTATCGCTGGGTGGGCCAGCATTAGTTCACTTTGTTGATTGCCCTTGAGAAGACCTTGAGCCTCACAGGGCACTTACACAGAGTGAGGCGTACAAGGTGACAGTTGCACAGGCGCTGTGCGATTCATGATCGAATTTAGCAAGATTAATATTATTTGAAAAGTTAGAGATGTCAATTCGCCAGTGTAATTAGGGTGGGGAAGAAGGTGTTCCTGAGCATACTGGTCCATGTTTTCAAGTCTCTGTATCTTCTCCCTTTTGGAAGAGGTTGTGGGAGATCATTACCAGTTTGGGAGAGATATTTGATGTTGCCAGCCATTCGCTGACAATGAGAAGTATAAATGGATGGAAGGTTGTCCTCCATGATAGTATGGGCTGTGCACAAAACCGTCTGTAGTTTCTTATGGTCCTGGGAAGAGCAGTTACCATTACACTATTATGCACGTGAATAGAATGCTTTCAGTTGCCAGTATGCAGAGCACTGGGAGAAGGCAGTTCCAAAATATTTAGATGTAACAATTGGTTGTTAAATGGATATCTACATTCTGGTTGCTGTTTTGACAACAATTGAAATTTAACCAATAAATTTAAATTATGTTTAAGATACCAAAACATAATTGAATTTATTGTATTGCCAACATCCAACCAAAGAGCCATCACATGCTTCAAAAGAATAGAGAAGCCATCACCATCACAACGAGAGAGAAAGAGATGGACACGTAGAAGGAGAGAGAGAACACAGCGAGGCAAACAGAAGGACAGTCAGTAAAACAGAGAAAGGAAACAAAATAAGAAACAGACATTCACAAGAACAGGGAGAAGGGGAGACAGTAAGTTATGGGAAAGAAACAGAAGACAGATAAAAGGAAAATACAAGGAAACAGACAGTGTGAGAGAAATAGTGAGATACAAAGCACACAGTGTGCTGGGGGTGGGGTCACAGTGAGCTGGGGGTGGTGAATGGGAGGTTCTGGGGCTGTGGACCAGAGACAGGTGGAAGTGAGCACTGTAGTAACTGGGGGAAGGGAGGTGAGGATTTACTTTGACCTTTACCAAGAAATGCAGACAAAGCATAGTAAACAATGATGTACAGAACAATGGCTCTAAAATATGTTTGAGAGCCATGCAGGTTACGATGCACAGGGCGTGTGCGAGGCGAGATCAGCAGGAACAAGATCAGCATTATCTGAGAATAGGGAGTCCACTCATCAGTCTAATAACAGTCAGGAAGAAACTGTTCCTGAACCAGCTGCTCAGTGATTTCAAGGTTTTGTACCTTTTAGTCTGAGGGAAGAGGTTGGAGGAGACCATTACTGGGGTCTGATGGGTCATTGCTAATCTTATAACAAAGAACATTCCAGCACAGAAACAGGCCATTCGGTGGTCCGAGCCTGCGCCGATCCAAATCCTCTATCTAAACCTGTCGCCTATTTTCTAAGGATCTCTATCCCTTTGTTCCCAGCCCATTCATGTTTCTTTCCAGAAACATCTTAAAATAAACCACTGGTCACAGTTCTCCATTTTGAGAAACTCCCTCCCCTTACTATTCTCTGCCTCCTGTTGCCCAGCCAGTTCTTTATCCACCAGCTCGTGCATCATGTGACTTCACTTTCGACATACCTCGACCATGGGGAAACATACCAAACGCCTTCCTGAAGACCACAACATGACATCTACATTGCCTCCTTCGTCAATCAACTTTGTCACTTCCTCAAAGAAATCTATTGATTTGGTAAGACATGACCTTCTCTGCACAAAACCATGTTACCTATCACTGATAAGACTATTTTCATTCAAATAAGAATAATTCCAATCTCTGGACCCTGTTTTTGTGGAGTTTATTTACAGTCTCCCCGTGTCTGCATTGGGAGAATTAACTCTTTTCTCTCTCCACAGTATGTTTCTATGTTTGTTTCAGGTTTCTGCCATCTGCAGTATATTTACTTGTATTTGATGGAGAATTGATGCAAATATGACGGGTTTATTGTAAAAGTGGCACTGGTGCTCGGGCTCCCCGAGTACATGGGAATCTTGCCCAGCTACTGATGTGAGTGCATGTCTCTGATTACCTACTCCGTCTCTCTCGAGCCCTGAGTCCATCCGTTATTGCATGCAGCCTTTCACCGAGCCATCCCGGGGTTCCCCAAACCCCATCGCCTGGCACTGGATGCTCCCTATGCAAGGGGCGCACAAAGACACTGGGCACTTTCTGACACGCTAGGGATCTGGGGTAAAGCCCCAGCCATTAAAAAAGGAACAGAATAGCCAAAATCCAATTGAACAGCAAAGCAAACAGGCTGAATGACAGCCATCTGTTATGACATTTTCAGGTCTTTTAGACTAATTTCTGTTTATCCACGTCCATCTACAATAGATACTCCATATGTATACCTTGTCACACAGGTTTGGTGAAGGTGTAAGATATCAGATCCTATGGTCATTGTGACTGATTCGTTGGGCTCCACTTTCATAGTTAATGAGATCACACTAAGTTTTTATTGTCAAGTCTATCCATTTCAAAGTAAAGATCGTGCCGGAGTTATGCTGAAAGGATTTTTGAATGTTGGAGAGAATAGATTATGCCACGTGCCAGTGAAGTTAGGAATAGGAAGGCAGTATAGTTAAAAACATGGCCAAAGAGCTGGTAGGGTAGGCAGCACTTGCAATATGTGGATCATTGGGATTCCCGGGTCAGTAGGATATAGACAGGAAGGACTGGATGCATCTGAACTGGCAGCAATCTCCGATATGTGGGTCATTGGGAATCCTGGGTCAGTATGAAATACACAAGAAGGACGGGATGGACGTGAACTGGCAGCAATCTCCTAGCAGGCAGGTTTGTTATTGTCACTCAGGAGGGTTTAAACTAGTGTGGGGGGGGGTGGTGGTAGGGGGGGAGTACGTCCACAAGCACATGACTGAAGAGTAGGTGGCGACTAATCCCAGTACAGCTAAGACCAGCAACAAACTGGCAGTGTGGAGTGAACACAATGGGACTGGCAGTCGGAAGTATGCTGATTTTAATATGAGCAGTATGACAGGCAAGACAGATGAGCTTGGAGTTTGGAGTTTGAATGAGTATATATAACTATGATATAACTATTACAGAGATTTGGTTGAGAGAGGGAACAGAAAACTGTCAATCCAATGGGTCAAGAGAGAGTTGAAGAATGTGCATTGAGAGGTTGGAGACTGTTGTTTGAAGCATAATAATTATCCAGTAGTTTATTGGAATTGGACAGTGTGTGATGAAATGTTCATATAGAAGGGACAATGGAGGAAACAGAAATTGTCTGTTTGCAATATTTTCTGCTTTACTGACAGTCTTTTCTAATCTCCTAATACCAGAGAATAGACAACGAGAATTTACATCAGGGAAACACAAACCAAATATCAGGTCAGGATCTGATGGAGTTGGGCTGAAGTGTTTTTATTTCAATGGAAGAATTATTATGGTTAAGACCGATGAACTGACAGCCTGAATCCGTGCATTGGACTATAATGTTGCAGCTTTACAGAGACTTGGTTGAGAGAGGGAAAGAACTGGCCATTTAACATTCCACGGTTTCATTGTTTTATGCGAGATGGAGAGGAAGGTAAAAGAGGTGGACGAGGTGTTTTAATAATCGGGAGAATGCTACATCTGTACTTGAAGAGGACATACAGGAGGGACTATCCACTGCAGCAATATGGTTAAAGCTCAAAAATAAGATGGCTGCAAGCACTGCGTTACTATAATCCCTCCAACAGCCACGGAGGGATTGAGGAACAGAAATGTACGTCAATTAAGGAAAGGTGTATTAAAAACAGAGTGGTCATAGTAAGTGACTTTAATATCTCCAATAATGACTGGGAGCCCCTTGGAGCAAGAGGCTTCGACGGGGCAGAATTTATTAACTGCAACAGTTTGTGGATTGTCCAACCAGAGGAAGCGCCAGACTGGATCTCGTATCGGCTAATGAGCCTGGCCAGGTGACTGACCTTTCAGTGGGACATAATTTTAGAAACAGTGGTAACAGCTCCTTCAGATTTAAGATAGTTACGAACATGGATAAGTCAGGACATTGTGTGAAGCTACTGAATTGGCGGAAGGCAAATTACGTGAGCATCAGGCAGAGCTAGGCCGTCTCAATTGGGAGGAGCTGCTATCAGGCAAATCCACATTTTGTATTTTTTATGGGGAAATCAAAATTTTGTATGTGGGATCTGCTTGTTAAATCCTGACAGCATAATCATCTGGTGATCGTCCTCCCGCCTGCACGAATTTCAATCTATTTTGTTCGAACAGATATTTCAAGGCCACTGCACAACAGGCAACAGGAAGAGATAAAGGATGATTCTGCACTGTGTCCTTCGCAGAACCAGCTTGTCTCTCCAGGCACCTGATGTCTTTATTGTGCTGAAGTCTTCATAGTGGTTCAGAGAGCTTCAGAATTAGTAGAGCACTGAACGAAGCCATTTAGCCAATTGTACAACGATGAGCTCTCCAACATCACAATTTGAAAACAGAGTGAACTGTGTGTGTGTGAGAGAGAGAAAAATTAACAGAGAAAAAGGAAGTGAAGAAAGATAAAAGGAATGGAGGGAAAATGGAGCGACAGAGTGAGTGAGAGCAAGGGGTGTCAGACGAGTATGAAGTTAGATCAGAAGACAGCATGAGGACAAACATACAGAAATTTTATTTAGAAATTCCCACAGACTGCAAGCCCTTTGTCTGGTGCCGTACCCTGTGAGCACTATGCTGTCATCCCAGATCATTTATCGCCAATAATTTCACAGAGCCGGGTTGCTGACGCTGAACAAGTTCCAAAATAACAATAGATTGGTTCCAGGGAGAAGGTGAATTAATTTAAAAATTTTGGGCCAACTAGACAATGTGTGAGACAGGGCGAGAGAATCACAGTGAGGGGGATCACCGACTGGGGGGAAATCAGTGCCTCAGCTGTGGGTCAAATAATGACCAATAAAGCTTGAATACCTCGTCCGTGGTTTTGTAATTCACATTTCAATTCATATAGCTCCACATCGTAAGTGAATTTTAACAGACTTGTCTCTTTGTATTTTTCATGTTTTGGTATGTGCTGAAACGCTTGTTTTTTGTCCCAGTATTTTGTGTTGAATAAACACATTTTATTGTTGTGGTTCTGTTCGCCAAGCTGGGAATTTATGTTGCAGACGTTTTGTCCCCTGTCTCAGTGATATCCTCAGTGCTTGGGAGCATCCTGTGAAGCGCGTCTGTGATCTTTCCTCTGGCATTTATAGTGGTTTGAATCTGCCGCTTCCGGTTGTCAGTTCCAGCTGTCCATTGCAGTGGTCGGTATATTGGGTCCAGGTCGATGTGCTTATTGTTTGAATCTGTGGATGAGTGCCATTCCTCTAGGAATTCCCTGGCTGTTCTCTGTTTGGCTTGTCCTACAATAGTAGTGTTCTCCCAGTCGAATTCATGTTGCTTGTTATCTGCGTGTGTGGCCACTAAGGATAGCTGGTCGTGTCGTTTCGTGGCGAGTTGGTGTTCATGGATGCGGATCGTTAGCTGTCTTCCTGTTTGTCCTATGTAGTGTTTTGTGCAGTCTTTCCATGGGGTTTTGTACACTACATTGGTTTTGCTCATGCTGGGTATCGGGTCCTTCGTCCTGGTGAGTTGTCTGAGAGTGGCTGTTGGTTTGTGTGCTGTTATGAGTCCTAGTGGTCGCAGTAGTCTGGCTGTCAGTTCAGAAATGTTTTTTATGTATGGTAGTGTGGCTAGTCCTTTGGGTTGCGGAATGTTCTCGTTCCGTTGTCTTTCCCCTAGGCATCTGTTGTTGAAATTGCACTGGATCATCAACGCCACACTCTCAGGAATCCGATTCACTAGAGAGGAAGAAAAGGGCAACCGACTCCCATTCCTAGACGTGATGGTACAGAGAACACCGAACGGAGAATTCACCACAAAGGTTTACAGGAAAGCCACACACACAGACCAAATCCTGAACTACGAAAGCAACCACCCCAACACACACAAAATAAGTTGCATCAAGACACTATTCAAAAGGGCCAGAACACACTGCAGTACACCAGAACTGCAAAAAGAGGAAGAGGAACACTTATACAAGGTATTCGCCAAAAGCGGATGCCCCCGCAATTTCATCAACAGATGTCTAAGGGAAAGACAATGGAACGACGACATGTCACGACCCAAAGGACTAGCCACACTACCATACATCAAGAGCATTTCCGAACTGACAGCCAGACTACTGCGAACACTCGGACTCATAACAGCACACAAACCAACAGCCACTCTCAGACAACAACTCACCAGAACGAAGGACCCGATACCCAGCATGAGCAAAACCAATGTAGTGTACAAAATTCCATGCAAGGACTGCACAAAACACTACGTAGGACAAAGAGGAAGACAGCTAACGATCCGTATCCATGAACACCAACTAGCCATGAAACGACACGACCAGCTATCCTGAGTAGCCACACACACAGATATGACAAGCAACATGAATTCGACTGGGACAACACTACTATTATAGGACAAACCAAACAGAGAGCAGCCAGGGAATTCCAAGAGGCATGGCACTCATCCACAGATTCAATCAATAAGCACATCGACCTGGACCCAATATATCGGCCACTGCAATGGACAGCTGGAACTGACAACTGGAAGCGACAGATTCAAACCACTATAAATGCCGAAGGAAACATCACAGAAGCGCTTCACAGGAGGCTCCAAAGCACTGAGGATGTCACCTGGAGAGGCGATGAAACGTCTGCAACACAAATTCCCAGCTCGGCGAACAGAAATACAACAATGAGCACCCGAGCTACAAATCTTCTCACAAACTTTAAACACATTTTATTACTGAGGAAGAAATAACCTGTTCTGATGGGACAGTCTTCGTCTGAACCGTGCTGGGACCAGAGTCCAAGTGAATCCTAACCAAGGATTTAGACAGAGCTTTAAACTGATTAGGAGTGTGTGTGTGTGTGCGAGGGGTAGGGGTTTCCTGAAAGGGTTTAATAAGAAAAGAGGAGGTAAGAGCACAGAGCTCAAGAGAGGTTATTAAAATCTTCAGCATAGACGCAAATAGAACAGAGTGTATGGGAAGTGTAAGCAATCAAACTTCAATCACACTGAACAAACAAATGGCAATAGAAGAGGGAACGTTAACACAAGATTGAAGGGTTATATCTGAATGCGAGCAGTATAAGGAATAGGGTAAATGAGCTTGTGGCATAGATTGAAATTGGTAGGTATGACGCAATGGGCATTACAGAGAAGTGGCTGCAAGGGGATCAGGATATTCAAGGACATATATCGTATCGAAAAGATCGAGACAGTGGATTTACATTATTAATAAGAAATGAAATTTAATCAACAATAAGAAAGAAAGTAAGGTCAGATAGTGTGGAATCTGCATGGTAGAATTGAGGAACCACAAAGGTAAGACAACCACAGTTGGAGACTTGCACAGGCCTCCAAAGAGTAGTCAGGAGCTGGGGCACAAGATACACCAGGAGATAGAAAAGATCTGTAGGAAAGACAACGTTACAGTGATCATGGGGGATTTCAATATGCAAGTGGAATGGGAAACCAGGTTGGTAGTGAATCGCAAGAAAAGGAATTTAAGGAATATCTACGGGATGGCTTTTTGGAGCATCATGTGGTGGAGCCCACTCGGGAACAGATGACACTGGATTTAATGACGCAGGCTAGACAAGGGAGCTTAAGGTGAAGGAAAACTTCAGAAGCATTGATCAGAACATGGTTGAATTTATTCTGAAATTTGAGAGAGAAGATAGAATCAGAGATAACAGTATTTCAGCTGAATAAAGGCAACTGGAGAGGCATAAGGGAGAAGCTGGGTAGAATTGACCTGGATAGGCGTCTAGCCGGAAAGACAGGGTAACAGCAATGGCTGGAGATTCCATGATAATTTAAAAGACACTGCAGAGATGCGTGCTGAGTAATAGAAGTATGGTACAGGGAGGATGAGGCAACCAGGGCTGACAAGGGAAGTCAGGGATTGCATATAAGCAAAAGAGCAAGCAGAGTGAAGGGCAGTGGGGAACTGGAGAATTGAGGCCAACAGAAGACAAGAAAAAATAAATAAGGAGGGAGAACATTAAGTATGGGGGTAAGCTAACCAGTAATATAAAGGAAACTGTAAGAGATTCTTTAGATATATAAAATGCAAAAGAGACATAAATGTGAATATGGACCACTGGGAAATGATGCTGGAGAGACAGTAGTGGGAAGCAAAGGCATGGCTGAGGAATTTTGCATCAGTCTTGACGGTGCCATACACGAGTAATTTCCCAAGAATTGAAGAGAGTGAGAGGGCAGTCCTAAATACAGTGGCCATCACCAAGAAGAACATGTTAGAAAACGGAATGGCCTGAATGTGGATAACTCACCTGGACCAGATGGATTACACCCCAGCCTTGTAAGGGAGATCGCTGAAGCGTTAGTACAAGCGAAAGTGGTAATCTTTCAGGAATGACTAAAATCAGGAAAGGGCCAAGTGGCTGTATAATTGCTAACATGACACCCGGTTTAATAAGGGAGTTAGGCAGAAGATGGAAAACTGCAGACTGATTTGCAGACTTGGTTGTGGGTAACATCATGGAATTAATCGTGAAGAATGGGATTTCTGAATACTTGGAGGTCTTTGGTAAAATAGGACAGAGTCAGCATGGTTTCATCAAGGGGAGGTCATGCCTGACAAACCTGCTAGAATACATTGAGGGAGTAATGTGCAGATTTGATGAAGGAGAACCAATAGATGTTATCCATCTGCACCTCAAGAATCCTTTGACAAGGTGTCATGCATGATGCTATTGAGAAAGATATGCGTCCATGGTGTTAGACGCAAGGTGGAAGTTGAAGTTTGGCTGTCTGACAGAAAGCAGAGAGTGTGGATTAAAGTGTCCTTCTCAGAATGGCAGCCAGTGACAAGTGGTGTTCCACAAGACTCAGTTTTGGGACCACAACTTTTCACTTTGTGCATTCATTATCTATATGACAGAACTGAGGGCATTTGGGTTAAGCTTTCAAACTGTGCAAAGATAGATATAGGGACAGGTAGCATTGAAGAGGTGGTTTGGCTGCAGGAGGGTGCTCTGGCGCATCTCCTCAACTGCCCAAAACTCCGGCCTTGAGCTTCACCCTTCCAACTACAACAAGTTAGAACCTCTCTGGTGCATGCCTTCCATCCCACCAACCTCAGTATACAACGCATCATCCTCCGCCATTTCTGCCACCAACAGTCAGACCCCACCACCAGAGATATACTTCCCTCCCTACCCCTATCATCATACTGCTGAGACCATTCCCTCACAGCTCCCTCATCAGGTCCACGCAACCCCAACAAGCCACCTTCCACTCCCAGCACTTTCCCTTGCCACTACAACAGGTATGAAACCTGTGCCAACACCTCCCTCCTCACCTCCACCCAAGGCCCCAAAGGATCCTTCCACATCAGCCAGATAGCATCCTGTGCATCCAAATACCTCTTCTAGTGTGTCCATTGCTCCTGGTCTCCACTACATTGGCCAGACAAGACGTCAACTTGCAGAACAGTTCAGGGAACACTCTCAGACACACACACCCAACAACCCCCCTGACCTGTGGCTAAATACTTCAACTCCCCCTCCGATTCCGCCAAGGCTTTGCAGGTTTGTGGCCTCATCCACTGTCAAATTCTAGCCACCTGACGTCTGAAGGAAGAACGCATCATCTTCTGCCTTGGGACCCTTCCAACACACGGTATCAAGGACAATCTTACCAGTTTCCTCATCTCCCCTCCACCTTATCCCAGATCAAACCCTCCAACTCAGAACCGCCCTCTTGAACTGTCCTAGCTGTCCATCTTCCTTCCCATCTAGCCACTCCACCTTCCACTCTGAACTATCACTATCACCACCCACCTTCATCTAGCTGTCACCTTCCAAGCGACCTTCCTCCCAGCACCAGCCCCTCCCATTTATCTCTCTGGCACCATGTTGCTGTCGGAACTTACCTACACTAACCCACTATCCTCCATATACCTATCCAATGCCCGCTTAAATACCCATAAAGAGGGAGAGTCCACTACTGCTACTGGCAGGGCATTCCATGAGCTTACGACTCGCTGAGTGAAGAACCTACCCCTAACATCAGTCCTATATCTACCACCCCTTAATTTAAAGCTATGCCCCCTTGTAATAGCTGACTCCATACGTGGAAAAAGGTTCTCACTGTCAACCCTATCTAACCCCCTAATCATCTTGTACACCTCTATCAGTCACCCCTCCTCCCTCACTTTCACCTCGTCTTTCTCTGACTCATCACTTCCTTTCCTCGGTATCTCTGTTTCCATTTCTGGGGATCGACAGGCCACTAATATCCAGTATTAACCAACCGACTGCCACTGCTACCTGGAGTATACACCCTCACAACCTGTTTCTTGCTAATACTCCATTCCATTCCACCAATTTTTCTGTCTCCACCGCATTGCTTCTAATGATGTCAATTTCCAAAATGTCCATCTTCTTCCTCAACTGAGAATATCCCAGCACTGTTTTCGAGAGGGCCCTCAACCAGGTCTGACCCACCTCTTGCATTTCTATTTTCACCGTCTCTCTACCTTCCTGCAACAGCGAGAGAATTCCTCTTGTCCTGGCCGACCATCCCACCTGCATTCACATGAAGTGGATTATCAGCCGCCATTTCCCCCACCTCCAGCAAGATGCCATCACCAGACACATATTTTCCTCCTCAAAATTGTCCACCTTCTGGAGGGACCAGGACACCCTGGTTCACTCTTTATTCACTCCCATTACCCCGCCCTCACCCCCACCACAGGTCCACTTCACTTGCCCCTGCCGAAAGTGTAACATGTTCGCACTTCTGTCCTCCTTTCTCACTATCCAAGGGCCCAACCACACCGTACCGATGAAGCAGCACCTTACCAACATTTTCCACAATTAGTCTACTCGATTCACTTCTCACAATGTGGTCTTCTCTACATTGGGGAAACTAACGGTAGCCTGGGTGACCGCTTCTCTGAACATCCAAAGTGTATCTATACAAATGGTCCTGAGCTTCCAGTTCCCTGCCAGTTTAATACCGCATCCTGTTCCCTGACCAATATCTCTATGTCAGGCTTGCTGCAGTGTTCCAGGAAAAGTCTATGCAAACTGACACGACAACACCTCATTTACCGTGTGAGGATCCTACAGCCCTTCAGACTCAAAATCAAGTTCAATAATTTTCGGCCCTGAACTCCACAATGTCCTCGCCCCCGACCAATAATACACCAGGCCTAGTTCTCACATCGCCTTCCATTACACACCCTCTATGTTTAGCCACTAACAATCTCCATTAACAGCTGTCCAGCCCCTTCTTCATATCAACCAACATTTTCCTAGCTACCATCATTTCTGATGAAGGGTCACTGAACCCGAAACGTTAACTGTGATTTCTCTTCACAGATTCTGCCAGACCTACTGAGCTTTAAAACCAACTTCAGTTTTTGTTTCAACATTTTCATGGCACGTTTTCACAATCTAATACGTCATCAATATTTAGAGCCTTGTCAAACATAGGAACTTTGTAATTTCTCATTTAATATCAATAACGAATTACTCGAGATCCAAGTGAGACAGGGGCTTTGCTGTTATCGTTCAGATCAGACAATTTGTCACAGTTCAGAAAGAAAAAGAAATTGAAAGAGCTGGAGCAAAACTCAACAAATCTGGCAGAATTTGAGCAGAGTTGCATAGCATTAACCTTTGACTTTTCAGAAATGTCACATCATAATCAATATGTTAACTCTGTTTCTATCTGCAGATACTTCTTCATGTTTTTATTTCGTTTCTCCACCATTTTCAGTTTGTATCTCATGTTTGCATATCATTATATCTCATGTTTCTTGACTGGTCCATTTGCTGACCTTGGTTATATGTGGACACTGTGGTCCAATTACAGATGGTGTGTCTGTGACACGTGTATTAAGGCCGAAATCTGTTTCTTTTATAAGATTCAAAGAGAAAAAAAAAACGTTTCTGAATATCCTGGAAATCTCAGAAAACCACTTTGTTTTAAAAAACTTTTCATTGCAACTGAACTTCATGACACAATACGAATCGATTTTTGTTGATGGAACAGTCTGTGTCCTTTATTGAACAAGCTTGTCTCACCCCCCCTCCATAGGCTTTAAATACATATCACAGAATTATTAAAGCAAAGGTTGCGGAAACTCAACCCATTGTCTCTTCCAGCTTAGAATGAGCTGTCTCTCTTATTGTTATTCTGTATACTGGCAACCGAAAGCATTCTATTCATGTGACATGGTAATTGCTCTACCCAGGACCATAAGAAACTACAGACGGTTGTGTGCACAGCACAGACCATCACGGAAGGCAACCTTCCATCCATTTATACTTCTTATTGTCACCGAAAGGCTGATAACATTAAAAAAACTCACTGTGACACTTTCTGATCTTATCTGACACTCTCTGAGACACACCGAGACACTCTCTGAAACCCACTGTGACACTCTCTAACAGACTGTGAAACTCTCTGACACACTCTGCAGCACAATGTGACACACTCTGACAGACTGTGAAACACTGTGACACACTCTGACCCTCTCTGACACTGACTGTGACACTCTCTGACTCTCCCTGACACTCTCTGAGGCACAGCACGACATCTGTGACCCTCTCTGACAGATTTTGACAAACTGTGACACTCTCTGACTCTCTCTGACTCACTCCGAAATATACTGACACCTTCTCTGACAGATTGTGACACACTGTGACACTCTCAGAGACAGACTGTGACACGTTCCGACTCTCTCTGACTCTCTGAAACACGCTGAGACTCTCTCTTAGACACACTGTGACTCTCTCTGACACTCTTGAACACACTGTGACACTCTCTGATACTCTCTGTGGCACACAGTGACACTCTCAAAAACAGACTGTGACTCTCTCTGACTCTCTGAGACACACTGTGACACTCACTGAGACTCACTGAGACTCACTGTGACACTCTCTGACAGACTGTGACTCTATGACTCTCACTGAGACTCTCTTAGACACACTGTGACACTCGCTGACTCTCTCTGACACTTTGAGATACATTGTGACACTCTCTGGTCCTATCTGGAACTCTCTGAAACACAGTGTGACACTCTCTGACGCACTCTGAGACACCCTGTGACTCGATCTGACTCTCTCTGAAACACACTGTGACTCGCTCTGACAGACTCTGACACACTGTGTCACTCTCTGACACTTTCTGAGACACACTGTTACACTTTCTGACTCTCTCTGACTCTCTGGGACACACAGTGACACTCTCTGACCCTCTCTGAGACCGACTGTGTGTGTCTCTCTCTCACTCTCTCTCTGACACTCTCTGAGGCACAGCACGACACACTGTGACACTCGCTGACTTTCTCTGACACGCTCTTAGGCACACTGTGATACTATCTGATTCTCTCTGACCCTCTCTGAGACACACTGTGACACTCTCTGACTCTCTCTGACACTGTGAGACGCACTGTGACACTCTCTGATCCTAGCTGACACTCTCTGAAACACATTGTGACACTCTCTGATTCTCTCTGAAAGACACTGTGACACTCTCTGACTCACTCTGACTCTCTCTGAAACACACCGTGACACTCTCTGATCCTATCTGACTCTCTGAAACACACTGTGACACTCTCTAACAGACTGTTACACACTCTGACCCACTCTGAGGCACACTGTGACTCGCTCTGACAGACTGTGACACACTGTGTCACTCTATGACACTTTCTGAGACACACTGTTACACTTTCCGACTCTCTCTGACTCTCTGAGACACTGTGACACTCTCTGAGACACACAGTGACACTCTCTGACCCTCTCTGAGACCGACTGTGCCTCTCTCTCTCTCTCTCTCTCTCTCTCTCTCTCTCTGAGGCACAGCATGACACTCTCTGACATGCTCTTAGGCACACTGTGATACTCTCTGACTCTCTCTGACCCTCTCTGAGACACATTGTGACTCTTTCTGAGTTATTCTGTCTTTCTCTGAAACACACCATGACACTCTCTCACAGACTGTGACCCTCTCTGACACTCTCTGAGACAAAGTACGACTCACTGTGACACTCTCTGATTCTCTCTGACAAACTCTGAAATACATGTAACCATTTCTGACGGACTGTGACACTGTGTGACACTCTCTGAAACACACTGTGACACTCTCTGAGACACACTATAACACTCTATGAGACACACTGTGACACTCTCTGAGACACATTATGACACACTGTGACATTCTCTGACTATCTCTGACTCTCCGAGGCACATTGTGACAATCTCTGACCCTCTCTGAGACAGACTGTGACCCTTTCTGAATGAATGTGACATTCTCTGACAGACGGTTACAGCTGGAGTGAACAAGGTCGGGAATGGGACTGAGGTGTTAGTGGGGGAGCACTTTGGAAAGTTACCACAATTGTATTAGTTTGAAAATAGCGATGGAAAGGGACAGGCCTGGTCCACAAGTTCAAGTTATTCAATGGAGCAAGATAGTATTAGACAGGGCTTTTTAAAGTAGATCTGGGGAGGATATTTACAGGTAAAGGGAAGTCTGGCAAGTAGGAATATCTTAAAACCGAGATAAAAGGAGCGTTCAGCGCCAGCATGTTCCTGTTAGTGTGCAGCTCAATGCTGACTGAATTAGGAAACACTGGCTGAGTTTCGAGGCTGTGGTCAAGAAAAAAGGGGTCACATGTCAGATATAACTGGCTGACTCAAGGGAATCCCTTCAGGAGCATCCGGTCTGTTGGAATACACTTAGGATGGAAATCAGGAATGTAAAAAGGGGACACGAGATAGCTTTGGCAGAGAAAGTTAAAGAGAATCAAAAGAGACTCTACAAGGGTATTAAGGGCAAAAGAAGAGCTCGGGACAAATCCGGTCTCCTTAATGATCAATGAAGGCAACGATGTGTGAAACTACAAGATCCAAAACAAATATTTCATTTTGGAACTTACTTTGGATAAAGACTGGGGCGCTCAGGGAACTAAACAGTGTTTGGCCCGACTACTATTCGAATACTGTGTGCAATTCTGTTCTCAATGCCACAGGAAGGATGTCGTGAAACATGAAAGGGTTCAGAAAAAATGAACAAGGATGTTGCCAGGATTGGAGGGTTTGCGCGTTAGGGAAATGCTGAATAAGCTGGGGTTGTTTTCACTTGAATATGGGAAGCTGAGAAGTTAATAGATAAAGGTGTTTAAAATCATGATGATCATCGATCAGGTCAATAGACAAGGTTTTTCCCCAGGAGCTGAAAATCTGCATGAATTCATGTAAAACTCCGTTATCTCAATTTTTAGCTTAGAATCAATCTAAACATCATGGCATAGTCAGAGAACACAGGGGGCCAACACTTTCAACATTTTGTTTTGCTATCACCATTGTTCACAGCTCACCTGAGAATGCAACTTTTTTTAAAAAAAAGGTTTTGGGATTTACACATGAAAGAAGTGAAACTATCATGGTAGTCTAACAGATGAAAGGCTTAACAGAGAATCAATTTTTCCATGTATAATTTCAGTTACATCATACTGTAAATTTTTGCTCTAAATTCTGTGTTATGATCGAGCCCTCCACTATCACCTGATGAAGGAGCGATGCTCCAAAAGCTAGTGTGCTTCCAATTAAACCCGTTGGACTATAACCTGGTGCTATGTGATTTCTAACTTTGTACACCCCAGTCGCACACCGACATCTCCAAATCAGTACTGTTCTTTGTTCTGTGTTCTATGGAAGTGCTCAATAATACTTGGACATTAAGAAGATTTGAGACTTGGAGCAGGTCAGCCTTGATCTTAGTGAAGGGCAAGGCAGGCTTGGGATGTGAATGCCTTGCCCCTGTTCCTGATGCTCTCCCCTTCTGTTATTGGAAAGTTCGTATGTGTTATTTTCCTGGAAGGTCTTTTATGGAATGTTGCAATCAGGGAGACCCGTGGACTTTGTGAGCCATCACTGGGTGAGATTTGGGGGCTGTATTCACAGTGAATCTGGGTCTACAATATGATCAACAAATGAAGCACAAGATACAGAGAGGGGAAGTTTTGTAAAGAGAAATGAGCAACCTCTTCCATATCCAGCCTGGGTCTTCCAATTACATTTTCCAAATCTCCCAAACCGAGTGGGACAGTCTCCAGGGACCGAACTGACTCCTCTATTTCTGTGCACCATGCTATAACAATAAGTGGACTCTAACTGCTCCTGTCTAGCAGGTTAGAGGGGTTGAATGGAACACAGAAACATGGGACTGAGGAGCAGGAGTGGGTCATTAGAGAATTTGAGTCTTCTCCACCAGGCATTGAGATTGTGGCTGATCAGATTGTGGTCTCAGCCTCATCGTCCTGTCTGTGTCCCATTATCTGTGACTCACTTTTCTGTCAAATCTTTTGCTAACTCAGCTGTGAATACTTGTAATCAGAGAGGCACCACAAACTTCCGGGGAAGAGAATTCCCATTCGAATGACCCTTTTAGAATTCTTCCTCATCCCGCTGTGAGAATAAGAGAATCATACAGCGTGGAAAAAGATCCTTTTGTCCAATTTGTCCATGCCGATCAGGCATCTTAATCAGATCTCGTCCCACTTGGCAGCATTTGGCCCACATCACATGATCCATTCCCATTTATGTAACTATCCAGTTACATTTTAAACATGTAATTGTACCCGCTTTCACTACTTTCTCTGGCAGTACACCCACCAGCCTCTGTATGAAAAGGTTTCCCCTCAGGTCCCTTCTCAGTCTTTGCCCTGTCACCTTCACACTATGCCGTCTAGTTCTGGACGCCCCTACTCTGGGAAAAAAGATCTTGTCCAATCAGACTATCCATGCCCCTCAGGACTTTATTAAACCTCTGTCATGTCACCATTCAGTCTCTGACAGTCCAGGGGTAAAAGCCTCATCCTGTTCATCATCTCCCTGTAGCTCAAACCCTCAGGTGCCAGATAATCTTTGTAAATCTTTTCTGCACCCTTTCAAGCTTAACAACATCCATCCTTTAAAAGAGTCAACTGATTTGTACGCAGTTTTATTAAAGTGGCCTCACCTCCGTCCTGTCCAAGCCCCTCACGCTACCCCGACTCCAATTCTCAATGTTCTGACCGATTAAGACAAGCATGTCAACCACGTTCCTCACTACTCTACCGACCTAAGCTCCACTTTCAAGGAACTATGAATCTTCACCCATAGTTCTCTTTGTTAAGCAACATTTCCCAGGGCACTACCCCGCTTTAACTTACCGAAATGTCAAACCTCACCAATATCTAAATTAAACTCCATCTGCCAGTCCTTGGCTCATTGTTGGTCAACGATCCCGTTATAATCTGAGATAATCTTCTTCACTGTCCACTGAACCAATTCGGTGATGTTATCTGTAAACTTACTAACCATGCCTCCGATAATCACATCAAAGTTGTTTATATCCGTGATGAAAAGCAGTGAGCTCAGCACTGATTCTTTCAGCACACCGCTGGCCACAGGACTTCAGTTTGGAAAACAATCCATTACCTTCAATCCAATTTTGTATCCAATTGGTTAGCTTTTACTAGATTACATATAATCTAATTTTAGTAATCTGTCTACGATGGGGAACCTTATTATATGCCTTGCTGAAATTTATGTAAAAATTGTACACCACAGTGTATTCTTCAATCTTCTTTGTCATCTCTTTATAATACTCAATCACATTAATTAGACATGATTTCACAAATCCATATTGACTATCCCTAATCATTCCTTGTCTTTCTAAATAAATGCAAATTCCATCCCTCAGAATCCCCTCCAAGGAACTCCTCGTCTCTGACCTTGGCTGATTGAGTCGATAATTCCCTGTTTTGTTTTGGCTCACTTCTCCCTTTTCTGGCCCCACTCCTCCACTGCCCACAAAAAATAATTATAACTATGTTGGTGATATGGCCAAAGATATAGTTCTCAGAGTGTGTCAGGGTCAGTGTTCGGAACAAGTCAGGCAGATTTCTTTAATCTACTAAAACAACATGTCTATGACCAAAACAAACTATGATGGAAAGTGGAATGACGAGAGGATATTGCAAATATGTACAGTGATATTTCCCTTTGAAAAATACTGAGAAACACACACACACACACAAAGACACACACACAGACACACACGCACACACACACACACACACACACACACACATACACACACACACACACACACACACACACACACACACACACACACACACACACGTATTGTCGATAACAAACTGAAAAGCAAAATATCTGCAAAGTTAACTTGAAAGAACATTGTCCAAATATGATTCGAACTTATGACCTAAGGAAAAATGAGAGTTTGACCCAAATACTGTTCTATGTGTAGAGTCATCAAGTCCTAGATCATGGAGAGAGGCAGAGAGGCCCTTTGGCTCAAACTCGTCCATGCTGCCCCAAATATCCAACCACACTAACCTCATTTCCCAGCACTTGGCCAATAGCATTCTCGACCTTTCCTGTCCATGTACTTGCCCAAATGCCATTTACGTATCCTTAATATAAATGCATCAACCACTTCTGTTGACAGCTCATTCCCTTTGTGTGCCACTCTCTGTGTAAAACAGTTTCCATCAGTTTCCCTTTTATTCTTTCCCCTCTGACCTTAAACTGATGCTCTCCCCTCCTTGATTCCCCAACTCTAGGAAAAATTTGTTGGGTCCATTCACCCTATCCATGTAAACTTCTATAGGTCCCTCTCCTGTGCTCTAAAGAAAAAAAGTCCTCGCTTGTCCAACCTCTCCCATTAATTCATACTGTTGAGTCCTGGCAACATTTTTATAAATTCCGTCTGCACACATTCCAAATTAAAAACATCCTTCCGATCGCAATGTGACTAAAACTGAACACAACACTACAAGTGCAGCCTCACCAACATCCTGTATGACTATAACATAACTTCCCAACTGCTCTCCTCCATGTCCTGACCGATGCTTGCTAGTGTGGCAAAAGCCTACTTCACTACCATATCTAACTATGACCCCACTTTCAGAGAACGGTGGACCTAAACTCCATGGTCCCTCTGCTCAACTACACTCCTTAAGGTCCTACCAATCAACATGAAACTCCTACCTTGATCTAACGTTGCCAAAATATTCCTCGGCCCACTTCTCCAGTTTGATCAACGTCCTGCTGCAATTTCTGATATACTTCCTCATTGTCCACGATACCACCTATCTTAGTGTCATCTTCAAGTTTCCTAGCCATGCCTTGCACATTCGCAAGAATATCATTGATACAGATAACAAATAGCAACGGGCCCAGCAGCGACCCCTGAGGCACTTCATGTGTCACAGGCCTCCAGTCCGAGAGAACCCTTCCACTATTACCCTCTGCTTACTACCATGAAGCCAATTGTATATCTAATTTGCCAGGTCCCTCTGGATTCCATGCGATTCTAACCTTCCAGACCAGCCTATCAATGGCAACCTTGTCAAAGGCCTTACTGAAAACCACACACTCTATCGCCCTACCCTCATCAACATTCCTGGTCACTTCATCAATGAACTCAAACAAATTTGAGAGGCATGATCTCCCACTCACAAAGCCATGTGATCTTTCCAGTATAAAAACAACTATTAATAATAATTATTAAAATTAATAATATCAAACTAATAAGATATAAAACTAATATCAAACTAATAATAAGATGACACTTTCAGTGGAGAATAAATTAACCATGGTATGTGATATTCGAACGTGCATCATGGGTGAAGGGCAGAATAGATTTTGTACCTGTGTCATTGAACTGTGTTGAAAAAAAGCAAGGGTGACATGGTAGTTCAGTGGCTAGTACTGCTGCCTCATAATGTCATGGATCCGGGTTTGGTTCCAGCTTCGGGTGACGCTCTGTATGGAGTTTGCACATTCTCACTGTGTTTGTGTGTGTTTCCTCTGGGTGCTCCATTTTCCTTACACAATCCAAAGATCTATAGGTCAGGTGAATTGGCCATGCTAAGTTACCTATCGTGTTATGTGCATTCGTCAGGGGTAAATATAGGGTAGAGAAATGGAACTGGGTGGGTGACTGTTTGGAGGGTTAGTGTGGTCTTGTTGTGCCAGACGGTCTGTTTCCATACTGTAGGGAATCTGTCAAAAAAACTATTTCTAAACAAACCTTATATTTCCAAATGCATGCATATCGCACACCTCAGAGTCTTCTCAAGCAACCTTCGTACCACAGATATTAGACTTCCTGGTCTATCGATCCCAGATTTTTCTTTGCTTCCCTTTCTGAATAATGGCACAACATTTGCTAATCTCCAATATTCTGGAACCTAACCTGTTGCTAACGATGATGCAAAAATATCAACCAGGGTCCCCGTAGTTTCTTCTGTAGCCTCTTGCAGTGTTCTTGGATGCATCTGTTTACAACCAGGAGATTTATCCACCTTCATACGCATCCAACACACCTTCTCCTGTGATATTGACTCACCCCAAGATAACACTACGACTTTTGTCAGCCTCCCAAGGTTCATGTATTACTCCACGGTAAAGACAGAGGAGAAATATTCATTGAGAATCTCGCAAATCTTCAGGACATGCACGTCCATTTTGGACTTTGAGGGGTCATATTCTCATTTAGCTATTCTTTTGACTTTAATATAGTTAATGAACCTCTTTGGATTCACACTAATCTTATCAGCCAAAGCTATTTTGTGCCCCCTTTTCACCCTCCTGATTTCCTTTTTCAGTAAACTACTGTACCCCGTGTACACCTCCAGGTATTCCCTCGATCCCAGCTGCCTGGACCTGAGCCACGCCTCCTTTTTGCTGGTCAAAGCCTCAATATCTCCTGACATCCGAGGTTCCCTCTTCCTACCAACCTTGCCTTTTACCCTCACAGTAACACATAGACCTTGAACTGTCGACATTTCACTTTTAAAGTCCTCCCACTTGCAGGAGGTCCCTTCGCCTGCAAAGAAACCCCTCCAACCAACCCCTACAAGCTCCTGTCTCATTCCATCAAAATTCGCCTTGCCCCAAGTTTTAACTTGAACATGTGGACCAATTTTATCCTTCTGCATAACTATTTAAAAATTAATAGAACTATTTTCGCGGGTCCCAGAGGGCTCCCCCACTATCACCTCAGACACCTGTCCTGCCCTAGATCTTAGAGTAGGTCACGCTTCGTCCCTTCCCGATTTGCACTCTCTACTTACTGCTTGAGGAAACTATTCTGAACACACTTAATAAATTCACCCCATTTTAGTCCTTAATTCTATGTCATTCCCAGTCTATGTTAGGAAAATTAAAATCTCCTACTAATGCAATCCTATTGGCCCTGTGCGTCTCCCCAGTCTGTCTACATATTTTTGTTCCATTAATTCCTCGTTTATTATTTGGGGGCCTATAGTACAATCTAAATCCTATCACCATTCCCTTCTTATTTATTAGCTCCCCAGACAAATCCTCACAGGATGATTCATCAGTTATTTTATCTCTGATTACTGCTGTGTTACTCGCCTGAATCAAAAATGAAACTCTCTGTCCCCTCTTTCCACCATCTCTGTCCCCTATAAAGCACCTGTCCCCTGGTACTTTAAGCTGTCAGTGCTGTCCCTCCCTTATCCATGTTTCAGTAATGGCTATAATGTCCCAGTCTCACGCAGCGATCCATGTCCACAGTTCATCAGCCTTACCTGTCAGCCATCTTGCATTGAAACAGTTGCGATTTAATCCAACAGACATTCCTTGCTCCCTGTCGTTGTCTAGCCTGACCTGTCTCTTCATTTTACTGTTTCTGATTACTGTATCTCCTTCCAGCCTCGCACTTGACTTCCTGCTGTTGAGGATCTCACCACTCCCCAACCCCAGCCAATCTCGTTGAAACCCTCCCTTGCAGCAGTTGCAAACCTGCCTGCCAGGATACTGGTCCCCTTCCAGCTCAGGTACAACTTGTCCTTCCTGAACACGCCACCTTGCCCCACAAAAGATCCCAGTAATCCAAAAATCTCTGCCCCCTGCACCAATTCTTTAGCCACCCCTTCATCTGCCATATCCTCCTATTCTTACCCTCACTAGCACGGAGAACTGGAAGTAAACTGGATATTACCGTGCATTTTATCCTTTTCCGTAGCTCTCCACAATCACTCTGTAGGATGTCATCACTATTTCTACCTGTGTCATTCTGTCCTTTGTACCAATGTGCACAATGACTTCTGGCTGCTTCCCGCTCCCACCACCCTCCCCCTACTCCCGGTGAGAACGTTCTGCAGCCACTCTGAGACATCCTGGACCCTGGGCATGTGGGAGGCTACACACCATTCCGGATTCCCATTTGCTGCCACAGAATCTCCTGTCTGTTCACTATCGAGTCGAATAATTACTTCTGTTGTTATTCTACTTGCACAGCCTTCTGACAATGGTATTTCTTCATGAAACAGTTGAATTTGGCTGAATTGTTTTGCTTCAGGTAATGGGGAGATTCCAATGAATCCTCATCAGGAATCCTCCATTAGTGGGAAAGACGACTGGGCTTTTTTTCACTCCCACACATTGCTGTGATGAGCGATTGGGAAGCAGAAAGGGAGCAATAGAATGTTTCTCCACAGATAGGCTATATTTTCCATCTGTAAGTTAAATCAGTAACGTTTCCAGTCCCACACTGGACTCTGTGAGCTCTTCTTGAACATTGTCCGAACTATATGACTCCATAACATTCTCGACTCCAGGTCAGTGTGTTATTGCAGAATCAATTCATTCACAATAAATGGTCCTACTTGTTTTGAAGATGTATTACTATGTGCTTGTATAATGTAAAAATAAGCGTTTCATGTCTTCACAAAGTCTGTGTTAAAATGAATACTCTTAAACATGTACAGTAATTGCTGGAAAAGCTCAGCTTGTCTGTCAGAATATTTGGGAAGAGAATTCACAGTTCAATTTTACTGTCCAATGACCTTTCCGTTGAAACTGACTTATTCTTAAATTATTTCCCCAGTTTTATTCTCCCACACCATAAGAAATATCCATCCAGTATTCACCAACTACACTCTTCTCCAGATCTTATATGGTCAATAAACCATCCCTCATTCTCAGGCCTAACTGTTAATTCTTCAGAACGTAATGTCTTCATCCCAAGAATGCATAAAGAGAAACATCTTTGAGACATTTCGAAAGCAATTTTTTTTTCAGTTTAGGCAGTTATAACTACACATTATACAACAGATGTAATCTCAGCAATGCCCTGTACTGATGCAAAAAACATCACTAAGATCATACCCAACACCCCTTGCACGAAACAGGATCATGACATTTACCTTCCAAATCACTTGCTACATCTTCAGGTTAATTTGATATGATTCATGTACTACGACCCACAAATCTCTCTGTAACACTGAGTTCTGCATTCTCCTTGCAGTTAAATAAATTTCTGCTGTTTCGTCTTTTCCACAAAACAGAAAATTTCCATCACATATATATTGTACTGTTTTTGTTTTCTGCTGAAGCTTTGATCACAGCCATCCTCTGTCTTTATGCCATTGCTTATTCTGCCTTCCCCTGTCCGTATCCCATTGCAGATGCTCGGCCCTCCCCCTGTCTGTATCCCATTGCTGATGCTCTGCCCTCCACTGTCTGTATCCCATTGCAGATGCTCTGCCCTCCCACTGTCTGTATCCCATTGCAGATGCTCTGCCTCCCCCCGTCTGTATCCCATTGCAGACGCTCTGCCCTCCCCCTGTCTGTATCCCATTGCAGATGCTCGGCCCTCCCCCTGTCGTATCACATTGCTAATGCTCTGCCTCCCCGCGTCTGTGTCCCATTGCTGATGCTCTGCCTCCCCCCGTCTGTATCCCATTGCTAATGCTCTGCCCTCCCCTGTCTGTATCCCATTGCAGACGCTCGCCCCTCCCTCTGTCAGTATCACATTGCAGATGCTCTGCCCTCCCCTGTCTGTATCCCATTGCAGACGCTCTAACCTTCCCCGTTACAGACGCACTGCCTTCAGCTGTCTGTATCGCATGGTAGATGCTCTCCCCTCCCCTGTCTGGATCCCATTGCAGACGCTCTTCTCTCCCCCTGTCTGTATCCCATTGCAGACGCTCTGCTCTTCCCCTGTCTGGATCCCAATGCAGGTGCTCTGCCCACCCCATCTGTATCACACTGCAGACGTTATGCCACCCCTGCCTCTATCCCACTGCAGAAGCTCTGACCTCACCCATCAGTATCCCATTACAGGCACTCTTCACTTCCCCTGTCTGTATCCCATCGCAGACACTCTGCCCTTCCCTTGTCTGTATCCCATTGCAGACACTCTGCCCTTCCCTTGTCTGTATCCCATTGCAGACGGTCCGACCTCCCCTGTCTGTATCCCATTGCAGACGCTCTCCCTTCCCCTGTCTGTATCCCATTGCAGACGCTCTACCCTTCCCCTGTCTGTCTCCCATCGCACACGCTCTTCCCTCCCCCTGTCTGTATCCCATTGCAGAGGTGCATATCTCCCCCAGTCCGTCTCCCATTGCAGACACACTGCCCTTCCTTGTCTGTATCCCATTGTAGACGCACTGCCCTCCGCTGTCTGTATCCCATTGCAGACAGTCTTCCCTCCACTGTCTGTATCCCATTGCAGACGCTCTGCCCTCTCCCCGTCTGTCTCCAATTGCAGGTGATCTGTCCTTCCACTGTCTGCATTCCCTTGCAGACGCTCTACCCTCCCCCTGTCTGTATCCCATTGCAGACGCTCTGTCTCCATTTGACATCTTATTGAATGACTAGCCTGGTGCATGAGCAAATTGAGCTCCATCTCCTTCATCCGGTTCATTAGAATAGATTGTAATTTGTTGATGACCTCATACAGATCCCTGAAGAATTCCACTCGTTACAGCTTTCCAAACACAAAATGAGTAATGATCTATACTCTGCATTTCCTGACAGCGACCTAGGGCTCACCCTCTTCTGCATAACAGCCTGGGATGGTTATAGGGCGTCCCCCTGTGCGGTAATTTACTGAATACTTCATTCTGTTTGGTGGGGTCTGTTTGGTGCAGCCCATTTTGCCGCAGACGCATTTAGGCACAGAACTATTTCAGCGCAGCTCATATTTATTCCTTTTCAGGCTTAGGTAAAAGCATTAATCAAAGCAATAAAAATAAAAATAATGTTTATTGCCTTTAGTAAAAATGTTAAAAAGACACCTGAGTAAGTATAACATTGACTCAGAGTTTTATTTCAGAGCTAAAATGATAATCGGTCTTGCATTTATTCACATTGAAAACATTCATGAAACTATTGAACATTTGACTGATACGCTTCCAGATGAACTGCAACCGCTGCTGGACTGGTTCGAGGATAACTATGGAGGTAGAAGATTACGCAGAGGAAATGGTCGGCGTTCACCGCTTTTTCCAGTTGGAATGTGGAATTTATATGAAAGAACTTTAAACAATGACGACAAAACAGACAATAATGCAGAAGCTGTCCACAGGAGATGACAATGCGAACATGATGTGGAACATCCAGTTATTTGGAAATATATTGACAGTTTACCAAAGGTTCAGAGAGGAAGGGACATTTACTATGAGCATTTGATAGCAGGGCACGATAGTCCGTTGAAATTAAAGAAGCAGATGCTAGATTACAAACACTCGTAAGAAGATTTAGTGAGAGAAATGATGTCGAGTATTTACGAGGATTGCCCATAATTTTGAATGAATGTAATGTTTTAAATTTTTCGTAATGAACTTATATCGTTTACTTTTTTTCTTTTTAACATTTTTACTGAAGAGAAGAAACATTATTTTTATTTTTAGTCTTTCATTAATGCTGTTAACTAAGCCCGAAAAGTGAGAGAGATTAGATTGGAACTGCCAGCGAGTTTCAATTGAGAATTGCTCTTTACTGAACATTGATACTTACTTGGTTGGTGGGACGTCGATGTTTCAGAATCTCCACACAAGGTGTCCTGGTCGTCTCTGGCTTTTTGAAGGATCCTCCCCAAATGTCGAGGTAGACAGTGAGGGAACGGATGTCGGGCACTCTACTTAGTTACAGCATCTGTAAGCCGCCCTCTCTCTCTCTCTCGCCTCCCTATCCCTCTCTTTCACCCCCTCCCTCTCTCTCTCACCTACTCTCTCTCTCGCCCCCTTCACTCTCTCGTCCCCCTCCCTCACTCTCTCGTCCCCCTCCCTCTCTCACTCGTCCCCCTCCCTCTCTCTCTCGTCACCTCCCTCTCTCTCTTCCGCCCCCTCCCTCTCTATCTCGCCACCTCCCACTCTCTCTCGCCCTCTCACACTGTCTCTTGCACCCTCCCTCTCTCCCTCTCCCTATCTCTCTTTCCCCTTCCTCTCTCTCTCTTTCCCCTCACTCTTTCTCTCACCCCCACCCTCTCTCTCTCTCACCCCCTCCCTCTCTCTCTCTTGCCCCCTCTCTCTCGTCCCTCTCTCTCTCTTGCCACCCTCCAACTCTCTCTCGACCACCTTTCTAACTCGCCGCCCTCTCTTTCTCTCGCCCCCCCTCTTTCGCCCGCGCCCTCTCTCTCTCGCCCGCCGCCCCTCTCACACCCCCTTCCTCTCTCTCTCTCGCCCCCTTCCCTCTCTCTCTCTCTCGCCTCCCTATCCCTCTCTTTCACCCCCTCCCTCTCTCTCTCACCTACTCTCTCTCTCGCCCCCTTCACTCACTCGTCCCCCTCCCTCTCTCTCTCGTCACCTCCCTCTCTCTCTTCCGCCCCCTCCCTCTCTCTCTCGCCACCTCCCACTCTCTCTCGCCCTCTCACACTCTCTCTCGCACCCTCCCTCTCTCCCCCCTCCCTATCTCTCTTTCCCCTTCCTCTCTCTCTCTTTCCCCTCACTCTTTCTCTCACCCCCACCCTCTCTCTCTCTCACCCCCTCCCTCTCTCTCTCTCTTGCCCCCTCTCTCTCTCGTCCCTCTCTCTCTCTTGCCACCCTCCAACTCTCTCTCGACCACCTTTCTAACTCGCCGCCCTCTCTTTCTCTCGCCCCACCTCTTTCGCCCGCGCCCTCTCTCTCTCGCCCGCCGCCCCTCTCACACCCCCTTCCTCTCTCTCTCTCGCCCCCTTCCCTCTCTCTCTCGCCCCCCTCTCTCTCTCGCCCCCTCCCTCTCTCTCTCACCCCATCCCTCTCTCTCACACCCTCTCCCTCTCTCTCACCCCCCTCTCCCCCCCCCCTCTCTCCCGCCCACCTCTCTCTCTCGCCCCCTGCCTCTCTTGGTATCACCCCACCCTCTCTCGTCCCGCACCCCCCCTCTCTCTCGCCCCTCCCTCTCTCTCTCACCCACCCACCTGTCTCTCTTGCCCGCCGCCTCTCTCTCTCACCCTTCTCCCTTTCTCTCTCGCACGTCCCTCTCTACCTCGCTCCCCTCCCTCTCTCTTACCTCCTCCTTCTCTCTCTTGCTCCCCCCTCTCTGTCGCCCGCCCTCCCTCTCGCTCTCGCTGCTCCCTCTCTCTCTCTCAACCACCCACCTCTCTCTCTCTTGCCCATCCCCTCTCTCTCTCTCTCTCATGTCTCTTCCTTTCTCTCTCGCCCCTCTCTCTCACCTCCACTTAGTGGAGCTGCTGGGGATGGTTTGCAGAAGGTTGTGCTGTGAGCTGCCTCAGATATTCCGGAAAACCTGATGATTTGGTGACGCAACTCTGAATGGAACATGGGGACTGTAGTTACAGCATCTGGGTCTGCAACATGAACAACAAATGGCGCAGAGGCTACAGAGAGGGGAAGCTCTGAAACCACAGAGTGAGTGTGTGTGGGGAAAGGGACATGCCGTATTTGCCTGTGCCTTAGTCTGGACGAGTACACATTCTCACTCTCCCCGTTACATACACTGATGCACACTCTCCCTATCTGCCCCTCACACACATTCACACTGCCCCTCTCTCACGATCCACACATGCACTCCACTCTGTCAACACACACGGATGAACACAGACCGGCTCTCTCTCTCCCTCCCGCACACACACGCACAATTCACCTCATTCTCTCTCACATACAGAATGGGTGTCTCTCACTCCCCTTCACGCAGACACGCCCTCTCTCCCACACATACACACGCGCGCTACTCCTACTTTGTAAATAAAACCAGTCTGACTCCAGGGCAAGACACAGACAGAGTCCAAACAAGGCCTCAAGCTGAGAATACATTATCTGACCGCAACTGTTACTTCATTTACATCGATAGTACCTGAAGGTGTCTCCAGGCAGTGACTTGAAATAAATTCTGTGATTTGCATTTTAATCAATCAAACCCGCCTCTCCATTCTGACTGATTAAGTACTTAAGAGCCATCTTAGGTGTGTACAATTCATGTGCATGACTTGTACAACCCTTTGATCTTGGCTAAAGGTGGCTGGAAGTGAAGACTTTACGGTGGAACCGTTGATGAAGAACAGTGGAAGGCTTTCAAAACAATTTTTCAACGTTCCCAGCAACAGCATATAATGGTGAAATGGAAGGACTGTCGCAAAAGGGTAATCTACCATGAACGTCCCAGGTAATAAGGGAGGCTATCAAATTAAAATAAATGGCATAAATAATGGCAACGACCAGTGGGAAAGTAGAAGATTGGGAAAACTTTAAATGTCAAAATAATGTCAAAACCGTTAACTTTTTTGTTGCTTTATTTTGACATTTATCAAGACACATCCGATAGGTTACAAGAGTAAACTACCTCAGAATATAAAGACAGATAGCAAAATATTGTATAAATATACAAAACGAAATGAATGGCTAAGGTAAGCAATTGTCCTTTAGAATGTGAGAAGTGGGATCCAGTAATGAGATATGAGGAAATGGACAAGGAACTGAAGACTTATTTAGTTGGTCTACACAATGAAGAACACTAATAACATGTCAGTAATTGTCAAAGGCAGGAAGGTAAGTGAGTACCTGGAAACAACCATTCCCAAGAGAGAGATAGTGTTGGGCAAGCTCATGGAGCCAAAGGTAGATAAGTCTCCTGGCCCTGATGGAATGTATCCCAAGGTACTAACAGAGGTGATGAGAGAAATAACAAATGCACTTTTGGAAATTTTTCTGATTTCACTGGACTCTGATACAATTCCAGCAAATTGGAAAACAGGAGTACAGACACCACTGTTTAAAAAGGGAGATAGACAACATGAGGGGAATTATAGACTGGTTAGCCGAACATCTGTAGGAGAAAATATTTCAATCTGTAATCAAGGAATAAATGGCAATGCATCTTGATAGAAATTGTCCCGTTGGGGAGACACAGTGTTGGTTAATGAAAGGCAGGCCACGTGTAACTAACCTACTGGAATTCTATGAAAACATTACAACTACAGGAGCCCAGTAGGTGTGGTGTACTGAGATTTCCAAAAGACATTCAATATAGTGACGCCAAAAAGGCTGCTGCGTAAGGTGTGGCATTACGGGCAATGTATTAGCATGGAGAGAGGCTTGGTGAACTAACATGAAGCAACGAGTGGGAATGCATGATTGTTTTTCTGGTTGCTGATCAGTGACGAGTGGAGTGCCTCAGGGATCGGTGCTGGGACTGCAATTATTCACAGCTTACGTCGATAATTTGGAGTAGGGGAGCACGTGTAGTGTCTCAAAGGTTGCAGATGATACTAACATGACTGACAGAGTAAAATGTGGAGAGGATGGTTAAACTTTACAAAGGGACATAAAGAGTTGAAGTGAGTGGGTCAAGGTCTGGCAGATGGAGTGCAATTATAATAAATGTAAAATCATCCATTTTGGTAGGACAAATACTAAAGAGGACTCTTATTTGAATTGTTTAAAAAATGCAGCATGCTCTTGTGCAAAGGGACCTGGGTGTCCTTGTGCATGAATCACAGAAGCTGGTCTGTAGGGACAACAGGTAATTAACAAGGCAAATTGAATTTTGCGAAAGGGATTGAGTGTAAAAGTAGGGAGTTATGTTGCAGATTTAAAGGGTGCTGAGGAGACCACACCTGTAGTATGTGCAGTTTTGGTCTCCCCGTCTGAGAAAGGAAATACTAACACTACAATGTATGCAGAGGAGGCTCGTTAGGTTGGTTTCAGAGGTGACGGGTTTGGTTATGAGGAGAGACTGAATACATTGGAATTATACATTGATTGGAATTTGAAAGAATGAGGGAGGAAGGAATAGAAACATTTATAATTGTGAAGGGAGTAGGTACGATAGAAATATAAAGGATGATTCCAGAAGCATGTGAAATGAGATAACAGGGCAAAGCCTCAAAACTATATGGAGCAGATTTAGGACTGAATTGAGAAGGAACGTCTTGATCAAGAAGCTTGTGAACCTGAAGAATTCTTGAGGATTTGTCATTGAATGTGTTTGAACTCTTATAGATAATTGTTTGAAGATTAAAGGAATGATGGATTATGGTGAGTGGGCGGGTAAGTGGAGCTGAGGCTATGAAATGATCAGCCATGATCTTATTGAATGGTGGCGCAGGCTTGAAGGGCCCGATGGCCTACTCCTGCTCCTGGTTTGTACGTTCTTATGTAATGGGTCAACATGAAATGGGAATTATATTTGACAAACCGACTGGTCGATGCATACAGAAAAGAAATGGATGCAATGCATTTAGATTTTCAGAAAGATCTTGATAAAGACTATGGCTGAGTGTGCAAATTCAAATGTTACGGCATTGGGACTAAAATATGAACATGATTTTAGAATAGGACAACTGACACGAAACAGTGAACAGGAATAAAACAATCTGTTTTGAAGTTGAAGGATCATGGCGTGTCGTAGGGATTAGTGATTGTGACACAGCTATTCTCAATGCTTACCATCATTTAGATGAGGGAATCAAATGCAATATTTCTCAGTCTGCTGACAGCACTAAATGATGTCGGATTGTTAGTGGGTGAGGAGGATTTTTTAAAAAAAGCTCCAAAGTGATTGAGACAAGTGGAGTGAATGGGCAAATATGTGGCAGATGAAGATCAATGGGGGTGGATGTGATGGTGTGTACTTTGATAGGTACAATAGAACAGCAAACTATCATTTCAAAAGGGATTGTATGAAACATGTTGGTCTTTGAAGGGATTTATGTTCTTTCTTTTTTTTCCTGTTGCGCAGCCCTCCGAAGTCAGTGCAGGGCAGTGAGTTCTGAACCCAGAAGTCAATACTGGGAATGGCATTGGCACGCTGACCAGTGTACACAAACCCACCAAGTGGGGAGCTGTAACATTTTAAAGGATCTGTATTTCCTTGTACACCAGTCACTGAAAGCAATATTGCAAGAGCAGAAAGCAGGCAGGAAGATAAATGGTGTGTTGACCTTAATTTCTAGGGGATTGACTGACAGAAGTAAGGGTGTCTTACTGCAGCTGTACAGGGCCTCGGTGAGAGCCCATCTCGAACATTGTGCAGTATGGTGTGCAGTACTGGTCTCCTTACCTAATAAGTGACAAACCTGACATTGAGGGAGTGCAGTGAAGGATGACCAGACTGATCTCTGGAATGACAGGCTTGTTGTGAGAGCAGAGTTTGGGGCGTTTAGGCCTGTGTTCAATGGGCTTCAGGAAAATGAGTGGAGATCTCAGTGAAACATATAAAACTATAACAGTGTGAGACATATTGGAAGATGATAATTCCCCGGCCTGGGACGTCTAGAACAAGAGGCCACCGTATTAGGTACAGACAGGCCACTCTGCATTGAGATGAGAATAAATGTCTGCACTCAGTGACTGGTGACTCTGGGAATTTCTCTGCCACATAAGCAGTGGAACACAAGGCACTGAATATGAGTAAGGATTTCTCGACACGAAAGGGAGCGGGAGGCATCTGGAGTATGGCGGTCACAAGCTCTCAGACGTTAGGAAGGAGGCCTCTGCAGGGTCAACAGAAATGTGTTTCCCATTCCCTTTTCCGATACTGAGGCTGGTGCCGGGAATTCTGTCAGTTTTATCCTTACAAACTTCAGAGCAGTTTGATACAATTTTGTTTCCTACTTTGCCGTTTTCGAGACCATTGAAAAGTTTATCACATGCATGTGTGTACAGAGTATCGTTTAGGCCAGACCAGAAATGCATGGAATTCACCAGGCCAGTATTCACTTCCTGAATGTACATTGATGAAGCAAATTGGAGTTTACAATCGGCATTGATTTCAGCATCATCATTACTGATACCAGATTTTAGATCTCGATATGTTGTTAATTGCTTTTCAATTCCATCAGCTATCCAGGGCATTAGCCTGGACCGGATTAGTAACCCAGTGATATTTCCACAACAGCACCATCTCCACGTAGGGACCTATTGGAAACCACATTGAGCTGGTTATTTCTGTGCGGATTGACAGATCTGTCCAAAAGAATTTCTACCAGTTTAACTATCGTGATGGGACTGAGGGGGTGGCAAATGGTCAGATTGTAATTATTCTCCGCTTCGCGGACTGGACATAGTTGAGTAATTTTCCACATTGCCAAGAAGATGTCAGAGTTGGAGCTGGAATGAAACAGCTTCTCCCAGGGACACGGTTGTTGTGCAGCACAAGACTTCAGTCCTGTTGCAGGAATCGTGTCAGGGCCCTTTGCCCTTGTCGTATCTACTCTGTTCAGCTGTTTCTTCATTTCACTTGACGCAAATCGAATTGATTGAAGACTGGCATCTGTGATTCTGTGGGCATCATGGCGAGGGTGAGGTGGATCATCCACTCAACACGTCTGGCGGAGCATCTTGCCAAAAATACATCATTATCTTTTACACTGATGTACAGGACTGTTCCATTATTTAGGATGGGGATAATAGTGAGCCCTCTCCTCCATGAAATTGTTTAACCGTCCATCACCATTTATGGCTGGATGTGACAGTACTGTTGGTTTGTTGGTGTTGTGATCATTACACCCTCTCTATCACATGTTATTGCTGCAGTTTGGAATGCAGACAGTTAGTTATGGTAGCTTTAACGGGTTGTCATCAGGTTTAGGTACACACGATTGGGACACTGGCACGTTCACCTATACATCACTGAACCATAGATCAACTTGGTTGGCATGGTAGACTGAGGGATTATCCCAGGAAAAACGTTAATTTAAACAGAATTTAATTCTGTTTCTGCTGCTGCTGTGGTCTGCAGAACCACATCAATATCAGGAATTCTCTATTTCAGAAGGTTTGGAGAGTTAGATCATTTAAAATATCTACAGATGAGCTTTGACCTGGAAATGAATTGAATGCAATTAAAGACTAGTGATGAAGGAGGCGTGAAAAAGTCATAGACTCTTAGAATAATACAATATTCAAACAGACATTTTGGCTCAACTCGTCCATACTCACCTGGTTTCCTAAACTGAATGATTACTATTTTTCTTCTTTAGACACACACCCCTCCAAACCTTTGGTATTCATGTACACATCCAATTGTCTTTCAAATGTTGTAACTGTACTCCCCAATGCTACTTCCTCTGAAAGCTCGCTACATATACACGCCACCCTCTGTGAGAAACAACTGTCCCTTAGATCTCTTTTAAATGTCTTCACTCTCACCTTAAACCTATCCTGTCTGGTTCTGGACACACCCACCTGGAGGAAATGATCTTGTCTATTTATCCTATCCATGCATCTCATGATATAATAAAGGTCACCTCTAAGCCTCCAACGCAAAAGGAACAAAATCCCAGCCTATCCTTATATCTTAAAACTTCCCGTCTCTGTCACATAATTTTAAATACTTTTGTCCCCTTCTCAGTTTATAACATTCTTCCAATAACAGGACAACAAGAATTGCTTCAAATGTGGCCTTACCATTCTCTTGTAGAGCCACAACATGATGTGCCAATTCCTATAATCAATCCTCTGACCATTGGAAGTCAGCTTGCCTTACGCCTTATTCACTGTCCTGTCAATCTGCGACTCAACTATCACGGAACTATGTACCTGGACCCGAGGTTTCCCTGTTTGGCAACACTCCCCCCAGCGCGCTACCATTTTCTGAATAAATCCTACACACTTTTGTCTAACAAAATGCAAAATCTCGCATTTATCTGCATGAAGATCCATCAGCCAATCCTCAGCCCACTTGTCAAGTAGATCAAGATATCTTTGTTCTCTAAGACAGCCTTCTTCACTGTCCACCATAACTCCAATTTTGGGGGTTTCACCTCCAAATTCCTATCCACGGTTCCAATATGCTCATCCAAACCATTTACAAAAACCATGAACAACAGCAGCCTGGTCCTTGTGGCACAACGCTGGACACAGGCCTCCAATTGGAACAGCAGATCTCTCCCAGCACCCTCTGTCTACTACAGTCAAGTCTGTTTGTATCTAAGTGGATCGCTCTCCCTGATCTCCTGCGATCTAACCTTATTAAACAAACTACCATGTGGAACCTTGTTGGGCCTTAATAAGGTCCACATAGACAACGTATGTTGCTTTACCTTCATCTATCTTCCTGATCACTTCTTCAAAAACTCCAATCTAGTTTGTGAGACATGGATTCCCAGACAAAAAGACGTGCTGAATATCCCTAATCAGTCCTTGCCTTTCCAAATGCATGTAAATCCTGCCTCCCAGAATCTCCTACAAACACTTATTCACCCTTGACATCAAACTCACTGGTCTGTAGTTCCCTGGGTTTTCTTTGCAGCCAAATTACAAATAATGTAACAACATTAGCTGTCTTCCTGTCCTCCAGGACCTCAACCGTGGCTGTCAATGATACACATAAGAAAGTCAAGAGAACTTCAGATTTCGTAAACCAGAAACTAAGACAGAAATGTGCTGGAAAAGCTCTGCAGGTCTGGCAGCATCTGTGCAGAGCAATCCGATTTAATATGTTACAACACGGGGGAAACCTTCCCCCCCTCCCACCATCTCCACCACCCCACGCTAATTTAAACTTGCAACACAGAAAAGATTTAACCCATGCTGTAATTTGTAAAAATTCGGAAGGCCAATAACCATCCTAAAGGTCACTATTTAAAGCAAGAATTAACATTTTTTTTTTAAAATGTCTAACAGGGAATAATTACCTAACAACTTTTTGCAACTCCTTTCTCTGACCAATCTTTTACTTACTCTTCGATAATACTGGTCCGATAATCCCCCCCACCCCACCCCTCCCCCAATTAAGATATACCAAAACATTCAAATTTCAGAACCAGCCAGCTGTCGAATCTTCTCTTTGTATCGTCCTCTGTCTTCGCTTCTTCTCCTTAGAGCTTCTGTTTCACAGGTCATTGATAAATAAAGGTACATTTTGGTGACCTATTCTCCGGTCAGTCTGCCGATGTTGGTGCCGTGGCAGTTCTCCCCGACTGGTCAAATTCCTTTTCAGCTTTCTATCCCAAATCATCGGGTAATTTCCATTTTTTTATAATATTGCCAAATGCCAAATGTAAACTCGATTGTAGTTTAGCTTCTTGGGACATAATTTAAATGAATTGATCAAATTTGATTTTATTTTTTGTCTCATAGTAACCCAGGTACTGCAAGCTGCTGGACCACATGTTACATTGTAAATTTTCCAGAACTCACTGTGCTTGGAAATCCTTCAACTCTCTTAAAGGTACAATACCCTTTACACATTCATAACCCCTTCTCTCTCAAAAAAGAACAATCATAATGAAAACACGGTCTCATTTGTTTTTCTATTCTTTCAACACATTACCATAACACACCGATAACCTAAATCTAAGTTCACCTTAACTTCTTCCCCTTATCCTATATGTAACATTGGATAATTTCAAATCTCGTCTCATCTTTATCAGTTAAATCTGTGAGAACACATCTGAGATTACATACTTACGACACGCTACGTGTACGATTTTTAAATTAAAAGTCTGTAACATAAGACTCCAATGAAATAGCCTTTAAAGCCTTCAAAAAATGTCAGCAGATTGGGGTCCGTGTACACAACCATCTCCAACACTCTGTTTGTGAGTACACATTAAAATGTTATAACTGTAATACCAAACTCAACAGTCCTTTCTCAATCGTGGAATATTTTCTCTGGTGAATGTTGAGCTTCTTTGAAAAGGACGATCCCATCTCATCACAGTGCAGCTCCAACTCCTATGCCACTCACATTGACGGCAACTTTGAAATGTTTTCAAGCATTTGGTGTAGCTGAAACTGATTTGGTGCTCAATATTTCTTTTTAATGGTCGAATGTCTCCTGGCATTGTTCTGTCATCCAATACTTTGTGTTTTTCTTCAGCAAGTCGGTAAACGGTGCTACTACACTGCTGACATTTGGAACAAACTTCCGATAGAATCCGATGACTCCGAAGGAGCGAAGCACCTTTTTTCTTCGAGGTTGGCCGTGGAAATTCCTCGGTTGCTTTTGTCTTTGCGTTCCATGGTATCAACCTTCCATGACAGATATTTTGTCCCTAGAACATCATGTCTGCTTTCACAAATTGTGTTTTGTTTAATTTTATCAGCAGTTTTGTTTCTCGTATTTGTTCAAAAAGCTCTGCCAACTGTACCAAGTGATCTTTCCAGGACTTAGTGAAGATCACGACATCGCCTAAACGGACTGCACAGTTTATTAATCAGGCTACAACTCTGTTCATGAGTCTTTGGAATGTGTTGGGTGTGTTTGTCATTCCAAAGGGCATCACTTTGAATTGATACAGACCATTTGCTGTTACAATTCAGAAATTTATTTCACTGTCTCTGATAAAGGTACCTGCCAGAAACCACGCATTAAATCCAACTTCGTGATGTAACTGACTTGTCCAACTTTCTCGATACAGTCCTCCAATGTCGGTATTGGATGTAAGTCTGATTTTGTAACAGTCTTGATCTTCCAATAATCCAAGCAAAATCATTGAGTCCCATCCGGTTTTGGAACTAAGATGATCGGCGAGCTCCACTCGCTCGGGCTTGGTTCAATGATGTCCTCATTGAGCATAACCTCCACCTCCTTCTGGACCTGTCTGGCTTTGAGGGATAAAGCCGATATGGATTGTTTTATCGGAACAGTACTCTCTACAACAACTTCATATACAATAGTGCCCACCATATGATTCTAACAGATGTCCTCATATTGCAATAACAAACCTTTCAACTGTGTTCTATGCTCCTGAGACAGATAGTTTACTAATCTACCCCACTGCTCAAGGACTTCTACGTTTTTGACATATTTTGAGGCACATCAAAATCCACGACATTTGGAATTGATTCTTCACTCTGTGGGGGAGTAAATAACACCTGTTTCTCCAATTCTTTCTCTCCTCTACTTTTCAGGAGGGGACCTGCACACTCATTTATAAGTCACATGAAGTGGTCTTCAAATGTGGGAATTGGCAACAGAGGTGCTAGTTTCATTACTGTCCGTGTCCTACCTACCATCTGGCATGAATGACATGTATGCCAAACGTTAACCACATCATTGTGCAGTCCAGGTCAATAAAAATGTTTTTGTCCCTTAGCCCGAGTCTTTCGTACCCCTCGGTGACCTCCTTCAGGTAGTTCATATCCTACCTGTAAAACTTCCTGTCTCTATGCTATCAGCAACACAATCTGGTGCACCTCAGCACATTTCTCCTCTGCACTAACCTGATGTGGTCTCTATTTCTGTCTTAAGGTCTATCTTTCAGATAATAACCCTCATGAATATCCTCTGCCTCCTTTTCAGAGTACACATCCACATATATATCTTTTATCGTCTTGTCTGTCTGTTTCAAGTCCTTTAGCCTTTCAGGACAAAACACCTCTGTCTGACCCACTGCCTGTTCAGGTTTTCCCTGCACCATTACGGCAAACAGGGTGTCCATTAACTGAATCTCAACTCCTTCATCTTTGTCTATAGTTTGTCCTTCGTGCTGTGACTTATAATAGTGGAATATGGTTACTGCACAGCCTGGGAAAATACCAGGATATTTCCGATTTAACACTTCCGTTTCTTTGTCTTCCTTGGGCTTCTCCACAACAAGCGATGTCACTCCCAACTTGGACCCTGCTAAACCGTTCCCAAGAACAAACTGCATTCCTGGATGTGACAGTCTGTCAAACTTTCCCGCTATAACTTCCCCAGTCTTGATTAGGCACTCCAACCTGATCTTACATTGGGAAATGCTAAATTTCTGTCCATCCTTCCCATAAATTAATGCATTCCCGGGTAACAGATCAGAAAGACTGCAAATTCATTCATCTCTTCCTATTATCGTCTGGTTAGATCATGTATCTCTGAAAATGGTAACTTCTTGCTCTTCTACACCCGTTAGTTCTGAGTAAACTTTACTCACAGACGCAAATTCTTTATAGAGATCAGGTACTAACTCCATACCCAGCCCCTGCCTTGGCTGTGCACTTTCCTGCAGCTCTTCGGTCTTGTTGGGGTTTCCTTTAAATCTTTCACTAATGCCACTGGCTTAGCTTCTTTTACCACATCTTTTCCCACAGTCCTTTTCTTAACAATCAGCACTGTGACCATACATTAACCTCCTTATGTTGGTGAAAACACCTTTTCCCAATGCCCTTCGGAAACCACCGGCACTGTAATTTTCTGTGTTCCACTCCATTACAGTGAAAACACCTGAGGCCTTTCACCTCCTTTTCACTCTCTTGGGCAGCTTCTTTAACCTGTGGTAAACTCATATGTTCTACTCTTTCTTTTATAGTGTAGCATCTCCCCTTCTCCCAAACTCTATCCCTCACAGGACAAAATTCTGGCTGGAAGCTTGTCTTATGCAGCAGCATGTATTCATCTATTAATTCTCCTGCCCTTCTCAATTTCTGAACTTTCTTTTCCTCCACATGAATTATTATCATCTCTGGAAGTGAGGTTTTAAACTCCTCCAGCAGAATAATCTCCCTTAGAGCTTCATAGGTCTTATTTTTAGATTTGATTAGATTACTTACAGTGTGGAAACAGGCCCTTCGGCCCAACAAGTCCACACCGCCCCGCCGAAGCGCAACCCACCCATACCCCTACATTTACCCCTTATCTAACACTACGGGCAATTTAGCATGGCCAATTCACCTGACCTGCACATTTTTGGACTGTGGGAGGAAACCGGAGCACCCGGAGAAAACCCACGCAGACACGGGGAGAACGTGCAAACTCCACACAGTTAGTCGCCTGAGGCAGGAATTGAACCCGGATCTCAACATAAGGCTGATCTTGTTCCTTCTTTATGTTTCTGAATTGCTATCTGTATGCTTCCAGTACCAATTCGTAAGCACATAAAATACCTTGTTTCACGTCTTCATAATCTCTTGACCCCTCAACTGGCAGGGCAGCAAATACCTCACTAACTGTGCCGACCAGCTTAGCCTGAACTACCATTACCCATACATCCTCTCACCACTCTACCTGCCTAGCCATTTTTAAAAAAGAAATAAAGAAGGCTTCAACATCTTTCTCATCAAAATGTGGCAGAATTTTGACATAGTTGTATACATCACTAATGTCCCTTTTACTCTCCAGCCTGTTCACTTGACTTTGCTTACTAAATCACAACTTATCAAGTTTAAATTCACTCTCCCTTTGCTCAGCTGAGAACCTTCTCCTCTCTTTTTAATCCCCTATCTCAAAAGCTTCTGACCTCCATGCAGAAGACTAGACTGTCTTCTCAGAGATGGAAGATGCCTCCTTGAGACATGGCACAAATCATCCGCTGTGCCTCCTTACCATCAGCAAACCACGTTAATGCAACACGCATGAAACATTAGCAATGGAGCCAGAAGGCACAGCATGGAACAGTCTGTTTGTGCATTCTCTGCTTCATTGGTTTGTAAGGTTACAGCATCGATGACAACCTCCTATTTCCGTTTAACAGTTTGGAGGGGCTGAATGGCCTCTTCTGTTCGTGTGTCAGTGTCTCGGGTGGCTGAATGTCCTCTTCCTCGTTCCAGGGAAGAGGCTTATTATTGGGTGACCCGTGGTAGCTGCTTACCTGCGTGCTGTGCTGACTAGATTCCTTATATTCCTGTGTAACATGAGACAAACAGGAGATTGGAAGAAACAGCAAGTCAGGTAGCATCAGGAGGTGAAGAAGTCAACAGTTCAAGTATACCCATTCTTCAGGATTGCAGGTGGGGGTAGGGGGAACTGCAGATAAAGAGGGAAAGGAGTGGTTGGGGTGTGGAGAGCAGAAGGATGGTGAGGTAGGGGATAGGTGGACACAAGTGGTGGGTGCAACGTGGTTTGTCGATGGGAGGGATGAATATAGTTGGGAACTAGAAGGTGGGGTCATTTGGTGGAATGGAAGGGAGGAGGCGGGGCTGGAATGGTTATTTAAAATTGGAGAACTCAATGTGGAGTCCTCCAGGTTGTAGGCTAACCAGGCAGAAGGTAAGATGTTGTTCGTCCAATTTGCGGTCTGACTCACTGTGGCAACAGAGGAAGCCAAGGAGGTCATGTTGGAAAGGAATTGGTAAGGGGAATTGAAATGGGTGGTGACTGGGAGCTCAGGCCAGCCCCTTTGGACCGGGCTGTGATGCTCGGTGAAATGTGCACTTAGTTTACGTTGCTCTCCCCGATGTAGACAAGACCACATCAGGAGAACCTACTGCAGTAAACTACGTTGAAGGAGAGGCAGGTGAACCTCTGTTTCCCCTGGAAGGACTGTTTGGGGCGCTGGATAGAGGTGAGGGAGGTGTCTGCCAGCAGGTGATGTATTTTATTTTTCATCTGCAAGTGTCAGTTGCCCATGGGGATCGACAGGTTTGGTGGGGAGTATGGCACGAAACAAAATTTGTGAAGGGATCAGTCCTTGTGGAAGATGTGCCAGGTAATGGGATCCAACCTAGTTTACTGTGTCTGCCATTCCTGATGTGGTCTTCTCTATATCGGGGAGACCAAATGCAAACTAAGAGGAATGGTTTGCTGAGCATCTCAGCTGGTCCTGTAAGGGCTGACCTGACCTCCCAGTCACTGCCTATTTCAATTACACCTACCAATCCCATTCCGACATGACATCATTGACCTCATCCATTGCCACAAAGAACCAAAGCACAAATTGGAGGAACAACGCTTCATATTCCACCTGTGTAGCCTACAGCCGGGGGTCTCAACACTGAGTTCTCCAATTTCTAGTAACCTCCCTTCCAATCCCCAGATCTCCTGCTTAGCCGCTCCTCTTTCCATTCCTCTGATCAACCCATCTTCCAACTGTCAACTGGATTCATTCTTCCCATTGGCCAACCCGGTGGTACCCTTTACCTGTGTTCGCCACCACAACACGCCGTCTCCTCCTATTTCCCCACCTCGCCTCATTATCAGTACACACCCTTGCCCCCACCCCCAGACATGAAGGAAGGTTATACCCAAGATGTGGACTTTTTCTCCTGATGCTGCCTGGCTTGTTGTGGTCTTCCAGTTTCCTGAATTCCAACATTTGTAGTTTTTTTTAAAAAATCTCTTCTTGTGTAATAGGTAAGAGAGAGTGAATGCGCTGTGCCTCTACTTATCCAATAGCTTCTATGGGCTGAATGGCATTCTCATATTTCTGTGAAACCAGCTTGAGATGCTGAATGAGCTCCTCATTTTTAGTCCTGTGGAAATGTTCAGGGTCCAGCAGTGCTGTTACATGAATGTTGCCTACACATTAACAGCATGAGCTTGAATGTTGTCCAGGTTTTGCTGTTTTATGCGATCTTTTCTGAGCATCCTCACTTTTGATCGAATGACGGAGAGTAAGACGTTGCTGAAGCAGCTGAAGATGTTTGTGCCGAGGAAGCTACCCTGAGGACCGCCAACAGAGATATCCAGGGACTGAGAGGATTGATCTCCATCAGCCACATGGTGCTCCAAATGGCCCAACAGCTTGGGATATTTACAACTGATTCCAATTAGATGCAATTTTATTCAGCCTCCTTGACATCTTGTTCAGTCATGTCCTTTCAGGGCCAGTCATTCTGACGCTGTGTTCATATCTTTTGATTTGGAGATGGGTGTTGGACTGGGGTGTACAAAATTAAATATCATGGTATTCAAACAGATGAAAGACTCAACAGACTATCAATTTTTCAATGTTATAATTTCATTTACATCACACTAAAGTTTTGCTCTAAATTCTGTGTGTACGATTGAGCCCTCCACCATCAACTAATGAAGGAGCGATGCTCCAAAAGCTAGTGTGCTTCCAATTAACCCTGTTGGACTATAACCTGGTGTTGTGAGATATTTAAGTTCATAGCTTTTGTTCATGTCAACGGCCAAGGTAAATGTGTGGGGACTGTTTCCTTCTCTCAGAGGGTAGTGACTGTTGGGACCTCTCTATCCCAGACAACTACAGCTCTGAATGTTTGAGGGAGCAGGGTGGTGTTAATGAATGTTGACACATCAGGGAGTTAAGGCTACAAAGAATTGGGCATGAAAGAGAAATTGCGGCCAAGAGAGATCAGCCCTGACCTTACTGAAGGAAGGACAGGCTTGACGGGCTATATAGCCTGGTATTATTACAATAAACCCTATAGCCCAGTCACTTTATTGCCTCTTCCATATCCCGTGGTACTTCAAGTAGCTGAATAGGTTGACATTGTTGCTGCATGATCTAAACTGGGTCTAGTTCTATAGATTGGAGGGGCTGATTGGTCTCTTCCTGTAAATGTATATCATGGTCCAGGGGCTGAGAAGCCACATCCTGTTCTGGTGGAACTGAAATCCATATACACCAGATCGACCACCCTTGGAGAATGTCATCACTGCAGATGCCGGTGATCAGAATTGAGAAGTGTGGCACTGGAAAAGCTCAGCTGGTCAGCCAGCATCCGAGAAGCAGGAATATCGATGTCTTGAACATTCCTGATGATAGAGTTGTGCCCAAAACGTCGATTCTCCGGTCCCTCGAATGCTACCTGACCTGCTGTGCTTTTCCACCACCACACGTTTAGATGTCAACCGGCCCGCCCTACTCAACCTTCCTGGTCACATCATCAAAGAACAGGCATGAACTTCCACTGACAAAGCCATTCTTACTATTACTAATGAAACCCTGTTTTCCCAATGCATATACATTTTATCCCTCAGAATCTTCTCAATTAATTTACCTAACACAGGTATTAAGCTTACTGGTCTATATTTCCCAGACTTTATTTTTCAGTCCTTCTTGCTTTCCTCCAGTCTTCTGGGATCTCACTTGTGGTAACTGATGATCAAAATTATCAGCCAGGGCCCCCGTAAGTTCTTCTCTAGCCCCTGCTCTGAGAAATATTTGTTGAGGACATCGCTCATCTCTTATGGTTCCCAACATACATATCCATTGAGGGGTCCTATTCTCTCTCTAGCTACTGCTTTTCCTTTAATATACTTAAAGCATCTCTTTGGATTCACCCTGATCTTCTCAGGCAAAGTTATCTCATACGCCCTTTTCTCCCTTCTGATTTCCTTCTTCAGTAAACTCCTGTATCCCCTGTACACCTTCAGGGATTCGCTTGATCCCAGCTGCCTCTACCTGAGCCACGCCTCCACATATCTTTTGGTAAAAGCCTAAACATCTCTTGTAATTCAGGGTACCTCATTCCTGTAAACTTTCCATTCACACTCACAGGAACATATAGATCGTAAGCTCCCACTTGCTGGAGGTCCCTTTGCTTGCAAACATACTACTCCAATCAACCCCTGCAAACTCCTGCCTGAGTCCATCAAAATTAACCTTGCCCCGATTTAGAACTAGAATCTGTGGACCAATTTCTTCCCTCTCCATAACTATTTTAAAATTAATAGATCTATGGTCACTGGTCCCAAAGTGCACATCTACTGTCACCTCACTCACCTGTCCTGACCTATTTCTTAAGAGTAGGACAAATATTGCTCCTTCCCGATTAGGACCCTCGACATTCTGCTTGGGGAAATTTTCCTGACGCACTTAATTGATTCCATCCCATCAAATCCCTTAATGCTCTGGCAGTGCAAGTCTGTGTTATAAAAAATATTAAAGCCCCCATTATGACAACCAAAATATTCCTGAAAGTCTCCGCAATATCTCTACATATTTTTGTTCCTGCAATTTCTGTTTACAATTTGGGGGCCTACCGTACAACCCCAATAATGTCACCATCCCCTTCTTATTTCTTAGTTCCACCCACAAAGCCTCATTGGATGATCCATCAGTTATTTTATCTCTGATCACCGCTGCGATACACCCTTTATTCAGAAATGCAACTCACCTCCTCCCGTTCCACAATCTCTGTTCCTTCGAATGCATTTGACCCTGGTACATTAAGCTGTCAGTCCTATCCATCCCTCAGCCATGTTTCTGTAATAGCTAAACTATCGAGCGCCGATAACCTATCCACACCCTGAATTCATCGGCCTTAACTGTCAGCTCTTTTGCTCTGAAATAAACACAATTTAATCCATGGGCATTTCTTGTTCCCTATCGTGGTCCAGCCTGATATGGCTCCTCAACGTACTATGTTTGATTACTGTATCTCCATCCAGCCTCTCACTTGCCTCCCTGCTGCTGAGGATTCCACCTCCTGCCAATCTTGTTTAAACACTCCCCTGTTGTACTAGCAAAACTGACTGCGAAGATATTGATTCCCCCTCAAGTGGATCTGTCACCAGTACCTCTTGAACAGGTCAACTCTGTCACAGAAAAGCTCCTAATGGTCTAAAAATATGAATCCCTCCCACCAATTCTTTAGTCATATATTTATCTTGATATCCTCCTATTCTTACCTTCACTAGCTCATGACACTGGAAGTAATCTGGAAATTATCACTACCGAGGTCTTGGTTTTTAACTTTTCTCCTAGTTCTCAGTTAATCATTCTATAGAAACACATTCCTATATCTAACCGTGTCATTTGTACCATCGTGCACAATGACTTCTGGCTGCTCACCCGCCCTCTTGAGAACATTCAGCAGCCACTCAGAAACATCCTGGATCCTGAAATCTGAGAGCCAACACAACATCCTAGTTTCCCGTTTGAGGCCACAGAATCTCCGATCTGTGCCCCCTAACAATCAAATCTCCTATCTCTAAGACCCTGTTTACCTTTATCCTTTCCTGCTGCCCCCCAGATCCAGCGCATCCATCTTGGCTACTGCTGCTTTCCCCTGAACAATCATTCCCTGACACCCAGCCCATCTCCCAACACACACAAAATCAGTATCCAGAATGGTATACTTGGTTTCGAGAGGAATAGCCACAGTGGATTCCTGCACTTTCTGCCTACTCCCTTCGCCATTCCTGGTGGTCGCCCAGATACTCTCTGCTTGGAACACGACAGGAAGCAAGGAAAGCCTGTTGGATTAAATTGCTTTAAATTAAATGGAACTGGGCTGACAGGTAACGCAGATGAACTCAGGGCGTGGATCTTTACATGAGACTGGAATATTATAGTCCTGACAGAAACATGGCTAAGGGAGGGACTTGGGTGTGATCACCTCACTAAAGCTTTTATCTATGAAGTGTTCCATATCTCGGATGATCCAGAATGCTCCTGAACACGGTCTCCCAGGAGCTGCAGCAGGGTGCACTGCCCACACGTGTAGTCATCGGGGATAATGGAAATCTCCCTGAGCTCCCACAAACCGCAGGAGGAACATACAACTGCCCTAACTGCCATCTCCACTGCTGTCAGACTAGCGTTAAAAAAGAGTTTATCTGAGCTTATCTTTACCTTTTGCTTATCTTTACCTTTTGCTGAACTGCTGCTCACCGATTTCTCTGGAACCAAAGCATTACTACCTATTCTTCCACTCACATTTAGGTTTGGTTAGGGTAGGATGGAGACACTACAGTGATGTATTGTTTGGGCCTTAAGCACTCCTAAACACCAGGCCCATGCTTGGACATGGGGGGTGGGGGTGGGGTTGTCTTGCTGAGGTCTTCCTCCTAGTAGTGGTGACTGCGCTGATGCAAATATTCACCCTGACAGCCCATCCGCGTTGGCGCAGTCCTCTGGTTTTTTCGGTCTCCTAGTACTGCATTTATGAATTCCTTGTAACTACTGATTGTATTCGAAACTGTGTCTCACTCCGGAGTGAGAGATGTTGATATTCCACTAAGTACAGTCTATTAAAAAAGGTTTGCCAATGGACATACGAGCGACAGTATGTCCACCCGCTCTCTGACTCTGCGTTTACTTTCAATTAGGGTACATTTATTCTGATAACATTCCATTTCATTTTCCTGCGTTTTCCCTGTAATCCTTTTTTAAAAATCTGTGGATCTCAGCCTTGAAGATATTTAGTGATCATTTCTTAACAGCCTTCACAATTTTCTGCAATTGTTTCCCTCCCACTGATGTGAGACATAGTGGTCTTTCATCCCATGGCTTTTTTTTTTCTAGCACTCTGTGTGGAAGTTGAACCTACATTAGATGTTGTTCTGTTTGATCACACCACCTCGCTGGCCAAAGGCAAAACAAAATAAAGCACAAAATGTAAGAGCCTGTAATCTCCTCCCTCATCTTCCACATCAGTCTAAGAGACAGTTCATCCAGATCTAGAGATTTTCCCACTTTTTATCCTGCATCAACTTCCAATTATTCCTCAGCTTCTATCAGGAACTGCTTCTCCAAAGTGAAGACCAATATGCAGTACGTGTTTGACATTCTCAGGTTCTATGCACAGTTTGCCTCCTCGGTCCCTAATACTCCCTATTCTTTCTCTTGTTACCCTCTTACCCTTAATAAACCGATAGAATGTCTTTGAATTCTTGATAATATTGCCCATTAATGTTTTTATCACCCCGCTTTTTGCTCTTCTACTTACTTTCTTGAATTTAGCCCAACACGTTCTCTACTCTTCTGGGACCTCCATTGACCTGCTCACTTTATGCGTGCTTTAAGCTTCTCTTTCATTTTTAATTCTGTTCTGAATATTTGTAGACATTCCATACTTTCTGGGCTTGTTTTCCTCATTTTTATCTTTATTGTAACATGTTGTGGTGCCACCTTCATCAATTCCATTTTGAGCATGTGATCCCCACCACCCCCACGCTGTTCTGCTCAAGTTTCACCCAGAAGTAATTATACGGTGGCCAGACCCTGTCTTTCTTTTGATAAGATCTGCCTCTATCATCCAAATTATTTTTATTTTTCAAGCCTTTTTTCTTTTGGTCTTTTCCTTAATAAGCTAAAAATGCTTGAGTCATGGTCACTGATCCTGAAATGCTCAGCCAATCCTGCCTGCAACACCTGACTGGCTTCATTCCACAGTGAGGCTCGGCATAGCCCCACCCATTGTTGTATCTGCTACATGTTTATATGAGGAGCTCTCTGGAATAAATGTCAAGACATTTTTGCCCTCTTAAAAATAATTATCGCTGCCCTAATCAATGTTTGTAATTGAAATGCCTGAATATAATGATCCTATTATTGCATTGACACACCTCAGCGAATTGGTTATGTACCTGCCCCTGTATTTTATTTTATCTGGGGGCCTATAATATGTCCCCAGTAGTGTGTCTGTCATTGATTTGAACCTAATTCCAACCCACAAACCGTCATTTGAATGCCCTTCCAAGATATCATCCTTCCTTACTGCAGTCTTTGACTCCATAATTAATAAGGCAACACCACCTTGTCTTTTACCCCTCTCCTCTGCTGCCTATAGTTCTTGTACCACAGAATATCGAGTTGTCAGCTCTGACCTCTCTCAAACGCATCTACGTGATGGCAAAAATATCCACTTCCCCATGTCACCTTGTTCTCTTATCAAATCTGAAGATCTGATAATATTACCAGCATCATGGTAAAGGACATCCAGCCTGGAATATAGCACCTGGAATATTTCGTACCTCGGAGTTCTTCAGCCATTTACTTTTTGTTATCAAGTTGCCTTTCCATGAACTAAAAATGTAACTCTGGGACTGAATGAATAATCGTTGATTTGCAATTTATTGTTAATTAACGTCTTAATCAAATACAACGTTCCAGAACTGAACAGTCAGCTTCAAATAGAATGAATTCCTGCTGATTAATTCCCTGCTCAGTGTGCAGCGGGATCAGCCCTCAGTAATGGAGAAAGTAAGGACTGCAGATGCTGGAGATCAGGGTCGAAAAGTGTGGTGCTGGTAAAGCACAACGAGTCAAGCAGCATCCGAGGAGCAGGAGAGTGAAAGCTTTGGGCATAAGCCCTTCATCAGGATGGCATTGGTGTGTTCAATTTTATTTTCCATTCCATGATTCGTGGAATATTTGGAATTGTACTTGCTCAGGAGGGCAGCACTGTATATAGCCCTGAAATGGAAAGCAGTCAATCAGTGGTTGGACAGGGAGTAGATAAAGTGAGGTGAAGTACAGAATGAGTGAAGTCCAAACAGAAGGATAGATAAGTCCCCTGGACCATACAGGAAGCATTCGAGGTTACCAGAGGAACTGAGGGAAGAGATTGCTGCACCTTTGGCGATGATCTTTGTGTCCCCAGTGTCCAATGAAGTACTGCATGATGATCGGATGGTGGCAAAAGTTATTCCCTTGCTCAGGAAAGGCAATAGGGATAATCCTGCGAAATACAGGCCAGTCAATCTTACTTCTGTTTTGGGCAAATTATTGGAAAGGATTCTGAGAGACAGAATTTATGATTACTTGGAAAATCATAGTTTGATTAGAGGTCGTCAGCATGGCTTTTTGACGGGCACGTAATGCCTCACACAACTTATTGAATTCTTTCAGGATGGGATCAAACACATTGATGAAAGTAGAGCAGTGGATGTGATGTACATGGATTTCAGCAAGGTTACCATAAAATCGGCTCATTCAGAAAATAAGGAGGCATGGGATACAGGGAAATAGGGAAATCTGTCTGTGTGGATACAAAATTGTCTGGCCTGTAGAAGACTGATGGTGGTAGAACATGGAAAGTTTTCAGCCTGGAGCTTGGTGACCAGTGGCGTTCTTCAGGAATCAGTTCTGGGACTGTTGTTCTTTGTGATTTTTACAAATGACTTGGATGATAAAGTGAAAGGGTGCGTTAGTAAGTTTTACGATGTAACAAAAATGTTGGAGTTATGGAGAGTGTGGAGGGCTGTTGTAGGTTGTAATTGGACATTGACAGGATGCAGAACTGGGCTGGTAAATGACAGATGGAGTTCAACCTGGATAAGTGTGAAGTGACTCATTTTGGAAGGTTGAAATTGAATGCACAATACAGGGTTAAAGGCAGGATTATTGGCTGTGTGGAGGACCATAGGGATGGTGTGTTCCATATCATAGGACGCTCAATGTTGTCACCCAAGCTGATAAGGTTATTAAGATGGATGGTGTTTTCATGAGCCAGGGATTGAGTTTAAGAGCCGCAAGTTTATGCTGCAACGCCAAAAAGGTCTGGTGAGACTGCACCTCGTATATTGTGTTCAGTTCTAGTTGTCGCATGACTGGAATGACATTGATGCGTTGGAGAGGATGCCGGGGAGATTTACCAGGATGCTGCCTGGACTGGAGGGCATGTCTTACAAAGAAAAGATGAGGGAGCTAGGGCTTTCTCCTTGGAGCAATAAAGAATGAGAGGTGACATGATAGAGGTGTATAAAATGATGAGAGGCATTGGTAGAATGGGTTGCCAGAGACTTTCTCGCAGGGTGGAAATGGCTATCTCGAGTGAGCATAATTTTAAGGTGATCGGAAGAAGGTTTGAGGAGATGTCAGAGGTAGGTTCTTTACACAGAGAGTGGTGTGTTCTTGGAATGCACTGCCAGCAGCGTTAGTAGAGTCGCCTGCATTAGGGGATATTTAAGTGAGTATTGGATAGGCACATGAAGGGTATGTCAGTTATTCTGATCTTCGAGTAGGATAAAAGTTCAGCAGGACGTCAAGGGTCGAAGGGTCTCCACTGTCCTGTACTGCTCTGTGTTTTATGTTCACCCAGTCTGTGGATTCTTATCAATTGCTAAATGTGTGAGAGAGTGGTGGGTATGAGATTAGGAACCTGGGGAGGGGCGTTAGCCCAAAACTTCCAGTGATGTTGTCCATTGTTCCATTCACCTGAATGCCAGTCTGTGTGGTGTCCTACACCAGGCAGGCTCCGCTAACTTCAGTTATTAACGTGATTCTTGACTTGTCATTTACTGCTGTTTTATTCAGGTACAATTTGTTGGGTGACCCATGTATTCATCAGATGTTTACTATGTTTCGTGAATTGGGCAAAAGTAAGATGTCAACTATGATTTTTCAACTGTACTATAATCTCTGAAAAGCATTAGGTTGATTCTTTATTTATGGAACAAAAATATAGCCTCCTGTCATGATTTTCTAACACAGAAATAAAGAATGTGCATTTTATTTTGTATCGAACAAACAACATGGATGTAACTCTTTTGGCGATCAGAATTACATACACAATGTCAGGATTCAAAATAATGCATTGTCACTCCAACATTTTGAAAGTGGTTGGATTCTGAATGATTACATGTTTAGGGTGAGCAAATGGTTGAACAATCAAATAGAATTTGCGTTCTTATACATTTATATATAATCAATTTGTTTAATTTCTCACTGAAATGTACAAGCTTCAGCCATTTGCCAGCGAATTAAAAATGGCCATAATCAAAAATGGACTGTGAATATTAACCTAAATAAATGATTTGTGCTATCAAATTTTAGTGAACAATAATTTGAAAACTTTTAGTTTTTAGAAAGAATGTTATTTAATATGAAATGTAGACAGTAAACAAAAAACGATGAACATATTATCGTGTGAGAGAAAAGTCAGACCTTTTCAAAGAGGTTTGTGCCAAAGCGATGACAGATTTGTTTTAGCAATAGGAATACAACAATTAATATATTCGTGTTCTGAGCAATAATTAGACTACAAAATGAGGCTGGTCTTGTAATACTTGCATTTTAAATGCTTATGCTGCACTAAAATAATCAGATATTTGTGAGCATTTTCAATGGGAAATAATCTGATACTGACTTTTATTCTAATCAGACACATGATAGAGTGCAAAACTTTAAAGTACAGGAGGAGGCCATTGGCCACTGTGTGTACATCAGCTCCAGGAACGTCTCCCAAGCCCACCCCCCCCCCCCCCCCCCCGCCATTTGCCAACTCTATCGCTGCAGCCTGTTGAATTGATAATTTCAAATGCATTACCAGTTCTCTTTTTAATCTTCATCCACAACTCTCCCAGGCAGTTCCATTCCAAATCCTAACAAGCCTCTCAATAAAGAAGTTTTTCCTTTTCTCACTCCTGGCTCTTTTGCTGACAAGTTAAAAAATTAGAACTGCTTGATGCTGTAATGCAAACTTACGGAAACAGAGTATTCCTGTTTTACTCTTCAACTTTTTTTCATACTTTTGAGCACCGCAATATGTTCACACATTTATCTGTTTTCCCCCAGGAAGAATAAGCCTTGCAAGCACTGTAACAGGCACTACATCGGAAAAACAGGCAGAAAACTAGCCATCTGGATACATGAGCAACAACTAGCCAGAAAAATGACATGACCCACTATTACCAGCATCGTTACATACAGATGAGGAAGTACACCATTTCGACTGGGTCTGAACTTCAATCTAGGACAAGCCAAACATAGACATGCACGAGAATTCCTAGAAAAAATTCCTGATGAAGGGCTTTTGCCCGAAATGTCTATTTTACTGCTCCTCGGATGCTGCCTGAACTGCTGTGCTCTTCCAGTACCACTAATCCAGAATTGCTAGAAGCATAGCATTCCAAACGGAAATCAATCAACAAACAAATAGATTTTGATTCCACCTAACACTCTCTGAGAAAAAGAACCGGACATAAAATCACCAATACTGGAAATTACATCACTGACTCAAGGAAACCTAAACACGTAAATAGCAAGTGGGACATAATACCAGCACTTCAGCAGAGGCTCACTGATAATGTTCCCTAGTACAGTGATGAACCATCTGAAAATGAACTCTCCAACTCAGCGAGCAAACTGACATCCAGAAGAAGCGCAATTTCTCTCATTCTCCCTTTAACTAAATCCTTCATTCCAGTTATCGTTCCAGTTATTTATATTCTTCTGCAAAGTAATGTGGTGTCTGTCTCTGTGTGTGTGAGAGAATGTGTGTGTGCGTGAGAGAGACAGCAAGAGAGAGAGAGAGACAGAGAGAGAAAACAATCATCTGTAATCTCTGGATTACTTTCCGAGCCATGTGGAAAAGAGGGAAGGATGAGGAACACAGTATAGCTTAACATGTTGTTAAAAACCTCGTTCAGGGTTAATGGTTTCAGATTTTTGGATCATGGAGATCTCTTCCAGGACAGGTGGGACCTGTATAAAAAAGACAGGTTGCATCTTAACTGGACAAGCACCAACATCCTTGTGGGGAGGTTTGCGAGTGCAAGTTAGATGGATTTGAATAAACCAGGAGGGTGAGAACCAAACAGCAGATCAGGAACTGAGCAGAAGGTAGAGATGATTAGGACATCAGGCATGGCCAGTCTAATGACCATGCCGAGAGAAGGAATCAAATCAGTCCAAAATGTGAGTTGGGAGTTGGAATAAATGATCGTGATGAGGCACAGGTTTTTCAGGAATTAACAAATAAGGATAGAGAGTGTGGGGGATGTGAGAGAGTGAGGAGTATGGGATAATGGAGACAGTGAACAAGAAAATATTCAAGGGGAAAGAGGTTGAGGTGGAGTGAGTTGAGGAATTCTGTGATAAACAACTGGCAGCAAAACTCAGGAAAACTTGTTTGTCAAAGTGAATACCTGGGAAAGAATTTATTATGCTTCAGAGAAATAGCAATCTTATTGCTAGAGGTCTGTATTATAATGAAGGGAAAGCTGTGTTCATGTCATGGCTGTCGCTATAATAATGGTGGCAAACAGCTAGAATAATATTGGTGCTATTATGGGACAATGCTTGCACTGAGCATATGAATTACCCTGAATGTTCCCTGAGATGGCTGGGCTGCCTTTGGCTGAGTAAGTGCTGAAGCTCCATGAGATGATGCTGTTTTGTGATGTAGCCACTTACTGAGTTCAGTCAAAGGAACAAAGCAGCAACTATCATTGTTTATTGCTTCAGAATATATCAGAGTGTCCATGGCTGCCACTGCACACAATCATGCAATGAAAACCAGGCCTAACACGCCTGTGCCAGCAAGTGCATATCCAAAGGCTTTTTCAACGTTTGTGAGGTTACCTGCCTCAACCACTCTACTAGATAATGCATTCCAGATTCATACCACCCTCTCAGTTCGAAACACATTCCACAAATTCTCTCTCAATCCCCTGCCTTTCACTTTAAAAGTATGTCCCTTTGTTTTTGATCATTTGACCGAGGAACACAACTGCTGTCTGTTCATCCTCTCCATACCCCATATGTTCTTGTACATCTGAACTAGGTTCCCTCCTCAACCTTCCCTGCTGCAAAGAAAGAAACGAGCAAATTTAGCCCTCCTCTTTCATACTCACTTGTCTTGTTACTTCTGACTTTCATCTTCCCAATTTATCGGTGTTAAATTTCATTGACCGTTGATCTAGCTATCTGAATAATCTGTTTATATCCTCTTGTAGCCTAACATTTTACTCCTGGCTGTGATCCACCCAGCTTATTTTTGTGTCATCCACAACATTGATCATAATTCCACTGCTCCCCACCTTCCACATTCTCACAATCGTCATTTCTGAATATCGCAAACAAATTGTGATTTCCTTCCTGTTCTCCAAATGTTATTCAGAGGATGATTTGACAATTCCAGTCTCTTGCCTTTCCTATTTTGGTGAATTTATGAGTGATGTAGGTAACATATTTTATGAGGGAGTTTCGATAAATAGTAGTTTCGACACAGAGTTGAATTCACCTTTTACACTCTGTCCCTCTGCATATTTTATTTCTAAACCTTCTAAATAATTTCGGAAAAAAGTGCGTTTTGGCACCTTGCGCTGGAACATTAGTATTTTGCGTGGCACTGTTCTTTCTAACATTCCCTACAATAGCCAAAGCTGAAGAAATGTTTCATCTGCAGGATGGACATGGACTCATTCATTGTTTGTTTAAATCAGCGAGTGTGATGAGGATAAATGTTCAATTAAGTTCTATGTTGGGGCAAACTGCAGAAGATCAAATCATATTCTCATGTCTACCTTGAATTGGAAGCAAATACATACTGTGAAAAAAAATCAAAAATGTTGAAACACCACAGTAGGGGAGAAAAAAACATGTTGTCTGCTGTTGATGAAGATATCGAAATATACAGTACATGTACAACGTGTACAAGAATCAAGTTATAGAAGGAAAAGTACAAGAAATCCTTACTTAATTTGAATGGAATCCAGATCCCGATTTTCTTGAACAGTGATTTTTTTTCTCATCCAATCTCACTTCCTCGAAAACAAGCTTTTCACTGTCACTAAAATTTCATCTGCCATTCGTCCTCCGCGGTCCTACTCTTTTCTTACACTCCTATTTCGTTTGCACTGCCCCTTCTGCTGCTACATACTCTTCCACTGATAATCTCCCTTAACACTCTTCTTCTGCCACTCCCACTGTAAGTTACACAAATTCCCCAGTTACTCCCACTTTTTCTGGCCATCCCTTCCCCTTTTTGCTTTCCAACTGGGATGATGGGAGCCACTGGCTTCTATGCTGCTATTTGTCATCAGTCAATGATGAGATTGAGATGATCAATGACCAATAGGAACAGACAATAGTGCATTTCTGTCATTGTCTGATGCACCGTGCACAGGCTAGTTTTGTTCCCCATGGTACAGAGTGGAGTGTCTTGTTATCTCTTAACAGCACTTAGCCAAATGGCCTCATCACAAATAGGATAAACCTCTCCTCAGAATCAGAAGTCAATGCATCAGTTTTCCCTTAAACATTGTGAGTAGAGTGCGCACATTGCTCAATCAGGCCGTGTACTGTCCTTTTGTTCTTTATTCATTTAACTAATTTTCCAATGTCAGTTGAGGTGAGGTCAGAGTAACTTGCGTTGCATTAAATTAGTATTTGACTCTTGTGACATCAGGGATCCTGAGGAAACTGTGGTCACTGGGAATCGCAGGAAATTCAGCGCTGGTAATTTCCTCACAGAAGAATGACACTTTCCCCAGAGTTATTGGGAATGACAAATAAACTCTGCCCTTGCTAGTGCCTTCCAAAACCATGGATAAATTTGTCTTTATAAAAACATCAAGACATATTATATTTTCACAGGTTGATCGAAAGTCTCCGAAAAGTAAGATCTTGCTGCTTGAGTGTCACTTCAGTGAAATCAGGAAGTTACAGTAAGATTACCTTCCCAATTATTTTCAATCAGTTAATTTCTGAGGACTGATCGAACGATTTCAGTGCTACTGAGTTCAACAGTTTCTCTGTCCAGCAGTATCGCATCACATTAACTCAAGGCTGCGCCACTCCACAATTCTAATTTATTCATCGGCTCATTCGCCGTACTGACCAGATGTACCGGGCACACAATTTGCAACAACGTGGAGATGCCCTTGACCCTCTGGAACCTTCCTGACATCACATACCCTGCCTCTGACTCCATCCCCTCCTCCAATTCCACCTCCTGTCGTTTATTCACCATCCCTACTGAACTTTCACTCTCTGATGCTGAATGTTCTGTTCTAATCAAATGTCTGAAATTTACCTCTCTGCCCCCACTTTAATGAATTTTAGGCATGACATTTAGTTGAGCTCTTCCGCTGTCTTCGCCTCAATGCACATTTCTTTCAGCAAGATTCCTCTCCCTGCCCCATAGACCCCGTTACCCAGTTGCAACACTCTCCCTCCTCCTGGAATCACCCCTCCTTCTAGTCTTTACCTGAACTAAATCGGTTCATTGAGAAATCTCAACATGACATTGGTTGTCTTAATTATTCTGCACTCCCCTCACCAAATCCAACCTATCACTGCCCGAACAGCCGACACTCCATGTGCTTAGATCCAACCATAACTGTGTTATTCAACCTGTGCCGATAAGGGTGATGCTGCTGTAGCCTGGTGGACTGACCTCGACATTGCAGAGTTTGAACGCCCACTCTCAGATACCTCCTCTAATCTCCCCTGGACCATGACCCTACCATGGCACATCAAACCATTATATCAACTATGATAACTTGACCACCTTTCATCTGGAGATTCCTGCCCCATTCGCCCCCTTCCCCCTAACTGCCCCCGAGCTGATGGTCCTCTGATAGCAGATCTCGCTTCTATCTCCTTACAAAAATTCACAAACAGAGCTACCAGGACATACCCATTGCTTCAGCCTGCACTTGCCGCACAGAGGAACTGCATGGATACACACGTGGGCCCCAGTTATGTCTGTTCTTTTCTTGGAGTACATCGACTATTCACTGTTCCTGTTCTATTCTAGCACCCACCCACAACTCTTTCTCCGATACACAGATGATATCATCGCTGCGACTTTTATCTCTTGTCTGGAATTGGAAAGGTTCATTGATTTCGCTTGGAATTTGAAGCCCTCCATCACTTTCACCTGGTCTCTCTTTGACTACTCCCTTCCTTTCCTCAACATCTCTGCTTCCATTTCTGTGGATAGACAAGCCACTGATATCCAGTATTAACACACCGACTCCCACAGCTTCCTGGAGAATATGTCCTCACATCTGGTTTCCTGTTGTAGACTCAATTCCATTCCCCCAGTTCCTCAATCTCCACCGCATTGCTTCTGATGATACTAAATTCAACAAGGTAGCCTTTGAAATGTCCACCTTGTTCCTCAATCAAAGGATTCCCCATCATTGTTGTCAACAGGGTCCTCAACCGAGTCTGACCCATCTCCTGCACTTCTAGCCTGCCCCTCCCCTTCTCTCTCGCAACAGAGTTTCCCTACTATCTCAGCCGCATTCACTTGCAGATGATCATCAGCCTGCATTTCCCCCACCTCTAGCGAGATGCCCCCACCTGCACATATTCACCTCTCCTCCATTGTCCACCCTCTGGAGGAATCATTCCCTCCAGGATACACTGGTCTACTCTTTATTCACTCCCACCACAGGTCCACTTCACTTTCCCCTGCTGGAGGTGTCACACTTTCCCATTTACCTCCCTCCTCATCAGTATCAAAGGGCCCAGCCATAAATTCCATGTGAAGCAGCCCCTTACCAACGTTTCCCACAATCCAGTCAACTGCATGCGCTGCTCACAATGTGGTCTCGTCTACATTGGGGAAATGAAGGGTAGACTGGGTGACCTCTTCACAGAACATCCAAGTTGTACCGCTGCAAAACACCCTGAGCTTTCTGTTGCCTGCCAGTTTAACAGTCCGTCCTGTTCCCTGACCAATTTCTCTGTGTCAGGCTTGCTGCAGTGTTCCAGGCAAGTTCAGCGCAAGCTGGAAGAACAACACCTCATTTTCCATGTGCGGACCTTGCAGCCCTTTAGATTCAAAATCAAGTTCAATAATTTTCGGGCCTGAACTCCCCAATGTCCTAGCCCCCTATCCATACACCAGGCCGAGTTGTCACATAGCCTTCTATTACTCACACCCTATTGTTAGCTACTAACAGTCTCCATTAAGAGCTATCCAGTCTCTTCTGCATATAAACCAACATTTTCCGTGTTACCGTCAGTTCTGAGGAAGGGGCACTGGACCTGAAACGTTAACTCTGATTTCTTTGCACAGATGATGCCTGACCTGCTGAGCTTTTACAGCAACTTCAGTTTTGTTTCAACATTTTCATCGCAAGTTCTCACAATGCAATACGTCATCGATATTTAGAGCCCTGTCAAACATTGGAACTTTGTAATTTCTCATTTAATGTCCATAACAAATTATTCGAGATTCATCTGAGATAACAACTTTGCTGTTGTCATTCAGATCAGACACTTTGCCACAGTTCAGAAAGAAGAAAGAAATCAAAAGAGCTGGTGCGAAACTCAGTCGATCTGGCAACATCTGAGCAGAGATGCAAAAAAAATTCCCTTTGATTCTAATAGGACTTTTCAGAACAGTGTCACATCATATTACATATGTTAATTCTGTTGCTCTCTGCAGATACTTCCTCATATTTTTCATTTCTCCAGCATTTTCTGTTTATTTTTCATGTTTCCATTATCTCTATATTTCATGTTTCTTGACAGGTCTACATGTTGACCTTGGTAATATTTGGACAATGTGGTCCTTTCATGTTTCTATTACAGTTGGTGTGTCTGTGACACCTGAATTACAGCCGAAATCTGTTTCTTCTTTAAGATAGAAAGTAAAAAGAAAATCTGAACATCTTGTAAATCTCAGGAAATATATTTTGTTTGAAAATACATTTTAGATGCAGTTGAACTTCATGAAATAATAGGGATAGGTTTTTGATGATGGAACACTCCGTGTCCTTCATTGAACTAGCTTGTCTCCCCAATCTCCAAAAGCTTTCAATGCATAACATAGAATTATTAAAACAAAGGTGGTGAAACCTCAGCCCATTGTCTCTTCCAGTTTGGAATGAGCGATATCTCTACTATTATTCTCCTGTATTGTCCCCGTAGCCCTGCGCATTTTGTTATTAGTATGAGCTTTTAATTGTAAGCATCCTGCCAGATATGAACAATATGATCAATCTCACACAAAAACAGACGTTGGAAGGAAAGCTCAGCAAGTCTGGCTGTATCTGTGAAGAGAAATCAAATTTAATCCTTCAGGTGTGGTGACCCTACTCCCAATGATTAAATTGTGTGTATACTAAATATAGTTCACTTTATCACATTTAAAATTATTCTGTTCAGTTCACATTGTCATTCAGCATTGCATCTTCCAAACGTTGGCTCGTTCCTTGTTGTGAACTATATTTAATTCTATCTGACGTTAAGAGTGATGATGACTGGGGAATATCATTGTACTGCCCATGCAGTCTCCACAGCCGCTGTCCCATTCCGCCCGATCTCCCAGCATAAAAAATACTGCTTTACAGCAAATAAACCTGCATTAAGATGTTTGTCAATTTTTATATAAATTAATTACTGAAGCATATGTTGTACGGAAGGTCCAACGTTTCTGTATTAGAGCAGTGACAGGAACATTCAGAGAAGTCCACACTTCCTGTCTAGGATGTAGATGGATTCATCATCGTCATTTGGCACTTAATTCCAAATTTAAAGTGACTGTCGATAAAGGTCTAAACCCAGTAGGAATATACATTAGAGGGAAATCCGGAGGCCATAAAAGGGACATGAGATAGTTCTGGCAAATAGGGTTACGGAGAATCCAAAGGGACTCTACACATACATTAAGGACAAAAGAATAACTCAGGAGAGTTTTGGGCCACTTAAAGATCAGCAAGGTTGCCGATGTGCAAAACTGCAGGAGATGGAGGCGATACTAAACAAGCATCGTGCGTCAGTATTGGCTGGGCAGAAAGATATGCAAGCTAAAGAACTTTGGAAATAAATCTTGACATGTTGAAAAGTGCCTGTATTACAGAGAAGGAGATGCTGGAGTTCGTAAACCCGTTAAGTTGGGAAAATCTTCAGCACCTGATCAGATGGACCCGAGAACTCTGTGGGAAGCGAGTGAAGTGAATGCTGGGCCCCTTGCTGAGATATTTGTACCGTCAATTGTCACAGATGAGGTACCAGAAGATAGGAGGCTTGTGAACTTGATGCGATTATTGACAATGTTTAAGAAGGATGGTAAGGAAAAGCTAGTGAGCCAGATTCAGTGGAGGGCAAGTTGTTGGTGAGGATTATGAGGCACAAGGTTTGCCTGGATTTTGAAAAGCAAGGACTCATAAGTGATAGGCCACATGGATTGAAGCACTAAATTGACTGAGTATGTTTCAAGAAGTGACTAAGAGGCAGAGGTGTATATTGTTGGTATGGACTTCAGTAAGGTATTTGCCAACTTCCTGCATGGTAGATTGGTTAACAAGTTTAGTTCATATGGAATACAGAATTAGCCCGAAGGCAGGAGACAGAGGGTGGTGGTAAAGGATTGTTTTTCGAAAAGGAGGGTTGTTACCGTTGGTGTACCACAAGGGTTAGTGCTGGCTCCACTGCTTTTCACTATTCACATAAATCATTTGGATGTGATCATTGCAGCAACAGTTGCTAAGTTTGCAGATGAAACCAAAAATGATGGTGCAGTGGACAGCAAAGAAGGTTTACCTCAGAGTACAATGGAATCTTGATCAGATGGGCAGATGGGCTGACAATTGGCAGGTGGTTTTTAATCTAGACAAATGGGAGGTGCTGCATGTTGGAAATGCAAATCAGGGCAGGGCATGTACACTTCATGCTAACGTCCTGGGGAGTGTTGCTGAACAAAGAGACCTTAGAATGCAGGTTCATAATTTCTTGAAAGTAGAGTCGCAGTTAGGTAGGATTGTGAAGAAGGCATTTGGTATGCTTGCCTTTATTGGCCAGTGCTTTGACTATATGAATTGGGTGGTCATGTTGTTGCTGTACAGCACATTACTTTGGCCACTTTTGGTGTACTGCATTCAATTCTGGTCTCCTTCCTTTTGGAAATATATTGTGAAAGTTGAAGGGAGTCAGTAAAGATTTACAAGGATGTTGCCAGGATTGGATCTATAGGGAGAGTTCGAGTAGATTGGGTTCTCACAAACTTTGATGATTGGGTTATTTTATTCCTGTAGCGTGAGGAGCATTTATAGTGTGCATAGCTAAGGTCTTTTTCCCCAAAACTAGAGGGCATGGATTTCCGATGAGAGGGAAAAGATTTTAAAAAAGACCTAAGGAGCAACTTTTTCCCACAGAGGGTGGTGCATGCGTGGAATGAGCTGCCAGAGGAGATGGTGGAGGATTTTTACAATTATAACATGTAAATGATATCTGGATGGGTACATGAAGAGGAAGGGTTTACATCAATATTGGCCAAATGCGATTAGTTTAATTTAGGATATCCCATCAGCATGGACGAGTTAGACTGAAGCATTTTATTCTGTGCTGTACATCTCCGAGACTCTGACTCTATCTGACCTTGCACCAATATCGTATTAATTCATCATTCCCGGACATGCTAACCTATGTTGCTAGATATGAACGAAATGTCTTCATTTCAGCATTCTGAAACCTGCAAACACATCCTTCCATAACACTGACTCAGAGTCTCTCTCCCTCTGTCTATTGCCCAAATCCCTCCCATTTGTTGGTGTTGAAACTGCTTCCCCACCATCTAGTTTTAACTGTCCAGTTTCAATGTGAATAACTGTCCTATATCTTTTCCTGCCCTTGAATGTTGCTCACTCAAGAGCATCAGCTTCCAACACTAAGAAGCTGTGAAACAGTGTTCAAAAAAGCATTGCTTGCGTTTTCGTTGACTTCCCAGTGTCCTGCCCTGTACTCCATGTTGGATATTGGGGTTTTAACAGTTTCGAGGCACACCTTTGTAACTTGCTCTGTTCCTATTCGTTGAACGCCTGTGTTAATCACTATCGGCTGATCATGTGCTCAGTAACATGAGGAATCCTCACAACTGTTAGTGATTCAGACCAGCCTTCTCATTTGCCTTTGACTGACATTTAACTTAACTCTAGTTTTTGTACGTTCGGGGATTGTTTTCTGGAGGCTGTGTTTTAAGCTGCTGTGGAAATTCAGGAAGACCAGAGGCTTTGGTGACCCAACTCTGGATGAAGCATGGTGACTGTAGTTACAGTATCTGGATCTGCAACATGACCAACAAATGGATCAGAGACTGCAGAGAGGGAAATCTCTGTAAACTGGAATGGGTGAATTACAATCAGATCAGCCATGGTTTTGAAGAATGTTGGAGCAGGATTGAATGGCTCGTTCATGCAAATTATTCAGATATTTCTGTTAGTACCAAGCCAATTCCTCTTCTCTTCCAGTGTCTCACAGTGGTGGACAGTGAGTCACCTCCTCCTGTTCCTGGGGAACAGAAATCTGGGCCTCACTGGCTTCCAGATTTCCCTGTATCGCAGTCTCGAGCAGTTGAGTGACTGCCTCCTGTTCCTGTGTCCCAGTCACGAACAGTTGAGTGACTGCCTCCTGTTCCTGTATCCCAGTCTCGAGCAGTTGAATGACTCCCTCCTGTTCCTGTGTCCCAGTCCCGAGCAGTTGAGTGACTCCTCCTGTGCCTGTGTTCCAGTCTGGAACAGTTGAAAGACTGCCTCCTGTTCCTCTGCCCAGAATCGAGCAGTTGAGTGACTACCTCCTGTTTCTCCCTGTTCCTGAGCAGCAGTTTGAATGCTCTGAATGATGTCACAAGGTTAAGAAAGGACTTGAGAACAGGGAATTTCAAACTTGGAGCAACATTACGCAAAGGTATCTAGAAACGTCTCCACCAAACATTTTATGCAGCTCGTCTGTTATTTTATTCCTGTCTCCTTTTATAAACAGGGTGAATCATATACAACAGTGCAGTGTTCTGACAATACTCCCATATATAGGAAAGACAGATTAAAAAGATTGCAAGATTTATGATCTATCCCTCAGCAACTCTCATCCATTCAATCCAAACCGAGTAAATGTTCCCTTTCATTGTGTTATGTAAAATGATGTAAGGATCTGGTTAACTGAACGTGTTTGTTTGCTAACTGTGAATAATGTTAGTCTCCATGGATTCTAATTATCCCAGTGGACAGTTTCCATCTTTTAATGATAAAAGGGCTCGATTCAATATGTTATCCCATAGTATGGGCGGGAGCACCACCGATAGCACTAACAGGGATCGGTTGCTCCAGAGACAGGGAGAGATCAGAAACTGAGAACATTAGACTGGACAGTTCTCACAGTGGATCAGAATCTGAGAATGTTATACTGGAATGTTACAACAATGGATGAGAATCTGAGAACAATAGACTGGAAAGTTACAACATTGGACAAGGGTTTATCCTATTATGTTTGGTTTTTTTCTACATATTATTGGTGGCGGTTATCATCGCGGATCAGATTTGTACTTTACATTATTCAATGTTTTTATTATCCTATCCTGGCTATTGTTGGTGTCCCTGGTAAGTTTCACTGTTGATATATTATTTGCATTAACCATGTGCGACTGTATTACTGTTCTTTTCATTTACTCTACTCTGTAAGTATTCACGCTCCAAACCACAACAAAGCAATATTGTTCATTCTTTATCTCCTTTAGTTCTGGTACTGGGCCTTGTTGGTTGACCTACTCACTTTCAGGTATGAACCAGGATGCATTGCATCACTGCCCTTGCTATTTAAATATTGAGAGCTTGGAGGTCACTGTCTTCTGTTCTGGATGCAAATTCCATTTCCTTCCTCTGACTCCATCTCATCCCTGGCCAATAACTGAGGCTGAAACAGACGAGTCACAACTACGGTGATCCCTTTGGCCACAAGCTGATTACCATATCCTGACCATTCCTAATTTTAACTATTGTCATCTGCACGATATACTTCACTGGTTCATCCCATCTGCTGTTTGAACCTTCAGCTATGAAACACAATCTTATTAAAGCCAATAATCTGCTGTTGCTTAACTAAATCTGAGTCGGTATTCCATGGCTTGTATCTAAACGTAGACCAAAATCCCATCATTCCTGTACGGATTGCTTTATATTGTTGTTGGGTCTGGGAAAGCCTTTACTTTAATATTCACAAGCACATCGTCACCTCTGTCTATAACACGGTCCTCAGTCTCCCTCTGTTAATGACACAAAGCCCTGTCAGTTGTTCACATTTGAACTGATTTCCTCTATGTCTATTCTCTCTCAAATAATACTTTTCATATCTACTACCACCAACACACACAGACACACACACATACACACACACAGACACAATCTCTTATCTTATATTTCGGCAGTGGAGATACTGAGCCATACATTTGTGGGAGTCCATTTACTGTCACTTCCTGCATGGGTTACGCATCTTCCCGTACAAGACATTTCTGTAGTCCAAGTATAGTAGCCATATACTGGCAAAGGTTTGCACTGTTCCCCATGCTGGGCAGGTAGTCCAGTTTATAGAGCAGTCCAGTAGCATGGTCTGCACAGCTCTCCATTCTGGCTGGTGCCTTGTCCCAGTTTATGGTGTCTTGGATGGTTCTGGGAGGCAGATTCACAATTTGATGTAACTAACCATTTCAACTGAGCTGGCAATAATTTTTTTGAATGCTCCTATTCTTGTGATTGGACCCACCGTTGTCTCACTTCTCCAGTTACTCCAACTCCCCTGTCTCCTTTTCCATATATTCACAACATGTTATCAGTTAATTAATTGTTTGTTTTTCTGTACCTTTCCCTGGTGTTGTTTTTTTCACTCCCGAGTGTATCGAGTGCTGGCATTGTGAAGCTCAGAAACAATGTAATGGTATGTGGCGGGCTGTTGCTCCAAGTTGGAAAGGGGGTTCCAGCAGCTTTGAGACACGTCTTTCCAGCAGCTTTGAGACACGTCTTTGAAACTTGGCCTGTGCCTGACCTCTGATGGCCTGTGTTTGTCCCTCTAAGTTGATTGTGCAGTCCATACCATGAGGAAACCCCTCGAGTATTATTGTCAAGGAACAGGAACTGAGGAGTATCTGACTGCCTCCTGTCATGGAAAGGTTAGTGGAGGTGATGGAGATGGTTTACTGGAGGTTGTGCTGAGAGCTGCCTCAGACATTCAGGGAGACCTGAGGATTTGGTGACCCAACTCTGGATGGAGAATGGGGACTGTAATTACAACATCTGGGTCTGCAACAGAAACAACAAATGGAGCAGAGGCTGCAGAGAGGGGGAGAACTGGAACCACAGTGTGTTTGTGTGGAAAGAGATCTGCCAAACCTGCCTGTGTTTTAACGAGGAGACACACATCCTTTCCCTCTCCCCTTTAAATACACCCATGCAAATTCACCCTCTACTTCCCGCACACAAACACACTCTCCCCTCTCTCACACGCACGCATACACTCTCTCTCCCTCCCAAAGACACACACACTCCCCCTCACTCTCTGACAAACACACACTTTCTCTCTCCCTCCCACAGACACTCCACCTTGTTTTCAATCACACACTCGCACGTGCGTGAAAACACACACACACACACACACACACACACACACACATCTAATCTGTAAGATGAATTTTCATTTGCCGGTTCGTATTTCCAGATGCATTATATTTTCTCAAAAAAAGTATGATTTATAGACAGTCAGTCAAAATGATATTTTCTTAACTCCTACTTTGTAAATAAACCTAGTCTGATTCCAGGTGAAGACATATGCAGACTTCAAACAAGACCGCATGCCTAAAATACAATGTCTGACTGGAGGGGTCACCTCCTTTACATCGATAATACCTGAAGGTATCTCCAGGCAGGACTTGAAAGAAACGGATTGTAGTTGAATACAATTCTGCTGCTGCTTTGATTCTACCACACTACATGAATGCCCACTTTGAGCTCCAATATGTTCAATTCAATTCTACTAACTATCCCTCAGTTCACACCAAGACCCATTCACCCATCAGCTCTGTACTCAATGTCTTAACCTGGTTTCTGATGTGGTAACACTTCCATTTTCCTATTCTCATTCTGCTGAAGGTCTCTCCCTGGTGTTACGCCTCCAATTTGTTACTTTACTCAAACCCTTAACCTATGCATCTGAATCTTTTCCATTCCCCCAATGCTATCTTCTGTGTTTGATGTGAATGTGTTCCTCTCTGTTTTTCTAGCTGAGCATGATTAAGAGCTCTGCAGTGTCAGTGATGCCAGCCTTATGCAGTTTCAGATCAAGTAATCTGTGCACCTTGCATTATCGGTAACATCCCAGTGGATTCCGTGTGAGACAGAGCGTTTGAGCAGCTTTAACACACGTCTATGGAACTTGTTCAAAAAAAGAAATTGCTGATGAAATTCAGCAGGTCTGGCAGCATCTTGTGGAGTGAAAGCAGAGTTAATCTTTCAGGACCAGTGAACCTTCTACAAAGCTCCCATTTTCTCCAGCAATTTTTGCATTTTCATTTCCAGTCTCCATAGTTATTTGTTTAATTGAAAATTTGTTCTGAGCCTATTCATTTCTAGAGAAACTCAACAGGTCTGGTATAATCTGCAGAGACAGAGAAATAGAGTTAGCGTTTCAAGTCCAGTATGACACTTCTTCAGAACTGAAAAAGGATTGGAAAATAAGCTTTATAATCCCTTGATAGATGTGGGGAGTGGTTTGACGGGTAAAAGAGGGTGTGGCAAAAGATAAACATGCTTTTAGTAGTGGTGAACGAGTAGATCATGTGAAATAGCTTTAAATTAAGATGTGAATGGGGAAAAGGGGTTCTCTCTATTGAGTGAAAGATAAAGAAGATACAACCACACAAGGTCATAGGGAGGCCAGGAGGGAGATTGTACGGAAACTAGAGAACAGTTATAATGGGGTCAGACTGTGAAGTTATGAAATTGTACATTAACTCCTACAGGCTGTAACGTACGCAACTTTAAAGTGCGTTGTTACTCGAGCTTGGGTTGTGCTGTCTTGGGACATTGCAGCAACCCAGGGCCGAAATGTTATCATGAGAGCAATGTAAGTTATTGAAATGGGAAGCAATGAGAAGGTCAGAGTTATTTCTACAGACAGAGTGGGTGTGTTCCTCAAAGCAATCTCTATTTGGTCTCGCCAATAAAAAGGACTGCATTATGAGCAGCAATGACGGGAGATCAGATTGAAAGGTTACAAGTGAAATGCTGCTTCACCTGGAAGCTATGTTTGGGGCCTTGGATAGTGAGGAGGGAAGAGATGAATGGGCAAGTGTTGCAGCTTCTCCAATTGCATGGGATGGTGCGATGGGGGAGTGGGGAAACGTTCGGGGTGATGGACGGTCACACAGAGGGAACGGTCGCTGTGAAATACTGAAAGTGGGCGGGAGGGGGAGTTGTGTTTGATGGTGCTGTCCTGTTGGAGATGGTGGAAATGGCGTAAGATGAATATGTGAATGTGGATTCTCGCGCAGGAGGAAGTGTGGACAAGGAGAAATCTATCATTGTTCTGGGGTGGAGGGGACGGATTGAGGGCAACACCGTGGAAGATGGGACAGTCATAGCTGAAGGCCCTGTCCACCAGAGTTCGGGGATTTCTGGTTTGATGGAAAAGGACGTCACGTTAGACCCAGCTCACAGGAATGTGGCGTCGTTAAACAGAAACAACAGAGATGCAGAAACTTGGAGAATTGAGTCAGCCTCCGCTGATCATGTGTTCAGCCACAGGCAGAAGTGCCTCCTGAATGATTGAAAATAACCAGACATCTAAATTGAGGATTTCTGCCTCACATCTGGTCTGAAGCGGAATGTGAAAATAGACCCAGAGGAAGGTCAGTGAGTATACGTGAGCAAACATTCAAGCAGATATCCCAAACAGCCCAGAAATTATTGTTTCTGTTCAAAAGAAGAACTCAATAAGAAGATGAAGCACCCATGGTTGACAAAGGCTCTCAAGGATACTATGGATGAGCATGAGTGGAGGGTCAGATTTAGGATGTTTATTTCAGGGACCAGAAGCAGATGCTGGGTATGAATTTCAGCTGTGCTTCCTGAATTCCCCCCAGAAACTGCTGCCATTGCTGTTCCATCTTCTTCCCTGCTCGTGTCCCCTTCCTGATTCCAGGTTCTCCCTCTCAAATTACAGAGTACATTATCTTACCTTATGGTCCCTCCCCACTTCACCTGAAACTCTTTGATCAAGTCTACCTACTCTGCAGTAGCATCAAGCTGCGTTTTGTGCTGCCACTTTGCCTCTGGTCTCAGTGTGGCTTGGCCTCTCCATTCATGCTGTTTTACACCTCCCACTCACATCTCACTCCGGAAAGTTTCCATCTTTGAGTAAACTTTATTGAAGACCCCTCTCCCCCTTTGCACTGAATTCACACTGTGATCCAAATTTCAAAAGTATACTCAGCCTTCATCTCACTCTGCTAAAGGCAACTGCACGCTGACAGTGTGGTACAAAAATTGCCCTTCTTATATGGTTCATGCCAGTGATGTGCTTTCACTGTAGAGATCATCACCCCATTTGGAAAAAGCAATTCAGGTGTTTGACCTCTTACTGGTACTCGTCACAGTTTCCTGCTGCCTTAGTATTATAACATGGAGAAAAATAAATCACAGTATGAAGCTTGGGCTGAAGGTTGTTTACCTGTCATTTGAATACTGTTTCAAATTTTCAGTGCTTTATCTGTAAATGTTTGTTCGTAAAGTTAGTGTCAGACAGCGTGTCGGAGGTTGAGGGGTGACATGGTAGAAGTTTATAAAATCATGAGAGGTATGAATAGAGTGACCAGCTAAGGTCTTTTCCCGGGGACGGGGGAGTCCAACCATAGAAGGCAGAGGTTTAAGGTAAAAAAGGGGAGATTTGAAATGGACGAAGGGTCAATGTTTTCACACAGAGGGTGATGTGTGTATATGGAATGAGCTGGCAGAGAAAGACTGGGAGGTGCAAGTACAGCTACAACATTGAAAACTCATCAGGACAAACATATGAATGGGAAAGGTTTAGAGGCATATGGACAAAATGCAATCAGATGGGACTAGTTTAGTTTGGAAAAGCCTGTCAGCATGGACAAGTTGGACCAAAGGGTCTGTTTGTGCACTATATGGCTGTATCAATCAAGAAAGCGAGGAAAAGGGGAGAAAACACATGATGTAGTAAATTGGCAAGAAATACAAAAACAAGTAGCACGATCTTTTCCGAGCATATAAAAAAAGTTCAAGATGAGTGTGCGATCTTAGGTGAAATTAATTAGGAAAGTATACTGAGGATAATTGGAGGGTGTGACTGAAGAATTGGCTGCAGGGCAGACAGATAATTTACACCCATGTTTTACATTTTCCTCACAGGGGAAGGCACAGTAAGTATTTTAAAGACGTAAACAAAATGGTAATAGGAGGGAAGTTCTTGAACTGTCTCTAACAAGAGGATCAAGGATTTTTCTAACAGAAAAGAGGAAGAGTAGACAGGCCAGCAGTAATTCATAGCTGGTTTTAAAAGAACTGGTCACAGTCTTGGGATCATGGCGCCCTCTCTATCAGATGTTACCTCTGCTGTTTGTTAATGTAAGCAGTAAGTGCAGTAGCTTGATTGGGTTATCATCAGGTTTAGGTACACACGGTTCTGACCGTAGCATGTTCACCCACACTCATCACTGAAGCGGAGATCAGCTTCATGGTAATGGTAGACTGAGAGACTATATTGTGGTTGAATATGATTCTGCTGGTGCTACAACGGCTGCTATGATTTACAGCATCACATGAATGCCCAGTTTGAGATGCAATATCTGCAATACAATTCTGCTGCCTGTCCTCATTCGCACGGGGACACGGTCGTCCTCCTCCCCTGTACACAGTGCCCTATCCCAGTTTCTCATGTGGGAACACTTCCTTTTTTAAAAATTCTCATCCTGTTTGGGTATCTTCATGATGCCATGCCTCCAGTTGTCGCAATCCTCAAAAGCATTTAACGTTTTCACCTGAATATTTTCCGCTCCAGTAATGCCATCTTCTGTTTAAAGCGAATGTGTTTCCCGCCGTTTCTCTCCATGACCATGATTAAGAGCTCTGTAGTGTCGGTGATGACAGCCTTATGTAGTTTCAGAGCAAGTGAATTCACTTCCCGGTGTATGGCTCTCCATGTTGGACAGGGCGTGTGAGCAGCTTTGACACACATGCTTGAAACTTGTTCAAAAACAGAAATTTCTGAAGATACTGACCAGTCTGACAGCATCTGTGGAGTGAAAGCAGAGTTAATATTTCGGGTTCTATGACTGTTCCTCAAAGCACCCAGTAAGTCCAAAAATTTTTGTTTTTGTTTCAGATTTCCTGTATCCAATGATCTTTGCTCTGTTGAAAATGTGTTTTGTAACTTTTCATTTTTGAAGGAACTTAGGGGACTGGCAACATCTGCAGAGACAGAGAAACAATGTTAATGTTTCAAGTCCAGTTTAAATCTTCTTCAAACGTGTAAAGGATTGGAAAGTGAGCGCTTTAGTATCTTGGCAGAGGTGGGAAAGAGTGTTTGGAGGCCCAGTGTGAAAGACAAATGGGCTTTAAATTGTGGTGAAAGAGACACAGGTATATAATGGGTGTAAATTAATGTGTAAATATTAGAAATTGATTTTCTCTGTAGAATGGAACATAAAGAAGACACGAGCTTAGGGACCCCAGGAGGGAGAGTGTACAGAAAGTGGAGAACAACCACAATGGGTTCAGGCTTTGAATTTATGGAATTGAATATTAACTCCTACAGACTGTAACGCATCAAAGTGTAAAGTGAGCTGTTACTCGAGCTTGGGTTGTGCTTCATTGGATCATTGCAGCAGTCTGCATTTTCTTAGAATCCCTACTGTGTGAAAACAGGCCCTTCAGCCCAACAGGTTTATACTGACCCTCCAAAGAGTATGCAAACCAATCCCATTCTCTACCCTAATACTATACGTACACCCTTGATTATTGCACCTTACATCAACATCCCTGAATACAATCGGCAATGCAGCATGACCAGTTCACCTAAACTGCACAACTTTGAACTGTGGCAGGAAACTAGAACACCCAGAGGAAATCGAACCCAGTTACCTGATGTTGTGAGGCACCAGTGCAAACCACTGAGACACCGTGCCATCCAGGACCGAAATATTATCAGGCCACAACTCTATACGAGCAGAAATGAAGCCATTCGGACCATCAAGTCTGCTCTGCCATTTGATCACGAATGGTAGATTTTCAACCCTATTTCCCTGCTTCCTGTCAGTTATCTTTGATCCCCTTGTCAATCAAGAACTTATCTGTGTCTGTTTTAAATATACTAAATAGAACATAGAACATAGAACAGTACAGCACAGAACGGGCCAGTTGGACCACGATGTTGTCCTGAGATTTAATCCTAATATAAAATGTAGTAATTTAACCTACGCACCCCTCAACTCACTGCTATCCACGTGCATGTTCATCAGTCGCTTAAATGTTCCCAATGACTCTGCTTCCACCAACAGAGCTGGCAATGCATTCCATACAATCATAACTCTCTGCAAAAAGAACCTACCTCTGACGTCTCCCTTTTACCTTCCTCTTAATGTCTTCAGACTATGACTTATCATACTAGTCAATCCTACCCTGGGGAAAAGTCTCTGGGTATTGACTCTATCTATTCCTCTCATTATTTTGTACACCTCGACCAGATCTCCTCTCTCCTCCTTGTCTCCAAAGAGAAAGGTCCAAGCTTGTTCAACCTTTCTTCATAAAGCAAGCCCTCCAGGCCAGGCAGCATCCTGGTAAACTTTCTTTGCACCCTCTCGATAGCCCCTGCATCGTTCCTATAGTAGTGGGTCCACAACTGGACACAATATTCCAAGTGTGGTCTCACCAGGGACTTGTGGAGCTGCAGAAAAACTTTGCGGCTCTTAAGCTCAATCCCCCTGTTCATGAAAGCCAAAACATCATATGCTTTCTTGACACCCTATCCATTTGCGTGGCAACTTTGAGGGATCTATGCACTTGCGCACCCAGATCCCTCTGTTCTTCCACACTGCCAAGAATCCTGTATTTAATGCTATATTCAGGATTCGAATTTGACCATACAAAATGAATCACTTCGCATTTACCCAGGTTGAACTCCATCTGCCATTTCTCAGCCCAGCTCTGCATCCTATCTATGACACGCTGCAGCCTACAGTAGCCCTCTATACTTTCGACGACGCCTCCAATCTTTGTGTCATAAGCAAATTTACTAACGCACCCCATTACCTCCTTATCCAAGTCATTTATAAAAACTACAAAGAGCAGAGGCCCAAGGACATAGCGCTGTGGGATCCCTCTCAACACTCCTCCAAGCAGAATATTTTCCATCTACAACCACTGTCTGCCTTCTGCTAGCCAGACAATTCTGAATCCAGATAACCAAATCTCCCTGTATCCCATACTTCCTGACTTTATGAATGAGCCTTCCATGGGGAACCCTATCAAATACCTTGATGAAGTTCACATGCACCACGTCCACTGCTCGACTGTCGTCGACCTGTCTTGACACCTCCTCAAAGAAATCAATCAGATTTGTGAGGAATGACCTGCCCCCCACAAAGCCATGCTGACTGCTTTAATCACACAATTCTTTGTCAAATAGTCATACATCCTATCCCTCAGAATTTTTTCCAAACTTTGCTGACCGCTGACGCAAGACTGACTGGTCTCTAATTGCCAGGGATTTCCCTATTACCCTTCTTGAAATAAGGAACAGCATTCGCCTCCTTCCAATACTCCGGTATGACTCCTGTGAAGACTGAGGAAGCAATTATCCTCACCAGCAGCTTAGCTAACGCCTTTCTCGCTTCCCGGAGCTCTCTAGGATAAATCTGGCCCTGGGGACGTATCTATCTTAATGTTTTCCAAAATTTCTAGCACATCAATTTCATCAATCATGATCAGGACCAGCTCCTCTAAGTTTTCATTTACAACAAGTTCCCTTTCACTGGTGAAAATTGAAGCAAAAAACTCATTTAGGGCTTCCCCTACATGCTCAGACTCCACGCATAAGTTCCCTACACTATCCCTGATTGGCCCTCCCTTCTCCCTAATTATTCTCTTATTCCTCACGTATGAGAAAAATGCTTTCGGATTCTCCCTAATCCTTCTTGCCAAGCCTTTTTCGTGCCCCATCATGGCTCGCCTCGGCCCATTTATGAGCTCCTTTCTAGTAAGCCTGTAATCCTCTAAAGCTGTGTTAGATTCTTGCTTCCTCCATCTTCCATAAGCTGCCTGCTTCATTTTGACGAGACGTTCCTCTGTTCTCGTCATCCAAGGTTCCTTAATCTTACCCCTTCTTACCTGTCTCAGAGGAACAAATTTGTGTATCACTCGCAACAACTGCTCCTTAAACAGTCTCCACATGCCCACTGTGCCCTTTCTGTGGAACAATTGCTCCCAGTCTGTACTTCCCAACTCCTGTCTGATAGCATCATAATTTCCTTTTCCCTAATTAAATATCTTCCCATCAGAAACTGCTCCTTTCACTCTCCCAGACTATGCTACACGTGAGGCAGTTGTGATCACTTTCAACAAAGTGCTCTCCCACCATTAGTTCTGACACCTGTCCTGGCTCGTTGCCGAACACCAAATCCAAAATGGCCTCTCCCCTTGTCGGTCTGTCTCCATACTGAGCAAGGAAACCATCTTGAATACACCTGACAAAAACGGCTTCATCCACACCATCTGCACTTACGAGGTTCCAGTCGATATTGGAAAAGTTGAAATCGCCCATAACATTAACCCTACTATTTTTGCATTTTTCTGTAATATGCCCGCCTATGAGATCTTCAATCTCTCTACTGCTTTTAGATGGTCTATAGAAAACCCCCAAATGCGGCGACTGTTCCCTTGCTGTTCCTAACTTCCACTGCACTGAGTTGGGTGGTGTGCTCAGACCATGGTCTGGGAAGAGAATGGTCCCCCTCTATACTAGAGCATTCACCATGACCTCCATGCCTCTGTCGTCAAGCTGTGGTGTAATTTCCCTTTATCTGCCATGCTCGGGTAAACTGTGCAGGGCAGCTCCAAACTGACAAAACTCAACCGTGTGCCCATTGGACTTTTCATGATGGCAGCAGTACCAGGGATCACTGAATATCCAGGGGCATCCGGGCGATGGTGAGCACCTCCAGCCATAATGGGTGGGAAAATCGTGCTGGCGTTGAATGAGAGGGACATCATGGGGTGGGGTGGGTAGTTAATGAGGTGAGATCGATAAGATAACACCAGGAAACTAACTGCCTCGTGCAGACATTCCTTCTGTCACATTCAATGAAAATGGCACTGAGACAAATTATTGTACGATTCAGCCCAGTGAGTCGAAAACTCTGCTGATCCTACTCCCAGTTACAACGCTGCAGGACAAATGCTTATCCAAAATTCTAAATCATCATAACTAACACAAATATCCTGCTCACCCATCATTCCTAGAAACTGTGGCTTATATTGCAAGATGCTATCAAAATGTTCTCATTTCACAATTTTAAATCCTCCCATCAGATCATTCTCTGAAATTCTCTCTCAATCTTCCCCTCGCTTTTAACAAAGTTCCACCCATTTGTTGGTATTTAAACTGATTCCCCCACCATCCCGCTCTGGCAGTGAGTTTCACACCCATAGCACTCCTGTGTCATGCCACATTGGACGTATGGAGCTGTAAATGGAGAGGTGCTGCACATCCTGTCGCTTCCACCATGAGCTGCAAGGTTCCCCACACTGGGCAGTGATCTAGTACAGTGTTACACAGCAATGCATCAATTGGTGCACACAGCTGCGTGTGCTGGGAAGGTAACTGCTCCAGATTAAAAGATAAATTCACTGCTATTTACTGCACAGCTCCCCATGCTGCACAGATATCCAGTCCGTGTGTATAGAACAATGCCTTTGTGTGTTCTGCACAGCGCCCTGTGTTGAACAGATCATTTAGTCCAAATTTATAGATCAGTACACTGTTGGACACATAAGTAGTGAACTTGTGAGCTCTAAACAGTGTTCGATCCTGAACGGATTGCTGAGCAGTACACTAGCCTGGTCTACGCAGCGCTTCATGTTGAGGAGGTACCTCATCTGGGCTTATACGTATCTGGGCTGGTTCTGAGAAGTGGATTGGGTAACCGATATAATTCTTGACATGATTATCACTCCTCCAGCTCGGCCCATTCCGCTGGTAAATGTAAGGTGCTGTGTTTGAGATAGAATTTACTTGGTCAAAATATTCGACATTAAGCAAAACACAATTTATTCGAAGACTGTCGATAAAAGACAACAAAAGGAAGACGAACTTGCAATAACTTAATTCTGTTCGAAAACTTAGCAGAATAATAGTTTATTTAACTACTATACAGTAACTGCTCCAATATGGTATCATCCAATAAGCACACAAAGCTCAAAAAACATATGCAGGAAACAGATTGTCTGACATGCAGTTCTCCAATCCAGGAGGAAAGAACATCAAAAGACAGTTCCGAGAGAAATCACAGACAGAGTGTGTAGAATCGGGGAGAGATTTCCTGCCTTCCAACCCTGCTGAGACCCCAGCAATAATTGGTGAAAGGTAAAATTAAGAGTCCTGGTTCTGTGAGAGTTTGACCATCACTCCACAGGACCAGGCCGTGGCTGCAAGAACACAAGGAATGGACTGTATCTACACCGTCTATGGCTCTGTAGGCATCTCTCCAAAATGCCTAAACCCACCTAAGCCGTTAAATGCTGGACAGACAAAAGTCAAAGTTAAACATAAATAAACAAAAAGATGCAGCGGGCCTGGTGATCAGACACAGACGGCCTCGGGAGCCCAGCAATTCCTATACTTCCAAAACACAGCAGAATAATCGAGCTTGTAAAGAGAAAGAATGATGTCTCTCCCCCACCTCGATGTTTACAACTGGAGATGTGCCATGAGCCCAATAATCAACGATATCAAAATCCCACCCACACCAATTATTGTGATATATCAGAGGTGCCGTGAAATGGGTTAACTTGATCTGTTTGTTCAGTGACTGTGATTAATATCAGTCTTTCTGGACCCACCTGTGTCACTGGAAGCTTTCCCTCTTCCATAATTAGAGCCTTCTTTCAAACTTTATGTCATAGTATTCGGCGCAGAGTCAACCTCAACAAGATTGAGATCAGCAGCTTCAGAGGAAGAGAGAGAAATCAGACTCTGAGAACATTAAAATGGTCCAACAATTGATTTAATTTGAGAATTTTAGACTAGAATGTTCCAACAATGGATCCTAATCTGAGAACATTAGACTTGAATGTTATAACAATGGACAGGAGTTTATTATTGGGTCTTTCCTGGCTTTCTCAGGATTGGGCATGGTTACAGTTGCGAATACGAGCCGTACTGCTGATTAGACAAGCTGGGTACTATCCCATCCTCGCTATTATTGGTGTTCCTGGTAAGTCTATCTCTGTCGATTCTATAAATAATGCTGAATGTTATTGCTATTCTGGTTGATTATATTTAACAAATACATAAACTTGGAGTCACAAACGCCACGTCCTTCTCATGCATTTCCAAAGTACTTACTCATAAGCATGTGAGAAGGAATAAGACTGTATGGAAACTTGAGTTTCCTTTATACAGTGAACTGTTTTATGTCTCCATATTCTCTCTGTGTGATCAAACCCGCCGCCACCCACCTTCATAATATCCCCAATCTCCACCTCTGCCTGTGTTCTGTTGCTGACTTCGCCATCATCTACCCCTTCGTTAATGACAGATTTTATGGCTCCAGTTCTCTTCTGACCTCTCTTCCAGTTACAAATAGTTTGACCACAAGCTTGTTCTTGTCTCTACAGTTACTTCACAACAGAGATTCGTAAACAGAGTAATAATGTCACTTACTGTGTAATTCAGAGGCGCAAGTCATGACTCAAAAAGCATTGTCTGAAATCCTAACACAGCCGATGACTAAAGTTAAATTCCAAGATCAAAAATTGGAATAAAACCTAATTTCACTCATGGCAAGCATAAACCATCAGGATTTATTTTCTTATTTTATTGATAACCTTTGGTAAAGAAGCCTAACATATTTCCCCAGTCTGAACTAAGTGTCACCTCAGATCCACAACAATTTAGTTGCCTCCATATTGCCTTGACAAATGTCCAAGTGGTCAAGGGCAGCTAGGATGGACAATAAATACTGCCCTTGCCAGTGATGCTGGCATCCTGCGAAGCAACAACATTAAAGGTGAAATAACCAAGGAAATGTGGATGCTGGTGATCTGAAATAAAATTCTCCCCTTCTGAAAGAATGTTGGAGAATCTCAGCAGGTATGGCAGTCTGTCGGAAAAACAATGTTTCGAGTTCAGTGAACCTATCAAAACTGAATGCAGCTGAGAAATAATATTATTATATCAGGGATGGTAGGAAGGGTGAGCGGGAGGTTTGTGTTGAGGGGATGATGTCCATTAAGAGAGAGAGAGAGAGAAAGAGAGAGAGATGGAGAGAGAGAGAGAGAGAGAAAGGAAAAGCAAGCAAAAGGATTGCTGATGATGGACTGGAAGGAAAACAGAATTGGAAGTTATTCTACCATTTCCCCTTTTCACATATTCCTGAATATCATGTTTATTATAGGATCTCCCTGCTTACCGTGAGTTATTTTCCTTCTATCTCTTGTCTCTGAGTGTGGTGATCAACTCCATCAGCAATACTTATAGTCGCTGAGATATAGAGAAACGTAATGTGCCATTGTCAACTGTTTATTTGGAGACAGGAACTGTTACTGTGCGTCTGTGTGGAGATGTAAGAGCTTTCTCAGCCAGGAAGAGAAACTGAGCAGCTAAAAAATGTATTGCTGGAAAAGCACAGCAGGTCAGGCAGCATCCAAAGATCAGGAGAATCGACGATTCGGGCATGCCCTTCTTCAGGAATGAGGAAAGTGTGCCAAGCAGGTTAAGATAAAAGGTAGGGAGGAGGGACTTAGGGAAGGGGTGTTGGAAATGCGATAGGTGAAAAGAGGTTAAAGTGAGGGTGATAGGCCGGAGAGGGGGTGGGGGCGGAGACGTCAGGAAGGAAATTGCAGGTCAGGAAGGTGGTGCTGAGTACGAGGATTGGCATTGAGACAAGGTGGGGGAGGGGAAATGAGGAAGCTGGAGACATCTGAATTCATCCCTTGTGGTTGGAGGGTTCGTAGGTGGAAGATGAGGAGTTCTTCCTCCAGCTGGAAGAATGCCTCATCTTCCGTCTGGGAACCCTCCAACCACAAGGGATGAATTCAGATTTCTCCAGCTTCCTCATTTCCCCTCCCCCCACCTTGTCTCAATCCCAATCCTTGAACTCAGCACCACCTTCCTGACCTGCAATTTTTTTCCTGACCTCTCCGCCCCCACTCCCTCTCCGGCCTATCACCCTCACTTTAACCTCTTTCCAACTCTCGCATTTCTAACACCCCTCCCCCAAGTCCCTCCTCCTTACTTTTTATCTTAGCCTGCTTGGCACACTTTCCGCATTCCTGAAGAAGGGCTTATGCCCGAAATGTCGATTCTTCAGATCTTTGGATGCTGCCTGACCTGCTGTGCTTTTCCAGCAACACATTTTTCAGCTCTGATCTCCAGTATCTGCAGTCCTCACTGTCTCCTAGAGAAACTGAGGAGACCGAGGCATTTTCAGTAGTGAATGGATGCATTGTAGGGGAATTTGGGGAATTCACTTGCTGCTGCCATCTGGAAATTCAGTGGAGTCTCTGTGGGTGGTGTTCTCAGAATAGTGATGTCAGCTACGGGGTTCATTCAGGGAGCCCTGATGGTCTGGGAACGCCACACTGGATACTGCATTTGCAGTGTGTCTTGGTCCGTGATAAACAAATGAAGCTGAGACGACAAAGAAGGGAAGCTGTATAAACAGGGAGGAGCGAGGCACTATATTTTCCTCTCTGGGATTTCCAAGATTTGTCGAAGCTGCAGCCATTCAGGTGTAAAGTGTAAAACCAGCTTGTCTCAAATTGAGGTGATCATTGAGCTGTATGCTCTCTTTCAGTATAATGTGTTCTCACGCCAGTAGCAAGACTGCGCTGACACTCACGATGAATTGAACTGGATTGATTTTGGATCTTTTCAGGCAGCAGTGGGTAATATATCCATCATCTCTGAAGTGCAGTCCTCCAGTGTATTCACGAGTTGACTGAAACCATCTGCCAGCTGAGAGGAATGCATTGGTTCCATCTCCACAGGGGAAGGTACAGAAACTACTTTCCACAAATATTAGGGAAAAGAGGGACTGGTAAAAATTGGAAACTGAAGGAAATCAGAATTAATGAAGTGTATGTTATTGAAAATCTAATTGAATTGAAGTTTCATAAGTTGCTGCATCTGATGAGTTACATCTCAGAGTGATTGAGGTGAGAACAGAGCTAGTGTAATAATTACTGATTATTCTTCAAAGCTAATTAGATTCTGGAAAGGAACCTGCAGACTGGACAGCAGCTATTGTCAACCTAAATATTTAAAACAGGATGGAGAGGGAAAACAGAAAATGAAATAATTTGATGTCAGCTGTGAGAAAAAAAATTGGAACCTTTTAGAAGGAACATGACGACTAGATACTTGGGGAATAATGATATGATTTGGTACATTCGGCCGACAATCAGGAAAGGGAAATGATCTTTGATAAACCTGTTTGTGGAGGTTGTCCGTTGTGACATCGAAAGTTGAGAAGCAATGGGATTGGAGTATTTGTATTTTTAGAAGACGCTTGACATGTTTGCATACAGGTGAGTGGGGAATATTAGAGTCCATGGGTAGGTAGGGGTGGAATATATACCACATGGATTAAAATTTGATTAACGGAGATACAAGAAGAATACTGTTTTTCTCTGGACTGAAGGGTTGATGGGTGGCAGCAGGATCAGTGTTTGGGCAATAGCTGTTCACAAGGTATAACAATGATTCAGGTGTGAACAACAAATACCATCATGTACATTTATATTTATTAAATGGTACAGAGTTTGGCGAGTGCTTTTGTTGAAAAAGACCTGAATGTCCTTGGTCATAAGTCACTGACAGAATTCATACAGGGGCAGGAAGTAAATGATATGTGGCTCTTCAGGCAAAATGATTGAAGTACAAAAGTTAGAATATCTTTCCCAGTGATCGTGTTTTGTTGAGGTAGTATTTGGTGCTTTGTGTAAAGATTTGGTCTGCTTTATAATCAATGATCTCCTTGTCACCGAGACAGTGCAATGAAGTTTGACCAGACTAAACACTAGCATGATGTTACCATGAGGAGAGAGTGCAGTAACGATGTGCTTAATCTGTAGCGCTGTGAGAGAATACGAAGTTGAAGCTTGATGGGTATGGACAGAAACTCATTATGACCCAAACAGCTGAATGGGGTGTCAATGTCATACTTTTCATTGGATATTTGATTCACGACAGTTTACATGCCTCTGCAGAACCATCATGTCGATTGACAGAGAGGTGCAGGCTCTGAATGAACTCTGAACACTTTAATGCACAGTTACTGTGTGACTCTGCATTGAATGTCACTTTGTACACAATCCTGTCAGCAGCCAAAATGCCATCATTCTGAAACAGTTAGTTATTCCCCACCGGTTTCCCACCTCCACGGAGACCATGGGTCTGCCTTCTTGGAGATGGAAGATAACTTGGAGAATGGCTAAAAAATGTTGGCTCCATTCCGACTGCCAGAAAACCCATGTTAAAGTAACACATATGAACCATGAGTAATTAAGCCATTTGGATCAATTTGGAGCAGTCTGTCTGTGCAGCCCCTGCTCCATTTGTTTGTGATGTTGGAGCATCTCTGACACTTTCCTGTTCCTGTGTTAGTGGCTTGACAAGCTGAATAACCTCTTCCTGTTCCTTTGTAAGTGACTCCGGGTGTGAAATGGTTCTTTCTGATCCCATGTACGTGACATGTTGGAGAGAGCAGACTCCCACCTTCCTGTGCAACAGGCAGGAGGGACTGAATGGGCTATCCTTCTTTTGCCCAGTAGTTTTGATGGGATGAATGGCTGCCCCACATTCTCGTGAAACCAGATTGGGCTGCTGAATGAACTTGTCCTTTTACTTTGGAAATGTACTATGCTGTTACATAAATGTCAACCAGACTTTAACAACACGGTCTTGAATGTTATCCGAGTCTTGCTATACATGGTCACAGATTGTTTCAAGAGCTGAATACGGACAACCTGTCCTGAAAACTTAGTAGACTTCAGTGAATGCCCCTCTTCTGCTGGCACGGTGGCTCAGTAGCTTACACTGCTGCCTCACAGCACCAGGGTCCCAGGTTTGATTCGATCCTTGGGCAACTGTCTGTGTGGAGTTTGCACATTCCCCACTTGTCTGCATGAGTTTCCTTCGAGTGCTCCGGTTTCCTCTCACAGTCCGAAGATGTGCACGCAGGGTGAATTGGCCATACTAAATTGTCCATCATGTTAGGTGTATTAGTCAGATGGAAATGTGTTTGGGCGAGTTACTCTTCGGAGGGTCAGTGTGGACTGGTTGGGCCGAAGTGCCTGTTTCCACATTGTAGGGAATCTAATCTGCTCAGTTTGGACTCAATGGGCTGAATAGCCTCCTTCCACACTCTAGGGATTATGTGATGACAAACTGGAGATGCCTGAGCTGAGGAAGCTGCGCTGAGGATCTCCTGCAGATGTGTCCCACGGCTAAGATGATTGATGCCCACCAATGATAATCACGTTCCCTTGTGCAATGAATGTCTCCAAGCGGTGTAGAGGTCATAATTAATTCTCAGTAAGTGTGATTTTGTTCAGGTTCCTTGATGGCATCCTCAGTCAAATACTGCCTTGATGTCAGTGTCAGTCTCTCTTACCTGAGCCCCTGCGTTACCTCTTTCGTTCATATCAATAGGTAAGCAGAGAAGGTTTTCTTCAAACAGAGGGTAGTCAATGTCAGGAATTCTCTTACACAGAGATCTAGGGGAGCTAGATCACTGAAAGGGACCAGCGGTGTCCCGCTGGGATCAGTTCAGTGACCTCTGCCCACTGTTATTTTCAAAATGACTTGGATGTGGGTGTTGAAGAGTTGGCTAGTAAGTTTGCCGATGAAACAAAGGTGGTTGGAGTGGTACAGAATGTGGAGGGCTATTGTAGGTTGCAATGGAACATCGACAGAATGCAGAGCTGGGCTGAGAAGTGGCACATGGACTTCAAACTGAAGTAATACACTTTGCAAGCTGGAATGTGAATGCAGAATACATGGTTAAAGGCAGAATTCTTGGCAGTGTGGAGAAACAGAGGGATCCTGTCATCCGTGTCCACAGATCCCTCAAAGGTGCCACCCAAGTTGATCGGGTTGTTAAGAAGGCGTATGGTGTGTTGGCTTTCAGTTGCAGGGGGATTGAGTTTAAGAGCCGCGAAGTTATGCTGCAGCTCGATAGAGCCCTGCTCAGACCTCACCGGGAATATTGTGTTCAGTTCTGGTCTCCTCATTATAGGAAGGATAATGAAGCTTTTGAGAGTGTAAAGAGGAGATTTACCAGGATGCTGCCTGGACTAGAAGTCTTACGAAAAAACCACGAGGGAGTAAGGGTTTTTCTCATTGGAGGAAAAATAGATGAGAGGGGACTTGATAGAGGTGTACAAGATGATGAGAGGCAGATAGAGAGTGAATAGCCAGAGACATTTTCCCATGGCAGAAATGTCTATCACTAGGTGGCATTTTTTAAGGTAATTGGAGGAAGTTTTAGGGGAGATATCAGAGGTAGATTCTTTACACAGAGAGTGGTGGGTGTGTTGAATGCACTACCATCAGTGTAGTAGAGTCAAATACGTGAGGGAAACTTAAGAGACTCTTGGATAGGCACATGGAACAAAGTGAATGGAAGCATGGAGGTTAGAGTAGGACAAACAACACAACATCGAGGACTGAAGGTCCTAACTGCATGCATTCATGTAGAACCTTGAGCTCAAAATCTGCATGAATTCATGTAAAACTCCGTTATCTCACTTTTTAGCTTAGAATTAATCTAAACATCAGAGAACACAGGTGGCCACCACCTTCAACATTTTACCTTGCTATCACCATTGTTCACAGCTCACCTGAGAATGCAACATTTTTTTAAAATAAAGGTTTTGTGATTTACACATAAAAGAAGTGAAACTATCATGGCATTTTAACAGATGAAAGGCTTAACAGACAATCAGTTTTTCCATGTATAATTTCAGTTACATCACACTGTAAATTTTTGCTATAAATTCTGTGTTACGATCGACCCCTCAACTATCACCTGATGAAGGAGCGATAATCCAAAAGCTAGTGTGCTTCCAATTAAACCCGTTGGACTATAACCTGGTGCTATGTGATTTCTAACTTTGTACACCCCAGTCGCACACCGACATCTCCAAATCAGTACTGTTCTTTGTTCTGTGTTCTATGGAAGTGCTCAAGAAGACTTGGACATTAAGAAGATTTGAGACTTGGAGCAGATCAGCCTTAATCTGAGTGAAGGGCAAGGCAGGCTTGGGATGTGAATGACCTGCCCCTGTTTCTGATGCTCTCCCATTCTGTTATTGGAAAGTTCATATGTGTTATTTTCCTGGAAGGTCTTTTATGGAATATTGCAATCAGGGAGACCCGTGGATTTTGTGAGCCATCACGGGGTGAGATTTGGGGGCTGTATTCACAGTGAATCTGGGTCTACAACATGATCAACAAATGAAGCACAAGATACAGAGAGGGGAGGTTTTGTAAAGAGAAATGAGCAACATCTTCCATATCCAGCCTGGGTCTTCCAATTACATTTTCCAAATCTCCCAAACCGAGTGGGACAGTCTCGATGGACGAACTGTTTCCTCTATTTCTGTGCACCATGCTATAAAAATAAGTGGACTCTAACTGCTCCTGTCTAGCAGGTTAGAGGGGTTGAATGGAACAAAGAAACATGGGACTGAGGAGCAGGAGTGGGTCATCAGAGAATTTGAGCCTTCTCCACCAGACATTAAGATTGTGGCTGATCAGATTGTGGTCTCAGCCTCATCGTCCTGTCTGTGTCCCATTATCCGTGACTCACTTTTCTGTCAAATCTTTAACTAACTCAGCTGTGATCAGAGAGGCTTGTAATCAGAGAGGCACCACAAACTTCCGGGGAAGAGAATTCCCATTCGAATGGCCCTTTTAGAATTCTTCCTCATCCCGCTGTGAGAATAAGAGAATCATACAGCGTGGAAAAAGATCCTTTTGTCCAATTTGTCCATGCCGATCAGGCATCTTAATCAGATCTCGTCCCACTTGGCAGCATTTGGCCGACATCACATGATCCATTCCTATTTATGTACCTATCCAGTTACATTGTAAACATGTAATTGTACCCGCTTTCACTACTTTCTCTGACAGTACACCCACCAGCCTCTGTATGAAAAGGTTTCCCCTCAGGTCCCTTCTCAGTCTTTGCCTTGTCACCTTCACCCTATGCTGTCTAGTTCTGGACGCCCCTTAGATTACTTACAGTGTGGAAACAGGCCCTCCGGCCCAACAAGTCCACACCGCCCCGCCGAAGCGTAACCCACCCATACCCCTACATCTACATTTACCCCTTACCTAACACTATGGGCAATTTAGCATGGCCAATTCACCTGGCCTGCACATCTTTGGACTGTGGGAGAAAACCGGAGCACCCGGAGGAAACCCACGCAGACACGGGGAGAACGTGCAAACTCCACACAGTCGGTCGCCTGAGGCGGGAATTGAACCCGGGTCTCAGGCGCTGTGAGGCAGCAGTGCTAACCACTGTGCCACCGTGCCGCCCACAGATCTTGTCCAATCAGACTATCCATGCCCCTCAGGACTTTATTAAACCTCTGTCATGTCACCATTCAGTCTCTGACAGTCCAGGGGGAAAAAGCCTCATCCTGTTCATCATCTCCCTGTAGCTCAAACCCTCAGGTTCCAGAAAATCTTTGTAAATCTTTTCTGCACCCTTTCAAGCTTAACAACATCCATCCTTTAAAAGAGTCAACTGATATGTACGCAGTTTTATTAAAGTGGCCTCACCTCCGTCCTGTCCAAGCCCCTCACGCTACCCCTACTCCAATTCTCAATGTTCTGACCGATTAAGACAAGCATGTCAACCACGTTCCTCAATACTCTACCGACCTAAACTCCACTTTCAAGGAACTATGAATCTTCACCCATAGTTCTCTTTGTTAAGCAACATTTCCCAGGGCACTACCCCGCTTTAACTTACCGAAATGTCAAACCTCACCAATATCTAAATTAAACTCCATCTGCCAGTCCTTGGCTCATTGTTGGTCAAGGATCCCGTTATATTCTGAGATAATCTTCTTCACTGTCCACTGAACCAATTTGGTGATGTTATCTGTAAACTTACTAACCATGCCTCCGATAATCACATCAAAGTTGTTTATATCCGTGATAAAAAGCAGTGAGCTCAGCACTGTTTCTTTCAGAACACCGCTGGCCACAGGTCTTCAGTTTGGAAAACAATCCATTACCTTCAAACCAATTTTGTATCCAATTTGTTAGCTTTTCCTAGATTACATATAATCTAATTTTAGTAATCTGTCTACGATGGGGAACCTTATTATATGCCTTGCTGAAATTTGTGTAAAAATTGTACACCACAGTGTATTCTTCAAACTTCTTTGTCATCTCTTCATAATACTCAATCACATTAGTTAGACATGATTTCACAAATCCATATTGACTATCCCTAATCATTCCTTGTCTTTCTAAATAAATGTAAATTCCATCCCTCAGAATCCCCTCCAAGGAACTCCTCGTCTCTGACCTTGGCTGATTGAGTCGATAACTCCCTGCGTTGTTTTGGCTCACTTCTCCCTTTTCTGGACCCACTCCTCCACTGCCCACAAAAAATAATTATAACTATGTTGGTGATATGGCCAATGATATAGTCCTCAGAGTGTGTCAGGGTCAGTGTTCGGAACAAGTCAGGCAGATTTCTTTAATCTACTAAAACAACATGTCTATGACCAAAACAAACTATGATGGAAAGTGGAATGACGAGAGGATATTGCAAATATGTACAGTGATATTTCCCTTTGAAAAATACTGAGAAACACACACACACACACACACACACAAAGACACACACACAGACACACACGCACACACAGACAGACAGACAGACACACACACACACACACATACACACACACGTATTGTCGATAACAAACTGAAAAGCAAAATATCTGCAAAGTTAACTTGAAAGAACATTGTCCAAATATGATTCGAACTTATGACCTAAGGTAAAATGAGAGTTTGACCCAAATGCTGTTCTATGTGTAGAGTCATCAAGTCCTACAGCATGGAGAGAGGCAGAGAGGCCCTTTGGCTCAAACTCGTCCATGCTGACACAAATATCCAACCACACTAACCTCATTTCCCAGCACTTGGCCAATAGCATTCTCGTCCTTTCCTGTCCATGTACTTGCCCAAATGCCATTTATGTATCCTTAATATAAATGCATCAACCACTTCTGTTGACAGCTCATTCCCTTTGTGTGCCACTCTCTGTGTAAAACAGTTTCCATCAGTTTCCCTTTTATTCTTTCCCCTCTGACCTTAAACTGATGCTCTCCCCTCCTTGATTCCCCAACTCTAGGAAAAAAAGGTTGGGTCCATTCACCCTATCCATGTAAACTTCTATAGGCCCCTCTCCTGTGCTCTAAAGAAAAAAAGTCCTCGCTTGTCCAACCTCTCCCATTAATTCATACTGTTGAGTCCTGGCAACATTTTTATAAATTCCGTCTGCACACATTCCAAATTAAAAACATCCTTCCGATCGCAATGTGACTAAAACTGAACACAACACTACAAGTGCAGCCTCACCAACATCCTGTATGACTATAACATAACTTCCCAACTGCTCTCCTCCATGTCCTGACCGATGCTTGCTAGTGTGGCAAAAGCCTACTTCACTACCATATCTAACTATGACCCCACTTTCAGAGAATGGTGGACCTAAACTCCATGGTCCCTCTGCTCAACTACACTCCTTAAGGTCCTACCATTCAACATGAAACTCCTACCTTGATCTAACGTTGCCAAAATATTCCTCGGCCCACTTCTCCAGTTTGATCAACGTCCTGCTGCAATTTCTGATATACTTCCTCATTGTCCACGATACCACCTATCTTAGTGTCATCTTCAAGTTTCCTAGCCATGCCTTGCACATTCGCAAGAATATCATTGATACAGATAACAAATAGCAACGGGCCCAGCAGCGACCCCTGAGGCACTTCATGTGTCACAGGCCTCCAGTCCACTATTACCCTCTGCTTACTACCATGAAGCCAATTGTGTATCTAATTTGCCAGGTCCCTCTGGATTCCATGCGATTCTAACCTTCCAGACCAGCCTATCAATGGCAACCTTGTCAAAGGCCTTACTGAAAACCACACACTCTATCGCCCTACCCTCATCAACATTCCTGGTCACTTCATCAATGAACTCAAACAAATTTGAGAGGCATGATCTCCCACTCACAAAGCCATGTGATCTTTCCAGTATAAAAACAACTATTAATAATAATTATTAAAATTAATAATATCAAACTAATAAGATATAAAATTAATATCAAACTAATAATAAGATGACACTTTCAGTGGAGAATAAATTAACCATGGTATGTGATATTCGAACGTGCATCATGGGTGAAGGGCAGAATAGATTTTGTACCTGTGTCATTGAACTGTGTTGAAAAAAAGCAAGGGTGACATGGTGGTTCAGTGGCTAGTACTGCTGCCTCATAATGTCATGGATCCGGGTTTGGTTCCAGCTCGGGTGACGCTCTGTATGGAGTTTGCACATTCTCACTGTGTTTGTGTGCGTTTCCTCTGGGTGCTCCATTTTCCATCCACAATCCAAAGATCTATAGGTCAGGTGAATTGGCCATGCTAATTTACCTATAGTGTTATGTGCATTCGTCAGGGGTAAATATAGGGTAGAGGAATGGAACCGGGTGGGTGACTGTTTGGAGGGTCAGTGTGGTCTTGTTGTGCCAGATGGCCTGTTTCCATACTGTAGGGAATCTGTCAAAAAAATTATTTCAAAACAAACCTTATATTTCCAAATGCATGCATAGCGCACCCCTCAGAGTCTTCTCAAACAACCTACGTACCACAGATATTAGACTTCCTGGTCTATCGATCCCAGATTTTTCTTTGCTTCTCTTTTTGAATAATGGCACAACATTTGCTAATCTCCAATATTCTGGAACCTAACCTGTTGCTAACGATGATGCAAAAATATCAACCAGGGTTCCCGTAGTTTCTTCTGTAGCCTCTTGCAGTGTTCTTGGATGCATCTGTTTACAACCAGGAGATTAATCCACCTTCATACAGTCTAATGCATCCAACACACCTTCTCCTGTGATATTGACTCACCCCAAGATAACACTACGACTTTTGCCAGCCTCCCAAGGTTCATGTATTACTCCACGGTAAAGACAGAGGAGAAATATTCATTGAGAATCTCGCAAATCTTCAGGACATGCACGTCCATTTTGGACTTTGAGGGGTCATATTCTCATTTAGCTATTCTTTTGACTTTAATATACTTAATGAACCTATTTGGATTCACCCTAATCTTCTCAGCCAAAGCTATCTTGTGCCCCCTTTTCACCCTCCTGATTTCCTTCTTCAGTAAACTCCTGTATCCCCTGTATACCTCCAGGTATTCCCTCGATCCCAGCTGCCTGGACCTGAGCCACGCCTCCTTTTTGCTGGTCAAAGCCTCAATATCTCCTGACATCCGAGGTTCCCTCTTCCTACCAACCTTGCCTTTTACCCTCACAGTAACATATAGACCTTGAACTGTCGACATTTCACTTTTAAAGTCCTCCCACTTGCAGGAGGTCCCTTCGCCTGCAAAGAAACTCCTCCAACCAACCCCTACAAGCTCCTGTCTCATTCCATCAAAATTCGCCTTGCCCCAAGTTTGAACTTTGAACATGTGGACCAATTTTATCCTTCTGCATAACTATTTAAAAATTAATAGAACTATTTTCGCGGGTCCCAGAGGGCTCCCCCATTGTCACCTCAGACACCTGTCCTGCCCTAGATCTTAGAGTAGGTCACGCTTCGTCCCTTCCCGATTTGCACTCTCTACTTACTGCTTGAGGAAACTATTCTGAACCCACTTAATAAATTCACCCCATCTCAGTCCTTAATTCTATGTCATTCCCAGTCTATGTTCGGAAAATTAAAATCTCCTACTAATGCAATCCTATTGGCCCTGCTCGTCTCCCCAGTCTGTCGACATATTTTTGTTCCACTAATTCCTCGTTTATTATTTGGGGGCCTATAGTACAATCTAAATCCTATCACCATTCCCTTCTTATTTATTAGCTCCCCAGACAAATCCTCACAGGATGATCCATCAGTTATTTTATCTCTGATTACTGCTGTGTTACTCGCCTTAATCAAAAATGAAACTCTCTGTCCCCTCTTTCCACCATCTCTGTCCCGTATAAAGCACCTGTCCCCTGGTACTTTAAGCTGTCAGTGCTGTCCCTCCCTTAGCCATGTATCAGTAATGGCTATAATATCCCAGTCCCACGCAGCGATCCATGTCCACAGTTCATCAGCCTTACCTGTCAGCCATCTTGCATTGAAACAGTTGCGATTTAATCCAACAGGCATTCCTTGCTCCCTGTCGTTGTCTAGCCTGACCTGTCTCTTCATTTTACTGTTTCTGATTACTGAATCTTCTTCCAGCCTCGCACTTGTCTCCCTGCTGTTGAGGATCCCACCACTCCCCAACCCCAGCCAATCTAGTTGAAACCCTCCCTTGCAGCAGTTGCAAACCTGCCTGCTTGGATACTGGTCCCCTTCCAGCTCAGGTACAACTTGTCCTTCCTGAACACGCCACCTTGCCCCACAAAAGATCCCAGTAATCCAAAAATCTTTGCCCCCTGCACCAATTCTTTAGCCACCCCTTCATCTACCATATCCTCCTATTCTTACCCTCACTAGCACGGAGAACTGGAAGTAAACTGGATATTACCGTGCATTTTATCCTTTTCCGTAGCTCTCCACAATCACTCTGTAGGATGTCATCACTATTTCTACCTGTGTCATTCTGTCCTTTGTACCAATGTGCACAATGACTTCTGGCTGCTTCCCGCTCCCACCACCCTCCCCCTACTCCCGGTGAGAACGTTCTGCAGCCACTCTGAGACATCCTGGACCCTGGGCATGTGGGAGGCTACACACCATTCCGGATTCCCATTTGCTGCCACAGAATCTCCTGTCTGTTCACTATCGAGTCGAATAATTACTTCTGTTGTTATTCTACTTGCACAGCCTTCTGACAATGGTATTTCTTCATGAAACAGTTGAATTTGGCTGAATTGTTTTGCTTCAGGTAATGGGGAGATTCCAATGAATCCTCATCAGGAATCCTCCATTAGTGGGAAAGACGACTGGGCTTTTTTTCACTCCCACACATTGCTGTGATGAGCTATTGGGAAGCAGAAAGTGAGCAATAGAATGTTTCTCCACAGATAGGCTATATTTTCCATCTGTAAGTTAAATCAGTAACGTTTCCAGTCCCACACTGGACTCTGTGAGCTCTTCTTGAACATTGTCCGAACTATATGACTCCATAACATTCTCGACTCCAGGTCAGTGTGTTATTGCAGAATCAATTCATTCACAATAAATGGTCCTACTTGTTTTGAAGATGTATTACTATGTGCTTGTATAATGTAAAAATAAGCGTTTCATGTCTTCACAAAGTCTGTGTTAAAATGAATATTCTTAAACATGTACAGTAATTGCTGGAAAAGCTCAGCTTGTCTGTCAGAATATGTGGGAAGAGAATTCACAGTTCAATTTTACTGTCCAATGACCTTTCCTTTGAAACTGACTTATTCTTAAATTATTTCCCCAGTTTTATTCTCCCACACTATAAGAAATATCCATCCAGTATTCACCAACTACACTCTTCTCCAGATCTTATATGGTCAATAAACCATCCCTCATTCTCAGGCCTAACTGTTAATTCTTCATAACGTAATGTCTTCATCCCAAGAATGCATAAAGAGAAACATCTTTGAGACATTTCGAAAGCAATTTTTATTTCAGTTTAGGCAGTTATAACTACACATTATACAACAGATGTAATCTCAGCAATGCCCTGTACTGATGCAAAAAACATCACTAAGATCATACCCAACACCCCTTGCACGAAACAGGATCATGACATTTACCTTCCAAATCACTTGCTACATCTTCAGGTTAATTTAATATGATTCATGTACTACGACCCACAAATCTCTCTGTAACACTGAGTTCTGCATTCTCCTTGCAGTTAAATAAATTTCTGCTGTTTCGTCTTTTCCACAAAACAGAAAATTTCCATCACATATATATTGTACTGTTTTTGTTTTCTGCTGAAGCTTTGCTCACAGCCATCCTCTGTCTTTATGCCATTGCTTGTTCTGCCTTCCCCTGTCCGTATCCCATTGCAGATGCTCGGCCCTCCCCCTGTCTGTATCCCATTGCAGATGCTCTGCCTCCCCCCCTCTGTATCCCATTGCTGATGCTCTGCCCTCCCCTGTCTGTATCCCATTGCTGATGCTCTGCCTCCCCCCGAATGTATCCCATTGCTGATGCTCTGCCCTCCCCTGTCTGTGTCCCATTGCTGATGCTCTGCCTCCCCCTGTCTGTATCCCATTGCTGATGCTCTGCCCTCCCCTGTCTGTATCCCATTGCAGACGCTCGGCCCTCCCCCTGTCAGTATCAAATTGCAGATGCTCTGCCCTCCCCTGTCTGTATCCCATTGCAGACGCTCTAACCTTCCCCGTCTGTATCCCATTACAGACGCACTGCCGTCAGCTGTCTGTATCGCATTGTAGATGCTCTCCCCTCCCCTGTCTGTATCCCATTGTAGACACTCTGCTCTTCCCCTATCTGGATCCCAATGCAGGTGCTCTGCCCACCCCATCTGTATCCCACTGTAGACGTTATGCCACCCCTGCCTATATCCCACTGCAGAAGCTCTGACCTCACCCATCAGTATCCCATTACAGGCACTCTTCCCTCCCCCTGTCTGTATCCCATTACAGGCACTCTTCCCTCCCCCGACTGTATCCCATTTCAGACGCTCTGCCCCTGCCCTGTCTCTATCCCATTGCAGACGGTCCGACCTCCCCTGTCTGTATCCCATTGCAGACGCTCTCCCCTCCCCCTGTCTGTATCCCATTGCAGACACTCTACCCTTCCCCTGTCTGTATCCCATTGCAGACGCTCTCCCCTCCCCCTGTCTGTATCCCATTGCAGACACTCTACCCTTCCCCTGTCTGTATCCCATTGCAGACGCTCTCCCCTCCCCCTGTCTGTATCCCATTGCAGACGCTCTCCCCTCCCCCTGTCTGTATCCCATTGCAGACGCTCTCCCTACCCCCTGTCTGTATCCCATTGCAGACACTCTACCCTTCCCCTGTCTGTATCCCATTGCAGACGCTCTCCCCTCCCCCTGTCTGTATCCCATTGCAGACGCTCTTCCCTTCCCCTGTCTGTATCCCATTGCAGACGGTCCGACCTCCCCTGTCTGTATCCCATTGCAGACGCTCTCCCTTCCCCTGTCTGTCTCCCATCGCAGACACTCTGCCCTTCCCCTGTCTGTATCCCATTGCAGACGGTCCGACCTCCCCTGTCTGTATCCCATTGCAGACGCTCTCCCTTCCCCTGTCTGTATCCCATTGCAGACGCTCTACCCTTCCCCTGTCTGTCTCCCATCGCACACGCTCTTCCCTCCCCTGTCTCTATCCCATTGCAGAGGTGCATCCCTCCCCCAGTCCGTCTCCCATTGCAGACACACTGCCCTTCCTTGTCTGTATCCCATTGTAGACGCACTGCCCTCACTCTGCCCTCCGCTGTCTGTATCCCATTGCAGACAGTCTTCCCTCCACTGTCTGTATCCCATTGTAGACGCACTGCCCTCACTCTGCCCTCCGCTGTCTGTATCCCATTGCAGACGCTCTACCCTCCCCCTGTCTGTATCCCATTGCAGACTCTCTGTCTCCATTTGACATCTTATTGAATGACTAGCCTGGTGCATGAGCAAATTGAGCTCCATCTCCTTCATCCGGTTCATTAGAATAGATTGTAATTTGTTGATGATCTCATACAGATCCCTGAAGAATTCCACTCGTTACAGCTTTCCAAACACAAAATGAGTAATGATCTATACTCTGCATTTCCTGACAGCTACCTAGGGCTCACCCTCTTCTGCATAACAGCCTGGGATGGTTATAGGGCGTCCCCCTGTGCGGTAATTTACTGAATACTTCATTCTGTTCGGTGCAGCATATTTGTTGCAGCCCATCTTGCCGCAGACGCATTTAGGCGCAGAATTATTTCAGCGCGGCTCATATGTATTCCTTTTCAGGCTTAGATAAAAGCATTAATCAAAACAATAAAAATAAAAATAATGTTTATTGCCTTTAGTAAAAATGTTAAAAAGACACCTGAGTAAGTATAACATTGACTCATAGTTTTATTTCTGAGCTAAAATGATAATCGGTCTTGCATTTATTCCGATTGAAAACATTCATGAAGCTATTGAACATTTGACTGATGCGCTTCCAGATGAACTGCAACCGCTGCTGGACTGGTTCGAGGATAACTATGGAGGTAGAAGATTACGCAGTGGAAATGGTCGGCGTTCACCGCTTTTTCCAGTTGGAATGTGGAATTTATATGAAAGAACTTTAAACAATGAGAACAAAACAGACAATAATGCAAAAGCTGCCCACAGGAGATGACAATGCAAACTTGATGTGGAACATCCAGTTATTTGGAAATATATTGACAGTTTACCAAAGGTTCAGAGAGGAAGGGACCTTTACTATGAGCATTTCATAGCAGGGCACGATAGTCCGTTGAAATTAAAGAAGCAGATGCTAGAATACAAACACTCGTAAGAAGATTTAGTGAGAGAAATGATGTCGAGTATTTACGAGGATTGCCCATAATTTTGAATGAATGTAATGTTTTAAATTTTTCGTAATGAACTTATATCGTTTACTTTTTTTCTTTTTAACATTTTTACTGAAGAGAAGAAACATTATTTTTATTTTTAGTCTTTCATTAATGCTGTTAACTAAGCCTGAAAAGTGAGAGAGATTAGATTGGAACTGCCAGCGAGTTTCAATTAAGAATTGCTCTTTACTGAACATTGATACTTACTTGGTTGGTGGGACGTCGATGTTTCAGAATCTCCACACAAGGTGTCCTGGTCGTCTCTGGCTTTTTGAAGGATCCTCCCCAAATGTCGAGGTAGACAGTGAGGGAACGGATGTCGGGCACTCTACTTAGTTACAGCATCTGTAAGCTGCCCTCTCTCTCTCTCTCGCCTCCCTATCCCTCTCTTTCACCCCCTCCCTCTCTCTCTCACCTACTCTCTCTCTCGCCCCCTTCACTCTCTCGTCCCCCTCCCTCACTCTCTCGTCCCCCTCCCTCTCTCACTCGTCCCCCTCCCTCTCTCTCTCGTCACCTCCCTCTCTCTCTTCCGCCCCCTCCCTCTCTATCTCGCCACCTCCCACTCTCTCTCGCCCTCTCACACTCTCTCTTGCACCCTCCCTCTCTCCCTCTCCCTATCTCTCTTTCCCCTTCCTCTCTCTCTCTTTCCCCTCACTCTTTCTCTCACCCCCACCCTCTCTCTCTCTCACCCCCTCCCTCTCTCTCTCTTGCCCCCTCTCTCTCGTCCCTCTCTCTCTCTTGCCACCCTCCAACTCTCTCTCGACCACCTTTCTAACTCGCCGCCCTCTCTTTCTCTCGCCCCCCCTCTTTCACCCGCGCCCTCTCTCTCTCGCCCGCCGCCCCTCTCACACCCCCTTCCTCTCTCTCTCTCGCCCCCTTCCCTCTCTCTCTCTCTCGCCTCCCTATCCCTCTCTTTCACCCCCTCCCTCTCTCTCTCACCTACTCTCTCTCTCGCCCCCTTCACTCACTCGTCCCCCTCCCTCTCTCTCTCGTCACCTCCCTCTCTCTCTTCCGCCCCTCCCTCTCTCTCTCGCCACCTCCCACTCTCTCTCGCCCTCTCACACTCTCTCTCGCACCCTCCCTCTCTCCCCCTCCCTATCTCTCTTTCCCCTTCCTCTCTCTCTCTTTCCCCTCACTCTTTCTCTCACCCCCACCCTCTCTCTCTCTCACCCCCTCCCTCTCTCTCTCTCATGCCCCCTCTCTCTCTCCTCCCTCTCTCTCTCTTGCCACCCTCCAACTCTCTCTCGACTACCTTTCTAACTCGCCGCCCTCTCTTTCTCTCGCCCCCCCTCTTTCGCCCGCGCCCTCTCTCTCTCGCCCGCCGCCCCTCTCACACCCCCTTCCTCTCTCTCTCTCGCCCCCTTCCCTCTCTCTCTCGCCCCCCTCTCTCACTCGCCCCCTCCCTCCCTCTCTCGCTCCCCTCCCTCTTTCTCGCCCCCCTCTCTCTCTCGCCCCCTCCCTCTCTCTCTCACCCCATCCCTCTCTCTCACACCCTCTCCCTCTCTCTCACCACCCTCTCCCCCCCTCTCTCTCCCGCCCACCTCTCTCTCTCGCCCCCTGCCTCTCTCTGTATCACCCCACCCTCTCTCGTCCCGCACCCCCCTCTCTCACCTCTCCCTCTCTCTCTCACCCACCCACCTGTCTCTCTTGCCCGCCGCCTCTCTCTCTCACCCTTCTCCCTTTCTCTCTCGCACGTCCCTCTCTACCTCGCTCCCCTCCCTCTCTCTTACCTCCTCCTTCGCTCTCTTGCTCCCCCCTCTCTGTCGCCCGCCCTCCCTCTCGCTCTCGCTGCTCCCTCTCTCTCTCTCAACCACCCACCTCTCTCTCTCTTGCCCATCCCCTCTCTCTCTCTCTCCCATGCCTCTTCCTTTCTCTCTCGCCCCTCTCTCTCACCTCCACTTAGTGGAGCTGCTGGGGATGGTTTGCAGAAGGTTGTGCTGTGAGCTGCCTCAGATATTCCGGAAAACCTGATGATTTGGTGACGCAACTCTGAATGGAACATGGGGACTGTAGTTACAGCATCTGGGTCTGCAACATGAACAACAAATGGAGCAGAGGCTACAGAGAGGGGAAGCTCTGAAACCACAGAGTGAGTGTGTGTGGGGAAAGGGACATGCCGTATTTGCCTGTGCCTTAGTCTGGACGAGTACACATTCTCACTCTCCCCGTTACATACACTGATGCACACTCTCCCTATCTGCCCTCACACACATTCACACTGCCCCTCTCTCACGATCCACACATGCACTCCACTCTGTCAACACACACGGATGAACACAGACCGGCTCTCTCTCTCCCTCCCGCACACACACGCACAATCCACCTCACTCTCTCTCACATACAGAATGGGTGTCTCTCACTCCCCTTCACGCAGACACGCCCTCTCTCCCACACATACACACGCGCGCTACTCCTACTTTGTAAATAAAACCAGTCTGACTCCAGGGCAAGACACAGACAGAGTCCAAACAAGGCCTCAAGCTGAGAATACATTATCTGACCGCAACTGTTACTTCATTTACATCGATAGTACCTGAAGGTGTCTCCAGGCAGTGACTTGAAATAAATTCTGTGATTTGCATTTTAATCAATCAAACCCGCCTCTCCATTCTGACTGATTAAGTACTTAAGAGCCATCTTAGGTGTGTACAATTCATGTGCATGACTTGTACAACCCTTTGATCTTGGCTAAAGGTGGCTGGAAGTGAAGACTTTACGGTGGAACCGTTGATGAAGAACAGTGGAAGGCTTTCAAAACAATTTTTCAACGTTCCCAGCAACAGCATATAATGGTGAAATGGAAGGACTGTCGCAAAAGGGTAATCTACCATGAACGTCCCAGGTAATAAGGGAGGCTATCAAATTAAAATAAATGGCATAAATAATGGCAACGACCAGTGGGAAAGTAGAAGATTGGGAAAACTTTAAATGTCAAAATAATGTCAAAACCGTTAACTTTTTTGTTGCTTTATTTTGACATTTATCAAGACACATCCGATAGGTTACAAGAGTAAACTACCTCAGAATATAAAGACAGATAGCAAAATATTCTATAAATATACAAAACGAAATGAATGGCTAAGGTAAGCAATTGTCCTTTAGAATGTGAGAAGTGGGATCCAGTAATGAGATATGAGGAAATGGACAAGGAATTGAAGAGTTATTTAGTTGGTCTACACAATGAAGAACACTAATAACATGTCAGTAATTGTCAAAGGCAGGAAGGTAAGTGAGTACCTGGAAACAACCATTCCCAAGAGAGAGATAGTGTTGGGCAAGCTCATGGAGCCAAAAGTAGATAAGTCTCCTGGCCCTGATGGAATGTATCCCAAGGTACTAACAGAGGTGATGAGAGAAATAACAAATGCACTTTTGGAAATTTTTCTGATTTCATTGGACTCTGATACAATTCCAGCAAATTGGAAAACAGGAGTACAGACACCACTGTTTAAAAAGGGAGATAGACAACATGAGGGGAATTATAGACTGGTTAGCCGAACATCTGTAGGAGAAAATATTTCAATCTGTAATCAAGGAATAAATGGCAATGCATCTTGATAGAAATTGTCCCGTTGGGGAGACACAGTGTTGGTTAATGAAAGGCAGGCCACGTGTAACTAACCTACTGGAATTCTATGAAGACATTACAACTACAGGAGCCCAGTAGGTGTGGTGTACTGAGATTTCCAAAAGACATTCAATATAGTGACGCCAAAAAGGCTGCTGCGTAAGGTGTGGCATTACGGGCAATGTATTAGCATGGAGAGAGGCTTGGTGAACTAACATGAAGCAACGAGTGGGAATGCATGATTGTTTTTCTGGTTGCTGATCAGTGACGAGTGGAGTGCCTCAGGGATCGGTGCTGGGACTGCAATTATTCACAGCTTACATAGATAATTTGGAGTAGGGGAGCACGTGTAGTGTCTCAAAGGTTGCAGATGATACTAACATGACTGGCAGAGTAAAATGTGGAGAGGATGGTTAAACTTTACAAAGGGACATAAAGAGTTGAAGTGAGTGGGTCAAGGTCTGGCAGATGGAGTGCAATTATAATAAATGTAAAATCATCCATTTTGGTAGGACAAATACTAAAGAGGACTCTTATTTGAATTGTTTAAAAAATGCAGCATGCTCTTGTGCAGAGGGACCTGGGTGTCCTTGTGCATGAATCACAGAAGCTGGTCTGTAGGGACAACAGGTAATTAACAAGGCAAATTGAATTTTGCGAAAGGGATTGAGTGTAAAAGTAGGGAGTTATGTTGCAGATTTAAAGGGTGCTGAGGAGACCACACCTGTAGTATGTGCAGTTTTGGTCTCCCCGTCTGAGAAAGGAAATACTAGCACTACAATGTATGCAGAGGAGGCTCGTTAGGTTGGTTTCAGAGGTGAGGGGTTTGGTTATGAGGAGAGACTGAATACATTGGAATTATACATTGATTGGAATTTGAAAGAATGAGGGAGGAAGGAATAGAAACATTTATAATTGTGAAGGGAGTAGGTACGATAGAAATATAAAGGATGATTCCAGAAGCATGTGAAATTAGATAACAGGGCAAAGCCTCAAAACTATATGGAGCAGATTTAGGACTGAATTGAGAAGGAACGTCTTGACCAAGAAGCTTGTGAACCTTTAGAATTCTTGAGGATTTGTCATTGAATGTGTTTGAACTCTTATAGATAATTGTTTGAAGATTAAAGGAATGATGGATTATGGTGAGTGGGCGGGTAAGTGGAGCTGAGGCTATGAAATGATCAGCCATTATCTTATTGAATGGTGGCGCAGGCTTGAAGGGCCCGATGGCCTACTCCTGCTCCTAGTTTGTACGTTCTTATGTAATGGGTCAACATGAAATGGGAATTATATTTGACAAACTGACTGGTAGATGCATACAGAAAAGAAATGGATGCAATGCATTTACATTTTCAGAAAGATCTTGATAAAGACTATGGCCGAGTGTGCAAACTCAAATGTTACGGCATTGGGACTAAAATATGAACATGATTTTAGAATTGGAGAACTGACACGAAACAGTGAACAGGAATAAAACAATCTGTTTTGAAGTTGAAGGATCATGGCCTGTCGTAGGGATTAGTGATTGTGACACAGCTATTCTCAATGCATACCATCATTTCGTTGAGGAAATCAAATGCAATATTTCTCAGTCTGCTGACAGCACGAAATGATGTCGGATTGTTAGTGGGTGAGGAGGATTTTAAAAAAAAAGCTCCAAGGTGATTGAGACAAGTGGAGTGAATGGGCAAATATGTGGCAGATGAAGATCAATGGGGGTGGATGTGATGGTGCGTACTTTGATAGGTACAATAGAACAGCAACCTATCATTTCAAAAGGGATTGTATGAAACATGTTGGTCTTTAAAGGGATTTATGTTCTTTCTTTTTTTCCCTGTTGCGCAGCCCTCCGAGGTCAGTGCAGGGTAGTGAGTTCTGAACCCAGAAGTCAATACTGGGAATGGCATTGGCACGCTGACCAGTGTACACAAAGCCACCAAGTGGGGAGCTGTGTAACATTTAAAAGGATCTGTATTTCCTTGTACACCAGTCACTGAAAGCAATATTGCAAGAGCAGAAAGCAGGCAGGAAGATAAATGGTGTGTTGACCTTAATTTCTAGGGGATTGACTGACAGAAGTAAGGGTGTCTTACTGCAGCTGTACAGGGCCTCGGTGAGAGCCCATCTCGAACATTGTGCAGTATTGTGTGTAGTTTGGTCTCCTTACCTAATAAGTGACAAACCTGACATTGAGGGAGTGCAGTGAAGGATGACCAGACTGATCTCTGGAATGACAGGCTTGTTGTGAGAGCAGAGTTTGGGGCGTTTGGGCCTGTATTCCATGGGCTTCAGGAAAATGAGTGGAGATCTCAGTGAAACATATAAAAGTCTGACAGTGTGAGACATATTGGAAGATGATAATTCCCCTGCCTGGGACGTCTAAAACAAGAGGCCACAGTATTAGCTACAAGCAGGCTACTCTGCATTGAGATGAGAATAAATGTCTTCACTCAGTGACTTGTGACTCTGGGAATTTCTCTCCCAGATAAACTGTGGAACACAAGGCACTGAATATGAATAAGGATTTCTCGACACGAAAGGGAGCGGGAGGCATCTGGAATATGGCTATCACAAGCTCTCAGACGTTAGGAAGGAGGCCTCTGCAGGGTCAACAGAAATGTGTTTCCCATTCCCTTTTCCGATACTGAAGCTGGTGCCGGGAATTCTGTCAGTTTTATCCTTACAAACTTCAGAGCAGTTTGATACAATTTTGTGTCCTACTTTGCCGTTTTCGAGACCATTGAAAAGTTTATCACATGCATGTGTGTATAGAGTATCGTTTAGGCCAGACCAGAAATGCATGGAATTCACCAGGCCAGTATTCATTTCCTGAATGTACATTGATGAAGCAAATTGGAGTTTGCAATTGGCATTGATTTCAGCATCATCATTACTGATACCAGATTTTAGATCTCGATATGTTGTTAATTGCTATTAAATTCCATCAGTTGCCAGGGCATTAGCCTGGACCGGATTAGTAACCCAGTGATATTTCCACAACAGCACCATCTCCACGTAGGGACCTATTGGAAACCACACTGAGCTGGTTATTTCTGTGCGGTTTGACAGATCTGTCCAAAAGAATTTTTACAAGTTTAACTATCGTGATGTGACTGAGGGGGTGGCAAATGGTCAGATTGTAATTATTCTCCTCTTCGAGGACTGGACATAGTTGAGTAATTTTCCACATTGCCAAGAAGATGTCAGAGTTGGAGCTGGAAAGAAACAGCTTCCCCCAGGGACACGGTTGTTGTGCATCACAAGTCTTCACTCCTGTTGCAGGAATCGTGTCAGGTCCCTTTGCCCTTGTCGTATCTACTGTGTTCAGCTGTTTCTTCATGTCGCTTGAAGCAAGTCGAATTGATTGAAGACTGGCATCTGTGATTCTGTGGGCATCATGGCGAGGGTGAGGTGGATCATCCACTCAACACGTCTGGCGGAGTATCTTGCCAAAAATACATCATTATCTTTTACACTGATGTACAGGACTGTTCCATTATTTAGGATGGCGATAATAGTGGAGCCCTCTCCTCCATGAAATTGTTTAACCGTCCATCACCATTTATGGCTAGATGTGACTGTACTGTTGGTTTGTTGGTGTTGGGATTATTACACCCTCTCTATCACATGTTATTGCTGCAGTTTGGAATGCAGACAGTTAGTTATGGTAGCTTTAACGGGTTGTCATCAGGTTTAGGTACACACGATTGGGACACTGGCACGTTCACCTATACATCAATGAACCATAGATCAACTTGGTTGGAATGATCGACTGAGGGATTATGCCAGGAAAAACATTACAGATTGTGCTTGAATTTAATTCTGTTTCTGCTGCTGCTGTGGTCTGCAGAACCACATCAATGTCAGGAATTCTCTATTTAAGAAAGTTTGGAGAGTTAGATCATTTAAAATATCTGCAGATGAGATTTGACTTGGAAATCAATTGAATGCAATGAAAGACTAGTGATGAAGGAGGAGTGAAAAAGTCATACACTCTTAGAATCATATAATATGCAAACAGACATTTTGGCTCAACTCGTCCATACTCACCTGGTTTCCTAAACTGAATGATTACTATTTTTCTTCTTTAGGCACACACCCCTCCAAACCTTTGGTATTCATGTACACATCCAATTGTCTTTCAAATGTTGTAACTGTACTCCCCAATGCTACTTCCTCTGAAAACTCGCTACCTTTACACACCACACTCTGTGAGAAACAACTGTCCCTTCGATCTCTTTTAAATGTCTTCTCTCTCACCTTAAACCTATCTTGTCTGGTTCTGGACACACCCACCCGGAGGAAATGTTCTTGTCTATTTATCCTATCCATGCCTCTCATGATGTAATAAAGGTCACCTCTCAGCCTCCAACGGAAAAGGAACAAAATCCCAGCCTATCCTTATATCTCAAAACCTGCCATCTCCGTCACATCATTTTAAATCCTTTTGTCCCCTTCTCAGTTTATAACATTCTTCCAATAGCAGGACAACAAGAATTGCTTCAAATGTGGCCTGACCATTCTCTTGTAGAGCCACAACATGGTGTGCTAATTCCTATACTCAATGCACTGACCGATGGAAGTCAGCTTGCCTTATGCCTTATTCACTGTCCTGTCAATCTGCGACTCCACTTTCACGGAACTATGTACCTGGACCCTGGATGTCTCTGTTTGACAACGCTCCCCAGCGCGATACCATTTTCTGAATAAATCCTACACTCGTTTGTCTAACAAAATGCAACATCTCGCATTTATCTGCATGAAGATCCATCAGCCAATCCTCAGCCCACTTGTCAAGTAGATCAAGATATCTTTGTTCCCTAAGATAGCCTTCTTCACTGTCCACCATAAGTCCAATTTTGGGGGTTTCATCTCCAAATTACTATCCACGGTTCCAATGTTCTCATCCAAACCATTTACAAAAACCATGAACAACAGCAGCCTGGTCCTTGTGGAACAACGCTGGACACAGGCCTCCAATTGGAACAGCAAATCTCTCCCAGCACCCTCTGTCTCCTACAGTCAAGTCAGTTTTGTATCTAATTGGATAGCTGTCCCTGATCTCCTGTGATCTAACCTTATTAAACAGACTACCATGTGGAACTTTGTTGGGCCTCACTAAGGTCCACGTAGACAACGCATGTTGCTTTACCTTCATCTATCTTCCTGGTCACCTCTTCAAAACCTCCAATCTAGTTTGTGAGACATGGATTCCCAGACATAAAGCCGTGCTGAATATCCCTAATCAGCCCTTGCCTTTCCAAATGCATGTAAATCCTGCCTCTCAGAATCTCCTACAAACACTTCTCCACCCTTGACATCAAACTCACTGGTATGTAGTTCCCTGGGTTTTCTTTGCAGCCAAATTACAAATAATGTAACAACATTAGCTGTCTTCTTGTCCTCCAGGACCTCAACCGTGGCTGTCAATGATAAGAAAGTCAAGAGAACTTCAGATTTCGTAAACCAGAAATTAAGACAGAAATGTGCTGGAAAAGCTCTGCAGGTCTGGCAGCATCTGTGCAGAGAAATCCGATTTAATATGTTACAACACGGGCGAAACCTTGCCCCCTCCCCCACTATCTCCACCACTCCACGCTAATTTAAACTTGAAACACAGAAAAGATTTAGCGCATGCTGTTATGTGTAAAAAATTCGGAAGGTCAATAACCATCCTGAAGGTCACTATTTAAAGCAAAAATTAACACTTTTTAAAATAAGTCTAACAGGGAATAATTAACTAACAACTTTTTGCAACTCCTTTCTCTGACCAATCTTTTACTTACTCTTCGATAATACTGGTCCGATAATCCCCCCACCCCACCCATCCCCAATTAAGATATACCAAAACAATCAAATTTCAGAACCAGCCAGCTGTCGAATATTCTCTTTGTATCGTCCTCTGTCTTCGCTTCTTCTCCTTAGAGTTTCTGAGTCACAGGTCATTGATAAACAAAGGTACATTTCGGAGAGCTATTCTCCAGTCAGTCTGCCGATGTTGGTGGTGTGACAGTTCTCCCCTAACTGGTCAATTTTCTTTTCAGCTTTCTATCCCAAATCATCGGGTAATTTCCTTTTTTTATAATATTGCCAAATTCCAAATTTAAACTCGATTGTAGTTTAGCTTCTTGGGACATAATTTAAATGGATTGATCAAATTTGATTTTATTTTTTGTCTCACAGCAACGCAGGTACTGCAAGCTGCTGGACCACATGTTACATTGTAAATTTTCCAGAACTCACTGTGCTTGGAAATCCTTCAACTCTCTTAAAGGTACAATACCCTTTACACATTCATAACCCCTTCTCTCTCAAAAAAGAACAATCATAATGAAAATACGGTCTCATTTGTTTTTCTATTCTTTCAACACATTACCATAACATACAGATAACCTAAATCTAAGTTAACCTTAACTTCTTCCCCTTTACCTATATTTAACATTGGATAATTACAAATCTCGTTTAATCGTTATCAGTTAAATTTGTGAGAACGCATCTGAGATTACATACTTCCGACACGCTACGTGTACGATTTTTAAATTAAAAGTCTGTAACATAAGACTCCAATGAAATAGTCTTAAAAGCGTTCAAAGAATGTAAGCAGATTGGGCTCCATGTACACAACCATCTACAACACTCTGTTTGTGAGTACACATTAAAATGTTATAAGGCTAGTACCAAACTCAATAGTCATTTCCCAATCGTGGAATATTTTCTCTGGTGGATGCTGAGCTTCTTTGAAACGGACGATCCCATATCATGGCAGTGCAGCTCCAGCTCCTATGTCACTCAAATTGACGACAACTTTGAAATGTTTTCAAGCGTTGGTGTAGCTGAAACTGGTTTGGTGCTCAATATTTCTTTTTAATGGTCGAATGCCTCCTGGCATTGTTCTGTCATCCAATACTTTGTGTTTTTCTTCAGCAAGTCGGTTAACGGTGCCACTACACTGCTGACATTTGAAACAAACTTCCGACAGAATCCCGCTGACTCCGAAGAAGCGAAGCATCTTTTTCTTCGAGGTTGGCCATGGAAATTCCTCGGTTGTTTTGGTCTTTGCATTCCATGGGATCAACTTTCCATGACAGATATTTTGTCCCTAGAACATCATGTCTGCTTTCACAAATTGTGTTTTGTTTAATTTTATCAGCAGATTTGTTTCTCGTATTCATTCAAAAAGCTCTGCCAACTGTACCAAGTGATCTTTCCAGGACTTAGTGAATATCACGACATCGCCTAAACGGACTGCACAGTTTATTAATTAGGACACAACTCTGTTCGTGAGTCTTTGGAATGTGTTGGGTGTGTTTGTCATTCCAAAGGGCATCACTTTGAATTGATACAGACCATTTGCTGTTACAATTCAGAAATTTATTTCACTGTCTCTGATAAAGGTACCTGCCAGAAACCACGCATTAAATCCAACTTCGTGATGTAACTGACTTGTCCAACTTTCTCGATACAGTCCTCCAATGTCGGTATTGAATGTAAGTCTGATTTTGTAACAGTCTCGATCTTCCAATAATCCAAGCAAAATCATTGAGTCCCATCCCGTTTGGGAACTAAGATGATCGGCGAGCTCCACTTGCTCGGGCTTGGTTCGATGATGTCCTCATTGAGCATATCCTCCACCTCCTTCTGGACCTGTCTGGCTTTGAGGGATAAAGCCGATATGGATTGTTTTATCGGAACAGTACTCTCTACAACAACTTCATATACAATAGTGCCCACCATATGATTCTAACATATCTCCTCATATTGCAATAACAAACCTTTCAACTGTGTTCTATGCTTCTGAGACAGATAGTTTACTAATCTACCCCACTGCTCAAGGACTTCTACGTTTTTGACATATTTTGAGGCACATCAAAATCCACGACATTTGGATTTGATTCCTCACTCTGTGGGGGAGTAAATAGCACCTGTTTCTCCAATTCTTTCTCTCCTCTGCTTTTCAGAAGGGGACCTGCACACTCATTTATAAGTCACATGAAATGGTCTTCAAATGTGGGAATTGGCAACAGAGGTGCTAGTTTCATTACTGTCGGGAGCCTACCTACCATTTGGCATGAATGACATGCATGCCAAACGTTAACCACATCATTGTGCAGTCCAGGTCAATAAAAATGTTTTTGTCCCTTAGCCCGAGTCTTTCGTACCCCTATGTGACCTCCTACAGGTAGTTCATATGCTACGTGTAAAACTTCCTATCTCTATGCTACCAGCAACACAATCGGGTGCACCTCAGCACATTTCTCCTCTGCACTAACCTGATGTGGTCTCTTTTTCTGTCTTAAGGTCTATCTTTCAGATAATAGCCCTCATGAATATCCTCTGCCTCCTTTTCAGAGTACACTTGCACATATATATCTTTTATCATCTTGTCTGTCTGTTGCAAGTCCCTAAGCCTATCAGGCCAAAACACCTCTATCTGACCCACTGCCTGTTCAGGTTTTCCCTGCACCATTACGGCAAACAGGGTGTCCGTTAACTGAATCTCAACTCCTTCATCTTTGTCTATAGTTTGTCCTTCGTGCTGTGACTTATAATAGTGGGATATGGTTACTGCACAGCCTGGGAAAATACCAGGATATTTCTGATTTAACACTTCCGTTTCTTTGTCTTCCTTGGGCATCTCCACAACAAGGGATGTCACTCCCAACTTGGACGCTGCTAAACCCTTCCCAAGAACAACCTGCATTCCTGGATGTGCCAGTCTGTCAATCTTTCCCGCTATAACTTCCCCAGTCTCGATTAGGCACTCCAACCTGATCTTACATAGGGAAATGTTAAATTTCTGTCCATCTTTCCCATAAGTTAATGCATACTCGGGTAACAGATCAGAAAGACTGCAAATTCATTCATCTCTTCCTATTATCAACTGGTTAGATCATGTATCTCTCAAAATGATAACTTCTTGCTCTTCTACCCCTGTTATTTCTGAGTAAACTTTACTCACAGACGCAAATTCTTTATCGAGATCAGGTACTAACTCCATACCCAGCCCCTGCCTCGGCTGTGCACTTTCCTGCAGCTCTTCGATCTTGTTGGGGTTTCCTTTAAATCTTTCACTAATGCCATTGGCTTAGCTTTGTTTACCATATCTTTTCTCACAGTCCTTTTCTTAACAATCAGCACTGTGACCATACAATAACCTCCTTATGTCAGTGAAAACACCTTTTCCCAATGCCCTTCGGAAACCACCGGCACTGTAATTTTCTGTGTTCCACTCCATTACAGTGAAAACACCTGATGCCTTTCACCTCCTTTCCACTCACTTGGGCAGCTTCTTTAACCTGTGGTAAACTCATATGTTCTACTCTTTCTTTTATAGTGTAGCATCTCCCCTTCTCCCAAACTCTATCCCTCACAGGACAAAATTCTGGCTGGAAGCTTGTCTTATGCAGCAGCATGTATTCATCTATTAATTCTCCTGCCCTTCTCAATTTCTGAACTTTCTTTCCCTCCACATGAATTATTATCATCTCTGGAAGTGAGGTTTTAAACTCCTCCAGCAGAATAATCTCCCTTAGAGCCTCATAGGTCTTATCTATCTTTAAAGCCTGCACCCATCTATCAAATTGCCTATGTTTAATTCTTTCGAACTCAACATAAGGCTGATCTTGTTCCTTCTTTATGTTTCTGAACTGCTATCTGTATGCTTCCAGTACCAATTCGTAAGCACATAAAATACCTTGTTTCACGTCTTCATAATCTCTTGACCCCTCAACTGGCAGGGCAGCAAATACCTCACTAACTGTGCCGACCAGCTTAGCCTGAACTACCATTACCCATAAATCCTTTCACCACTCTACCTGCCTAGCCATTTTAAAAAAAGAAATAAAGAAGGCTTCAATATCTTTCTCATCAAAATGTGACAGAATTTTGACATAGTTGTATACATCACTAATGTCCCTTTTACTCTCCAGCCTGTTCACTTGACTTTGCATATTAAATCACAACTTCTCAAGTTCAAATTCAATCTCCCTTTGCTCAGCTGAGAACCTTCTCCTCTCTTTTTAATCCCCTGTCTCTCTTCCCTCTTGCTTTCTCTTTCTTCTCTCTCTTTCTCTCTCCCTTTGTTTATCTTTAAAACTACATTTTCTTCAACTGTAATTTAAGTTTTTTTCTAAATATCGTGCACTTGTCTGTTTCTCTGGCACGCCTTATTGTTTGAGTAATTTCCTGACAATTTCAACTTTACTCTTGTTCTTGGTTAAACCCAAATCTAAATTCTTTGCTAATTCTAAATATTTGGCCTTTATGTTTCCTATTAAATGCCATCGGCAAAAGTGAGAATCATCTTAAAACCCCAGAATCTTTTTAACATTTTTAAAGAGCCATTTCTCTCACTTTAAAATTAACCAACTACAAGTCACCGAAATTAAACAAAGTGTCTCATCGACATTTTATTTAAAGCTCTCGGATAATAACTGATTATGATTGATTAAATTATTAAATGAGTTAATGTAAATGATTAAATCTGCTGTGCATTTTCATACCCCAAACCCATTTAACTCTGCCCAAATCTCAGACTAGATCTGTCTAAACTTGTTTTAATCACAGACAAAAGGCCCCAAACTGTTAATCTGAACAAGCCACAAAGAAAAAAGTGCACCTCATGCTGTAATCTGTTAAATTTCGAGAGGCAATGATCCATTTACAGAGGTCACTATTTAAAGTAAAATTAACAATTTCCTAATTTAAGTCCAACAGAGAATATTAAAATGAACAACTATTTAGAACTCGTTTCGTTAAACCTATCTTTTACCTCCCACTCTACAATACTGGTCCGATAAAATAAAACACCATGATTAAGATTTGAAAAAAATACAATCACGTTTCAAAACCAGTCAGCTTTGTCAATTCTCCTTTGTAGATTTTTCTCTGTAGATTTTTATCTCGGTTGGCTTTGATGTTCTGCTGTGCAAACGTCTTACAGACAGGTACCTTTCAGAAAGCTCTTCAGCTTTGTGGATGCCCTTGGCAGTTCTCTCCCTAAATGTTCAAACTGTCCAGTTTTACACCTCAAAACATTGGATTATTTAATTGATTTGGATGTCATCAAAAACATTATATTTCAAACTCCCTTGGATTTCAGAGTGTTGGGGCATAGTTAAACTGACCGGCCGAATTTGAATTTGATTTTGTACCATGACAACTCAGACTCACTATTTGTTTCACAGTCAAATTTTACATTTTAACTTTTTTCAGAAGACTGTACACCTCTACACCTTCATATCAATATCGTTTGTCAGCCCTATGTAGTTTACCATGAATTTGATCACCTAAGTTCACGTAATAGTTTTTTTTTCAAAATAAGACCCGCTTTCTCTCATCCTTCCTTTGTCTAAATCCTTCTTTCCAGTTATGATTCCAATTGCTTACAATGTTACTGGTATTCTTCGACAAAGTCATACATTGTGTGTGTTTTGTGAATAATCCTCTGTAATTGAAATGAGATGAACGAATGAGATACAATCACATTCCCATATGAAGAAGTAAATGTGCAACTTTTCCGAGCTTTCTGATTTTAAAAATGATGCAAAAATCTCCTTTACTCAGGATTGGGAAAGTGAACAAATGGCGTTCACAGAGAGAACAGGAGTAATTCAATAAAGCTTTACTGGGATCATTGAATGACTAAATATTTAGTTTTCCCCTGAGATTTTAAATTTAGCTTTGTTTCAAGTCTGAGTTGTGCATGTTTTTGTCAATATGCAAATATCATCAGTGACAAAACCACAAGTTGCTGGTCATGCTCAGTATTTCTGGAAGTATCTGCTGTGAGAAAGCAGATTCAACATAGGGTAACAGAATGGGTCTAGGTTGCTTACTTTTTGCCAATAGTGTTCAATTATGTGCCGGTTAGGTGCATTAGTCAGGGGCAAATGCAGAGTAATCGAGTAGGGGAATGGGTCAGAGTACGTTACACTTCGGAGTGTCAGCGTTGACGTGCTGTGTGAAATGGCCTGTTTTCCCACTGCAGTGATTCTGTGATTCTATGAATTGTTCGTACAAAGGGCGGTTGGTGCGAGGATCAGGGATGTCTCTGAGCATGTTCTGGGCATACTGAAGGGGGTGGGTGAACAGCCAGCGGTCGTGGTACACATTGATATGAATGATATCCTTAAGAGGAGTGAAAGGTCCAGCAAAGAATGTTTAGGAACCAAGACCTGAGTTTAAAAGCAGGATCTCCATGGTTCTGTGGGAAATAGAACCCACTGAATTCAATAACTTCAGTCTGAGACAAGATCTGAAGCAGCAGTATCGGTTATTATACTCTTGCAAGAGTGGTGCCTATAAGATAGGCACACCAAATTTAACTAGTACACAACTTTTTGTACAATTCATTCCACTTTTACTCCTCCCCCACTTATTCCATTGCTTCTCCCCTGTTTACATCTCCCACTTCTTTCAACACGGCTGTTTATCTCTTGCCTCATCTGGCCTTGTTCGTGACAAAAATGCATGTCCTGCTTGGCTGTTTCACCACATCCCTCTGTGGTCTATTGTTATATATCCTCCTTGACTGCCATCTGCTTCCTTCTTCGCTAAAGCAACATTTCCTTCAATTCTTTGCCCATACGGATCCTTATGAACTCTTGATTGTGTTTTTTTTTTGTTTTTGCAGAAGCAGGAAACAGATACTTATAGCTGTTTATACAAGCATATCTCGCTTAACCTACACCCCTCTTCCACTTCCATTTTTTAGCCTTGTGATTATTGCAGATAACAACATTTATAATTACTCCTCACAATTCTCCCTTTCTATTTTTACATTTAATTGTTGTTTCTGCAATTTTCCTTTATCCAATCTACTTTTTTATTAACTGTCACCCACCAAAAGAGAGCTGACTCAGGGGATGCTTTTAAGTCTTTCATCTCCAAGGGAGGGAACATTAGAGATAGGAAGGTACAGTTCCTATCATTCCATGCAGTCTTATCCTGTTACAGGGCTATCATATGTTTCATGCCCTTCCTGTCTCCCTTCCACCTGAGCGGAAAGGGAACCCCCTGGGCCACTGGTATACCGGAGGCACATGCATAGCAATTGGTCTTGTTCAGACTTTTCACAGTATACTTTACCCATTCAATGCAGGCATTTGCATCCCAGTACACAGTTTCTATTTCAATGGTCTGTTTAAGTCCTTTACCTCTATAATTTTTACTACTTTAAAGTCATCGGGAGGGATGAAAGGTTGTACCTTATTATCCAGTAGTTCTGCCCATTTTCCCTGTCCTACGCTAATTCGTAAACAACAGCCCAAGAAATCATTCCCGTTAGTTTTCATGTAATTGCAACTGATAGGTGCCCCCCAGCCTCCACCCCCAGGGTTGCTTCATGCGATGTTTCGTTATCATAAAGTATACTGGGTTACACTGTATCGGGACAATCAAAAGCTGGTCGGAAAGTGGCCCAGTGTATTGTGACGAGACTATTATACCAAGTACCATCCCCGAGGCCATTCCCATCGGACTTAAGATGTATATCTGAGCTGTGGTACTGTCCCTGATTATGTACATCCCCACAATTTACCAAGCTGCATGCATCGGCATCTATTACTTGCGGGTTATCAGACTCCGGAACCGTTAATAACACATATGACAAAATCCCAATAATAAGAGAGCTATTATCATAACTCTAAGCATCCCCAGCATTCTAAGATCATGCTGAAGCACCAAAAGACTTAAAATACTTAAAACCCTCACTCAATATCCGTTGTATTTGATAAGGTCTACTAAACCTTGCTTGTCAAGGTTCACCTATAACTGGAAGAAATAGTAATACCTTATACCCGATCGCAAAATTGCACTTTTTAAAAACATTTCCCGTCTGCTTCCGATTTTATTGCATATTGCAATACTTTTAAATGCTGTCTAGCCAACTCCCCAGCGCTATTAATCGTCCCTTAAATTTTGAGACCTAGTCCAAATGTGTGGCCTTTGAACTCTGATTTGCTATTTTCTCCTTAATCAATTTTAATGGTCCTCTCACTTAATGCCCCATACATAATTCCAACGGAATGAATTTGCTCTGTTAATTTTGAGCATTCCTGATAACAAAAAGTGCAAATGGAATTCCCTAACCTTAAACATCTGGATAATCCCTGGATTATAAACCCTCAACATGGTCTTTAATGTTTAATGTCACATTTTTAGCGCTCCTTGCAATTTTGAATGGTTTGCAGTAGATTTGAATTGCTTAATCCTAAGACATTATCGTGATAAATTACATGTAAAGTTTGAACCTTTATCCCACTGTATCTTCATTGGTAGTCCGTATCTTTTTTTTTTATAAAAGAGTAATTCCTTTCCAATTCTTTTAGCTGTGATACTGTATCTTGGGATGGCCACTGGAAATCTAGTCCATGCCACCATTAGTGTTAACAAATACTGATGGCCACTTTTTTGTTTGCGGTCGGGAACCTAGCCAATCAATTAAGACACCTGTAAAAGGTTCCTCAAATGCCGGAACAGTTAAGAAAGGTGCAGATTTTATTATCGCTTGAGTTTTTACAATTACATGACATGTATGACGCATCTGGCAAAATTCAACTGCATCCTGTTGCGGTCCAGGCCAGTAAAGTGTCTCTGTATTTGGTCTGTTTTTTTCATAACTCCTAACTGACTTCTAGATGGTAACTCATACACCATTCGCATCACCTCCTTTCTGTAACCCATTGGCAATATGATTTGATGAATCTCTTTCCATTTCTCATCTCCTTGAAAATAGTTAGTCTAGATTTCCTCATTTGGACATCATTTTTAAGGTAATAACACTTAGGGATACATTCAAAATTCCTAACGTATATGTTTTTTGATGCAACTGCTTTAAACTTTTATCTTCCTGCTGTGACTCAATCAGTTTAGCTGAGCAAAACATATTAACATGATCACCTATTTGCTCCTGTTTTGTCTCAACATTCTGATGGAACAAAGTATTTGCTCATGCCACTTAAGCTTCCTTATCTTTACGTTTTTGGTATTTTCTGTTTCAACTGGTGATATTGGGACTTTATTACCCATAATCAGGAAAGTTTCCAGGATAAGATTCCTACATTGATTCAGTTGTCTGCATATCCACTGGCTTTTAAACGAGAGTAGCAGTAATCCAACCACTGAATCAGCTATATTTTCTGCAAGGACAAATTTCATTCCTGGAGCTGAGAGTTTGTCCAGTACCCCTGCCACAATTTCCCCACACTTTTTGGGACACGCTAAGCACACATTACATACTTTTGCACCTTTTGTCTCATGGTGAATTCCCTCTAGCAGTACCTTTTCTGGAAATAGTCCTTCAGGAGTACATATCTCCTTATGTTTTCACAGAGGATCCTGTGTCTCTTAATATTGCACCCTCTCTACCTGCCCTATGTGAGTAAAATTTCCCTTTGCAGGTATATTTTCTAAGCAGATCTGGCACTTCCTCCTTAACAAACTTCCAATCAGCTTGTACACTCTGATGCAGCTTTCTAGCTTCCACTGTGTTTTCTGTTACCACTCCAACAAAACTCCCAGACTTATCTTTTTTCCTGCATCTGTGTTTCTTTTTCTGAACCCACCAAAACAGTGATTTCATTTGTCCTAATTTGTTGCAATGAAAACACCAGAGCTTTTTATCTTCTTTGCCTCCTTCACGTATTGCCTTTTTACCCTGTGGTAAGTTTTTCACCGAGATCTATATCTCCCTTTCTACGTGGGGATTTCATTTTGGCACAATTTCTATCCATCATGGACTGATATTGATTCTGGAAGCCAAAACAAGTTTTATAATCATAATCACTAGTCATAATCATCAGCCACTTCAGCTGCCAGTTTTGGCTTTATAATTCTATGATTTTCCAAATGAGTGTGCACTATGTCAATGCTTAAACTCATTCAAAGTAATTGTCTCTCGAAGAGCATCGTATGTTTGCTCTCTTTTTAAAGCTCTTATCCAACTATTTAAATTACTTTGTTTGATCCTTTCAAACTCAATATGTGTTCGACCAGGATCCTTACATAAATTCCTGAAACGTTGTCTGTAGGCTTTTGGCACATGCTCATATATATGTTTTCCTCTCCTCATACTCCCCAGATCCCTCCGTTGATAGTGTTGCACATACCTCACTAGCTCTAGCTACAAGTTTTGTTTGGGTCAACAAAACCTACATGGTCACTGGCCACTGAAATTCTTTAGCCACTTTCCTACTCATCAAATTTAGGCAAGCTGTGAATATACTGAAACCAGGCTTTGGACTACAATGGGATTGCCCATCCTCAGTCTGTTCCTCACTAAGCTTACCTTCAGCCTTCATCCTCATCCTTTTCAGCTGACTTTCCATTCTAAGTGTCCATCTCTGAAGCTCAAATGCTCCCTCTTTTTCTTTCTCTCCTGCTGAAGCTATTGTTTTTCTCTTTCCTCTGCTAAACCTATTCGTTATCTTTCTCCTCTTGTGACTTAAATCGTAGCTCAAACTGCTTCATCTCTGCTTCTAACTCAAGCTGCTTCTTTTATGATTGAAATTTAGTCATCCCACAGATCCTGATGGAGTTTCCAGCAAATTGGAATGCTGAACTACGGCTGCAATCATCTCATCTTTCCTCACATCAGACGGTAGCTTCAACTCCCTTTGTCTACTAATTCCCGCTGCTTGGACTTATGTGCATTTTGTAAAACCCCCAAGGTCACTTTCTCCAACTCCAAAACAAGCTTGGTTCGTGCAAGAACCATAGCTACCTGAAGCTCTGTTTACTCACCAAATCAACACATGAAATAAGAGATAATGACACCTGCCACTCGCTGTCTAATTCTGCAAAGGCCCCCTAATTTGTTGCGGACCAGACCCGACCCCTCAAAACATTTTAATAGGTAGCCCGGACCTTAGATTTGCTATTTTTTGAAGGTTAGTGTATAGCTGATATTTCCAGAGTGAATGCGCTGGTCAGACTGCCGAATTTTAAACAAATGACATTTATTTGCCAAATTACCAAATGAAACATAAGGAACCGAAAATAGAATACCTGAATAATTTATCGTATCCGAATCTGATAGGCTATCCCGATTTAAGGATGATGTTCCAATTTACTTGCAACAACCCAATAAACAGAACCCCTCAGCACCAAGGGTAAAACTGACACAACTGCTTACAGGTTATAAGGTCAGAAGGTCAGAATGAGGCAGAGAGCGTCCAGTGACCCTGACTCAACAAACCCCCGAACTGATCCAACCTGCCCAGTTGTGGAAGCTGGACATGTCCTCTTGAATATACAGGCTACTTTTCAAGACTTGAAAGGCTTCTGTATGAGGCATTATCTGTTAGGTATAAACAAAAGCACCCCAACAAACCTTTCGAAATTATGACATATTGGAATCCTTGGTCGTTTAGACCCTCTTTAAAAAAATCAAGGACAACATAACCCTGTAAAAGGACTAGCTTTGTGAGAACATGCCACATTTGGCTTTGGACTGAAATCCAAAAATTCTTCCTGCTTTGAAGACGATATAATGCATGAAGTTGTTTGTTAGTTTTCATAAAACGGTACTCAATCATACTGTGTGTTGAAGATTCAGCATGGTCACGAGTGGATTGTGCAGACAGATCCACACTTCCTGTATATGGTCAGGACAAATGCATCCACTGAGAATCTGTTGCTTAGCGACTGTACTAGTCGAGGAGAGACCAGCATGGAAACCAAGTCTAGATTGTGATTTTCTTTGTGGATGGTGATGATGGAGCTTTCAGGTGGTTACAGTATTGCAAATGAACAGCACAGCGGAATCAACTAGCCTGCGATAAGAAAACGTCCATAATTCTCCCTCACAACTAACTTCACGAGCGCAATTGGTGATGGGAGATGTGACCATTAGCCAGCAATGTCAACGTTCAATTCAATCCAGTTGTTATTTTGAACTGAATGTCGAATTCTGAAAGGAATTATCTGGATCTGTTTGTTCAGTGACTGTGATTGATGTCAGTCTCCATGGATCCTAATTATGTCACTGGATGGTTTTCCTCTTCTATTTGTACTGGGCATCTTCCAATGCTTTATCCCATTGTTGCTGCAGATGCATCCACTGCAACACTGACAAGGATCAGCAGTTACAGAAACAGGGAGAGGAGAGATCAGAATCAGAGAACCATAGACAGGAATATTCCAACAATGGACCAGGATCTGAGAACAGTAGACTGGAATGTTTCAACAATGGATCAGAATCTGAGAACATCAGACTGGAATATGTCAACAACAGATCAGAATCTGAGAATAATAGACTGGAATGTCGCACCAATGGTTCAGAATCTAAGAAAAATAGACTGGAATGCTGCAACAATGGACAGGAGTTTATCTTTGGGTCTTTTGTATCTTTCCTGGTCTTGGCACATATTACCAGATAGGATATTAGGTGTACTGTGGATTATTCAGACTGGTTACTATCCCATGCTCGCTATTGTTGGTGTTCCTGGTAAGTCTCCCCATCTCTATCGATTTATTAATCCCATAGACCATGGTGAACTTCAGTGCTATTTCTGTTACCTATATTTAGTAAAGACTGAAACTATTACCTTCAGTTTCAAATGCAAATCCATTCATTCTCCACAAATTTCAGAACCACCCACACTCCCACCCTCACAAACATCTGAGAACAAGACTGTTCACAATCCCGAAATACCCATTTGCCCCGAATTGATTTATGTTTTGGTATTCTCTCCATCACCAAAGCTACCCACTACCAACTCCATGATATCCCCAGACCCCATCTTGACGTCAGTGCGGGTGATAAATAAACCATTAACTATAGCATGGTAAAAGTCAGACTTTATGGTTCCTGTTCTCTTCTAATCGTTCTTTCCGTAACAAATGTTCCCATCAAAATCTTGTTCTTGTCTGTGAAATAAATTCATGACAGGGACACTGTGTCAGAATAGTAATGTCGATGGCCACGTAATTCAGTGGTCCAGATATCTACACCATGGATGCTGTTTCAAATCTTATCTTAGATGATGACAGAACTTCAATTCAAATGAGAGGAACTGGAAATAGAAGTGAATTTTACTAATATAATCCCACCAGCACTTTGTCAAGAACTTTACCTGTTTCACTGTTATCCTTTGGTGAAGAAATCTCTCATGATTGCCTGATTTGAATTAAGACTGATATCAGACTCAATACCTTAAGGAATGGCCTCACAGTAAAAGGCATTGAGTGAGGTCCACAAATGCTGCCCTGCCAGTGATGCAGACATTCAATGTAATAACAACATGTAAGGTAGAGGAAAAAAATACAAAGTATGATACTAGAGATCAGAAACAAAAGGAACGAGTAAGTGCCAGAGAAACTGAACAGATTTGGCAGCCTCAGGTCGAGAGAATAATAGAAGTGACATTTTGCGTCCAATCACCATACATCAGAACTGAATGCATCTGGGAAATAGTGTGTTTGATGTAGATGACATGGATGGCTGCTGTGAAAGGGAGAAGGAGTTGAATAGATAGAGCAAGAGAGAGGTAAAGAGAAAGAAACAAAGAGGGATTGTTGATGATCAGCTGGAATGGAAATAAAAATCCAGATGAATCTTATTTATTTTTCTCCTGTTCCTATATCACTGAAATTCATGCCCATGTAAGGTGTACATCAAAGTCCCGGTTTGAAGTGAGTTATGTCCTTATGTCTCTCTTCCTTGAGAGTGATCATCTTATTTTATTCAGTAATGGGATGCTGGGCCAGTATTTAATTCACTTTCCCCATTGTCCTTGTGAAGGTGTTGGTGAGCTGCCTTCCTGACCCACTGTAGTCTGTGGGCTGCAAGTAGTCAGTGCTGAGGTCCATGCGGTTTCATTTCTTTGAGAATTTGTACTGAGTAATCTAACTGAGCGGCTGGCTTGGCCATTTCAAACTACAACTGTGTGCTAACCACAGTGCGGTGGGTCTGGAGTCACATGTATTTCCGACCGGATGAAGATGGTAGCTTTCCTTCCTTGAAGTGCATTAGTGTGCCAGGTAGGACAAACACAATGCTTTCATTGTTTAATTTGATTCTCAATTCCTGATATTTTATTGAATGCAAAATCTAACATTTGCCGTGGTGGGATCGAATCCGGGGTCTGAGTCATCACCTAGGTCCCTGGGTTAACATTACAGGGATAATACAGCTCGGCCATCACCTCCTCAGCATCGCCAATAGTCTCCAATGGCAAACGTGGTGTTGCTGTTGGCGTGGCTGTGCTTAAAACATAGCATTTTGCAAGGTAACAAAGTGATTTGGCAAAACATATCATCCTTCTCATTTTGTATTAATGAGAAGGCGAGATGATGGGAAGTGCTTTTGGTGAAAAGGAGGTGGATGTCCTTGGCCATGAGCCACTGACAGAATTCATACAGAGCAGTAAGTAATGAGTATCATGTTGTTCATAAACATGTCAGCAGCCATACTCTGACAGGGTTGGTCATTCTCAAAAGCTTCTGACCTCCATGCAGAAGACTAGCCTGTCTTCTCGGAGATGGATTATGCCTCCTTGAGACATGGCACAAATCATCCTCTGTGCCTCCTTACCATCAGCAAACCATGTTAATATCACACGCGTGAAACATTAGCAAGGGAGCCAGGAGGCACTACATGGAGCAATCTGTCTGTGCAGTCTCTGCTTCATTAGTTTGTAATGTTACAGCATCGAAGAATTCCTCCTATTTCAGTTTAACAGTTTGGAGGGGCTGAATGGCCTCTTCTGTTCGTGTGTCAGTGTCTTGGGTGGCTGAATGTCCTCTTCCTCGTTCCAGGGAAGTGGCTCATTATTGGGTAACCGGTGGTAGCTGCTTACTAGCGTGTTGTGCTGACGAGATTCCTTATCTTACTGTGTAATAATAGATAAACAGGAGGCTGGAAGAAACAACAAGCCAGGCAGCATCAGGAGGTGGAGAAGTCAACTTTTCAAATATACCTGTTCTTCAGGACTGCGGGTGGGGGTAGGGGGAACTGCAGACAAAGAGGAAAAGGAGTGGTTGGGGTGGGGAGAGCAGCAGGATGACGAGGAAGGAGTTAGGTGGACACAAGTGTGGGTGCAACGTGGTTGGTCGATGGGAGCGATGAATCCAGTTGGGAGCTAAAAGGCTGGGTCATTTGGTGGAATGGAATGGAGGAGGCGGGGCTGGAAATGGAGTAGGGCCATGTAGGGAAGGCTATTTTAATTTGGAGAACTCAATGTTGAGTCCTCCAGGCTGTAGGCTAACCAGGCAGAAGGTAAGATGTTGTTCATCCAATTTATAGTCTGACTCACTGTGGCAACAGAGGAAGCCAAGGAGGTCATGTTGGAAAGGAATTCGGAAGGGGAATTGAAATGGGTGGTGACTGGGAGCTCAGGCCAGCCCCTTTGGACCGGGCTGTGATGCTCGGTGAAATGTGCACTGAGTTTACGTTGCTCTCCCCGATGTAGACAAGACCGCATCAGGAGAACCTACTGCAGTAAATTACATTGAAGGAGAAGCAGGTGACCTCTGTTTCACCTGGAAGGACTGTTTTGGGCGCTGGATTGAGGTGAGGGAGGTGTGTGCCAGCAGGTGTTGTATTTTATTTTTCATTTGCAAGTGTCAGTTGCCCATGGGGATTGACAGGTTTGGTGGGGAGTATGGCACGAACCAAAATTAGTGAAGGGATCAGTCCTTGTGGAAGATGTGCCGGGTGATGGGATCCAACCTAGTTTACTGTATCTGCCATTCCTGATGTGGTCTTCTCTATATCGGGGAGACCAAAGGTAAACTAAGGGGAATGGTTTGCTGAGCATCTCAGCTGGGGCTGTAAGGGCTGGCCTGACCTCCCAATCACTGCCTATTTCAATTCCACCTCCCACTCCCATTCCGACATGACATCATTGACCTCATCCATTGCCACAAAGAACCAAAGCACAAATTGGAGGAACAACGCTTCATATTCCACCTGTGTAGCCTACAGCCGGGGGTCTCAACACTGGGTTCTCCAATTTCTAGTAACCTCCCTTCCAATCCCCAGACCTCCTGCTTAGCCCCTCCCCTTTCCATTCCTCTGATCAACCCATCTTCCAACTATTAACTGGAATCATTCTTCCCATTGGCCAACCCGGTGGTATCCTCGACCTGTGTTCCCCACCACAACATGCTGAATCCTCCTACTTCCCCACCTCGTCTCTTTATCTGTGCACGCCCTTGCCCCCACCCCCAGACACGAAGAAAGATTATACCCAAGATGTGGACTTTTTCTCCTGATGCTGCCTGGCTTGATGTGTTCTTCCAGTCTCCTGAATTCCAACATTTGTAGTTTTTTTCTAAAAAATCTCTTCTTGTGTAATAGGTAAGAGAGAGTGAATGCGCTGTGCCTCTCCTTATCCAATAGCTTCTATGGGCTGAATGGCATTCTCATATTTCTGTGAAACCAGCTTGAGATGCTGAATGAGCTCCTCATTTTTAGTCCTGTGGAAATGTTCAGGGTCCAGCAGTGCTGTTACATGAATGTTGCCTACACAGTAACAGCATGAGCTTGAATGTTGTCCATGTTTTGCTGTTTTATGCGATCTTTTCTGAGCATCCTCACTTCTGATCGAATGACGGAGGGTAAGACGTTGCTGAAGCAGCTGAAGATGTTTGTGCCAAGGAAGCTCCCCTGAGGACCTCCCACAGAGATATCCAGGGTTTGAGAGGATTGATCTCCATCAGCCAAATGGTGCTCCAAATGGCCCAACCACTTAGGAATTTACAACTGATTCCATTTAGGTGCAATTTTATTCAGCCTCCTTGACATCTTGTTCAGTCATGTCCTGTCAGGGCCAGTCATTCTGACGCTGTGTTCATATCTTTTGATTTGGAGATGCGTGTTTTACTGGGGTGTACAAAATTAACAATCACACAACACGAAGTTATAGTCCAACAGGTTTAATTGGAATCACACTAGCTTTCGGAGCGTCGCTCCTTCATCAGACGAATGTGAAGGTCTCAATCCTAACACACAGAATTTAAACCAAATATTTACAGTGTGATGTAACTGAAATTATACATTGAAACATTGATTGTCTGTTGAGCCTTTCATCTGGTTGAATACCATGGTATTCACACAGATTAAAGACTCAAAAGACTATCAATTTTTCAATGTTATAATTTCATTTACATCACACTAAAGTTTTGCTATGAATTCTGTGTGTTAGGATTGAACCCTCCATCATCACCTAATGAAGGAGCGATAGTCCGAAAGCTAGTGTGCTTCCAATTAAACCTGTTGGACTATAACCTGATGTTGTGTGATTTTTAACTTCATAGCTTTTGTTCATGTCAAAGGCCAAGGTAAATTTGTGGGGACTATTTCCTTCTGTCAGAGGGTAGTGACTATTGGGGCTTCTCGATCCCAGACAATTACATCTGAGAATGTTTGAGGGAGCACTGTGGTGTTAATGAATGTTGACACATCAGGGAGTTAAGGGCTACAAAGAATTGGGCATGAAAGAGAAATTGCAGCCAGGAGAGATCAGCCCTGACCTTACTGAATGGAAGGACAGGCTTGACGGGCTATATAGCCAGGTATTATTAGAATTAAACCTATAGTCCAGTCACTTTATTGCCTCTTCCATTACCTGTGGTACTTCAAGTAGCTGGCTAGGCTGATACTGTTGATGTATGATCTAAACTGGGTCTAGTTCTATCGACTGGAGGTACTGATTGGTCTCTTCCTGCAAATGTATGTCATGGTCCAGAGGCTGAGAAGCCACATCCTGTTCGGGTGTAACTGAAATCCATATAGACCAGATCGACCACCCTTGGAGAAAGTCTTCACTGCAGATGCTGGTGATCAGAATTGAAAAGTGTGGCATTTGAAAAGCCCAGCTTGTCAGCCAGCATCCGAGAAGTAGGAATATCGATGTCTTGGACATTCCTGATGATAGACTTGTGCCCAAAACGTCGATTCTCCTGCCCCTCGAATGCTAGCTGACCTGCTGTGCTTTTCCAGCGCCACACGTTTGGATGTCTACCTGCCCGCCCTACTCAACATTCCTGGTCACATCATCAAAGAACTTTACCAAATTCATCAGGCGTGAACTTCCACTCAAATAGCCATTCTTGTTATTACTAATGAAACCCTGTTTTCCCAATGCATGTACATCTTATCCCTCAGAATCTTCCCAAATAATTTACCTACCACAGATATTAAGTTACTGGTCTGTATTTCCTGGACATTACTTTTCTTCTTGAATAAGAGCACGAAATCTGCTTTCCTCCAGTCTTCTGGGATCTCACCTGTGGTAACTGATGATCAACATTATCAGCCAGGGTCCCCGTTAGTTCTTCTCTAGCTCATGCAATGTTTTTGGATATATCTGAAAGGACCGTGAGATGTATCCAACTTCAAAATTTCTAGTAGATCCAATACCTCCTGTACTGTGATATGGACTGTCTCTAAGTTATCAACAATAATTTCCCCAATTTCCCAAGTACTCATGTCTTTCTCCACGGTAAACATAGAGGAGAAATATTTGTTGAGGACATCGCTCATCTCTTATGGTTCTACACAAACATATCCATTTTGGTCTTTGAGGGGTACTATTCTCTCTCTAGTTACTGCTTTTCCTTTAATATACCTAAAGCACCTCTTTGGATTCACCCTGATCTTCTCAGGTAAGGTTATCTCCTACCCCTTTTTTCCCTCCTGATTTCCTTCTTCAGTTAACTCCTGTATCCGCTGTACACCTCAAGGGATTCGCTTAATCCCAGCTGCCTTTACGTGAGCCACGCCCCCACATTTCTTTTGGTAAAAGCCTAAACATCTCTTGTCATCCAGTGTACCTAATTCCTGTCAACTTTCCATTCACACTCACAGGAACATATAGATCTTAAACTCCCACTTGCTAGAGGTCCCTTTGCCTCCAAACAGACTAATCCAATTAACCCCTGCAAACCCCTGTCTAAGTCCATCAAAATTAACCTTGTCCCAATTTAGACCTTGAATCTGTGTACAAATTGTTTTCCCTCTCCATAACTATATTAAAATTAATAGATCTATGGTCACTGGTCCCAAAGTGCACATCCACTGTCACGTCACTCACCTGTCCTGACCTATTTCTTAAGAGTAGGACAAATGTTGCACCTTCCCAATTAGGACCCTCTACATTCTGCTTGAGGAAACTTTCCTGACGCACTTAATTCATTCCATCCCATCAAATCCCTTAATGCTCTGGCAGTGCAATTCTGTGTGATAAAAAATATTTAAGTCCCTATTATGACAACCCAAATGTTCCTGAAAGTCTCCGCAATCTCTCTACATATTTTTGTTCCTACAATTTCTGTTTACAATTTGGGGGCCTACCGTACAACCCCAATAATGTCACCATCCCCTTCGTATTTCTCAGTTCCACCCACAAAGCCTCATTGGATGATCTCCATCAGTTATTTTATCTCTGATCACTGCTGCGATACACCCTTTATTCAGAACTGCAACTCCCCTCCTCCCGTTCCACAATCTCTGTCCCTCCTAATGCATTTAACCCTGGTACATTAAGCTGTCAGTCCTATCCATCCCTCAGCCATGTTTCTGTAATAGCTAGACTATCGAGCGCCGATAACCTATCCACACCCTGAATTCATCGGCCTTAACTGTCAGCCCTTTTGCTCTGAAATAAACACAATTTAATCCATAGGCATTTCTTGTTCCCTATCATTTTCCAGCCTGATATGGCTCCTCAACGTACTATGTTTGATTACTGTATCTTCTTCCAGCCTATCACTTTCCTCACTGCTCTTGAGGATACCACCTCCTGCCAATCTCGTTTAAACGTTCCCCTGTTGCACTTGCAAAACTGGCTGCGAAGATATTGATCCCACTCCAGTGGATGTGCCACCAGTCCCTCCTGAACAGGTCAACTCTGTCACAGAAAGACCCCCAATGGTCTAAAAATATGAATCCCTCCCACTGCACCAATTCTTTAGTCATATATTTATCTTGATATCCTTCTATTCTTACCTTCACTCGCTCATGATACTGGAAGTAATCTGGAGATTATCACTACCGAGGTCCTGGTTTTTAACTTTTCTCCTAGTTCTCAGTTAATCATTCTATAAAAACGCATTCCGATATCTAACCGTGTCATTTGTACCATCGTGCACAATGACTTCTGGCTGCTCACCCGCCCCCTTGAGAACTTTCTGCAGCCAATCAGAAACATCCTGGATCCTGAAACCTGAGAGGCAACACACCATCCTAGTTTCCAGTTTGAGGCCACAGAATCTCCTATCTGTCCCCACTAACAATCAAATCCCTGTCTCTAAGGCCCTGTGTACCTTTATCCTTTCCTGCTGCTCCCCAGATCCAGTGCAACCATCTTGGCTACTGCTGCTTTCCCCTGAAGAGTGATTTCCTGACACCCATCTCCCATCCCCCAACATACACCAAACCAGTATCCAGAACGGTATACTTGGTTTCGAGAGGAATGGCCACAGGGGATTCCTGCACTTTCTGCCTACTCCCTTCGCCATTCCTGGTGGTCGCCCAGCTACTCTCTGCTTGGAACACGACAGGAAGCAAGGAACGCCTGTTGGATTAAATTGCTTTTAATTAAATGCAACAGGGCTGACAGGTAAGGCAGATGAACTCAGGGCGTAGATCTTTACATGAGACTGGAATATTATGGTCCTTACAGTAACGTGGCTAAGGGAGGGACTTGGGTGTGATCACATCACTAAAGCTTTTATCTATGAAGTGCTCGATATATCGGATGATCCGGAGTGCTTCCAGACCCAGCTCCTGAACACGGTCTCCCAGGAGCTGCAGCAGGGTGCACTGCCACACATGTAGTCATCAGGGACAGTGGAAATCTCCCTGAGCTCCTAAAAACCGCAGGAAGAACATACAACTGCCCGAACTGCCATCTCCATTGCTGTCAGACTAGCGTTAAAAAGAGTTTACCTGAGCTTACCTTTACCTTTTGCTGAACCGCTACTCACCGATGTCTCTGGAACCAAAGCATTACTGCCTACTCTGCCACTAACAGTACGTCAATCGAACACTCCACATGTAGTTTTGGTTAGGTCAGGTGGGAGACACTACAGTGATGTGTTGTTTGGGCCTTAAGCACTCCTAAGCACCAGTCCCATACTTGGACTTCGGGGGGGGGGGGGGTGTCTTGCTGAGATCTTCCTCCTAGTCGTGGTGACTGCGCTGAGCAAACCTTCACCCTGACAGCTTATCCGCGTTGTCGCAGTCCTCTGGTGTTTTCTGTCTACTAGCACTGCACTTATGAATTCCTTGTATCTGTAGATTGTATTCGAAACTGTGTCTCACACTGGAGGGAGAAATGTTGATGTTCCAGTGAATACAGGCTATTAGAAAAGGTTTACCATTAGACATTCGAGTGACAGTATACCCATCCGCTCGCTGACTCTGCTTTTACTTTCAATTATTCTGATAACTTTCCATTCCATTTTCCTGCGTTTTCCCTGTAACACTAGTTTTAAAATCTGTCCATCTCATCCTTAAGATATTTGGTGATCATTCCTGAACAGCCTTCACAATTTTCTACAATTGTTTCCCTCCCACTGAGGTGAGACTTGGTGGTCTTTAATCCCATGGTTTATTTTCTAGCATTCTGTGTGGAAGTTGAACCTACATTAGATGTTATCATGATCGATCACACCACCTTTGTGGCCAGAGGCAAACCAAAATACAACACAAATTTTAACACCCTGGAATCTCCTCTCTCATCTTCCACCTCAGTCTAAGATACAGTTCATCCAGATCTAGAGATTTGCCCACCTTTTATCCTGCATCAACTTCCAATTCTTCCTCAACTTCTGTCCAGGAACTGCTTCTCCAAAGTGAAGACCAATATGCAGTGCGTGTTTGACATATTCTCCGGCTCAATGCACATGTTGCCTCCTTGGTCCCTAATACTCCCTATTCTTTCTCTTGTTACCCTCTTACCCTTAATAAACCGATAAAATGTCTTTAAATTCTTCAAAATACTGCCCACTAATATTTTTATCGCCCCGCATTTTACTCTAGGACTTACTTTCTTGAGATTAGACCTTTACGTGCTCTACTCTTCTGGGACCTGCATTGACCTGCTCACTTTATGCCTGCTTTAAGCTTCTCTTTTGTTTTTAATTCTGTTCTGAATATTTGTGGACACCCCATTCTCTCTGGGCTTGTTTTCTTAAATTTCATCTTTGTTGTAACATGTTGGGGTGACACTCGCATCAATTCCATCGTGAGCATGTGATCCCCACCACCCCCACGCTGTTCGGCTCCACTTTCACCCAGAAGTAACTGTACTGTGGCCAGATCCTGTCTTTCTCTTGGTAAGATCTGCCTCCATCATTAAAATTATTTTTATTTTTCAAACCTTTTTTTCTTTTGGTCTTTTCCTTAATATGCTAAAAATGCTTGAGTCACGATCACTGGTCCTGCAATGTTCTCCCAATCCTGCCTGCAACATCGATCTGGCTTCATTCCACAGTGAGGCTCGGCACAGACCCGCCCATTGTTGTATCTGCTCCATGTTGAAATAAGAAGCTCTCTGGAATAAATGTCAAGGCATCTTTGCCCTCTTAAAATAATTATCGCTGTCCTAATCAATGTCTGTAATTGAAATGCCTTAATGTAATGATCCTATTATTGTATTTACACACCTCAGTGAATTGGTTATGTACCTGCTCCTGTATTTTCTTTTATCTGGAGGTCTATAATAGATCCCCAGTAGTGTGTCTGTCATTATTTTGATCATAACCTCAACCCACAACCGTCATTTGAATGACCTTCCAAGATATCATCCGTCCTTACTGCAGTCTTTGACTCCATAATTAATAAGGCAACACCACCTTCTCTTTTAACCCTCTCCTGTGCTGCCCATAGTTTTTTTTCACAGAATATTGAGTTGTCAGCCCTGACTTCCCTCAAACACACCTACGTAATGGCAAAAATGTCCACTTCCCCATGTCACCTCGTTCCCTGATCACATCTGTCGGTCCGATAATATTCCCAGTATTATGGTAAAGAACATCCAGCCTGGAATATCGCATTTGGAATAATCTGTCCCTCGGAGTTCTTCAGTCATTTACTGTTTGTTATCAAGCTGCATTTCCATGAACTAAAACTGTAACTCTGGGACTGAATCAATAATTGTTGAGTTGTAATTTCTTTTTTAATTAATATATTAATCAAATGCAACGTTCCACTACTGAACAGTCAGCTTCAAATACAATGAATTCTTGCTGATTAATTCCCTGCTCAGTGTATAGCAGGATCAGCCCTCAGTGATGGAGAATGTGAGGACTGCAGATGCTGCAGATCAGAGTCGAAAAGTGTGGTGCTGGTAAAGCACAACGAGTCAAGAAGCATCCGAGGAGCAGGAGAGTGAAAGCTTTGGGCATATACCCTTCATCAGGAAGGCATTGGTGTGTTCACATTTTTTTCCCATTCCATTAGTCATAGAATATTTGGAATTGTACTTGCTCAGGAGGACAGCACTGTATATGACCATGAAATGGAAAGCAGTTAATAAGTTGGTTGAACTGGGAGTAGATAAAGTGAGGTGAAGTACAGAATGAGTGAAGTCCAAACAGAAGGATAGATAAGTCCCCTGGACCAGACAGAAACCACCCGAGATTATTCAGAGGAACTGAGGGAAGAGATTGCTGCACCTTTGGCAATGATCTTTGTGTCCCCAGTGTCCAATGAAGTACTGCATGATGATCGGATGGTGGCAAAAGTTATTCCCTTGTTCAGGAAAGGCAATAGGGATAATCCTGCGAAATACAGGCCAGTCAATCTTACTTCTGTATTGGGCAAAGTATTGGAAAGGATTCTGAGAGACAGAATTTATGATTACTTGGAAAATCATAGTTTTATTAGAGATAGTCAGCATGGCTTTTTGAGGGGCAAGTCATGCCTCACACAACTTATTGAATTCTTTCAGGATGGGATCAAACACATTGATGAAGGTAGAGCGGTGGATGTGATGTACATGGATTTTAGCAAGGTTAACATAAAATCGGCTCATTCAGAAAGTAAGGAGGCATGGGATACAGGGAAATAGTGAAATCCGTCTGTGTGGATACAAAATTGTCTGGCCTGTAGAAGACTGATGGTGGTAGAACATGGAAAGTATTCAGCCTGGAGCTTGGTGACCAGTGGCGTTCTTCAGGAATCAGTTCTGGGACAAATGACTTGGATGAGAAAGTAAATGGATGCTTTAGTAAATTTTACGATGTAACAACAATGTTGGAGTTATGGAGAGTGTGGAGGGCTGATGTAGGTTGTAATTGGACATTGACAGGATGCAGAACTGGGCTGGTAAATGACAGATGGAATTCAACCTGGATAAGTGTGAAGTGACTCATTTTGGAAGGTTGAAATTGAATGCAGAATACAGGGTTAAAGGCAGGATTAATGGCTGTTTGGAGGACAATAGGAATGGTGTGTTCCATATCATAGGACGCTCAATGTTGTGACCCAAGCTGATAAGGTTATTAAGATGGATGGTGTTTTCATGAGCCAGGGATTGAGTTTAAGAGCCACAAGTTTATGCTGCAACGCCAAAAAGGTCTGGTGAGACTACACTTCGAATATTGTGTTCAGTTCTAGTTGTCTCATGACTGGAAAGACATTGAGGCTTTGGAGAGAATGCCAAGGAGATTTACCAGGATGCTGCCTGGACTGGAGGACATGTCTTACAAAGAAAAGATGAGGGAGCTAGGGCTTTCTCCATGGAGCAATGAAGAATGCGAGGTGACATGATAGAGGTGTATAAGATGATGAGAGGCATAGCCAGAGACTTTCTCGCAGGGTGGAAACGGCTATCTCGAGTGAGCATAATTTTAAGGTGACTAGAAGAAGATTTGAGGAGATGTCAGAGTTAGGTTCTTTACATAGAGAGTGGTGTGTGCTTGGAATGCACTGCCAGTAGCGTTAGTAGAGTCAGCTGCATTAGGGATATTTAAGTGAGTATTGGATAGGCACATGAAGGGTCTGATCTTCGAGTAGGATAAAAGTTTAGCAGGTCGCCAAGGCTTGAAGGGTCTGCACTAAGCTGTACTGTTCTGTGTTTTATGTTTCACCCAGCCTGTGGATTCTTGTCAATTGTTGAATGTGTGAGGGAGTGATCTGAGTGAGATTAGGAAGCTGGGGGAGGGGGGGGGGGGGGTGGTGGGGCGGCGTTAGCCCAAAACTTCCAGTTATGTTGTTCATTGTTACATTCACCTAAATATCAGTACAATATGTGACGTCTCCTACACCAAGTAGGCTCCGCCAAGTTCAGGTATTAACGTCATTCTTAAACTTGTCATTTGCTGCTGTTTCTTCAGATACAATCTGTTGGGTGACCCATGTATTAATCAGATGTTTGCTATGTTTCGTGAATTGCGCAAAACTAAGATGTCAACTATGAGTATTTGACTGAACCATAATCTCTGAAAAGAATTAGGTTGATTCTATATTTATGGAACAAAAATATAAACTTCTGTCAAGATTTTCTAACACAGAAATAAAGAATGCACATTTATTTTCCATCGAACAAACAACATGGATGTAACTCTTTTGGCGATCAGAATTACATACACAATGTCAGGATTCAAAACAATGCATTGTCACTCCAACATTTTGAAAGTGGTTGGCTTCTGAGTAATTGCATGTTCAGGGTGAGCAAACGATTGAATAATCAAATAGAATTAGCGTTCTTATACATTTATATATAATCAATCAGTTTAATTTCTCACTGAAATGTACAAGCTTCAGCTATTTGCCAGCAAATTAGAAATGGCTATAGTTCAACATGCTCTGTGAATATTAAACTAAATAAATGACTTGTGTTATCAAATTTTGGTGAACAATAATTTGAAAACCTTTGACTTTTAGAAAGAATGTTATTTAATTTGAAATGCAGACAGCAAACAAAAAAAGGTGAACATATTACCGTGTGAGTGAAAATTCAAACCTTTTCAAAGAGATTTGTGTCAAAGCAGTGACAGATTTGTTTGAATAATTGGAATACAACATTTAAAATATTCATATTCTGAGCAATAATTAGACTATATAATGAAGCTGGCCTTGCAATAGTTGCATTTTAAATGCTTATGCTGCACTAAATAATCAGATATTCGTGAGCATTTAGAATGGGAAATAATCGGATACTGACTTTTATTCTCATCAGACACATGATAGAGTGCAAAACTTTAAAGTACAGGAGGAGGCCATTGGCCACTGTGTGTACATCAGCTCCAGGAATGTCTCCAAAGCCCCTCCCATTTGCCGGCACTATCTCTGCAGCCTGTTAAATTCATATTTCCAAATACATATCCAATTCTATTTTTTAATGTTCATCCACAATTCTCCCAGACAGTCCCATTCAAAATCCTAACAACTCTCTCAATAAATAAGTTTTTCCTTATCTCATTCCTGGCTCTTTTGCTGACCAGCTTGAAATTAGAAATCCTTGATGCTGTGATGCCAACTAACGGAAACAGAGTATTCCTGTTTTACTCAGCAACTTTTATTTTTCATACGTTTCAGCACCGCAATTAGTTCACATATTTGTCTGTTCTGCTCAAGTAAGAATAAGCCTTGCAAGAACTTTTACAAGCACTACATCGAAAAAAAAACAGTCAGAAAACTAGCCACCTGGATACATGAACAACAGGCCAGAAAAAAAAAGACATGACCCACGATCAGTAGTATCCTTACATACAGATGAGGAAGTACACGATTTTGACTGGGTCTGCATATCCATCTAGGACAAGCCAAACAGAGACACGCACGAGAATTCCTAGAAAAATAGCATTCTAACCTCAACTCTATCAACAAACATATCAATTTTGATTCCATCGAACACTCTCTGAGAAGAAGAACCGGACATAAAATCACCAATACTAGAAATTACATCACTGACTCAAGGAAACCTAGACACTTAAATAGCAAGTGGGACATAACACCAGCACTTCACCAGAGGCTCACTGATAATGTTCCCTAGTACAGTGATGAACCATCTGAAAATGAACTCTCCAGCTCAGCGAGCAAACTGACATCCAGAAGAAGCACAATTTCTCTCATCCTCCCTTTAACTAAATACTTCACTCCAGTTAACAGTCCGATTACTTTAAGGTAATTTGTATTCTTCTGCAAAGTAATATAGTGTCTATCTGTGTGTGTTTGAATGCATGTGTGTGTGAAAGACAGCGAGCGAGAGAGAGAGAGAGAGAGAGGATAATTCTCTGTAATCTCTAGATTAATCCCAGTGCCATGTGTAAAAGAGGGAAGGATGAGGAAGACAGTGGAGCTTAACATGTTGTTAAAAATCTAGTTCAGGGGTGAGAGTTCCAGATTGTTGGATCATTGGGATCTCTTCCAGGACAGGTGGGGACCTGTACAAAAAAGACAGGTTGTATCTTAACTGTACAAGCACCAGCATCCTTTTGGGGACGTTTTCTAGTGCACATCAGATGGATTTGAATAAACCAAGAGAGGGAGAACCAAAGCAGAGGATCAGGGACTGAGTAGAAGGTCGAGGTGAATAGGATATCAAGCACGGCCAGTCTAATGACCATGCCGAGAGAAAAAATCAAAACAGTGAGTTAGGAATTGGAATAAATTATCGCGATGAGGCGCAGGTTTTTCAGAGATTAACAAGTAAGGATGGAGAGTGTGGGGGATGTGAGGGAGTGATTTGTGTGAGATCAGGGAGATAGTGCACAAGAAAATGTTAAAGGGGAAAGAGGTTTGGGGAATTCCGTGATAAACAACTGGCAGCAAAACACGGGAAAACTTGCTGCTTGTCAAAGTGAATACCTGGGAAAGAATTTATTATGATTCAGATAAATAACACCCTTATTGCTGGAGGTCTGTATTATAATGGAGGAAAATCTGTGTTCATGTTATGGCTGTAGCTTTAATAATGGTTGCATACAGCTAGAATAATGTCAGTGTTTTTGTTGGACAATGCGTCCACTGAGAATATGAATTCCACTGGATGGTCCCAGAGATGGCTGGGCTGCCTTTGGTTGAGTGAGTGCTGAAGATGCATGAGATGATGCTGGTTTGTAATATAGCCACTTACTAAGTACAGTCAAAGGAACAAAGCAGCAACTGCCATTGTTAATTATTTCAGAATATACCAGAGTATTCATGGCTGCCACTGCAAAGAATCCTGCAATGAAAAACAGGCCTATCACGTCTGTGCCAGCAAGTGCCTATCCAAAGACATTCTAAACGTTTGTGAGGTTACCTGCCTCAACCACCCATCTAGACAACGCATTCCAGATTCATACCATCCTCTCAGTTCGAAACACATTCCACAAATCCTCTCTCAATCCCCTGGCGTTCACTTTAAAAGTGTGTCCCTTTATTTTTGATCCTTTGACTAAGGAAAACAGCTGCTGTATGTCCATCCTCTCCATACCCGTTCTGCTCTTGTACACCTGTACCAGGTTCCCTCCTCAATATTCCCTGCTGCAAAGAATAAACAAGCAAATTTAGCTCTCCTCTTTCATACTCACTTTTGAGTACTCACTTGTCTTATTACTTCTGACTTACATCTTCCCAAATTATCGGTGTCAAATTTCATCAGGCCATTGATCTGACTATCTGAATAATCTGTTTGTATCCTCCTATATCCTAACACTTTCCTCCTGACTGTGATCCACCCAGCTCATCTTTGTGTCATCCATAACATTGGTCATCATTCCACTGCTCCCCACCTTTCACATTCTCATAATCGTCATTTCTGAATATCATAAACAAACCATGATTTCCTTCCTGTTCTCCAGATGTTATTCAGAGGATGATTTGACAATTCCAGTGTCTTCCTTTTCCTATTTTTGTGAATTTATGAGTGATGTAAACACATTTTATGAGGGACCCACAAATAGCGTTTTCAACAGAGACTTGAATTCACCTTTTACACTCTGCCCCTCTGCATGTTTTGTTTATAAACATTGTAAATAATTTAGGATAAACTAGGGTTTGGCATCTTGTGGTGGAACATTAGTATTTTGCGTGGCACTGTTCTTTGTAACATTCCCTGCAATAGCCAGAGCTGAAGAAATTTTTCATCTGCAGGATGGACATGCACTCATTTATTGTTTGTTTTAATCAGCGAGTGTGATGAAGATAAATATTCCAATAAATTCTATATTATGGGCAAACTGCAGAAGATCAAATCATATTCTCATGTCCACCTTGAATTGGAAGCAAATACATACTGTAAAAAAATCAAAAATATTGAAACACCACGTAGGGGAGAAAGATACATGTCGTCTGCAGTTGATGGAGATATAGAAATATATAGCACATGTACAACCTGAACAAGAATCAAGTGATAGAAGAGAAAGTACAAGAAATCCTTTCTTAATTTTGAATGGAATCCAGATCCCGATTTTCTTGTACAGTGATGTTTTCTCATCCAATCTCACTTCCTCAAAAACAAGCTTTTCCCAGTCACTAAAATTTCATCTGCCGTTCTTCCTCCTCCGTCCTACTCTTTTCTTACACTCCTACTCCACTTGCACTACCCCTTCTGCTGCGACATACTCTTCCACAGATGATCTCCCTTCACACTCTTCTTCTGCCACTCCACCTGTAAGTTACACCAATATCCCAGTTACTCCCACTTTCTCTGGCCATCCCTTCCCCTTTTTGCTTTCCAACTGGGATGATGGGAGCTGCTGGCTTCTGTGCTGCTATTGATCATCAGTGAATGATGAGATTGAGATGATCAATGTCCAATAGGAACAGACAATAGTGTGTTTCTGTCATTGTCTGATGCGCTGTGAACAGGGTGGTTTTGTTCCCCATGGTACAGAGTGGAGTGTCTTTCTGTCTCTCTGTCACAGAGCTTAACCAAACAGCCTCATCACAAATAGGACAAACCTCTCCTCACAGTCAGAAATCCACGCATCAATTTTACCTTAAACATTGTGAGTAGAGTGAGCACATTGTTCAAACAGGCTGTGTACTGGCCTTTTGTTCTTTATTCATTTAACTGATCTTCGAATGTCATTTGAGGTGAGACCAGAGTAATTTGCGTTGCATTAAAGGAGTATTTGACTCATGTGACATCAGAGATCCTGAGTAAACTGTGGTCACTGGGAATCGCAGGAATTTTTGCGCTGGTAATTTCCTCACTGAACAATGACACTTTCCCCAGAGCTATTGGGAATGACAAATAAACTCTGCCCTTGCTAGTGCCTTCCAAAACCATGGATAAATTGCCCTGTTAATAACATCAAGACAAATTATATTTTCACAGTTTGGTCTAAAGTCTCCGAAAAGGAACACCTTGCTGCTTGAGTGTCACTCCATTGAAATCAGGATGTTACAATAAGATTACCTTCCCAATTATTTTCACTCAGTTACTTTCTGAGGTCTGATCGTGCGATATCAGTACCACTGAGATCAACGTTTTCTTTGTCCAACATTATATTGTCTCAAGGCTGCACCACTCCACAATTCTAATTTATTCACCGGTTCATTCGTTGTTCTAAACAGATGTACTGGTCACACAATTTGCAACAAGGTAGAGATGCCCTTGACCCTCTGGAACCTTCCTCCCCTCCCATACCTGCCCTCTGACTCCATGCCCTCCCCCAACTCCACCTCCTGTCGTTTATTCACCGTCCCTCCTTAACTTCCACTCTCTGATGCTGAATGTTCTGTACTAATCAAATATCTGAACTTTACCTCTCTGTGCCCCCACTTTAATGAATTTTAGGCATGACATTTAGTTGAGCTCTTCCGCTGCCTTCGCCTCAGTGCCCATTTCTTTCAGCAATATTCCTCTCCCTGTCCCATATACGCCGTTACCCAGCTTCAACACTCTCCCTCCACCTGGACTCCTCCTCTGGCCTTTGCCTGAACTAAATCGGTTCAAATCTCAACATGACATTGGTTGTCGTAATTTCTCTGCACTCCTCTCACCAAATCCAACCTATCACTGTCCGAACAGCCTACACTCCATGTGCTTAGGTCCAACTCTGACTGTGTTATTCAGCCTGTGCTGACAAGGGTGGTGCTGCTATAGTCTGGTGGACTGACCTCGACATTGCAAAGGTTGAACGCCCACTCTCAGGTACTGCCTCTAATCTCCCCCTAGACCATGACCCTACCATGGCACATCAGGCAATTGTATCAACTATGATAACTGACCACATTTCATCTGGAGATTTCTGCCCCACTCGCCCCACGCCCCTAACTGCCCCCGAGCTGATGATCCTCTGATAGCAGAGCTCGCTTCTATCTCCTCTCAAAAATTCACAAACAGAACTGCCCAAGCAGACCCATTGCTTCAGCCTGCTCCTGCCACACAGAGGAAGTGAATGGATACACACTTGGGCCCCAGTTATGCCTGTTTCTTCCTGGGGGACGTCGACCATTCCCTGTTCCAGTTCTACTCCAGCACCCACCCACAAATCTTTGACCGATACATAGATGATATCATCGCTGCTGCATCTCTCTCTTGTCCGGAATTGGAAAAGTTCACCGTTTTCGCTTGGAATTTGAAAGTCTCCATCACTTTCACCTGGTCGATCTCTGGCTCCTTACTTCCTTTCCTCAACATTTTTGCTTCCATTTCTGGGGATAGCCAGGCAACTGATATCCGGTATTATCCCACCGACTCCCACAGCTTCCTGCAGTACACATCCTTACACCTGGTTTCCTGCATAGAGTCAATTCCATTCCCCCAGTTCCTCCGTCTCCACTGCATTGCTTCTGATGATAATAAATTCAATAAGGAAGCCTTTCACATGTCCACCTTGTTCGTCAATCAAGGGATTCCCCATCACTGTTGTCAACAGGGTCCTCAACCGAGTCTGACCCATCTCCTGCACTTCTAGCCTACCCCTCCCCTTCCCGCTAGCAACAGAGTTTCCATTGGCCTTACCTACTATCCCAGCAGCATTCACATGCAGAGGATTATCAGCCCACATTTCCCCCACCTCCAGCGAGATGTCCCCACCTGCACATATTCACCTCTCCTCCCTTGTCTACTTTCTACAGGAATTATTCCCTCCAGGACACACTGGTCTACTCTTTGTTCACTCCCATCACGGGTCCACTTCACTTTTCCCTGCCGGAGATGTGACACATTCCCATTTACCTCCCTCCTCATCAGTATCAAAGGGCACAACTATACCTTCCAGGTGAAGCAGCACCTTACCAACAATTCCCATAATCCGGTCTACTACATGCGCTGCTCACAATATGGTCTCCTCGACACTGGGGAAATGAAGGGTAGACTGGGTGACCGCTTCACAGAACACCCAAGTTGGACCGCTGCAGATGACTCTGAGCTTTCAGTTGCCTGCCAGTTTAACAGCCCATCCGGTTCCTTGATCAATATCTCTGTGTCAGGCTTGCTGCAGTGTTCCAGGCAAATTCAGCGCAAGCTGAAAGAACTACACCTCATTTTCCATGTGCGGACTTTGCAGCCCTTTAGATTCAATATCAAGTTCAATAATTTTCGGGCCTGAACTCCCCAATGTCCTAGCCCCCTATCCATACACCAGGCCGAGTTGTCACATAGCCTTCCATTACTCACACCCTATTGTTATCTACTAACAGTCTCCATTAAGAGCTATCCAGTCTCTTCTGCATATAAACCAACATTTTCCGTGTTACTATCAGTTCTGAGGAAGGGGCACTGGACCTGAAACGTTAACTCTGATTTCTTTCCACAGATGATGCCAGACCTGCTGAGCGATTACAGCAACTTCTGTTTTGTTTCAACATTTTCATTGCAAGGTCTCACAATGCAATACGTCATCGATATTTAGAGACCTGTCAAACATTGGAACTTTGTAATTTCTCATTTAAAATCAATAACAAATTACTCGAGATTCAACTAAGATAACAGCTTTGCTGCTATCATTCAGATCAGACACTTTGTCACAGTTCAGAAAGAAGAAAGAAATCAAAAGAGCTGGAGCGAAACTCAGTAAATCTGGCAACATCTGAACAGAGATGCAAAAAATTAACCTTTGATTCTAATAGGACTTTTCAGAACAGTGTCACATCATATTACATATGTTAATTCTGCTGCTCTCTGCAGACACATCGTCACCTTTTTTGTTTATCCAGCATTTTCTGTTTGCATTTCATGTTTCCATTATCACTATATTGCATGTTTCTTGACAGGTCTACATGTTGACCTTGGTAATATTTGGACAATGTGGTACTTTCATGTTTCTATTACTGTTGGTGTGTCTGTGATACCCGAATTACAGCCGAAATCTGTTTCTTCTTTAAGATCGAAAGTAAAAAGAAAATCTGAACATCTTGTAAATCTCAGGAAATCTATTTTGTTTGAAAATACATTTTAGAGGCAGCTGAACTTCATGAAATAATAGCGATAGATTTTTGATGATGGAACACTGTGTCCTTCATTGAACAAGCTTGTCTCCCCAATCTCCAAAAGCTTTCAATGCATAACATAGAATTATTACAGCAAAGGTGGTGAAAACTCAACCCATTGTCTCTTCCAGTTTGGAATGAGCGATATTTCTACTGTCATTCTCTTGTATTGTCACCATAACCCTGTACATTTTGTTATTAGCATCTGCTTTTAATTGTAAGCATCCTGCCAGATATGAACAACATGATCAAGCTCAAACAAAAACAGACATTGGAGGGAAAGTTCAGCAGGTCTGGCTGTATCTGTGAAGAGACATCAAAGTTAATGCTTCAGATGCGGTGACACTACTCAATCTGTATTCCCAATGATTAAATGGTATGTATATAAAATATAGTTCACTTTATCACATTTAAAATTATCCGGTTCAGTTCACATTGTCATTGAGCATTACATATCCCAAACGTTGGCTCGTTCCTTGTTGTGAACTATATTTAATTCTATCTGACGTTAAGAGTGATGATGACTGGGGAATATCATTGTACTCCCCATGCGGTCTCCACAGCCACTGTCCCCATTCCGCCCGATCTACTCGGTAAGTCTGACTTATTAATTCATAAGTCTTAATGAATAAGTTCACTTTTGGTTTTGGGCTGAGGGGAAAAAAGGTGAAAAATTATTGCTTTACAGCAAATAAAACTGCATTAAGATGTTTGTCAATTTGTATAAATTAATTACTGAAGCATATTCTACATGGAAGGTCCAACGTTTCTTTATTAGAGCAGTGAGAGGACCATTCAAAGAAGTCCACACTTCCTGTCTAAGTTCAGGGCAATTGTGCTCAGTGACAGTCTGTTGGCTGGGGTTTGTTCCCGTGAAGGAGAGATCAGCACAGTAACAACATCCTGACTGTGTTTCTTTATTTTGTGGAGGGGCAGAGATTCCGGGTAAGATGGTGACAGCATTGCAAACGTACAACAGAGCAGAGTATTCTAGCCTGCGATCAGAAAACTTCCATCATTCTCCCTCACAACTGACTTCACTCGAGGAATTGGCGATGGGAGATGTGACCAATAACGAGCAATGTCAGCATCAAGTCCAGTCCAGTCCAGATATATTGTGAACTGAATGTGCTGTATTGAAAGCTAGAGCTGTTTGCTCAGTGACTGCGATTGATGTCAGTCTCCATGCATTGTAACTGTGTCACTGGAGGGTTTCCCTCTCCTATTGGTGAGGGGCTTCACTCAGTGCGCTATCCCAGTGTAGGAGCAGATGCATCAGCTCCAACAGTAACAGAGATCAGCAGCTGGAGAGACGTGGAGAGGACAGATCTGAATCTGCGAATAATGGACTGGATAATTAAACCAACGGAGAGGAGGCTTTCCTTGGGTCTTTTCAACATTTTCCTTTGTTGGAAATGTCTACCTTATCAGATATTCGTGGTGCTGATTGTGCGGGTTGGAGAGTGTGTTACTAACCTATGGTGGAGGAGTGACGCCCCGAAATCTAGTGTGCTTCCAATTAAACCTGTTGGACTATAACATGGCGTTGTGTGATTTTTAACTTTGTACACCCCGGTCCAACACCGGCATCTCCAAATCATAACCTATTCTCGACATTGTGGGTGTTCTCTACCTCTGTCCATTCATTAATCCCATAAACAATTTTGAACTTCATTGCAATTTCTATTATCTATATTTGCCAATGAAAGAAACTTTTATCTTCAATTTCAATTGCAGTTTCCATTCATCTGAATTACAGACCACTCCCTTACATCTGAGAACAAAACTGTGCACAACCTCGAGATCTCTTTTTGCCCTGAACTGATTTATGTATCTTGTTCTCTCTGTCACGAACCCTGTCCACTACCAGCTCATAATATCCCCAGTCTCCATCTCTGCGTCAGTGCTGTGGCTGAACAAACCATTGTCTGCTCATTGGTAAAATTCAGACTTTATGTTGCAAGCTCTCTTCTGGTCACTTTTCCAGTTACAAGTATTTTAATCACAAAATTGTTCTTGTCTCGGACGTTCCTTCATGATTAGGACAATGTATCAGGGTAGGAATGTCGCTGGACATAATTCAGGAGCAAAGCTTATTAAACGAAAGACATTCTTTCACGCGATTTGTTTCAAGTCCTACCACAGCTGATGGCAGAACTTAAATAAAAATGATAAGAATTGGAATAAAAGTGAATTTCACGAAAAACAACTATAAAACCACATTTTGTCTGAACATTTTCCTGTTTCACTGATAACCTTCGGTAAAGAAATCTAATGTCACTACCCGGTCTGGGTTAAGTGTGACTTCAGACCCATATCAATGTGCTTGATTTTATATTGGCTTGTGGAATGGCCTCACAATCAGGACAATTAGTGATGATTAACAAATGCTGCCCTGGGCAGAGATGCCAACTTCCCATGGAATAACAAATTTGAAGGTTAAACAAATTTGAAAGATGCTGGAGATCTGAAATTGCATAAATAATGCAAGAAAAAGATCAGAAAGTTCTGGGAAGCTTTTCTGAACTGAAAGCAGCTGGAAAATAGTGTGAACAATGCTGGTGACAGGGAAGTCAGCTTTGAAGGGCAGGAGGAGTGAGTTGAATCGATAGAGAAAGAGAGAGATAGAAGAAAAATAGCAAACAAAGGGAATGATGATCAGCTGGGGTGGAAATAAAATGGGAGAATCACCTCATTTATTTTTAAATTTTCAAATCTTCCTGAATATCACGCCCATGCTGCTACACGTATCCCCCGCTTTTAAAAAATTCGCATTTTGCCATTTCCCTTTCCGAAAAACCTCGATTACGTCCTGTTTTCACTAATCAAAAGAAATCCGAAGAGGATTTTCACTTTTAACAAGAAACGTAAATTTTCCCCACATAAATTAATGATACCTCACTTTATGCCATATCAGCTTATGAAAGGCTTTGTCGGAACACTCTACTTTCAGATACCGAGGGTAATCTCTATCTATCTAAGATCATGTTTAAAGCGATTTGATCCCACCTGTCTGTCTTCCCTGAGTGTCGTCATGTTGTTATATTTATTAATGGGATATAGGTATCGCTGGGTGGGCCAGCATTAGTTCACTTTTTTGATCGCCCTTGAGAAGACCTTGAGCCTCACAGGGCACTTACACAGAGTGAGGCACACAAGGTCACAGCAACACAGGAGCAGTGCGATTCAAGATCGAATTTAGCAAGATTAACATTATTTGAAAAATTAGAGATTTCAATTCGTCAGTCTAATTACGGTAGGGAAGAAGGTGTTCCTGAGCATACTGGTCCATGTTTTCAAGTCTCTGTATCTCCTCCCTTTTGGAAGAGGTTGTGGGAGATCATTACCAGTTTGGGAGAGATATTTGATGTTGCCAGCCATTCGCTGACAATGAGAAGTATAAATGGATGGAAGGTTGTCCTCCATGATAGTATGGGCTGTGCACAAAACCGTCTGCAGTTTCTTATGGTCCTGGGAAGAGCAGTTACCGTCACACTATTATGCACGTGAATAGAATGCTTTCAGTTGCCAGTATGGAGAGCACTGGGAGAAGGCAGTTCCAAAATATTTAGATGTAAGAATTGGTTGTTCAATGGAGATCCAAGTTCTGGTTGCTGTTTTGACAACAATTGAAATTTAACCAATAAATTTAAATTATGTTTAAGATACCAAAACATAATTGAATTTATTTTATTGCCAACATCCAACCAAAGAGCCATCACATGCTTCAAAAGAATAGAGAAGCATCACTATCACAACGAGAGAGAAAGAGATGGACATGTAGAAGGAGAGAGAGAACACAGCGAGGCAAACAGAAGGACAGTCAGTAAAACAGAGAAAGGAAACAAAACAAGAAACAAACATTCACAAGAACAGGGAGAAGGGGAGATAGTAAGTTATGGGAAAGAAACAGAAGACAGATAAAAGGAAAATACAAGGAAACAGACAGTGTGAGAGAAATAGTGAGATACATAGCAAACAGGGAGTGGGGATGGGGACACAGTGTGCTGGGGGGGGGGGGGTGAATGGGAGGTTCTGGGGCTGTGGACCAGAGACAGCTGAGAGTGAGCACTGTAGTAACTGGGGGAAGGGAGGTGAGGATTTACATTGACCTTTACCAAGAAATGCAGACAAAGCATAGTAAACAATGATGTACAGAACAATGGCTGTAAAATATGTTTGAGAGCCATGCAGGTTACGATGCACAGGGCGTGTGCGAGGCGAGGTCAGCAGGAACAAGATCAGCATTATCTGAGATTAGGGAGTCCACTCATCAGTCTAATAACAGTCAGGAAGAAGCTGTTCCTGAACCAGCTGCTCAGTGTTTTCAAGCTTTTGTACCTTTTAGTCTGAGGGAAGAGGTTGGAGGAGACCATTACTGGGGTCTGATGGGTCATTGCTAATCTTATAACAAAGAACATTCCAGCACAGAAACAGGCCATTCGGTGGTCCGAGCCTGCGCCGATCCAAATCCTCTATCTAAACCAGTCGCATATTTTCTAAGGATCTGTATCCCTTTGTTCCCAGCCCATTCATTTATCTTTCCAGAAACATCTTAAAATAAACCACTGGTCACAGTTCTTCATTTTGAGAAGCTCCCTCCCTTTACTATTCTCTGCCTCCTGTTGCCAAGCCAGTTCTTTATCCACCAGCTCGTGCACCATGTGACTTCACTTTCGACATGCCCCGACCATGGGGAAACATACCAAACGCCTTCCTGAAGTCCACGTACATGACATCTACAGTGCCTCCTTCATCAATCAACTTTGTCACTTCCTCAAAGAAATCTATTGATTTGGTAAGATATGACCTTCTCTGCACAAAACCATGTTGCCTATCACTGATAAGACTATTTTCATTCAAATAAGAATAATTCCAATCTCTGGACCCTGTTTTTGTGGAGTTTTTTACAATCTCCCCGTGTCTGCATTAATTAACTCGTTTCTCTCTTCACAGTATGTTTCTATGTTTGTTTCAGGTTTCTGCCATCTGCAGTATATTTACTTGTATTTGATGGAGAATTGCTGCAAATATGACGGGTTTCTTGTAAAAGTGGCACTGGTGCTCGGGCTCCCCGAGTACATGGGAATCTTGCCCAGCTGTTGATGTGAGTGCATGTCTCTGATTACCTACTCCGTCTCTCTCGAGCCCTGAGTCCATCCGTTATTGCATGCAGCCTTTCACCGAGCCATCCCGGGGTTCCCCACACCCCATCGCCTGGCACTGGATGCTCCCTACGCAAGGAGCGCACAAAGACACTGGGCACTTTCTGACACGCTAGGGATCCGGGGTAAAGCCCCAGCCATTAAAAGGAACAGAATAGCTAAAATCCAATTGAACAGCAAAGCAGAGTAAACAGGCTGAATGACAGCCAGCTGTTATGACATTTTCAGGTCTTTTAGACTAATTTCTGTTTATCCACGTCCATCTACAAATAGATACTCCATACGTATACCTTGTCACACAGGTTTGATGAAGGTGAAAGATATCAGATCCTATGGTCATTGCGACTGATTCGTTGGGCTCCACTTTCATAGTTAATGAGATCACACTAAGTTTTTATTGCCAAGTCTATCCATTTCAAAGTAAAGGTCGTGCCGGAGTTATGCTGAAAGGATTTTTGAATGTTGGAGAGACTAGATTATGCCACGTGCCAGTGAAGTTAGGAATAGGAAGGCAGTATAGTTAAAAACATGGCCAAAGAGCTGGTAGGGTAGGCAGCACTTGCAATATGTGGATCATTGAGATTCCCGGGTCGGTAGGATATAGACAGGAAGGACTGGATGCATCTGAACTGGCAGCAATCTCCGCTATGTGGGTCATTGGGAATCCTGGGTCAGTATGAAATACACAAGAAGGACGGGATGGACGTGAACCGGCAGCAATCTCCTGGCAGGCAGGTTTGCTATTGTCACTCAGGAGGGTTTAAACTAGTGTGTTGGGGGGGGGGGGGTGGTGGTAGGGGGGGAGTACGTCCACAAGCACATGACTGAAGAGTAGGTGGCGACTAATCCCAGTACAGCTAAGACCAGCAATAAACTGGCAGTGTGGAGTGAACACAATGGGACTGGCAGTCGGAAGTATGCTGATTTTAATATGAGCAGTATGACAGGCAAGACAGATGAGCTTGGAGTTTGAAGTTTGAATGAGTATATATAACTATGATATAACTATTACAGAGATTTGGTTGAGAGAGGGAACAGAAAACTGTCAATCCAATGGGTCCAGAGAGAGTTGAAGAATGTGCATTGAGAGGCTGGAGACTGTTGTTTGAAGCATAATAATTATCCAGTAGTTTATTGGAATTGGACAGTGTGTGATGAAATGTTCAGATAGAAGGGACAATGGAGGAAACAGAAATTGTCTGTTTGCAATATTTTCTGCTTTACTGACAGTCTTTTCTAATCTCCTATTACCAGAGAATAGACAACGAGAATTTACATCAGGGAAACTCAAACCAAATATCAGGTCAGGATCTGATGGAGTTGGGCTGAAGTGTTTTTATTTCAATGGAAGAATTATTATGGTTAAGACCGATGAACTGACAGCCTGAATCCGTACATTGGACTATAATGTTGCAGCTTTACAGAGACTTGGTTGAGAGAGGGAAAGGACTGGCCATTTAACATTCCAGGGTTTCATTGTTTTATGCGAGATGGAGAGAAAGGTAAAAGAGGTGGACGAGGTGTTTTAATAATCGGGAGAATGCTACATCTGTACTTGAAGAGGACATACAGGAGGGACTATCCACTGCAGCAATATGGTTAAAGCTCAAAAATAAGATGGCTGCAAGCACTGCGTTACTATACTCCCTCCAACAGCCACGGAGGGATTGAGGAACAGAAATGTACGTCGATTAAGGAAAGGTGTATTAAAAACAGAGTGCTCATAGTAAGTGACTTTAATATCTCCAATAATGACTGGGAGCCCCTTGGAGCAAGAGGCTTCGACGGGGCAGAATTTATTAACTGCAACAGTTTGTGGATTGTCCAACCAGAGGAAGCGCCATACTGGACCTCGTATCGGCTAATGAGCCTGACCAGGTGACTGACCTTTCAGTGGGACATAATTTTAGAAACAGTGGTCACAGCTCCTTCAGATTTAAGATAGTTACGAACATGGATAAGTCAGGACATTGTGTGAAGCTACTGAATTGGCGGAAGGCAAATTACGTGAGCATCAGGCAGAGCTAGGCCGTCTCAATTGGGAGGAGCTGCTATCAGGCAAATCCACATTTTGTTTTTTTTTATGGGGAAATCCACATTTTGTATGTGGGATCTGCTTGTTAAATCCTGACAGCATAATCATCTGGTGATCGTCCTCCCGCCTGCACGAATTTCAATCTATTTTGTTTGAACAGATATTTCAAGGCCACTGCACAACAGGCAACAGGAAGAGATAAAGGATGATTCTGCACTGTGTCCCTCGCAGGACCAGCTTGTCTCTCCAGGCACCTGATGTCTTTATTGTGCTGAAGTCTTCATAGTGGTTCAGAGAGCTTCAGAATTAATAGAGCACTGAACGAAGCCGTTTAGCCAATTGTACAACGATGAGCTCTCCAACATCATTTGGAGCGGCATTTGGATAGGTACATGGATGGGTGCTTAATCTAGGATAGAAGTTCGGCACAACATCGTGGGCCGAAGGGCCTGTTCTGTGCTGTATTGTTCTATGTTCTATGTTCTATCACAATTTGAAAACAGAGTGAACTGTGTGTGTGTGTGCGTGAGAGAGAGAAAAATTAACAGAGGAAAAGGAAGTGAAGAGAGATAAAAGGAATGGAGGGAAAATGGAGCGACAGAGTGAGTGAGAGTAAGGGGTGTCAGACGAGTATGAAGTTAGATCAGAAGACAGCATGAGGACAAACATACAGAAATTTTATTTAGAAATTCCCACAGACTGCAAGCCCTTTGTCTGGTGCCGTACCCTGTGAGCACTATGCTGCCATCCCAGATCATTTATTGCCAATAATTTCACAGAACCGTGTTGCTGACTGCTGAACAAGTTCCAAAATAACAATAGATTGGTTCCAGGGAGAAGGTGAATTAATTTAAAAATTCTGGGCCAACTAGACAATGTGTGAGACAGGGCGAGAGAGTCTCAGTGAGGTGGATCACTGACTGGGGGGAAATCAGTACCTCAGCTGTGGGTCAAATAATGACCAATAAAGCTTTAATACCTCGTCCGTGGTTTTGTAATTCACATTTCAAGTCATATAGCTCCACATCGTAAGTGAATTTGAACAGACTTGTCTCTTTGTATTTTTCATGTTTTGGTATGTGCTGAAACGCTTGTTTTTTGTCCCAGTATTTTGTGTTGAATAAACACATTTTATTGTTGTGGTTCTGTTCGCCGAGCTGGGAATTTATGTTGCAGACGTTTTGTCCCCTGTCTAAGTGATATCCTCAGTGCTTGGGAGCCTCCTGTGAAGCGCTTCTGTGATTTATCCTCCGGCATTGATAGTGGTTTGATTCTGCCGCTTCCGGTTGTCAGTTCCAGTTGTCCATTGCAGTGGTCGATATATTGGGTCCAGGTCGATGTGCTTATTGATTGAATCTGTGGATGAGTGCCATTCCTCTAGGAATTCCCTGGCTGTTCTCTGTTTGGCTTGACCTATAATAGTAGTGTTCTCCCAGTCGAATTCATGTTGCTTGTTATCTGCGTATGTGGCCACTAAGGATAGCTGGTCGTGTCGTTTCGTGGTGAGTTGGTGTTCATGGATGCGGATCGTTAGCTGTCTTCCTGTTTGTCCTATGTAGTGTTTTGTGCAGTCTTTCCATGGGGTTTTGTACACTACATTGGTTTTGCTCATGCTGGATATCGGGTCCTTCGTCCTGGTGAGTTGTCTGAGAGTGGCTGTTGGTTTGTGTGCTGTTATGAGTCCTAGTAGTCGCAGTAGTCTGGCTGTCAGTTCAGAAATGTTTTTTATGTATGGTAGTGTGGCTAGTCCTTTGGGTTGCGGAATGTCCTCGTTCCGTTGTCTTTCCCCTAGGCATCTGTTGTTGAAATTGCACTGGATCATCAACGCCACACTCTCAAGAATCCGATTCACTAGAGAGGAAGAAAAGGGCAACCAACTCCCATTCCTAGACGTAATGGTACAGAGAACACCGAATGGAGAATTCACCACAAAGGTTTACAGGAAAGCCACACACACAGACCAAATCCTGAACAACGAAAGCAACCACCCCAACACACACAAAATAAGTTGCATCAAGACACTATTCAAAAGGGCCAGAACACACTGCAGTACACCAGAACTGCAAAAAGAGGAAGGGGAACACCTATACAAGGTATTCGCCAAAAACGGATGCCCCCGCAATTTCATCAACAGATGTCTAAGGGAAAGACAATGGAACGACGACATGTCACGACCCAAAGGACTAGCCACACTACCATACATCAAGAGCATTTCCGAACTGACAGCCAGACTACTGCGACCACTCCGACTCATAACAGCACACAAACCAACAGCCACTCTCAGACAACAACTCACCAGAACGAAGGACCCGATACCCAACATGAGCAAAACCAATGTAGTGTACAAAACCCCATGCAAAGACTGCACAAAACACTACATAGGACAAAGAGGAAGACAGCTTACGATCCGCATCCATGAACACCAACTAGCCATGAAACGACACGACCAGCTATCCTGAGTAGCCACACACTCAGATGACAAGCAACATGAATTCGAATGGGACAACACTACTATTATAGGACAAACCAAATAGAGAGCAGCCAGGGAATTCCAAGAGGCATGGCACTCATCCACAGATTCAATCAATAAGCACATCGACCTGGACCCAATATACCGACCACTGCAATGGACAGCTGGAACTGACAACCGGAAGCGACAGATTCAAACCACTATAAATGCCGAAGGAAACATCATAGAAGTGCTTCACAGGAGGCTCCAAACCACTGAGAATGTCACCTAGAGAGGCGATGAAACGTCTGCAACACAAATTCCCAGCTCGGCGAACAGAAATACAACAATGAGCACCCGAGCTACAAATCTTCTCACAAACTTTAAACACATTTTATTACTGAGGAAGAAATAACCTGTTCTGATGGGACAGTCTTCGTCTGAACCGTGCTGGGACCAGAGTCCAAGTGAATCCTAACCAAGGATGTAGACAGAGCTTTCAACTGATTAGGAGTGTGTGTGTGCGCGCGCGCGGGTTAGGGGTTTCCTTATAGGGTTTAATAAGAAAAGAGGAGGTAAGAGCACAGAGCTCAAGAGAGGTTATTAAAATCTTCAGCATAGACGCAAAAAATAGAACAGAGTGTATGGAAAGTGTAAGCAATCAAACTTCAATCACACTGGACAAACAAATGGCAATAGAAGAGGGAACGTTAACACAAGATTGAAGGGTTATATCTGAATGCGAGCAGTATAAGGAATAGGGTATACGAGCTTGTGACATAGATTGAAATTGGTAGGTATGACGTAATGGGCATCACAGAGAAGTGGCTGCAAGGGTATCAGGATATTCAAGGACATATATCGTATCGAAAAGATAGAGAGAGTGGATTTACATTATTAATAAGAAATGAAATTTAATCAACAATAAGAAAGGAAGTAAGGTCAGATGGTGTAGAATCTGCATGGTAGAATTGAGGAACCACAAAGGTAAGACAACCACAGTTGGAGACTTGCAGAGGCCTTCAAAGAGTAGTCAGGAGCTGGGGTACAAGATACACCAGGAGATAGAAAAGATCTGTAGGAAAGACAACGTTACAGTGATCATGGGGGATTTCGATATACAAGTGAAATGGGAAACCAGTTTGGTAGTGAATCGCAAGAAAAGGAATTTGAGGAATATCTACGGGATGGCTTTTTGGAGCATCATGTGGTGGAGCCCACTCGGGAACAGATGACACTGGATTTAATGACGCAGGCTAGACAAGGGAGCTTAAGGTGAAGGAAAACTTCAGAAGCAGTGATCAGAACATGGTTGAATTTATTCTGAAATTTGAGAGAGAAGATAGAATCAGAGATAACAGTATTTCAGCTGAATAAAGGCAACTGGAGAGGCATAAGGGAGAAGCTGGGTAGAATTGACCGGGACAGGCGTCTAGCCGGAAAGACAGGGTAACAGCAATGGCTGGAGATTCCATGATAATTTAAAAGACACTGCAGTGATGCGTGCTGAGTAATAGAGGTATGGTACAGGGAGGATGAGGCAACCAGGGCTGACAAGGGAAGTCAGGGATTGCATATAAGCAAAAGAGCAAGCAGAGTGAAGAGCAGTTGGGAACTGGAGAATTGAGGCCAACAGAAGGCAAGGAAAAATAAATAAGGAGGGAGGACATTAAGTATGGGGGTAAGCTAACCAGTAATATAAAGGAAACTGTAAGAGATTCTTTAGATATATAAAATGCAAAAGAGACGTAAATGTGAATATGGACCACTGGGAAATGATGCTGGAAAGACAGTAGTGGGAAGCAAAGAAATGGCTGAGGAATTTTGCATCAGTCTTCACGGTGGCATACACCAGTAATTTCCCAAGAATTGAAGAGAGTGAGAGGGCAGTCCTAAATACAGTGGCCATCACCAAGAAGAACATGTTAGAAAACGGAATGGCCTGAATGTGGATAACTCACCTGGACCAGATGGATTACACCCCAGCCTTGTAAGGGAGATCGCTGAAGAGTTAGTACAAGCGAAAATGGTAATCTTTCAGGAATGACTAAAATCAGGAAAGGGCCAAGTGGCTGTATAATTGCTAACATGACACCCGGTTTAATAAGGGAGTTAGGCAGAAGATGGAAAACTGCAGACTGATTTGCAGACTTGGTTGTGGGCAACATCATGGAATTCATCGTGAAGAATGGGATTTTTGAATTCTTGGAGGTCTTTGGTAAAATAGAACAGAGTCAGCATGGTTTCATCAAGGGGAGGTCATGCCTGACAAACCTGCTAGAATACATTGAGGGAGTAATGTGCAGATTTGATGAAGGAGAACCAATAGATGTTATCCATCTGCACCTCAAGAATCCTTTGACAAGGTGTCATGCATGAGGCTATTGAGAAAGATATGCGTCCATGGTGTTAGAGGCAAGGTGGAAGTTGAAGTTTGGCGGTCTGACAGAAAGCAGAGAGTGTGGATTAAAGTGTCCTTCTCAGGATGGCAGCCAGTGACAAGTGGTGTTCCACAAGACTCAGTTTTGGGACCACAACTTTTCACTTTGTGCATTCATTATCTATATGACGGAACTGAGGGCATTTGGGTTAAGCTTTCAAACTGTGCAAAGATAGATATAGGGACAGGTAGCATTGAAGAGGTGGTTTGGCTGCAGGAGGGTGCTCTGGCGCATCTCCTCAACTGCCCAAAACTCCAGCCTTGAGCTTCGCCCTTCCAACTACAACAAGTTAGAACCTCTCTGGTGCATGCCTTCCATCCCACCAGCCTCAGGATACAATGCATCATCCTCCGCCATTTCTGCCACCAACAGTCAGACCTCATCAACAGAGATATACTTCCCTCCCTACCCCTATCATCATACTGCTGAGACCATTCCCTCACAGCTCCCTCATCAGGTCCACGCAACCCCAACAAGCCACCTTCCACTCCCGGCACTTTCCCTTGCCAATATAACAGGTATGAAACCTGTGCCAACACCTCCCTCCTCACCTCCACCCAAGGCTCCAAAGGATCCTTCCACATCAGTCAGATAACATCCTGTGCATGCAAATACCTCTTCTAGTGTGTCCATTGCTCCTGGTCTCCACTACATTGGCGAGAGAAGACGTCAACTTACAGAACAGTTCAGGGAACACTCTCAGACACACACACCCAACAACCCCCCTGACCTGTAGCTGAATACTTCAACTCCCCCTCCGACTCCGCCAAGGCTTTGCAGGTTTGTGGCCTCATCCACTGTCAAATTCTAGCCACCTGACGTCTGAAGGAAGAACGCATCATCTTCTGCCTTGGGACCCTTCCAACACACGGTATCAAGGACAATCTTACCAGTTTCCTCATCTCCCCTCCACCTTATCCCAGATCAAACCCTCCAACTCAGAACCGCCCTCTTGAACTGTACTAGCTGTCCATCTTCCTTCCCATCTAGCCACTCCACCTTCCACTCTGAACTATCACTATCACAACCCACCTTCATCTAGCTTTCACCTTCCAAGCGACCTTCCTCCCAGCACCAGTCCCTCCCATTTATCTCTCTGGCACCTTCCGCCCACCCCACATTCCTGATGAAGGCTTTATGCCTGAAACGTCAAATCTCCTGCTCCTCGGATGCTTCCTGCCAGACTGTACTTTTCTATGGCCACACTTTTTGACTCTGATCTCCAGCATCTGCGGTCCTCACTTTCACCTGCTGAAGGATTTTTACAGGTTTGGAGAGTGAACAAAGAAGTGGCAGAGGTAGTAGAATGTGGAAAAGTGTGGAAAAGCATTTTACCAGGATGAATAGAGGCATAGACTATTTTATAAATAGCAAGCAAATTCAGAAATCTGAAGTGCAAAAAGACTAGGGCGTTCTAGTCCAGGAGTCTTGAAAGGTAAACTTGCAGGTTGTCAGTAGTTAGGAAGGCAAATACAATGATGGCATTTATTTCAAGAAGGCTTCAATATAAAACCAGGGATGTACTTCTAAGGCTCTACAAGGCTTTGGTCAGGCTACATTTGGATTATTGTGCGCAGCTTTGGGTCCCATATCTCAGGAAGGATGTACTGGTCTTGGAGCGTTTTCAGACGAGATTCACGAGAATGGTGACAGGAATGAAAAGCTTAACATATGAAGAATATTTGAGGGCTCTGGGTCTGTATTTGATAGAGTTCAGAAAGATGTTAGGAGGTCTAATTGAAACTTACAGAATACTGCATGCCGTGGGACAGAGTGGATTTTGGGAAGAGATATCCAATGGTAGGAGAGACGAGTACCCAAAGGGACAGAGTAAAGAGAAGACCTTTTCAAACAGAGATAAAGAGAAACATCTCCAGCCAGACAGTGGTGAATCTATGGAATTCACTGCCACAGAGGCCACCGAGGGCTGTCGAGTCCAGATCATTGAGTACATTTAAGAGTGAGACAGATAGGTTCTTGACTGTAAAGGGGGTCAAGGATTACAGGTAGAAAGCGGGAGAATGGGGTTGAGAAGCTAAACAGCCATCATTGAATGGTGAAGCAGGCTCAAGGGACCTAATGTCCAAATTTTTGCTCCAATATCTTCTGGTTGTATGGTTAATATTGGCTCTCCTCATTCCTCATTGGAGCTGTATCCTGAAATTTGATCTTCAAATGATTTACAAAGAGTAACGTTTCACTAGTGATGAGTGGGAAATATCATGTTTCCTCACTCCAGTCTCAGCAGCCATGTCCCCAATATCATAATCACACTGCAATTGAAATCCAATGGTAAATAATCACAGTTGATTGACATCGATAACATTAACAGCATGACCCTCACCTGCCCTCTCTGATTCTCCAATACTCATCTGAATTGTGTGTCACGTCATATTCTCTGTTAACATATCCATGTCATTTGTCCGTTATCACTCATGTTGTCGTAGGCACATTTTCCTTTCAGATCTGGACTAGAAAAGTTCTCTCCATATTTTACTGACATTATAATCACTGATCAGTAGTTGCAGATTGTATGTTTCCATTTATAAACGTAGAAACTTGTTTATGTTCTGACAATCCTTTGTCATTATTACCATATCCAAGGCAGATTGAATGATTGCACGCAATCAATCTACCATCTCCAATATTCCGTTCCTCAGTCACTCCCACATATCTCATGCCAAATGTATAAATTTTATACGTTCTTTAGAATTTTAATAAAATCAATGTTAAATTGAAAGGGGTTAACTGGAGCTATTTGTTCAGTGACTGTGATTCATGTCAATCTCCGTGGATCCTAATTATCCCAGTGGAGCGTTTCCATCGTTGAATGATAAATGGGCTCTTTTCAGCGTGTTATCCCATAGTATGAGTAGGAGCATCACTGACAGCACTAACAGGGATCATCAGCTCGAGAGAGAGGGGGAGTAGAGATCATAATCTGAGAACATTAGACTGGAACGTTCGAATAATGGTTCAGAATGTGAGGACCTTGGATTGAAATGTTCTAATCGTGGATCAGAATCTAAGATTAGTAAACTGGAATGGTACAACAATGGATCAGAATCTGAGATCATTAGACTGGAATGGTTCAACAATCTATCAGAATCTGAGAATATTAGACTGGAATATTACAATAACAGTCAGGAGTTTATCCTTGGGTCTTTCCTACCTTTCTCGGCCTTGGATATCATTAGCATCACGGATCCAGGATATCCTTTGGATTATTCAAGGTGGTTACTATCCCATCCTCGCTATTGTTGGTGTACCTGGTAAGTCATTATATTTGTCTACTAAACTGGGTTGAACTGAATTTCTGCTCATGATATATAAAATTTGAAAATTGCAAGACAATGTCTTCAGTTACAAACAAAACCTCCTTTCCTTATATTAATCAGTGTCAAACTACTATTTCTAAATTACTCACTGATATGCAAGAAGGAACCAGACTGTTCTCAAACTCCATAACCCATTTTGTCTTTCACAAATTTACATCTCCATCTCCTCCCCACGCACGAATCCTGTCCAAGATCGCCGTCATGATACTCCAGTCCCGTCTCAGTCTCATTGCAACTTCTGAATAAACCAGAATTTGTGCCTTTGCTTAACAGTTTCAAGTTCCTTCTAACCATATGTCCATCACTAAAAAAATTGCTCTGAGGATGTTTAACTTGTTCTCTGTCCATACGGGACGGCAGTTTATGGTGTTCAAGACTCATACTCAAGAGCCACAGAATAATAGTCTGTTGAAATCTCATGAGGTAAATTAAAAGCAACAATTTTCATTTGCCATTAAAGCCCATCTGCTTGCCCCAAGTCCTTAAGCGAAGTCAATGGCTCATTCTTCTCTAGTCAGGTTTCAGTGTGACTTCTGTGAGGAACATGTGGGTGTTCTGCACCTTTAACAGAATTAAAAGCCAGCAATAACTACCTGACAGCACCAAGTCTTCGAAAAATAGATTTCATGTAACATTTGGTCGATTAGTTTATTTTCTCAAGACAAAAACAAATTCAGCCAAACTGTTTAAGTTATAACCCAAAGTGCCCACCTCCAATCAAGTGTGAATTTAGTATATTGATAATCTTAAAAGCCAATGACACAGTCCAATGGTTTGGGGGTACAAGACCGCGGGAAATTGACAGTTGAGAGGAGATCTGCCAAGTTACCAGCATGCAAAGACTGCCTGAAAAATAGTTTTCCTCTCGGTAAATTTATTGATTTGTAACTTGGAAAAGCAGAATCTCAAAGAAGAAAAGAAGAACGGAATATGGAGAAGAACCGACAGCTTCTCGGTTTTGAGATAAGAAGTTTTGTTTTGTAAATTTTAATTAGGAGTCTAATCGAACTAATATAGTGGGGTGGGGGAGATAAAATATTGCTTAGAGGAAGAAGCTGTGAATATTCATTCATCTATTATTCCCTATTATGCTTTAAGAAATAAAGTTGTTAATTTTACTTCAAATAGTTATGGACTCTAGAATTATCATGGATTACTGCAGTGGATAAATCATTTCCCTGTTGTTGGTTTTACATTAAGCTGGAGAATGTATCCTGTGTTGTAACACTACAATCCCACAGGAATGTGCTTTTCTCTTTACTGTCCTGTGGAACAGCTGAACCAAACATTCAGTTCATGATCGGCATAACATGCTGACGTGACTAGGGCTACATACCTCCTGTGAGAGAAGAACAGAAGTAAAGATAGCTCCCTTCCTCTGCCTGTTTCCCGTATTTGTACAGCTCATTTCTATTCAGGTCGGTGTCATTCCCTATTTTAGGTGTATTCAATCTCATTGAAATTCTCCCCGAGAGTGATGCACATCTCCATACGCATCTCTGGTGTTGGCTTTATTGATGCTGACGGATAGATGTCAGGAAATTATACATTTCATGTCAGTCGTAGTGCATAGAGAAGGAATGGCTTTTTGTGGCACAGGAAAGAAACGGCGATGTCTATGTGAGCGAAAATGATTATTGCGATCATCCCCGAGAGTGTTGTTGAGGCAGTATTTGGGGTACTCTGGATAGACTTTCCCTCAAGTTTCAACAGGCTAATCCCTGGGATGATGGCACCATGAGCAGAGAGTGAAGCTCAGTGAGAGAATAAGAGATGATTGTATTGAACCTGAAGGGGGATGGACAGTCACTCATGATGTTCTAACCAGGCACTGATACGATGATAAATTCCATGGGTTTTATTAACTCAGGTTAAGTGATTCTCAATAGGTTAAGAGCCTCCGAGGACATTCCCCTCATCCCACCCCCACTCCATTTGTTGATTGAGAGAGACAGAGGGTCAGTCTTTGAATTAATTCTCCCACATTAATACAGTGCATTTAGGGTGTGATCCTGCATTAAACGTCATGTTATCCACAATCCCGACAACAGCCACAATACCTTCATTCTAAAACAGTTAACTATTCCCACCAGCTTCTGACATCCATGGAGGACATGGGCCTGTCTTCTCAGAGATGGAAGATGCCTCTCTGAGATTTCAGACAAAGCATCTGGCTACCTTCCTCACTGGCAGCAAACCATATTAAAGTTTCAAGTGTCCCACAGGTAATGGAGCCATGAAGAACATCGTGGATCCGTCTCAGAGTGCATTCTCTGCTCCATTGATTTGTCAGGTTGGAGCATCAATGGCACCCTCCTATTCCTGTATAAGTGTCCCGAGGGGCTGGATGGCCTCCTCCATGTCCCATGGAACAGGCTCATGGGTCGGACTTGGCCCTGCCTGTTCCTGTTTAACAGCTTGATGTGGTAATCAGACCTCTTCTCTTCCTGTGGAACAGGCAGGAGGATTGAATCGGCTATTCCTCTCTTTGTTCAGTAGTTTCGATGGGCTGAATGGCTTCCACATATCTGTTTCTAATGTGCCTGAGATGCTGAATGAGCTCTTCATTTAACTGTGGAAATGTAGAGAGTCTGGCCTTGCTGTTACATGAATGTTACCGACACTTTAACCGCACAAACCTGAATGCTGTCCAGGTCTTACTGCACATGGACACAGACTGTTTCAGGAGCTGAGGTGTGGCACATTGTTCTGAACATTGGGTGGTCTTCAGTGACCATCCCCATTTCTGATCTTTTGAAGGTGTTTGTTTTCAGGCAGCTACCCTGAGGATCTCCTGCAGAGATGTCCCAGGACTGAAAGGATTGTCGGTCACCGACCATAAACATCTTTCTTTGTGCTCTGAAAGACCCCAAACCAGTGGGGTGGGTATACCTAATTCCCATTAATCTCAAATAAGTAGGTGGTCCTGATATCATCCACAGTAAAATGCTACCTTGTCATCAAGGCCATTCACTCTTTCCTGAGCCCCTGTGTTCACCTCTTGTTCACATCAATAGATGATGGTGTCTGTGTTGGGAGTGTTTTCCTCTCATAGAGGGTAATCAATGCCAGGAATTATCTGGGCTAGATAGTGAGGGGAGTTACATCACGGAAAGTATTCAAAGAGGTGGTACATGAATTTTTTGGCCTGTCAGAGTGCTAAAGGGTGTGAAGAATTGGACATTAAAGACCAGTTATTGATAACAGTAAGTCAGCCATGATGGTATACAATAGGTTGATCATCCGAGTCACCTAATCTTGCTTCTTATGTTCTCATATTCTGTAATTATAAAGTTAATAATTGTAATTTTCCTGAACGTTCTGTTATTGAATGTTGCAGTCACAGAGAGTAAAGTATTTTGTGAGTCATCTCAGGGTGAGGTATGGGGGCTGTATTCACAGTGAATCTGAGTCTCCAACATCACCAACAAATGAAGCACAAGTTGCAGAGAGGAGATACTCTGTAAAGAGACCAGAGCTGTCTTTCGAAACCAGCCCAATTTTCCAAATAACATTTTCCAACCCACACCAAACCGTGTGTGACAGTCTTGAGGATGACATCCTGTGTTCCGGTGGACCAGGTATTTGGAGCAGGTGGCCTCCATCTGCTAATATCAGGAGCTGTGAGGAGCTGAATAGAACATAGGGACATAGGACTGAGCGGCAGGAGTGGGCTATTAGACACTTTGTCACCGCTTCACCACTCACAAATTCCAAGGGTGATGTGCATGTTGTCTCAAAAGCATTTTTCTGTCTGTATGCCATTTGTCTGCATTCACTTGTCTGTCAAATGTCACCAAATATAGTTTTGAATAAATGCAAGCATCCAGCACCACAAACTTCTGGGGAAGGGAATTTCCACTTGAACAGCCCTTTGAAAATTTCTCATTTGTGTTTCAACCAATGTTGGAAGGTCACTCCGTCCTTTTCCAGTCCCACTCCTCCACTGGTTACACCAATCTTAAATGGAACCATTTTTGTGATGTGACCAATGATGTCGGTCTCAGAGTAGGTCATTTTCTAGAAACGTGTGAGACACAGAACGTTGGAAGCATAACAAATGGTAAAATGATAGAGTGCCCCAAACGTTATTCTGCCTTTGAAGTTATTCTGCTCACACAAGTTACTGGTAGTGGGGTTTCACTCTGGAACAGTTGAATTTGGCTGAATTCCCTTTGTTTCAGGCAGTGGAGAGATTCTAGTGAATTCTCACCAGAAATCCTTCACAAGTGGTAAAGATAACACAGGGATTTTATGGTCTCACACTTTGCTATCGGATGGAACAACGTAAGAGAGAGAGATCAATAGGCTGCTGCTTCTCAGATGGGGGACATTTTTCTCCCTCTCTGTGTTGAAACATACGATAATGTCAACTGAACACCAAACTGGACCAGGTGTGCTCTTCTGGAACATTCTCTGGAAAACCCGATTATAGATTATATGCAAGTGCATTTGTTTCAATCGCAAAAAAGTCCCCACTTTATAATTTGAAGACATGCTTACATGTGTCTGTGTAATTTGTAAATATTGGTAGGTGTCTTCATAGTATGTGTGTTAATATAAATGCATCTTTTTCTTAAAATTTATTCTCTAGCTTTAGTCTCCCTGACAAGAGATAATGTGCATCCAGTTGATACACTCTTCAGAACGTCATGGATGGTTGAATTCTATTTCTCAGCTAAGATCAAAACTGATAATCCCCGATAACAAAAGGCCGGCATTCCAGGAATGAGTAAAGGGAAACCTCTTTGAAAATCTTCGAAAAGAATTAAATCCTTTCATTTTAGTTTCGGGGATCAAAACAGCACACAGTGCATCAAATGTGGTCACAGCAATGCCCTCGTACCGATGCAGTTAAACATTCCTGCGATTAATCCTGATACCTTTTGCCAAAAACAGCATCATTCCACTTACCTTCCAAATCACTTGCTGCATCTGCAGACTGACTTCATATGATTCATGTCCCAGGAACATAGAAACCGCCTGAATCACAGAGTTCTGCAAGCTCTCTGCATTTACATTGTTTACCACTGTTTTATTCTTCATGCCAAAATACACAACCTACCTTATGCTATTTCTGCTGAAGGTTTGCTCACTAACCTTCCCTGTCTGTTACACATTGCAGACTCACTACCTTCATTTGATGACACATTAAATAACCATCTTGGATTATGAGCTAATTGAGCTCCAAACAATTCCCTCCCCTTCCTCCAGATCTTGGATACAAATTGTTGATCATTGATGACCCTACAGTGATCTCTGAGGCACTCCATCAGTTACAGCTTTGCAGCCTGAAAATAAACATTTGTCTCTACTCTCTATTTCCTGTTAGCGACTGATCTTTGCTGGACAGGAGAGTCAATGTTCCCTGCTCCTGGGTAGCCGTTCAGGCGGGTTGAATGGCCTCCTGCTGGGCTGTGTAATGTACTCAACGAGCTGAATGACTTCATTCTATATTGCTGTGCATTTCCTTAGAGTGACAGAATGGTCTCCTCCTGTCTCATTGTATCGATCCTGTCTGACTGAATGGGGTGGTCCCCTACCATGTAATAGCCTCGAGGGTGGATTGAGGGAACAACACACGGGGTAGGGGTAACAGTTGGTCATTTGCCTGCACCATTCAGAATGCTCATGGCTGATCCGAGTGTGTCTGTCCATCCGTCTCCTGTCTGTTCCCAATAAACATTGACTCTCCTACCCAACACAGATCAGTCGAGCGCAGACTTATACACTTAATGGCAAGGTCCTCGGGAGTGTAGCTGAACAAAGAAACCTTGGAGTGTAGCTTCATACCTCTTTGAAAGTGGAGTCGCAGGTAGATAGGATAGTAAAGAAGGCGTTTGGTATGCTTTCCTTTACTGGTCGAGTATTGAGTACAGGAGTTGGGAGGTCATGTTGTTGCTCTACAGGACATTGTTGAGGCCATTGTTGGAATATTGCGTGCAATTCTGTTCTCGCTCCTATCAGAAAGATGTTGTGAAGCTTGAACGAGTTCAGAAAAGATTTACGAAGATTTTACCAGGGTTAGAGGATTTTAGCTACAGGAAGAGCCTGAACAGGCTGGGGCTGTTTTAAATGGAGCATCGGAGGCTGAGGGGTGACTTTATAGAGGTTTACAAAATTATGAGGGGCATGGATAATTTAAATAGGCAAAGTCTTTTCCCTTGTGTCGGGGAGTCCAGAACTAGAGGGAATAGGTTTAGGATGAGAGGGGAAAGATACAAAAGAGACCTAAGGGGCAACAGTTTTCACCCAGTGGGTGTACTTCTATGGAATGAGCTGCCAGAGGAAGTGGTGGAGGCTGGGACAATTGCAACATTTGAGAGGCATTTGGGATGGGTATACGAATTGGAAGGGTCTGGAGGTGTATGGGCCAGTTGCCGGCAGGGGGGACTAGATTGGGTTGAGATATCTGGTCGGCATGGACGTGTTGGACTGAAAAGTCTGTTTCCATGCTGCACATCTCTATGACTCTATAAACGAGTCTTCACTGCTCCCTGAGGATGAGGACACCACAGGTAGCACAACACTAAAGTGAAAGGTACGTCCTTATTTCTTTGTGGAACCGGTTATTTTAAAACTTTGTTAACTGAACATCAAATCACCACCTCTTTGCAGATATAAGGACAGAATAATTTGGAATAAACATAAACCATTCCGGACTCCAAACCTGTCCCACATTCCCACTGAACCTTTCCAATCGAATATGTATCAAACCCAGTCTCTGCTGCTGTCTCAGGAAGAGAATACCTGTTAGCATAGCACCACATGAAAAAAGGTGCAGAATAAGGCCATTCGGCCCATCTAGTCTGATCTGCCATTCAATAATTTCTTTTCTGTTCCTCAACCTCATTCTCCTGCCTTCCCCCAAGAATCCTTGATCCCGTTATAAAACAAAAACTTATCAATTTGTATCTGTGTCGACGTGTGCATATGTTTGTCCATCTGCTTGTCATCTGGGTATTTGTGCTTCTACGTTTGTCTTTCTGTGTATCAGCCTGTGTGTTTTTATCTATGTTTGTGTCTATTTGTGTGTGACTCTATATGTTTGCGTGTGTTTCTACGTGTGTGTATGTCTATTCCCTTGTATGTATTGTGTTTGTTCGTATAATGGGGTGATACCAATAATTCTGTGTATTTCTGTGTCTGCATCTCTGTGCAGTTAGGTAACTGTATTTGGGGGTGGGGTGTGGGAGTTAAAGGACTGTCGTTTGAAATGACAATGTGTTTACAGTGAGAATTGTCTTTCACTGAGCACTGCTCTTTAATCGGTCAGTGGGACATGGATGTTTCAGAAATTTCACGCGAGGCACCCCAGTCCGCTTCATCTTGTACTAGGTTCCTTCCACATGGCGGGTGTGGGGGAGGGGTGAGGGAATGGATATTGGGCACTCCACCACCCGGCTTGGCCATTTCTGTCCTATTCCAGACTTTTTCTCTTGGAATAGAAGAAAGGGATGGATGGAGTGAGGGCAGGAGTGGATGGCCTTGCAGTTAGTGCTGGTGGAGGTGTATCTAGGAGGAATTGTAGTCGTCCGGAATGAGACAGTCGACAGTTTTGAATCCATATAGTATTATTAATGTGTGGGCGTATTGCGTAGGTGACAGAAAAAGTGTGGGAAGGAAGTTGCTGAATTCAATAGTGAGTGCGGTTGTGCCTGAGCCTTATTTGGAGATAGAGCATGAGGATTTTCTGGGGATAGATGCTATAACAGATATACAGAGAGGGTGACGGAGCAGAGAGAATTCAGTGACCATTATCCTGAGACAGCCGGGAGGATATTGATGCTTGTCCTGTATTGATGGAGATATCTTTAGATCATCTCAGCGTCGAGGTGAGCCTCCCCGAATGTCCTTTCCAAGTCTATCACTAATAATGACACAGACCTGTCCCTCCCAGTCTACGGAATCAGTTTATGTAGAACTTACAAAGAGCAAGGCACAGCAAATATTAGTGTGTTATATATCGGTTGCAGAAAATCTGAACATCATATGCTCTGGGAATTAGATATGCAAGTATCAAGGATACCGCAGTTTTGTAGGATGTTCTCAAATTGCATCTAAACTGTATTAACTAAGTGACTGCTTATGCTGTGCAAAATAAATTCTGTACGTGTGTGTGAGAGGGGTTGAAGAGTATGTTGTGAAGCAAACTATAGAGCAGTTTATTTTGGGTTTGTTGTGTGATCAGAAGGAAGAGTTAATGACCTTGCTCTGAATCAGCTTTGAAGGAACAGAGACATTAATAAGATGCAGTTTACACGGTGTCTGCATGAATATAGAATGCTTGAACGTTCTGGTTAAAAATCATGGTAGCCTGGAGGCTAAAGGGTCATGTTCCCTCCAGTGAATTGGGAAAGTACAATATAACATACAGTGGGAGGCAAGCCATGTTTGTTGGAGTCATAGAGTCAGGCAACACAGAGACAGGCCCTTCAGCCCAAACACGTCCATTCCGACCAAACTGTCCATCCACGCTAACCCCATTTCCCTGCTGTTGTCCTGTATCTTTCTAATCCTTTCCTGTACATGTATTTGTACAAATGCCTTTTAAATGTTGCGAATGTGCCCGCCTCAAACTCTTCCACTGGCACATCATTCCATATGCGTATCACCCCTGTGTGAAAAGCAGTTGGTCCTCAGGTTCCCTTTTATTGTTTCGCCTCTGACCTTAAACTGATGCCCTCTTGTCCGTGATTGCCTAACCCTGGAAAAAGGAACTGAGTGCATTCACTCTGTCCGTCCTTCCCATGATCTTATACACTTCTCTCAGATTCCCCCTCAGCCTCATACATCTTAAGTAAAAAGTCCTAACTTGTCCAACCTCTCCCAATAACTCAAACCATTGAGATCTTTGCAACATTCTTGTAAATTTCTTCTGCACTCTTTCCAGTTTAATACCATCCTTCCCATAGCAAAGTGAACACAGCTGAACATTACGCTCCCAGTATGGCCTCACCAACATCCTGTATAATTGCAACGTAAATATACACTGATGAAAGCCAGTGTGCCAAAAGCTTTCTTCACTGCCCTGTCTACCTCTGAATCAAATTTCAGAGAACCATGCACATGAATTCCAAGGTCCCTCTGTTCCACTACACTCCTTAGGACCCAACCATTCAACATGAAATTCCTACCTTGATTTGACTTTCTTAAATGCAAGAACTTACACTGATCTATATTAAAATCCATTTGCCATTTCTCAGCCACTTCTCCAGCTGATCAAGGTACTGCTGTATTTTCTGAAATTTCTGATAACCTTCCTCAGTCTCCATGATGCTGCCTATTTTAGTGTTGCCTTCAAACATACAAATCTGCCTGTTCATTCTCATCTAAACCACAGATATATGTAATATGTAGTGGACGAAGCAGTAACCCGTGAGGTTTTCCATTCATCACAGGCCTCCAGGCTGACAAGCATCCTTCCACTATTACCCTCTGCTTCCCACCAACAAGGCAACTTTGTATCTAATTTGGCAGCTCCTCCCCAATTTCATGCGATCTAACCTTCCAGAGCAGTGTACCATAGCAGTGTACCATTTGGAACCTTATTGAAGGCCTTACTGGAATCCATTAAGACTGCATACACCATCCTGCCCTCCTCAACGTTGCTAGTCACTTAATCAAAGAATTCGAACAAATTTGTGAGCCATGATCTCCCATGCACAAAGCCGTGCTGAGTTTGATGTTGGGCTTTTCCCCAAAACGTTGATTTTCCTGTTCCTCGGATGCTGCTTGGCCTGCTGTGCTTTTCTAGCACCACTCTAATCTTGCTCCTAATCACACCCTGTATTTCCAATTGCATTTATATCTTATCTCTCAGAACCTGTTCAAGTAAATTACCTACAACAGATTTTACGTTTACTGGTCTATAGCTCCCGCGTTTTTCTTTGTAGCCCTTCTTGAGTAAGTACACAGCATTCGCTGTCCTTCAGTCCTTCGTGACTTCGCCCGTTAGCCAGCGATGATACAAAAATATCAGCTAGGGTTCCGGCAATTCCTTCTATGTCCTCCTGCAGTGTTCCTGAATATATCTGGTCAGGACGAGGAAATTTATAGAAATATTGCAAAGTCTTTTTATTTCAGGCACAAACACCAAAGAAAGGAAAAGTGACACAATGATGTTGAACATAACAAATTCGAAAATGTATTAACCATAGGAAATGGCTTCAGAAGAATTTCAGTCATTGTGGAAACCTGAGAATTCTCTGAAATTCACGATCCAGAAACAAGGGCCATGAAACTGATAAGGAAATCAAACATAGAACATGAATGCTAACAAACAGGAACAAAAACACTGCATAAATCTAAAATCTGTATTTCAAAGGAAACAAAGTGAAAGCAAGGTCAAATATGGAAATTGGTAATTGGGAGAGGAGAGTTTATTGTGAAGAACAGGGAAATGGGCAAGAAAATAATCAGCTGCTTTGTATCTGTCTTCAAGGAGGAAGATCCATAAAATCAGCCAGTAATACCAAGTGATCATGTAGCGCTTGTGCAACCGAAGACAAAAAGTCAATTTATATCAGTGACAAGGTAGTATTTGAAAGTGTAACTGGATTGAGCATTGCTCAGCCTGATAAACCTGATGTACTTCATATTAAAATGTCAGACATAACTCATCAACAGAAGTATTAATTGCACTGTCGATGACTGTGTATTATTTTCCTGTGCATTCTGCAGAGGCCGCAAGCCATTCCGGATAAATGGAAATTATTAAACGTGGTCCAAGCACTATAGATTAATAGAAGGGATCCAAGCATCTATAAAGGGAAGAAGACATAGTTTGGAGAATTGTCAAACAATTAACTTGACATCTGCAGGGAAACTGTTGTAATCTATTATGCAGCATGTGACATTGGATATTTAGAAATTAATAGGATCAATGGAGAGAATCCACATGTATTTCTGGCAGATGTCTAACTCGACATGCTGTTAGTTGTTAGACCCCATCTACCACCCCCTGAGAAAAGGAACAGAAAGTGACTTCGCCACAGGAAATGACATCAACAACCCAAAGAAACCCTTAAAAAGAAAGCAGGAATGTGTAGCATCGCTTCGCTAGAGGTCCACTGAAGATGTTACCTAGTAAGGTAAGGAAACGTCGGGAAATGAACCTGCAAGCTCAGCGAGCAAACCTGCATCCATTATGGACAGTATTGGTGACCCAATCTGAGAAAGAATATACTGAGCACAATAAAATTGCAATGGACGTTGTCCAGATTAATCTCACAGATGGCGAGATTGTCGGATGAGGAAACTCGGCCTATGTTCTCCAGTGTTTCAAAGAATGAGAAGTGGGTCACAGTGAGATTTACAAAATTCACAAAACATATAACAAATGGGAAATTAACAGGACGCTTCCCTGGCTCCCCAATCCAAATTCAAGGCAAATAATGGCAAGATAAGGGATTGGCCACTTAAGACTGTAACTTTGAGGAAATTCATCACTCGGTGAGAACTGCCTAAAACAGGGTCATAGAAACCTGCTGGCAGGGTAAGATTAAGGAAAATCTCCAGATATTCTGCAAGTGTGTCAAGCGGAAATGAATAACAAGGGAACAGGTACGAGTCATTAATGACTTGCCAAGTTGCATCCAAATCATCTCAGTGTTAGGAGACAGAGGGTAGTGGTTGAAGGCTGTTTGTGTGACTCGAGACCGATGTCCAATGGTGTATCACAGGGATCAGTGCAGTGATTCGGAGATGCTGGTGTTGGACTGGGGTGAACAAACCTAAACATCACATAACACCAAATTATAGTCCAGCAGGTTTATTCAGAGGCACGAGCTTTCAAAGAACACAACCACCTAACGAAGAAGCAGCACTTCGATGTTAGTGCCTCCAAATTAACCAGTTTTACTGTAACCTGGTGTTGTGTGATCGCTAACCTTATTATTTGTGGTATTCCTAAATGATGCAGCTGTGACTATAGGCGGGGGTGCTGGGAGTGTGACAACTAAGTTTGTGTTTGATACAAAGATTGGCCGGGTGGTTGGCAGTGAGGAGGAAGGTCTTATGTTGCAGGAAGATACAGATGGAAGGTCAGATGGGCAGAGCAATGGCAGATGTAATGTAACCTTGATAAATATGATGTGATACACTTTGGATGAAGGAACTCGACAGGGAGTACTCAATGAATGGCAGCCCGCGAGGGAGCGCAGAGGGTGTTTCTCCACACTTTCCTGAATGTGACTAAATACGTTAATGCACAATTTTGAGAAAGCATAAGGGACCATAAACATAATCTTTATTCATCAAGGCATAGATTATAAGAGCTATGCGGGACTTTGGTTTGGCCAAGATGGAGTACTGTGTGTAGTTCTGGGAACCACATTACGGGAAGGATTGTAGTGCAGGGGGCTCAGAGGAGATTCACCAGGATGCTCCCAGGGATGGAGCATATCAGCTATGGAGAGAGGATGGATAAACTCAGGTGGTTTAGTTTGGAGCAGAGAAGGCTGAGGGGGGCGTGATTCAGAAGGATAGGATTCTAAGGGACATGGACAGGGTGGATAGACTGCAGCTGTTCCTTTTAGTCAAAAGGCCAAGAACAATGCAACACATTTTAAAGTGAAGGGAATTGAGGTTTGTTTCTCATCCAGAGTGTGTTGGGGTCAGGAATGCCCTTCCTGAGAGAGAAGTTGTCATGGTAACTTCACAACCATTAGAAAATACACCGCTGTGCACTTGAAATGCCATAAGATTCACAGACACGGGACTTGTGTCCGAAAATGGGACGAATGTCGACCGTGCTGTATTGTTGATGGTACAACGTCTGTGCTTCTGTGTTTGTATGGCTGTGGAATGTCAATCATTGAGTATTTTAAGATACGGATTGATGGGTTTCTGAAGAGTATATTAACAAGGGTTTTAAGATTGAACTTGTAATATCTTCTGAAAATATGTCAATGGCAAAATTAAGTGGAAAAATGTGCAGCTTTCTGACAGTCTGATACCAGAGAATTGAGGACCGGGAAAAGGCAGAACTATGGAGCAAATACTTTAGTTATGAATTCACAGAAGAAAACAAAACAAAAAAGAAAACCTCCCAACAATCCTAGTGAACATTAGTCTGTTGAGAAAAAAGGAATAGAATGAAATTAGCAACCAAACAGTCTTAGAGGAAGTATTGGAACTGAAATTAATGAGCACAGATAAAGTCAACCGAGATTGATCAAATGGGAATCATATTTGAGAAAGTGACGTTTAGCATAATTATGGAGAAGCAATCAATGCAATATAATTGCATTTTCAGAAAGATTTTTGATAAAGCCACAAGCCTATTATGCAAATTCAAATCCTTTTTAGATTTTAGAATGGGAGAGCGGGCAGAAAGCAGTGAGTAAGAATAAAACAATGGGTTTATTTGAAAGGAAGGCTTGGAGGATATAGCAAGAATCGGGGTTTGGGCTCCAGCTATTCCCAATACACATCATATATTTTGTTGAGTGGATCAAATTTAATATTTCCAAGTTTGCTGATGGCACTAAACAATACCGGATTGTGAGTGGGTGAGCAGGATGTCAAAAAAACTGCAAGGTGATTCCGACAAGTGGAGTGTCTGGGTAAATACATGGCAGATGGAGAGCAATGGGGGATGGGGGATATGATCTATGGGAGATATATGATACTGTGACCTTTGATGGTAAAAACAGAACGGGAGCCTATCATTTGAAAAGGGATTGTTTGAAAAATGTTGATCTATAAAGGAACTTAAGCTGCATTTTTGTTTCCTTCTGTGCAACCCTCCGAGGTCAGTGGAGGGCAATGAGATCTGAATCGATAAGTCAATACTGGGATTGGCATTGGCACGCTGACCAGTATACACAGACCCAACACGTGGGGAGGTGTAACATTGAAAAGGATCTGGATATCCCTGTGCACTGGTCACTGAAAGCAATTTTGCAGGAGCAGAAAACAGATAGGCAGATAAATAGTGTATTCACCTTTATTTCAGGGGGATTTGAATCCAGGAGTAAGGGTGTTTTACTGCAGCTGAGCAGGGCCTTGGTGAGACCTCATCTCGCACATTGTGCAGTATTGTGTGCAGTTTTGGTCTCCTTACCCAGTAAAGGACAAACCTGACATTGAAGGAGAGCAGTAAATGATAACCAGACTGATTCCTGGGATGACAGGCTTGTGTGGGAGCAGAGTTCGGGGCGGCTGTGCCTGTATTCCATCGGGTTTAGGAAAATGAGTGGAGATCTCAGAGAAATATATAAAACTCTGTTAGGGCGAGACAGATTGGAAACAGGGGTGACAATTCCCCTGGCTGGGGCTTCAAAACAAGGGACCACAGTATTATGTACAGACAGGCCACTCTGTATTGAGATGAGATTAAATGTCTGCACTCAAAGACTGGTGAACCTGGGGTACTATCTCCCAGATCAGGCTGTGGAAACCAAGGCACTGAATATAAATATGGATTTCTGGAAACTAAAGGGATAGGGAGACAGCAGGGTATGGTATGAAGATAGAGGATCAGATACCATTACAGGTTGTTCTCCAATAACGTGGTAGCTGTGTTCCTGTGCATCACTGTGTTGCAGAAAATCTTGTAATATTAATGATGTGAAGAGGATATGGGCGAACTGCAAAATATCAGTAAAAAACCAAAATAAAAGTTAGTCTAACACACACTAGCACAGTCTAATTAAACCTTTAAATCATATTTTGTAATGAAATAGTGCTAATAATGACAATTCAGTCACTGGCTACATCCCTGTACCTTTCACCAAGCTCTTCACCAGAAAGTGCGCAGGACTGACTGACCACATGATGCCAACATGGAATTGCAGTTCTCCTGAAGATTCTCCTCCGGTATCAAATAAAGTTCCTTCTAATTGGAGAGAGCAATTCCCCATTCCAAACTCAGGTTCAAAGCTTGCAGAGCGGATTGCATTCCTGTTTTAGCTGAATACTCAGACGGTGCATTTGGCAGACAGAGGATCCTGAAGCTGGGTTTTCGCGTTCAGCTGGTGCCTGGCAAGGAGTCGCGTCACAGTGAGCAGGAGTTAACTTTATGGAAAAAAGGTGCGCAATTCACGATTCGCATTGCAGTCAAATCAGTTTAATAAACATTCGTTATCAGAGAACTGCCTGTATATTGAATCGAGGAGCAAGATTGATGGACTGAAGGTCAACCACAGTTCTTATTTTATATTTCACAATGTTTGAACATATTAATAGATATGAACACTGTGTCGGGAAAACTGCATTGAGGAGATTTTCTCAATGAACTCGAATGGGGAAGGCTCAATGTGTTGAATGACCTACTCTTTTCACGATGTTTCTGTGCAGCCTGTGGGAAAGCTCTGTAAATGTTGTCACAAGCTCTCAGATGTTAGGAAGGAGGGCTCTGCAGGGTCAACAGAACTGTGATTCCAGTTTCCTTCTCTGATATCGAGGCTGGTGCCGGGTATCCTGTCTGCTTTTATCCTTTAAGACTTTGGAGCAGTGTGATACAATTGAGTGTCTTGCTTGGCCATTTCAGGGACCATTGAAGAGTTTATCACATGTCTATGTGTCTGGAGCCATACAAGAAAATCAAGGGAGATTTACTTCCTGAAAGTACGTTGGGGAATGAGATCGTAGTTTACAATCAACATTGGATGCAAGGTCACTGTTACAATCAACAGATTCTAGATCTTGATATTTTATTAATTGTTTTTAACTACCACCAACTGCCAGAGCATTATCCTGTGTTGGATTAGTAATCCAGTGAAATTTCCACATCAGCACCATCGCCACATAGGAACCTATCAGAAACCACAATGAGCGGGTTATTTCTGGACTGCTTGACAGCTCTGTTAAAAAGAACTCCCACCAATGTGATTACCGTGAAGGGACTGAGGGGGTGGTAAATGGTCAGAATGTAATTATTCACCTATTAGGGGACCAGACATAGTTGAGTAATTTTCCACATTGCAGAAAAGTGTTGCTGGAAAAGCGCAGTCGTCAGGCAGCATCCAAGGAGCAGGAGAATCGACGTTTCAGGCATGAGCCCTTCTTCTCCTGTTCCTTGGATGCTGCCTGACCTGCTGCGCTTTTCCAACAACACATTTTCAGCTCTGATCTCCAGCATCTGCAGTCCTCACTTTCTCCTCGATAATTTTCCACATTGCCATGGAGTTGTCAGAGTTGGAGCTGGAATGAAACAGCTTCCCCAGGGACACGGCTTGTTGTGCAGCACAAGTCTTCGGTCCTATTGCAGGAATGGTGTCATGGCCCATTGTCTTTGTCGTATCTACTGTGTTCAGCGGTTTCTTCATGTCACGTACAGCGAATCGAATTGGGTGAACATTGCCATCTGTGATTCTGTGGATATCATCGCGAGGATGAGGTGGATCATCCTTTCAACACCTCTGGCTGAGGATGGTGCAGATACTACATCCTTGTCATTTTCACCAATGTACAGGGCTATTTCATTATTTAGCATGGGGATATTTCTGGAGTCCTCTCCACCAGTAAGTTGTTTAATACTACACTGATATTTATGTCTGGATGTGGCAGGACTGCAGATCTTAGATCTGATCTGTTGGTCTTGGGATCATTTCGTCCTCTCTATCAGATGTCAGTTCTGCTCTTTGGAATGAAACCACTCAAGCGCCGTAGCTTTGATGGTTTGTCATCAGCTTTAGGTACACATGGTTCTGACCTTGGCAGGTTCACCCACACTCGTCACTGAACCATCACTCGGTTTGATGGTAATGGTAGACTGATGGAATATCCTGGGGAAAATGATACAGATTATGTTTGAATACAATCCTGCTTCTGTTGCTGCTGTTGTCTACAGCATCACGTGAAATCCCAGTTTGAGCTGCAATATCTGCAATTCAATTCCACTGACTCTCCCCCAGTTCACATCGAGACCCAGTCACCGATCAGCCGTGTACTGAGTGACCGCTCCTGGTTTTTAATGCAGTAATATTTCCATTTCATATTCTCATTCTGCTGATGGTTCTCCTTGGTTCCATGCTTCCAATTTGTTACATTACTCAAACCCTTTAACATATTCATCTGAATCTTTTCCTTGCTTTTCGTGCCATCTGCATTTGAATTAAATGTGTTTCCCTCTGGTTTTCTCCCTGACCATGAGTAAGAGCTCTGTGGTGTCAGTGATGTCAGCCTTATGCAGTTTCTGAGTGAATAAATGTGTGCACTTCAGTTCCCTGTGTAGGGCGCTCCGTGTTGGACAGGATGTTTGAGCAGCTTTCAAACACGTCATTGGAACTTGTTCAAAAACAGAAATTGCTGAAGAAATAAAGCAGCTCTGGCGGCATCTTCTGTAGTGAATGTCGAGATAATGTTTTGAGTCCAGTGGCCCTCTACAAAGCCCGCAGTTTCTTCAGCAATTTTTGTATTTATTTTGTATTTATTTCCAGTATCCATAGTTATTTATTTCATTGAAAATTTGTGCTGTGCCTATCCATTTCTGAAGAACCTCAGCAGGTCTGGCAGCATCTGCAGAGACAGAGAAACAGAGTTAGCGTAACAAGTCTAATGTGACTTGTTCTGAACTGAAAAGGGTTGGCTTTTTAATCCCTTGCCGGAGATGGGGGATGGGCGACTTGGAAAAGAGGGCGTGGCTAAAGATAAAAGGGCTATTATCAGTGATGAACGAGAAGATAATGCAAAATGGGTTTAAATTAAGGTGTGAATGGGGCAAAGGGGTTCTCTCTCGTTGAGTGTAAGATGAAGAAGACACAACCACACAAGGCCATAGGGAGAACAGGAGGGAGAATTTGACCATATGGTATTAAATAGATCTAGATCTATACATTTTCATAGTATACATCATCACTGCCTTCACACTATGGAATTTAGGTGCTTGAGCTCTTATTGGCACGAGTAAGAGTTTCGTGCTGCCTTAGTTTTGTAACATAGAGCAAAACTAACAGTATGAAGTTTGAGCTGTTTTCTACACCTTTCATTTTTAATATTCTTTCAGATTTACAGTGCTTATTGTTAAACATTTGATCTTGAAGTTAGTATCAGATGGAGTGTACGAGTTTGAAGGGTGGCATTCTAGAAGTTTATAATATCATGGGAGGAATGGATAGAGTGAACAGCGAAGGTCTTTTCTGTAGGATTGGGGAGTTCAAACACAGATGCATAGCTTTAAGGTGGAAGGAGGGAAACTTGAAAGGGACAAAGGGACAACATTTTTTACACAGAGTGTGATGTATTATGGAATGAACTGCCAGAGGGACAGTGGGAGATGCAAGTACAGCCACAATATTTCAAAGACATTTGGACCAACATATGAATGGGAAAACTTTAGAGGCATTTGAGCCAAGCGCAGGCAGATGGGATTAGTATAATTTAGAAAACCTGGTCAGCATGGACAAGTTGGACCAAAGGGTCTGTTTGTGCACGATATGACTGTATGGATGTAGAAACTGAGGAAAATGTACGAAAAGATATGATGTAATAAATTGTTAAGAAATATTAAAACAAGCATCATGAGCTTTTCTGTCAACATAAAAAAAAGCTTGAAGATGTGTGTGTGAGCTGAGGGGGAAGTGAAGTGAGGAAAGTACATTGAGGCCATTAGGAGGGTGTTACTGGAGAACTGGCCACAGGGAACAGGCAGATAATTTACACTAGTATTTTAAATCACTCCTCATGGGGAAAGTACTGTAAGCATGTCAATGGTATAAACAAAGTGGTAACAGGAGGGAAGTTATTTAACTGTCTCTAACAAAAGGAATAAGGTTTTTACCTAACAGATAAGAATAACGGTAGGCAGGTGAGTAGTAATTCGTAGTTAATTTTAAAAGAAGTGTTCAGACAGTGACTAGCGGCATTGTGTGAAATATTCCATAGAAACTTGGATTCCAGGAGTGTTCCAGTGAAACTGGAGAACCTCCAATGTGGTGCCTGTCTTCAAGAAAGGAATGAGACAGAACGCAGGAACAATTTAGCCTAACTATTATTGCTGGGAATCTGCTAGAGCCTGTTATTAAGGAAGGCATTGCAGGGCAGTTAGAAAAGCTTAATGCAGAGTTGGCATGGTTTTGTGAACGGGAAACTATTTTTGCTCTGTAAAATTATACAAATTCTGTTTTGGAGATCCCTGAGAATGTCAAGATTAGAGTCATGCTGGAAAAGCACAGCATGTCAGGCAGCATCCGAGGAGCAGGAAAGTCAATGTTTCGGGCAGGAGCCGTTCATCAGGAATCCCTGAGAAAGTGACAAGCAGATTTGATAAAGGCCACTGGTCAACATGAGGCTTTCCAGAAAGTTTTCACAAGGTATCACAAAATAAATGTTCTGACACAAGACAGATGCTTGTAGTATGATGAATAATATATTTGCATGGGATAATGGTTGCTTAACACATAGAAATCAGAGAGTCAGGATTAATGGATCTTTATGATAAAGACGTATCTACTGGATTACCACAATTATCAGGCCAATGGCATCAGTTATGTACAATCTATACTGATAGCCTGACGGCGGGAGCTGAGTGCAATATACATTGGAGTTTGTGGATGTTTGAGAACCAAAATGCAGGCTGCTATTTAATGAAGAGGACTCCCAAAACAGGAGTAGTACAAAGAGATTGGAGTGTTCCTGAGTATGAAACGTAACGTCTGCATGCTGATGCAGCAAGTAACTAGTTTGGTCCATGAGGCGGCTTCCTGAGATGGAAGGGTTGAATTATTGAATACATTTAAAATGGTGAGGAGATTATTCATTGTGGTTGAAATGAATGAGGGTGATATTCCTGAAATGTACAAGATACAGAGGGGGCTTGACAAGGGAGATGCTGAGAAGGTGTTTCCCCTGAGTCTCGAACTCGAGGTTGTAGATACTGAATAAGGGACATCGATTTCAATCTGAGGTGAAAAATGATGCATTCTCTCAGAAGGTAGTGAATGTCTGGAATTCCCTAACACAGGGAGTTGTGGAGGGATGCAGGAAATTGGGTAGGAAAGTGGAGTTGAGCCCGGAAATAGATCAGCCATGTTCTCATTGAATGACAATTCAGTCTCAAGGGGCCGAATAGCCGTCTCATGTTCCTACTTCTTAGTTTTTTTATGTCATGCTTTTGGAAAGTAATTGGTTGTTTTCCTGGAAGTCGTGTTGTACTATGTTGCATTCGGGAGAGGAGAAAATTTGCCTGAGTTAACCCTGGATGGGATATGGGAACTGCATTCAAAGCAATTCCAGAGCAGAAATTACAGAGTGGGGAAGCATGGAAAAAGGGATTACGGCTGCGGGCCACTTCCTGACCAAGCCTGTAATTTCCAAGTGCATTTCCAAAACAACACCTAACCATCGGCGTGGCTTCGATCTGCCTGTTTGTAGCAGGTCCGGAGGGCTGAATGGAACGTCAGAACACAGCGCACCCGTCAGAAGCTTTCAGCATGCCTGTGGCGGCACCTGTAACACCTTCTGCTCATTCAATAGACAGAGTTACTCATCAGGACCTGGTCAGCGAGTTCACCAAGTTACAGGAAATGATTGAAAACTTGATTGAAGAAACACTCAGCAGGAAGATAGAACCACTCTCAGCAATGCTCCAAAAACATGAACAGCAACTTGAAAGCCTTGGAAACAGAACAGATGAGGTCGAGAGCCAAACTGCAGATGCAGAGACTGTGATCGATTCCTGTAAGGAGCAGATCTTCACCCTTGAAAAATCGGACCGTAGCTTAACTAAACAAGGTGACGACCTCAAGAGAAGGGGCAGGATGAAGAGTGTTCATATCATCCGTCTGCTGGACCGGACATAAGGTGATCAGTCAGTGAGTTTTTTTGAGAGAGAACTGGCTGCAGAGATTCCTTCACTTCGAAGCTGAAGAGGGATGGGTGAAGAGTGAGACAGTTCATCGGGTTACGGTGCGCAGGTCAAGCTCAGACCCACGCCCTCACCCTGTCCTTGTGCGATTACATTGTTGCAGGGACAAACAAAGACTTATGGAAGCTTCCAGAACACAGGGAAGAGACCCGAAGAGGCCTCCAGGATTATGTTCTTCCAGGTCTTTTCAGCGGCAGTGATTCAGAAAAGGAAATCTTTTTATGATATCAAGAGAAGATTAAGGTAACTTGAGATTCAATATTCCTTAATGGACTCAGCGGTTCTCCGTATGCACTAGTGGATCTTTCAATAGATCCACTAACTCTCCAGAAGATGCGAAAACTTTGTGAACACTTTAAAGAAGGCTGGATGCGTTAATGGAAAGCGATAACCTTGTTTCCCTTTTTAAAAAGAAAGTTTGTTGACCGTTTCTGGTATTAAGCAGTGTTAAATTATAGTCGGGGGTGGGTAGAGTACACACTTTTAACTTATTCATTAGTAATACGACTCGTTTTTCTCTTGATTAGTTTGTGTGTCGGGTTCGGCTCAAGCTGGAGAGAGTTATGAAGGTGATCGTGATGACTGAATACCTACCTAAGGGCAGTTCTGTCCCGATGTTTGTGATTAATTGCCCTGGATGCAGTATTGATAATGGGGCAGAAGATAGAGATTTGTGACATGCAAATGCCCCCAGTCGGCAGGGGGTAAATGCCCCTCCTGAGTGCCATTGGCACTTTGTATTTTTTTTTTGTTTCAGAATGTATTTAGTTTTGGAACGTTTTGAGAGCTTGTTAGTTGTAGTAGCATTAGTTTGTATATTTTTTAAGCTCTATGATTCTTTTTTCATTGGTGCTCACTAATTTGTAATTCGAGTTCTTCCTCTCTGGAGTTCAAATATTGTTTCAGTGTGTAATGGCTACTGTCATGCTTAAATGGTGTATCTGGAACATTAAGGGGAGCCATTCGCCAGTTAAGAAAAAGGAGAGGGTGGATATTGTCGTATTGCAGAGATGCACTTTGATAACAAGGAACATTTGACATTACAGCAAGGTGGATTTGATCGGGTTTATTTCTCGTCTTTTAACACTAGGAATAGGAGAGAAGCCATACTGGTGAGGAAGAATCTTTCATTTAAATTAGTAGATTGCATTAGACACCCACGGGAGGATCATAATCCTCGAAGATATATGGGGAAGAAAGCAGTAGTTTGAATGTTTATTGCTCCCTGGCTCACTGCCATAAATTCCTGATCGATGCATTTTCCAAATTAAGCAATCTTTCTTCGTAGTACATTATCGTAGGAGGAGATTTCAATTGTCTTTTACACCCACGGCGGACAGCATGCCCCAAAGCTCCCAGTACCATCTTTCCAATCTAAGCAATTAGTGGATTTTTGTGTGGAACTGGGGCTGGTGGATGTTTGGAGGCAGATCCACCTCATAAATAGGGATTTTACTTTCTTATTTAAACCGAAGAAATGCCACACTAGTGTTGATATCTTCCACACCTTGCAGCAGTCTTCGATTCAGTGGTGTTCTGTACAATTGGGAATATTACCATTTGTGACCATGCAGCAGTATACTTATTGGTTAAGATGAAGGGCAATATAGCAGGTTCGAGACACTGGCGAATCCCTTTATTCTTAAGGATAGTAAGTACATTGAGTATTTCTGTAATGAATTCAGATCTTTCTTAGCCATTAATTTAGATTCAACCAGTAACCCATCCATTCTATGGAAAATTGCTAAGGCTTATGCCAAAGGAATAATTATTCCTTAGGATGCAGCAGAAGCTGGAGCAGGAACACTTGCTCCAAGCACGGTTAAAGGCAGCCGAGAGGGCATACTTTGATAGACCCTCAGTGGCTAGGCTGCAGAGGATCACAACGCTTCTGTCTGCAGTGAATTCCACGCTCAAACAGACAGTCAAGAAGGTACTTACTTTTGCAAAGCAAAGGTTGTTTGAGCATGGTGATAAACCGGGCAAGTAGTTAGCCTATCTTGCGATGAAAAAGAGAACCCCAAAGCCATTACCTCAACTAGGGAAGGTACTGGGACCCTTTCCTATGATCCCATAAAGATTAAAGCAGCATTTAGGAGATTTTACTCCGAATTATATCAGACTAAGCATTATGGGGATAGATGGATTTAGATGGAATCTTTCTTCAAGAACTTGGACCTACCAGGGGTAACCCCCAAATAAGCGTCTTGCCTTCATTCACCATTGTGGGTGCTGGAGGGTGTAAAGCAGCTTCCAGGCGGAAAGGCACCCTGTCCTGACGGATGTCCACGTGAGCTTTATGAGGAATTTATAAACCTGTTGTCAGATCCGATGTTTACTATGTTCGTCGCTCACACAGTCACGACTGCATCCCACCATCCTTAGGAGAGTCTCATATCTCTCTTATTCTGAAGAAAAGGAAGACACCGAAAGATTGTGCTTCCTATAGGCCCATCTCACATCTAAATGTTGATTTCAAAATTCTGTCTGAGTCCCTTACATTGAGGATGGAAACTATTTATCCTTCCATTGTCAAAGTATGCCATACCGGCTGAGAAAAGGCTGCAGATATTCCAACAATGTTAGGAGGTTACTCAATATGATCCAAGCGTGTCAACAGCAAATTATGCAGGTATGAATGATCTCTTTAGATGCAGAGAAGACGTTTGCTTGGGTTGAGTAGCTGTATCTCTTCTATACGTTAGAATGGTTTGGTCTCGGCAAAGTTTTTATCAAGTGGGTGAGGGTCCTTGAAAATGACCCTCTGTGTGCGATCCTGTAAAATTAATATTTCTAGAGGCAGTCGACAAGGTTGTTTACGCCAGTGTTGTTTACGATGGTGATGGAGCCACTGGTGAAGGCCATCTGCAGGTACCCAAACATATCTGCCACAGATGTGGGATAGAAGTCACGTAAGATTACATTGTCTGCAGATGATTGTCTTAAATTTTTGGTAAATCCCACAGTTTTGGTCCCTCACCTCATGCAATGCATCAGCTCGTTTGGTGCCTTTTCCGGCTATAATATTGATTTTACGAAGTCAGAGGCCATGCCTCTGGGCAAACTCAGGGAAACACCTGATGCCGTGGGAGAATCCTGATTTCCTTTTCAATGGTCCGGGGGTAATGGGGATGCTCCCTATTTGGGTATATTCATTAATCCTATCTTTGGACTTATATTTAAAGTGTGATTTGTCCATTTGTTTGACAAAATTAAACAAGATCTTTGAATACTTCCAATATTCTGGCTGGGTCAGATAGCTCTTATTAACATGAATTCCCTCCCTTGTTTGCTATACCCCGTGTGAATGCTTTCTTTGATGTTTCTCAGACAGACATTTAGGAGATTAAATGGATGATGTAGCTCTGATTTGTCACCATAAGCGACCTCTTATCAAAAAAAAACCCAAATTATAACAACCCCACAGTTTGTGGGGAGTAGATCTCCAGGATGTTAAAAGCTATCAATTAAGCTCTTCTTTACCCGATGTTAGTGAGGCCTCGGTGTCAATACAGTTAGATATTGAAGCTTCTCAGGCAAAGTGCTCCCTTATTAGTCTGCTATTCATAGACAAAATGAGGACAGTTACGAAGTATTACCATTTCCCAATAAATATCAACAACTTTAAAGTAGGGATGGCAATGTGTCCGATAGAGGGCAACATAGCCAAACCTCATTTCTTACCCCAAAGCGTGGTGTACCATGTTTCCGAAGGGGAATACTGGATTCCATGCTTAAACTATGGACAACTCGTGCGTGTATCTTTCTTTGATTGTTTATCTGAGGGAGAAACAAGAATGTCCTTTGATCAAATAAGTCGTAACTATAGACTACCGAGTAGAGATCTCTTCTGTTTTCTTTTTATCAGATCAGAGATGTTATTCAGAAAAGAACCACGCTTTTAACAGACCGGTACAGATCCGATACAGAGAAGAGGGTGCTTATTGCTAAGAACACACTCTCTGTCAGTACCCTTTATCATTTGTTGGAGAGTGACCTCTCAGACGAGACATTGTGACTTTCTGAGGTCTACAAAGAGAGTTGGGGATTCAGATCTCTTTGGACATAGGGGAGGATATTTGTGTAAATGCAAGAAGGATTTCAATCTGCAAGAAGACTCTTGCCATGTAGTTGAAGATTCTTCATAGAGTCTATCTGGCCCCAGACACTCTCTCAAAATTCAAGATGGAGTATGTCTTAAATACAAAATGACTATGGACACTCTTACTCATTGCTTGTTGAACTTCAACCGGCGCTATAGGAGCGGTGTGCTCGCTGGGATGGAGAGGATCTTGTGGACCGAATTGGAGACGGATCAGGTTTCCCTTTTCCTGGGCCTGCCCAGTCTACCTTACTCAGATGTGCATAAGAAAAAATACTTTAATACCCTCACTCTCTGAGTTCAGAAAAAAAGTTCTGTTGCATTCGGTGTCTGAAAACCCCCTGGGTCTATTGTTTTGTCATAACCTCGTCATGGAGCATAGCCCTTTGGACTTTTTTTAAAGGTATGTTGCACCATAAAATAGAGGATTTTTATAAGACATGGCAGCCCTTTTTGAATTACCAAGGTACAGGCTGATCCGCCACTCTAATAAGGACTTTTATATAGCTATGACGAACTTGACTAATGAATCTAATGTCCAGAGAGGAGGAATTACGAACAAATTAACGTGTATTAGTTAATGCTCTTGAAGGTTGAGAGCTATAGTTTTTTTACACTGAGTTCTACTATTCGTTTTTTTTATTTTTTTATTTTTCTTCGGTCCTTGATTTACCTTTTCTTTATGTACATGCACATGGGTGTAATTGTGTTCAATTTGCATTGTTTTTTGAGTTGGGTACTTATTCGTTCATCGAAGCATTAAAAAGATTTTGTCTGAATAAAAATATTTTTGAAAAAATTAAAATATTAACATGGATAAAATAGAGTCCCAAAGGACCACTTTCTCGTTAGTGAGACCACAAATTATGGTTTATCTTAAGGGTCATCACAACTCGGGTGACAGGATGATGTTGAGTGGGTGTGCCCTTCGTGGCAACCTCTGTTTGTGTGGGGAATTGAACATGCGCTGTTGGTCCATAATACCACCAATTTTAGTGTCACCTTCAATTTTACTAATCATGCCTTATACAGTCTGAAGAATATCATTGAAATAGATAATAAGCAACAATGGGCCCAGCACTGACTCTTGAGGCATTTCATGTGTTACAGGCCTCCAGTCAGACAGCATCGTTTCCTATAACCCTCTGTTTACTACCATCAAGCCAATTGTGCATCCAATTTGTCATCTCCCTCTGGATTCCATGCGAATCTAACCTTCCAGACCCACCTATCAAGAGTAATCTTGTCCAAGGCCTTACTGAAAACCATACAGACTATGTCGACTGCGCTACCCTCATCAACATTCCTGGTCACTTCATCAAAGAACTCAAACAAATTTGTGAGGCATGATCTCCCACTCACAAAGTCATGCAATCGTTCCAGTCTAAAAACAACTATTAATAATAATTATTAAAATAAATAACAACAAACAATAATAAATAATAGTAAGATGACATTTTCAATGGACAATAAATTATCCATGGTTTGTGGCATTCGAACGTGCAGAATAGATTTTGTGGAGAAAGTGAGAACTGCAGGTGCTGGAGTTCAGAGCTGAAAATGTGTTGCTGGAAAAGCGCAGCAGGCCAGGCATCATCCAAGGAGCAGGAGAATCGACCTTTCGGGCATAAGCCCTTCTTCAGGAAGGGCTTCAGGATGATTCCTGAAGAAGAGCTCATGCCAAAAGTCGATTCTCCTGCTCCTTGGATGCTGCCTGACCTGCTGCACTTTTCCAGCAACACAGAATAGATTTTGTACCTGTGTCATTGAACTGCGTTGAAAAAAAGCAAGGGTGGCATGGTGGCTCAGTGGCTAGCACTGCTTCCTCATAGTGCCATGGATCCGCGTTTGATTTCAGCCTCGGGTGATTCTCTTTTGGAGTTTGCACATTCTCCCTGTGTTTGTGTGGGTTTTCTCTGGGAGCTTCATTTTCCTAACACAATCCAAAGATGTACAAGTCAGGTGAATTGGCCACCGCCTTATTTGCATTAGTTAGGGATAAATATAGATTAGAGGCATGGGACCTGGTGGGTTGCTATTCAGAGGGTCGTTGTGGCCTTGTTGGGTCAAATGGCCTGTTTCTGTACTGTAGGAAATTGAAAAAAATAAACTATTTCTAATCAATCCCTGTCTTTCCAAACGTGTGCATATCTTATCCCTCAGAATCCTCTCAAGTAACCTACCTACTGCAGATGTTAGGCTTCCCGGTCTATAGTTCCCAGATTTTTTCTTTTCTTCCCTTCTTGAAAAATGGCACAACGTTTGCTACACTTCAATATTCTGGAACCTAACCTGCGGCTAACGATGATGCAAAAATATCACGCAGGTCACCTTAGTTTCTTCTGGAGCCTCTTGCAGTATTCTTGGATGCATCTGTTCAGGAGAAGGAAATTTATCCACCTTCATACATTCTAATGCATCCAACAAGTCCTTTCCTGTGATATTGACTCACCCCAAGATATCACCACGACCTTTGTTAACCTCCCAAGTCTTCTTGTATTTCTCCATAGGAAAGACAGAGGAGAAATATCCATTGAGAATCTCACACATCTCCTATGGTTCTAGACATGCATGTCCAGTTTGGAACTTGAGGGGTCATATTCTCATGTAGTTATTCATTTAACTTTAATATACTTAAAGTACCTCTTTGGATTCACCCTAATCTTCTCAGACAATGCTATCGTGTGCACCCTTTTCGCCCTTCTGATTTCCCTCTTCGGTAAACTCCTGTATTCCCTGTACACCGCCAGGGATTCCCTTGATCGCAGCTGCATGGACCTCAGCCACACCTCCTTTTTGCCTGTCAAAACCTCAATATCTCCTGCCATCCAGGATTCCCTCTTCCTGCCAACCTTGCCTTTTACCCTCACAGGAACATATAGACCTTGAACTCCAGTCATTTCACTTTTAAAGGCCTCCCACTAGCCGGAGGTACCTTCACCTCTAAACAAATTCCTCCAACAAACCCTACAAGCTCCTATCTAATTCCATCAACATTCACTTTCCCCCCATTTAGAAATTGATCTCACAGGCCAGTTTTGTCTTTCTCCATAAGTATTTTAAATCTAGGGTCACTGGTCCCAGCGTGCTCCCCCATTGTCACCTCAGTCACCTGTCCTGCCCTATTTCTTAGAGTAGGTCAAGTTTTACCCCTTTCCGAATTGCTCCCTGTACATACTGCTTGAGGAAACATTTCTGAATACAGTTAATAGATACACCCCATCTCAATCCTTAATTCTATGTAATTCTCAGTCAATGTTAGGAAAATTAAAATCTACGACTATGGCAATCCTATTGGCCCTGCAAGTCTCCCCAATCTCTCTACATATTTTAATTATTCTAAGTCCCGTTTACTATTAGGGGTCCTATAGTACAACCCAAATAATATCATAATTCCCTTTTTATTTCTTAGCTTCCCCCACAAATCCTCAATGGATTATCCATTATTTATTTTATCTCTGATTACTGCTGTGGTACTCGCGTTAATCAAAACTGAAACCCCCCACAGCTCCTTCCACCAACTCTGTCTCGCATAAAGCACCTGTACTTTGGTGCATTAAGCTGCCAGTCCTGTCCCTCCCTTAGCCATGTTTCTGTAATGGCTATAATATCGCAGTCCCACGTACCTCTTCACGCACTGAGTTCATCGGCCTTACCTGTCAGCCATCTTACATTGAGATAGATGTAATTTAATCCAACAGGCATTCCTTGCTCCCTGTCGTGTTCCTGCCGAACCTGTCTCTGCACTTTACTGTTTGTGATTACGGTATCTCCTTCCAGCCTCGCACTTGTATCCCTGCTGTTGAGGATCCCACGCCGCCCCCCACGCCAGCCAATCTAGTTGAAACCCTCCCTTGTTGCACTAGCATTCCTGCCTGCCAGGATATTAGTCCCCTTCCAATTCAGGTACAACCCGTCCTTCCTGAACACGTCACCTCTGCCCCACAAAACATCCGAGTGATCTAAAACCCTGAATCCCTACCTCCTGTACCAATTATTTAGCAACGCATTCCTCTGCCACGTCCGCCTGTTCTTCCCCTCACTAGCACGGAACACTGGAAGTAATTGATATGTGGAACTTGTTCAAGGAGCAACTATTGAGTGTCCTTGATAAGTACGTACCTACCAGGCAGGGAGGAAAGGGTCGTGTGAGGGAGCCGTGGTTTAATAAGGAGTTGGAATCCCTTGTTAAATGGAAGAGGGCGACCTTTGTAAAGATGAGGTGTGAAGGTTCAATAGGGGCGATTGAGAGTTATAAGGTAGCCCGGAAGGACCTGAAGAGAGAGCTAAGAGCAGCAAGGAGGGGACATTAAAGGTCCTTAGTTGGTAGGATGAGGGAAAACCCCAAGTCTTTCTATAGGTATGTTAGGAATAAAAGAATGACTAGGGAAGGAATAGGTCCAATCAAGGATAGTAATGGGAAGTTGCGTGTGGAGGCTGAAGAGATTGGGGAGGCACTGAATGAATACTTTTCGTCAGTATTCACTCAGGAACAGGACATTGTTTTCGATATGAATACTGAGGCACGAATAAGTAGAATGGATGGCTTTGAGATATGTAGAGAAGAGGTGTTGGAAATACTGGCAAGGGTGAAAATAGATAAGTCCCCTGGGCCTGATGGCATTTATCCTAGGATTCTCTGGGAAGCAAGGGAGGAGATTGCAGAGCCATTGGCCTTGATTTTTGTGTCCTCTTTGTCTACAGGAGTAGTGCCAGAGGACTGGAGGCTAGCAAACGTAGTTCCCTTGTTCAAGAAGGGGAGTAGGGATAATCCTAGTAACTATAGGCCAGTGAGTCTCACTTCTGTTGTGGGCAAAGTCTTAGAGAGAATTGTAAGGGATAGGATTTATGCACATCTGGATAAGAATGATGTGATCAAGGATAGTAAGCATGGTTTTGTGAAGGGCAGGTCGTGCCTCACAAACCTTGTTGAATTCTTTGAGAAGGTGACTAAGGAGGTAGATGAGGGGAAAGCGGTAGATGTGGTATATATGGATTTTAGTAAGGCGTTTGATAAGGTCCCCCATGGTAGGCTACTGCAGAAAATACAGAGATATGGCATTGAGGGTGAGTTGGAGGTTTGGATTAGGAATTGGCTGGCTGGAAGAAGACAGAGGGTAGTAGTTGATGGCAAAATTTCATCTTGGAGTGCCGTCACTAGCGGTGTTCTGCAAGGATCTGTTTTGGGACCATTGCTGTTTGTCATTTTAATAAATGACCTGGAGGAAGGGTTAGAAGGTTGGGTGAGCAAGTTTGCGGATGATACGAAAGTCGGCGGAGTTGTAGACAGTGAGGAAGGATGTGGCAGGTTACAGCGGGATATAGAGAAGCTGCAGAGCTGGGCAGAAAGGTGGCAAATGGAGTTCAATGTAGCTAAGTGTGAGGTGATTCACTTTGGTCAGAGTAATAAAAAGATGGATTACTGGGCTAATGGTAGCCGACTTGGTAGTGTGGAAGAGCAGAGGGATCTTGGTATCCATGTACACAGATCTCTGAAAGTTGCCACCCAGGTAAATAGTGCAGTGAAGAAGGCATATGGCGTACTGGCTTTTATTGGTAGAGGAATTGAGTTCCGGAGTCCTGAGGTCATGCTGCAGTTGTATAAGACTCTGGTGCGGCAGCATCTGGAATATTGTGTGCAGTTTTGGTCGCCATACTATAGGAAGGATGTGGAGGCACTGGAACGGGTGCAGAGGAAGTTTACCAGGATGTTGCCTGGTATGGTAGGAAGATCCTATGAGGAAAGGCTGAGGCACTTGGGGTTGTTTTCATTGGAGAAAAGAAGGTTTAGGGGTGACTTGATAGAGGTGTACAAGATGATTAGGGGGTTAGATAGGGTTGACAGTGAGAACCTTTTTCCACGTATGGAGTCAGCTATTACAAGGGGGCATAGCTTTAAATTAAGGGGGGGTAGATATAGGACTGATGTTAGGGGTAGGTTCTTCACTCAGCGAGTCGTAAGTTCATGGAATGCCCTGCCAGTAGCAGTAGTGGACTCTCCCTCTTTATGGGTATTTAAGCGGGCATTGGATAGGTATATGGAGGATAGTGGGTTAGTGTAGGTTAAGTGGGCTTTGATCGGCGCAACATCGAGGGCCGAAGGGCCTGTACTGCGCTGTATTCTTCTATGTTCTATGTTCTATGTTTTATAAACCGGATATTACACTGTCGTGGTCCTGTCTTTTACCCTTTTTCCTCGCTCTCTATAATCACTCTGCATGACCTCATCACTACTTCTACCTGTGTCATTTGCACCAATGTGCACAATGACTTCTGGCTGCTCCCCCACCCCGGTGAGAACGTTCTGCAGCCGGTATGAGACATCCTGAACCCTGGCACGGAGAATGCTATACATCATCTTGGATTCCCATTTGCAGCCATACAATCTCTTGTCTGATCCCCTCACATATCGAGTCTGAATAATTACTTCTGAAGTTATTTGTCACGCATAACCTTCTGACAATAGGATTTCTTCCTGAAACAGTTGGATTTGGCTGAATTGCTTTGCTTCAGGTAGTGGGGAGATTCCAATGAATCATCATCAGGAATCCTCCATGAGTAGAAAAGGCGACTAGGCTTTTTTTCACTCCCACACATTGCTGTGCTGAGCGGCAGGGAGGGAGAAAGGGAGCAATAGGGTGTTCGTTCACAGATAGGCTACATTTTTTTATCTGTAAGTTAAATCACTAATGTTATCAGGCCCCAAATGGGACCATGTGAGCTCTCCTTGAATATTGTCTAAACTATATGGCTCCATCACATTCTCGACTCCAGGTCAGTGCATTATTGCTGTTGTCATACACCGAATCAATTCATTAGCAATAAATGGCCCTACTTGTTTTGAAGATGTGTTAATATGTGCCTGCATAATATAAACATAAGCGTTTGATGACTTCACAATATTTGTGTTAAGATGAATATGTTTTATTCTTAAACAAATACAGAAATTGCTGGAAAAGCTCAGCCTGTCTGGCATCAGTTATGAAGAGAAATCAGAATTCAATTTTTCGGTCCAATGACCTTTCCTTTGAACCTGACTTGTTCTTAAATTATTTCCCCAATTTTATTCTCCCACATAAGAAGAAATATCCATCCGGTATTCACCAACTACACTCTTCTCAAGATGTTACATGGTCAATAAAACATCTCTCATTCTCAGGTCGAACTGTTCCTTCTTCGTAACATAAGGCCTTCATCCCAAGAATGAGTAAAGAGAAAAATCTATGAAACGTTTCCAAAGCAATTTTGTTTTTATAAGTTAAGGCAATTGTAACGACACATAATACATCAGATGTGATCTCAGCAATGCCCTGTACTGATGCAAAAAATCATCACTAAGATCAAACACAACACCCCTTGCACGGAACAGAATAATTCCATTTACCTTCAAAATCACCAGCTGCATATTCAGGTTAATTTGATGTGATACATGTACTAAGACACACAGATCCCTCTGTACCACTCTGTTCTGCATTCTCCTTGCATTTAAATAATTTTCTGCTGTTTTGTCTTTTCCCCAAAACAGAAAATTCCCATCACAGAAATGTACTTTTTTTCTGCTGAAGGTTTGCTCAAAACTGTCCTCTGTCTTGTATGCTATTGCTTGATTCTCTGCCCCTCCCCCGTCTGCATCCCAATGCAGATGATCCGCCCTCTCCCTGTCTGTATCAAATTGAAGATGATCCGCCCTCCCCCTGTCTCTATCCCATTGCAGAGGACCTGCCCTCCCCCTGTCTGTATCCCATTGCAGAGGACCCGCCCTCCCCCTGTCTGTAACCCATTGCAGAAGCTCTGCCCTTTCCCGTCTGTGTCCCACTGCAGACGTTCTGCCTTCCCCCTGTCTGTATCCCATTGCAGACACACTGCCCTTTCCCGTCTGTGTCCCATTGCAGGTGATCCGCCGTCCCCCTCTCTGTATCCCATTGCAGACGCTCTGCCTTTCCCCGTCTGTGTACCAGTGCAGATGATCTGCCCTCCCCCTTTCTGTGTCCTATTGCAGATGCTTTGCCCTCCCCCTGTCTCTATCCCATTGCAGACGCTCTGTCCTCCCCCTCTCTGTGTCCCATTGCAGACACTCTGCCCTCCCCCCGTCTGTGTCCTATTGCAGATGCTTTGCCCTCCCCCTGTCTCTATCCCATTGTAGACGCTCTGTCCTTCCCCTGTTAGTGTAACATTGCATACGCTCTGCCGTCCCCCCATCTCTATCCCATTGCAGACGCTCTGCCCTCCCCCTGTTGTATCATATTGTAGGCGGTCTGCCCTTTCCCTGTCGGTATTCCACTGTAGACGCTATGTCTTCCCCGTCTGTATTCCACTGCAGACGGTCTGCCCTCCCCCTGTCTGTATCTCATTGGAGACGCTCTGTCTCCATTTGACATTTTATTGATTGACTATCCTGATGTATGAGCAAACTGAGCTCCATCCTCTTCATTCAACTCATTGGTGTGGATTGTAATTTGTTGATGACCTCACACAGATCCCTGAAGAATTCCAGATTGCCAAAAATAAAATGAGTAATGATCTCTTCTCTGTATTTCCTGAGGCTGCCCAAGGTGCCCCTGCTCCTGCATAACAGCCTGGGGTGTTTATATGGCGTCTTCCTGTGCTGTGTAATTTACTGAAATGATTTGAATACTTCATTCTATTCCTGTTTAACCCCATGGAAGTTCATTATGGCCACCCCCTGCTGTATTGTCACGATGCTGACTGGCTCAATGGGATCATTCTCTCCCTCTGTAACAGCCTCGAAGGGTGAATTGACAGAAGAACGAGTGAGGTAGGAGCAGCAGTTGGCCATTCGTCCCCTCCAACTTGCTGCTCAGTTTAGAAACATCATGGCTGGTCTGATTGTAGCTGAATACCCCTTTTCTGTCTGTTACCAATAAACATTGACTCCTCTGTCCATCAAAGGTCAGTCAAGGTCAGCCTTGAATATCCTCAATGACCCAAACTTCACTGTTCCCGGGGGATGAGAACGCCACAGATCGCACAATCCAAAAAGGAGCAACGTTATCTCAAATGGAAATGGGAGACACCTTTTATATTAAAGTGTGTTAACCTCACAGCAAATCACTTACTCTTTTCAGAAACAAGGGCACAGCAAATAGGAACAAACATATACCATTCAGCCCCTCAAACGTATCCCACAGTCCCATTGACTGTCCAGTCAAGTATTTATCAAACTTGGCTTCTACTGCACCCTTGGAAAATAATCCTGACACCTTAGGCTGCAGAGCATAGGGAATCGGAATTAGGCCATTTGGCCCATCAGGTCTACTTTGCAGTTTGATCCTGTCTGGTGTGTATCTCAACACAATTTTCCCGCCTTCTCACTTAAATCTTGATCGTGGCTTTAATCTAACCTTTGTCTTAAAAAAAACATGGTTGCATCAATGTCTCTGTATGTGTGTGTGATTGCGTGTGTGTTTCTGTGTATATCTGTTTAATGGCAGGAGACAGGGTGGTGGTGGATTGTTGTTTTTTGAACTGGAAGCTTGTGGGCAGCGATGATCCAGAGGCAAAATTGTTGGGTCCACTTTTGTTTGTCATTTATATAAATGATCTAGATGAGAATTATAGAAGGTATATTTCGCAAATTTGAGGATGACATCAAGTTTGGGTGTACAGTGGACATTGCTTGTATAATGGTGGACAACGGAGGATTACAAAGAGACCTTCATTAATTAAATCAGTGATTCATAGAGATGTGCATCAGGATCAGACCCTTCAACTCGTTCATGCCATCCAAATATTCTAAAGTAATCCACTCCCATTTACCACCATTTGGCCCATATCCCACTAATCATAAAGCCACCCAGTTGCCTGTTAAATGCTGTAATTGTTCCAGCCTCTACCAGTTTCTCTGCCAGCTTATTCCATAGAAGCACCACCCTCTGCAGGAAAAACCATGTTGCTCTTCATTGTCTTTCAAATATTTCTCTTCCCAGGTGCAGGTGTAATGCTTTGATGTCTGTGGCACAGGGTGTTTCAGGTTACTTCAGTGCTCAGACCATTGAGTTTAGAAGCTGATCAGGCATGCTGAGATTGTTGTGCCTCTTCTGGAGTTCTGTGTGCAGTTCTGTTATAGAAAGGAGATTGTTAAGCTGAAGTAGGTTCAGAAGAGATGAACCAGGATGTCACCAGTAACTAATCATCTTCTGCCTCGGGAGCCAACAAACACGCGGCATGAACATCGGATCCACTGATTTACAAATTTCCCCTGGCCAACCCAGATCCCAGATCCAACCCACAAACTCACATCTGCCCTCCAGAGGAGACCTAATGTCCATCTTAATTCCCACCGCTCCGTCCCACACTCCCCATCGATCTATCACTATCATCTCCTACCTTCGCTCACCTATTACTTACCTTTCCCCAAGCCTCATCCCATCACCCATTTTCCTTTAACCCCCTTTCCCCTCGCCTGTCCTGAAGAAGGGTTCTGCCTGAAACATCGACTCTCTTGCTTCTCGGATGTTGCCTGGCTTACTGTGCCTTTTCCACCTCCATGCTTTACATATTCTGAATTTTCAAACAGCTGCAGTCTCCATTATCTCTAAGGTACAATTCCCTGTTAACATAACCGTGTTGTTGTCTGTTACAACCGCACGTAGTCTTAGGGACAGTTTCTTCTCAGATCACGGACGATAAAAGTTCTTTTAACATTTTACTGATATTGTAATGCCTGATCAGTAGTTAAAGAGCATACGTTTCAATTTATAAACAGAGAAGCTTGCTCATGTTCTAATAAACCCCTGGCATTGCTCCCATATCCAAGGCAGATTGAATACTTACACATGATTGATCTACCAGCCCTAACATTTGTTCCCTCTGTCACGCCCACATATCCCACCCAGAATGCGTAAATTTTAATCATATGTTTTTTTTAAATTTTAATAAGAAGTATTGAATTGAAATGGGTTAACTGGAGATATTTGTTCAGCGACTGAGATTGATGTCAGTCTCCCGTGGATCCTAAATATGTCACTGGAGGACTTTCCTCTTCTATTAATGAGGGAATCAGTTCAATGTGTTATCCCATAGTATCAGCGGGAGCATCACCGACAGCACTAACTGGGATCAGCAGATCTAGAGAGAGGGGAAGGAGAGATCAGAATCTGAGAACATTAGATTGGAATGTTCCAACAATGGATCAGAATCTGAGAACATTAGATTGGAATGTGACAGCAATGGATCAGAATCTGAGAACGTTAAACTGGAATGTTACAGCAATGGGCAGGAGTTTATCCGATGGTCTTGACTTGCTTTCTCAACCTTAGATCTCATTAGCATTGTGGTTCTATGGTGCACTGATGGTTATTCAAAATGGTTACTATCCCATCCTCATTATAGTTGGTGTTCCTGGTAAGTCATTCTATCTGTTCATAAAGCCAGGTTGGACTGAATTGCTGCTCATATTATTTAAAATTTAGAAAGGTGGACGTCAATATTTTCAATTCCACTGAAATATTCTATTCATCACAAATTATAACGTGCAAATTACTCATGACAAATTGCTCACCAATATGCGAGGAGGAACCAGACTCTTCTCAAACTCCATAATCCTTCTAGCCCTGCACAGATCTACATTTCTATATCTTCCCCACTCACTAATTCTGTCCAATATCACCATCATGATATCCCCGTCTCCTCCTCAGCCTCAGAACCATCAATTGTGCCGTTGTTAAACCTGGATACAACTTATCAAGTCCTTTCTCACCACATGTCATTGGCAGATTAATTGCTCTTGAGTATGTTGAACCTGTTCACTACACAGATTCTGTCAGCCAGGCAGACACTGCATGCAGCTTAAATCATTGACACATAATCGAGAGGCACAGAATAATAATCTGTTGAAACCCAAGAAGGAAATTGATGTAATTGAAGTGAAAACAACATCATTTGTGATAAAAAAAAGGCCCATCTGCTTAATTCCTGTCCTTCAGAGAAGTCAATGGTTATTCTTCCCCAGTCATGTCTGTGCAACCCCAAATCAATATGTTTTCCTCTTTACTGTGCTGTGGAGCAGCTGAACAAGGCACTCAGTTCAAAATCCGTATAACATGCTGGCCTTGTCAGGGCTGCACACAATTATAGACCAGTTAGTCTGACCTCAGTGGTGGTAAAGATGCTGGAGTCTATTATAAAGGATGAAATTACGGGACATCTGGATAATAGTAACAGGATAGGACAGAGTCAGCATGGATTTATGAAGGGGAAATCATGCTTGACTAATCTTCTTGAATTTTTTGAGGATGTAACTCGGAAGATGAACGAGGGAGATCCAGTGGATGTACTGTACCTGGACTTTCAGAAAGCTTTTGATAAAGTCCCACACAAGAGGTTAGTGAGTAAAATTAGGGCGCACGGGATTGGGGGCAAAGTACTAGATTGGATAGAGAATTGGTTGGCTAATAGGAAACAAAGGGTAGTGATTAACGGCTCCATTTCGAAATGGCAGGCAGTGACCAGTGGGGTACCGTAGGGATCCGTGCTGGGACCGCAGCTTTTTACATTATATGTAAATGATATAGAAGATGGTATCAGCAATAACATTAGCAAATTTGCTGATGACACAAAACTAGGCGGTAGGGTGAAATGTGATGAGGATGTTAGTGGATTACAGGGTGACCTGGACAAGTTAGGTGAGTGGGCAGATGCATGGCAGATGCAGTTTAATGTGGATAAATGTCTGGTTATCCACTTTGGTGGCAAGAACAGGAAGGCAGATTACTACCTCGATGGTATCAAATTAGGTAAAGGGGCTGTTTAGAGAGATCTGGGTGTTCTTGTCCACAAGTCAATGAAGGCAAGCATGCAGGTACAGCAGGTCGTGAAGAAGGCTAATAGCATGCTGGCCTTCATAACAAGAGGGATTGAGTATAGAAGCAAAGAGGTGCTTCTGCAGCTGGACAGGGCCCTGGTGAGACCACACCTGGAGTACTGTGTACAGTTCTGGTCTCCAAATTTGAGGAAAGACATTCTGGCTATTGAGGGAGTGCAGCGTAGGTTCACGAGGTCAATTCCTGGAATGGCAGGATTGCCTTACACGGAAAGACTGAAGCGACTGGGCTTGTATACCCTTGAGTTTAGAAGACTGAGAGGGGATCTGATTGAAACGTATAGGATTATGAAAGGACTGGACACTCTGGCAGGAGGGAACATATTTCCGTTGATGGGGGAGTGCCGAACCAGAGGACACAACTTAAAAATACGGGGTAGACAATTTAGGACAGAGATGAGGAGAAACTACTACACCCAGAGAGTGGTGGCTGTGTGGAATGCTCTGCCACAGAGGGCATTGGAGGCCCAGTCTCTGGATTCTTTTAAGAAAGAATTGGATAGAGCTCTTAAAGATAGTGGAGTCAAGGGGTATGGAGATAAGGCTGGAACAGGATACTGATTAGGAATGATCAGCCATGATCATATTGAATGGCGGTGCAGGCTCGAAGGGCAGAATGGCCTACTCCTGCATCTATTGTCTATTGTCTATTGTCTATTCCGTGAGGGAAGAACCAAAGTAAAGTTAGCTCCCTTCCTCTGCTTGCTTCCATTATTCCTACACTCCATTTCCATTCAGGTAGATGACCATTCACCTATTTCAAGTGCAATCTTTCTGACTGAGTCTCTCCCCAAGAGTGATGTTCATCTCCACAGGCACCTTTGGTGCTGGATTTACTGATGCTGACACACAGATGTAAGGAACTTTTAAATTCCACAACAGTGACAGTGCATAGAGACGGAATGGGTTTTTATGTCATAATAAAGATACGGAGACCGTAAGTGTGGGAAAGGAATTATAATGATCATCACTGAGAGTGTGGTTGAGACAGTATTTGGGGTATTATGGACAAATGTTTTATCCTGAGAACGAATGTTCTCATTGCTCTAGAGACAGTGTCAAGGAATTACACCAGAATAATCCATGAGCTGATGGTAAAAGAGGAGTGAGTGAAGGTTAATCTGTAGCACTGTCAGAGAATAAGAGGTAATTGCATTGAACCTTGATGGTGATGGACAATCACACGTTATCTTCTACACAGACACTAAGAAAATGATAAGTTCCATGGCTTGTATTTTTATTTCACTCGGGATGCATGATTCTGAATATTTAAGTGCCTCTGAGGATAAAAACTTCAGTCAAATCCTGCCTTGATATCGGGGTCAATCCCTCTTACCTGAGCAGGTCAGTTAACAACTTTTGTTAATGTTAATACGTGATGGCGTCTGTGTGGAGAGTGTTTTCTTCTTATAGAGGGTGGTGAATGTCAGGAATTCTCAGGTATAGAAAGTTAGGGGAGGTAGATCACTGCAAGTATTTAAAGAGGAGGTAGATTGATTTTTAATCTGTCAGAGAGCTGAGGGGAGGGAAGAATTGGGCATTAAAGATGAGTTAATGCCAACAGTAGGTCAGACATGATCGCATACAATGGCGAGAGCATCGGAATTATCTACTCCTGTTTCTTATGCACTCATATTCTGTCATTGGAAAGTGAATGGTTGTAATTTACCGAGAAGTGCTGTTATTGAATGTTGAGGACAGTGAGAGAAAAGTATCTGGTGAGCTATCTCTGGGTGAGATATGGACCTAATATTCACAGTGAATCTGGGTCGACAACATGACCAACAAATGAAGCACCAGTTGCAGCAAGGAGACACTCTGTAAAGAGGCGAGAGGCCTCTTTTGTATCCAGCCTGGATTTCCCATCACATTTTCCAACCCACACCAAATCACCCAGTGTTGAGGGACTGAATGAAATCCTGTAATACTGTGGACCAGATATTTGGTGCAAGTGGTCTCTATCTACTCCTGTTCTGGTGGTGTTAAGGACTGAATGGAACATAGGAACACAGGACGAGGAGCTGCAGTGGGTAATTAGACACTTTGTCATTGCTCGAACAGACGGGGTAAGATCGTGGCTGATCTGAGTGTGGTCTGCGCAGCACTTTTCTGTCTGTCCACAATTTTCCTCCATTCACCTGTCTGTCAAATGTTGCAAAACACAACTTTGAATAAATGCAAGCACCCAGGCACAATACTAGGGAACTGCACAAAGTCAAAGTACACAGGCAGCACAATTCTGGAAGGCACCAGGCAGTGGTCTAACAGTCTTGTTCCCATCCAATTAATTCTGCTGCAGTTTATCATTTTTTTATTTGGAATGTGGGTGTTGTTGATAGGCCAACTTTTATGGGCCATGTTTAATTACGCTGGAAATAGTGGTGTTGACCTGCCATCTTGGGAATAAACGTCTATAGAAGAGAATTCCCATTTTAACAGCCCCATGAGAATTTCTCATTCCTGCTCTGTTGGAGGGTCACTGCTTCCCTTTCCAACACCACTTTTCCACTGGTTACATCAAATTCGGAGTGTAACCTAGGTCAGTTTCTCGAAAAATGTGAGACAGAGTCATACACATACAGACACATACACAATCGCACATGTCTGAAGATGATAAAGAAGAAGGAATGGTTTCCAGAGTTTCATAATATTTCAACTCATATCAAATGGAAAAAGAGATAATGTGTCTCAACTGCTATTCTGTCTCCGACGTTATTCTACTCAAACAAGCTGCTGGTATGAGACTTCTTCCTGGAAGAGTTGGAATTGGCAGAATTTACTTTCCTTCAAGCAGTGGAGCGATTCCCATGAATACTCATAAAGAATGCTCCACGCTTGTTAAATATTACTCAGGGATTTTTTAATCTCACACTTTGCTGTCAGGAGGGACAAAGTAAGAGAACGGGAGCATCAGACTGCAGCTTACGACCATAAGATCATCGAAAATAGGAACATAAATGACGCCATTGAGCCCACCAAGTTTGTTCCGCCATTCAATTATGCTGACAAGTTTCTCAACCCCATTCTCCTGCTTTCTCCCTGTAACCCATGATCCCTTTGATACTCCAGAAGCAAACTATCTCTATCTTAGATATACTCAATGATCTGACCTCCACTGCCTTCTGTGAAAATGAAGTCCATAGATTTTCCACTCTCTGGCTGAAGACATTTCCCCTTACCTCCTTTCTAATAGGATTTCCCTTTACTCTAAGGTTGTATCCTTGGGTCCTAGAATCTCCTACCAATGAAAGTCTTCTCTAAATCCACACTGTGCAGGCCATTCAGTATTCTGTATGTTTCAATTAGATCCACTCACATCCCTCTGAACTCCATCAAGAACAGACCCAGAATCTTCAAAATTCTCATACGTTAAGCTTTTCATTCCTGGGACCATTCTCGTGTACCTGCTGTGAACCCATTCCAAGGTCAGCACATCCTTCCTGAGACGTGGGGCTCAGAACAGCACATAATACTCCACATATGGTCTGAACAGAGCCTTATAGATCCTTAGAAATACATCCCTGCTTTTAAATTCAAATCCTTTCAAAATAAATTCCATCACTGCATTTGCCTTCCTAACCACTGACTCAATCTGCAAGTTTACATTGAGAGAAGCGTGGAGTCGAACTCCCAAGTCCCTTTGCACTTCAGGCATCTGAATAGTCCATGTTTTTATTCTTCCTACCAAAGTTCATGTTCCCACAATTTCCCAGTTTGTACTCCATCTGCCACGTCTTTGTCCATTATCCTAACCTACCCACATCCTTCTTAAGCCTCCATGCCTCTTTGACGTTACCTGTCCCTATACCTATCGTTGTATCACCTTCAAACTTAACCAGAATGCCTTCAACTCCTTCATCTGGTTGGTTAATGTATAAAGTGAAACGTTGTGGTCCCGACACTGAGCCTTATGGAACACCACTTGTCACTGGCTGTTATCCTGAGAAGGACACTATTATCGACGCTCTCTGCTTCCTGCCAGACAGCCAAATTTCTATCCATGCTAGCACTTTGCCTCTAATACTATGGGCCCTTGCCTTACTCCGTAGCCATTGTCAAAGACCTTCTGGAAGTCCAGGTGAATGACATCCATTGGTTCTCCTTGTTCTAAGCTGCTCGTTACGTCCTCAAGGTTTTCTAGCAGGTTTTCCAGGCATGACGTCCCCTTGATGAAACCATGGTAACTTTGTCCTACTTTACCATCCACATCCAAGTATTCAGAAATCTCATCCTTCACAATGCATTCCAGGGTCTTACCTAGAGCCAAGTTTTGATTAGTCAGTCTGTGATTTTCCCTTTTTTGCTTTACTCACCTTTTAAACAGGGGTATCACGTTAGCGATTTTCCAGTCCATTGGGAATCTCCCTGATTCGAGAGATTCCTGAAAGAACACCGTCAACGCCTCCCCGTCTCATCAGCTATCTGCCTTAGAAATCTGGAGTGGAGTCCATCTGGCCCAGGTGATTTACTTACCATCAGGCCATTCAGTTTTTTTTCCAGCACCTTCTCCTAGGTGATGCCCACCTTACTCAGATCTGTTCACTAAGTCTTTTGGGATATTACTCGTGTTTTCAACCGTGAAGACTGACAGTAATTTTTCAGCTCCTCAGCCATTTCCTTGTTCCACATTACTATCTCTCCTGTGTCAATCTTTACCGATCAGATGCCCATTTTTGCCTCTCATTTGCACTTTACATATCGAAAGAAGCTCTTACAATCTTTTTTTTTACTATTTAACCTTCTCACTCCTTACTTGTGTGTTTTTTTTTGCTCTCGGTTGGTCTTTGCAAATGTTATGACATGGTGGTGAACGCCTCTATTAATTAAACAAAACACCCAGGAAAGTTGAACTCACCTCGAAATCTGTTGCAATATGAGTGACAGAGAACTCCCAAGTTCCACTATTTAAAGAAAATAACGCCAATTTATTTTTAAGTGTAAAAGTGAACATTACACCACAACTATTTATAACTTTATCCAGCCCCACCACACAACTGCCCACAACTCTATAAAAATATGCTGTTTCAATTAGACACTTATGAAGATTACATCAACTTAATTTCACAACCACACAGCCACTGCCATCCTCTGTGATGTTACTCTTCTGGCTGCTGAATTCCCTGGGTCGTCGTATTTCTGTTTACTGTGAATATGTTTCATATGAAAAAATATATATGACAATGAGTATTTCCTAATTTCTTGCGGAGCAAGATGGTTGATGCCCAGGCTTCTTCTTTCTCGATGGCATCTGCTGCCTCCCCAATTTTCAAAATGTTCGCATTTTTATGTCTCCAGCATCAAATTGTCTCACTGGTTCAATGTTGGAAAACAATAAATTCAATTTCGATTAGCTTTCAGTGACAGAGAAAGTGAAGGAATGAGGGTGTTGCATGCAAAGGTGAGTGGTGAAGCAAGAGCCTTGTTCGGGTACAGGTGCTGTAACAGATATTCAGAGAGTGTGAGGGAGTAGAGAGAATAGGGAGAGATTTGTCCTGGCCGAGCGGGGAAGGTTATTGACGCTTGTCCTGTATTGATTGGCATTCCTTCAGATCATCTCAGCATCGGGGTGAGCCTCCCCAATGTCTTGTCGACGTCTATCACGCATAACACCACACACCACATCCCTCAGATTCTTCAGAATATGTTTGTGTGGATCTTGCAAACAACGAGGAGGAACACATATTCGTGCCTTTCATATCTAAACCAAAACTGTTGTCCATCCGATTCTCTGGAAATTAGATATGCAAATATCGTGGGTGCTGCAGTAATACTGGGTGATCTAAAATTGCATCTAAGCTGCGTTAACGAAATGATTGCTAATGCTGTGAAAAATCTATTTCATGTGTATATGAGGTAGGCTGAATGGTATGTTGTGAACCAAAGTAGAGAGCAGGTTATTTCGGGCGTGGTGTTGTGTGGTCAGAAGGACTGATTACTTACCGTGCACTGAAGCAGCTATTGGGCAATCGTGACAATAATATGTTGCATTTTACACCGCGCCTGCAAGCAATATAGAATGTTTGAACATTACACTCAAATATCATGGAAACCCGAAGGCTAGACGGTCAAGTGAATTGGAAAAATACAATATGACATCTAGTGTGAGACATACATTGGCTGTTAGTGATAGAAATACTGTAAAGACTGAAAAATACGTACATATCACTAATTACAAACACCAACGAAAAGGAAAGTGACTCATTAATAGTTTACGTAAGAAATTAATGATTACATTAAATCTAAGGAAGCAGCTTCAGAAGAATTCCAGATATTGTGGAAACCTGAACATTCTGAGAGATTTACTTTTCTGATAATAAGGACGAAGAAAGTGTTAAGGAAATCAAAATGAACATGAATATAAACAAACAGGAAACACAAAGACTGCTTAAATCTACGATCCATACACCAAAGAAAACGAAAGTAAGGCCAAAATGTGGAAATTTGTAAGGTAATGGAGAATTTATTGTGGGGAACAAGGAAATGGCAGAGAACCTAACCAGCGACTTTGTATCTGTCTTCATGGAGACAGCGCCAGGAAATCTCCGTGTAAAGCAAGTGATCACATGGGACTTGTGAAACTAAAGACATAAAGTCGATACATATCAGCAACAAGGTAGTACTTGAAAATGGAGCTTGAATGATCATTGCTAAGTCTGATGGGCCAGATATACTTCATATCAAAATGTCAGAAATAAAACAGCATATTAATTGAACTGTCGGTGACTGTTTTATTTTTTGCAGATCCTGTAATGGCCATAGCCATTGTAGATAACTGAAAGGTAGTAAACATGATCCATCTATGTACACAGGGAAGAAGAGATAATGTGGAGGACTGCAGACCAATTCATTTGACATATGTAGGGAAACAGTTGGAATCCATGATATAAGATGTGCTATTGGGTACTTAGAAATGAACAGCAAAATTGCAGAGAATCACAATGCATTGCTGACAGAGAAATCATGCCTGACAAACTTTGGAATTAATTGAAGTTGTTTCTTGCAGCATAGACCACAGACAACCAGTGGAAGTAGTGTATTTGGATTATCAGATGTCTGGGCGGGAAAAATGTCTGTTGTAGCAGCTGCTCCTTATTTGAGGTAATTTAGGTGTTGGAGGTGATTTCCTCGAATTCCAGGAGCAGCAATTACTGTTTTGTAAATCTTGCATTGTTTTGCAACTTTGGGAAAAAAAAATCAAAGAAACAGCAGTTTTAAGAGGGAAAAGAACAGACAAAGGAAACACATGGTGAGGGGAAGAAACTGACAGGACAGCCCACCTGCTGAGTTACTGCCTTTGCTGTTTGAATTCATAGAACATAGAACAATACAGCACAGAACAGGCCCTTCGGCCCACGATGTTGTGCCGAACTTCTATCCTAGATTAAGCACCCATCCATGTACCTATCCAAATGCCGCTTAAAGGTCGCCAATGATTCTGACTCTACCACTCCCACGGGCAGCGCATTCCATGCCCCCACCACTCTCTGGGTAAAGAACCCACCCCTGACATCTCCCCTATACCTTCCACCCTTCACCTTAAATTTATGTCCCCTTGTAACACTGTTGTACCCGGGGAAAAAGTTTCTGACTGTCTACTCTACCTATTCCTCTGATCATCTTATAAACCTCTATCAAGTCACCCCTCATCCTTCGCTGTTCCAACGAGAAAAGGCCGAGAACTCTCAACCTATCCTCGTACGACCTACTCTCCATTCCAGGCAACATCCTGGTAAATCTTCTCTGCACCCTCTCCAAAGCTTCCACATCTTTCCTAAAGTGAGGCGACCAGAACTGCACACAGTACTCCAAGTGTGGCCTAACCAAAGTCCTGTACAGCTACAACATCACTTCACGACTCTTGAATTCAATCCCTCTGCTAATGAACGATAACACTCCATAGGCCTTCTTACAAACTCTATCCACCTGAGTGGCAACTTTCAAAGATCTATGAACATAGACCCCAAGATCCCTCTGTTCCTCCACCTGACCAAGAACCTTACCATTAACCCTGTATTCCGCATTCTTATTTGTTCTTCCAAAATGGACAACCTCACACTTGGCAGGGTTGAACTCCATCTGCCACTCCTCAGCCCAGCTCTGCATCATATCTAAGTCCCTCTGCAGCCGACAACAGCCCTCCTCACTGTCCACAACTCCACCTATCTTTGTATCATCTGCAAATTTACTGACCCACCCTTCGACTCCCTCATCCAAGTCATTAATAAAAACTACAAACAGCAGAGGACCCAGAACTGATCCCTGCGGAACTCCACTTGTAACTGGACTCCATGCAGAATATTTACCATCTACCACCACTCTGACTTCGACCGGTTAGCCAGTTTTCTATCCAATGGGCCAAATTTCCCTCTATCCCATGCCTCCTGACTTTCCGCATAAGCCTACAATGGGGAACCTTATCAACTGCCTTACTAAAATCCATGTACACTACATCCACTGCTCTACCCTCATCCACATGCTTGGTCACCTCCTCGAAGAATTCAATAAGACTTGTAAGGCAAGACCTACCCTTCACAAATCCGTGCTGGCTGTCCCTAATCAAGCAGTGTCTTTCCAGATACTCGTAAATCCTATCCCTCAGTACCCTTTCCATTACTTTGCCTACCACAGAAGTAAGACTAACTGGCCTGTAATTCCCGGGGTTATCCCTATTCCCTTTTTTGAACAGGGGTACAACATTCGCTACTCTCCAGTCCCCTGGGACCAGCCCAGTTGCCAGTGAAGACGAGAAGATCATTGCCAACGGTACTGCAATTTCCTCTCTTGCTTCCCACATAATCCTAGGATATATCCCGTCAGGCCCGGGGGACTTGTCTATCCTCAAGTTGTTCAAAATGTCCAACACATCTTCCTTCCTAACAGGTATCTCTTCTAGCTTATCAGTCCGTTTCACACTCTCCTCTTCAACAATACGGTCCCTCTCGTTCGTAAATACTGAAGAGAAGTACTTGTTCAAGACCTCTCCTATCTCTTCCGACTTAATACACAGTCTCCCACCACTGTCCTTGATCGGACCTACCCTCGTTCTCGTCATTCTCAGGTTTCTCACATACGCATAGAATGCCTTGGGGTATCCTTGATCCTATCCGCCAGGGATTTTTCATGCCCTCTTAGCTCTCCTAATCCCTTTCTTCAGGTCCCGTCTGGCTATCCTGCATCCCTCCACTGCTCTGTCTGAACCTTGTTTCCTCAACCTTATGTAAGCCTCCTTCTTCCTCTTTACTAGACATTCAACCTCCCTCGTCAACCAAGGCTCCCTCACACGACCATTTCTTTCCTGCCTGATCGGTACATACATATCAAGGACACGTCGTATCTGCTCCTTGAAAAAGTTCCACATTTCCACCACATCCTTCCCTGACAGCCTATGCTCCCAACGTATGCTCCTCAAATCCTGTCTTACAGCATCGTAATTTCCCTTCCCCCAGTTGTAAAAACTTCCTTGTTGTGCGCACCTATCTCTCTCCATAACCAAGGTGAAAGTCACAGAATTGTGGTCACCATCACCAAAATGTTCACCCACTAACAAGCCCACCACTTGTCCCGGTTCATTACCGAGTACCAAATCCAATATGGCCTCCCCTCTGGTTGGACAATCTACATACTGCGTTAGAAAAGCTTCCTGGACACACTGCACAAACACCGCCCCATCCAATCTACTTGATCTAAAGAGCTTCCAATCAATATTTGGGAAGTTGAAGTCGCCCATGACTATGACTCTGTGGCTTCTGCACCTTTCCAAAATCTGTTTCCCAATCTGTTTCTCCACATCTCTGCTGCTATTGGGGGGGCCTATAATAAACACCCAACAAGGTGACTGCACCTTTCCTATTTCTGACTTCAGCCCATACTACCCCCAGAGGCAGATCCCCCTCAAACTTCCTTTCTGCAGCCGTTATACCATTTCTAATTAGCAATGCCACCCCCCCTCCTTTTTTACCACCTTCCCTAATCTTACTGAAACATCTGTAACCAGGAACCTCCAACAGCCATTCCTGTCCCTCATCTATCCATGTTTCCGTGATGGCCACAACATCGTAGTCCCAGGTACCGATTCATGCCTTAAGTTCACCCACCTTATTTCTGATACTCCTTGCATTGAAGTATACGCACTTGAGCCCATCTCTGTGTCCGCAAGTAGTCCCTGTCAGTGCTACCTTCTCCACAGCCTCCCTACAGTCTTGGGCATCCTGACACAGCTAGCTTACTTGCTGGACTACAAGTCCGGATCCCATCCCCCTGCCAAATTAGTTTAAACCCCCCCCCCGAAGAGTGCTAGCAAACCTACCCCCCAGGATATTGGTGCCCTTCTGGTTCAGGTGCAACCCGTCCTGTTTATACAGGTCCCACCTTCCCCAGAATGCAGTCCAATTGTCCAAATATCTGAAGCCCTCCCTCCTACACCATCCTTGCAGCCACGTGCTGCAACACACCCACTCAAATATTAATCACTTGCCTTCCCGCCCAGCTATGCGCTCCAACCTCACTTCCGCTGCCCGCTACAGGTAAGTAATTTTGAAACAAACTGTCTTACCTTAGCTGTAGTCTCCCGGGTTCGTTTTTCCTCGGCCGCTGCTCCCACTCTAGATATCGGAGTGCCTTCAGGAAAATTTACAAACAGTGAAATTTACAACTGGTTTGGAGGAACTGTTTGAGCAAAGTTCCCAGTGAGATAGTGGATTGTTTTAAATGTGTCCTACAGAAAGTCTGCAGAAGTAGAGTGGGTTAATCCTTATTAATATATTTTTGAGATATGGCTTTGGCTTAATCTTAAAATATAAGCCATAAATATTAATATAGACTTGGGCAGTGTTTTGTAGAGGAATAAGACAGTTTTCTTTTTCTGGGTCTGTAGATTGTGAAGGAGCACAAATGGCCTTAGTAGAATCAAATGCGCTTTTTGTCAGATGTGGGAGTTTAAAGAGGATTTAAGGGTTACTGCGGATTATATCTGTAATAAATGCTTCTGGTTGCGAATTCTATCAGATCGAATCGATCGGTTGGAGAGACAGTTTAAGACAATGAAGAATTGGTAACAGCAACAGTATGTGATCGATGGTAGTTATAGGAAGGGGGAAAAGTCTCAGATACAGTTACATAGGTGGGTTAACTGCAAGAAAGAAACTGCAATGAAGTAGCTAGTGCAGGAGCCTTCTGGGGCTGTCCCCATTTCAAACAAATATGCTGTTTGGAAAATGTTCGCGGGTGATGGATTCACACAGCAACGTAGCACAATCAGGCAAGTTTGTGGTATGGAGACTGGCTCTAATGCAACAGGGGATACGTCGGATTCCACGAGGTCAATTGTATGATGGGACTTGCTAGTCTGAGGTACAGACAGACGGCTCTGTGGACAGCAGAGAAATAAGCAGAATGGTGTGTTGCTTCCCTGGTGCCAGGATCAAGGATGTCTCAGAAAGGGTGCGGAATGTTCTCACGGGGGAGAGAGGCCAACAAGAGGTCATTGTCCAAATTGAAACCAACTACATAGGAAGGGTAAAGTTTGACATTATGAACGGAGATTGCAGGGTGATAGGCAGAAATATAAAAAGGAGGTTCTTCAGACTGGTCATATCTGGATTACTCCCAGCGCTATGAGCTAGTGAGGGCAGGAATAGAGGGATAGAGCACATTAATGCATGCCTGTCGAGCCGGTGTATGGGAGAAGTATTCTCATTTTTGGATCACTGGAATCTCTTTTGAGGTAGAAGGAACCCGTACCAGAAGGACGGATTGCATCTAAATTGGAAGGGGACGAATACACTGGCAGGGAGATATGCTACAGCGGCTCGGGAGGCTTTAAGCTAGTAAAGCACGGGGGGGGGGGGGGGTGCAGGGGGCAGGGATATAGTGAGGAAATAGATCAATCTGAGATTAGTACAAGTGAGAACAGAAACGAGTTAAACAGTCAGAACAGGCAGGGACAAGCTACGACGAATAAAGTAAACTGCATTTATTTCAATGCAAAGGGGTCGAACAGGGAAGGCAGATGAACTCAGGGCATGGTTAGGAACATGGGACTGGGATATCATAGCAATTACAGAAACATGGCTCAGGGATGGGCAGGACTGGCAGCTAAATGTTCCAGGATACAAATGCTACCGGAAAGACAGAAAGGGAGGCAGGACAGGAGGGGGTGTGGACTTTTTGATTAGGGATAGCATTACAGCTGTACTGAGGGAGGATATTCCTGGAAATACATCTAGGGAAGTTATTTAGGTAGAACTGAGAAATAAGAATGGGATGATCACCTTACTGGGATTGTATTATAGACTCCTTAATAGTCAGAGGGAAAATGAGAAACAAACTTGCAAGGAGATCTCAGCTATCTGTAAGAAAATAGGATGATTATGGTAGGAGATTTTAACTTTCCAAACATAGACTGGGACTGCAATAGCGTTAAGAGTCTAGATGGAGAGGAAGTTATTAAGTGTGTACTAGAAGATTTTCTGATTCAGTATGTGGATGGACCGACTAGAGAAAGTGCAAAACCTGACCCACTCTGGGGAAATAAGGCAGGGCAGGTGACTGAGGTGTTAGAGGAGGCGCAATTTGGGGCCAGCGACCATAATTCTATTAGATTTAAAACAATTATGGAAAAGGATAGACCAGATCTTGAAGTTGAAGTTCTAAATTGGAGAAAGGCCAATTTTGACAGTATTTGGCAATAACTTACAAAACCTGATTGGGGGCAGATGTTCATAGGTAAACGGACGGCTGGAAAATGAGAAGCCTTCAGAAATGAGAAAACAAGAATCCAGAGAAAGTATTTCCTGTTAGAATGAATTGAAAGGCTGGTAGTATAGGGATTGCTGGCTATCTAAAGGGTTTGATTAATAAAAATAAGGAAGCATATGACAGGTATAGACAGGATAGATCGAGCGAATCCTTAGAAGACTATAAAGGCAGTAGGAGTATAGGTAAGAGGGAAATCAGGAGGGCATAAAGGGGACATGAGACAGCTTTAGAAAGTAGAATTAAGGAGACTCCAAAGAGTTTTTACAAATACATTAAGGACAAAATCATAACTAAGGAGAGAATGGAACTCCTCAAAGATCAGCAAGGCAGCCCTTGTGTGGAGCTGCAGGAAATGGGGAAGATACTAAACGAGTATTTTGCATTAGTATTTACTGTGGAAACGGATATGGAAGATATAGAATGTCAGGTTATAGATGGTTACACGTTGAAAAATGTTCATATTACAGAGGAGGAAGTGTTGGATGTCTTGAAATGTGTAAAGGTGGATAAATCCCCAGGACCCGAACAGGTGTACTATAGAACTCTGGGAAGCTAGAGAAGTGATTGCTGGGCTTCTTGCTGAGACATTTGTACTGTTGATAGTCACAGGAGAGGTGACAGAAGACTGGAGTTTGGCAAACGTGGTGCCACTGTTTAAGAAGGGTGGTACGGACAAGCCATGGAACGATAGGCCGGTGAGCCTGACGTCGGTGGTGAGCAAGTTGTTGAAGGGAATCCTGAAGGACAGGATGTACATGCATTTAGAAAGGCAAGGACTGATTAGGGATAGTCAACATAGCTTTGTGCGTGGGAAATCATATCTCACGATCTTGATTGAGTTTTTTGAAGAAGTAATGAAGAGGGCAGAGTGGTAGATGTGATCGATATGGACTTCAGTAACACGTTCGACAAAATTCTCCATGGGAGACTGGTTATCAAGTTGGCTATGCTAAATTGCCCATAGTGTTAGGTTAAGGGGTAAATGTAGGGGGATGGGTCTGGGTGGGTTGCGCTTTGCCAGGTCAGTGTGGACTTCTTTCCACACTTTAAAAAATCTAAACGGAATACAGGGACATTTAGCCATTTGGATACAGAACTGGCTCAAAGGTTGAAGACAGAGGGCGGAGGTGGAGGGTTGTTTTTCAGACTGGAGGCCTGTGTCCAGTTGAGTACCACAAGAATTAGTGCTGGTTCCTCTATTTTTTATCATTTACATAAAAGATTTAGATGCGAGCATAAGAGGTATCGTTAGTAAGTTTGCAGATGACAACAAAATTGGAGGTGTAGTGGACAGCGAAGAAGGTTTCGTCAGAGTACAACAAGATCTTAATCAGATGGGCCAATGGGCTGAGAAGTGGCAGATGGAGCTTAATTCAAATAAATAAGAGGCGATGCATTTTCGGAAAGCAAATTTTAGCAGGACTTATACACTTAATGGCAAGGTCCTGGGGAGTGTTGCTGAACAAAAAGACCTTGGAGTGCAGGTTCATGGGTCCTTGAAAGTGGAGTCGCCGGTAGGTAGGATAGTTAAGGCGGTGTTTGGTATGCTTTCCTTTATTTGTTAGAGTATTGAGTATTGGAGTTGTGAGGTCATGTTGTGGTTGTACAGGACACTGGTTAGGCCACTGTTGGAATATTGCGTGGAATTCTGGTCTCCTTCCTATCGGAAATATGTTGTGAAAATTGTAAGGGTTCAGGAAAGATTTACAAGGATGTTGACAGGTTTGGAGGATTTGAGGTATCAGGAGAGGCTGTACATAATTGGGCTGTTTTCTCTTGAGCATTGGAGGCGGAGGGGTGACCTTCTAGAGATGTAAAAAACTGTGAAGGGCATGGAGACTTTAAATGGATAAAGTCTTTTCCCTGGCGTCGGGGAGTCCAGAACCAAAGGGCATAGGTTTAGGATGAGAGGAGAAAGATGTTGGGTGGCACAATGGTTAGCAATGCTGCCTCCAAACGCCAGAGACTCGGCTTCAATTGCTGCCTCAGGCTTGAATCAGTTGATGTGATGAGGATAAATACTCAATTAAATTCTATGTTATGGACAAACTGCAGGAGATCAAATCATATTCTCATGTCTACCTTGAATTGGAAGCAAATACATTGTTAAAAAAAATCAAAAATGTTGAGACACAACACCAGGGGAGAAAAAAAAAACACGTCACCTGCTTTTGATGGAGATACAAAACCACAGAGTCAATATACAATCTGAGAAAGAATCAAGTGATAGAAAAAGAAGTACATCAAATCTTAATTTTCAATGGAATTAGATCCCAATTTTCCTGAACAGTGGTGGTTTTTGCCCAATCTCACTTTTCCAAAAACAAGCTTTACCCAGTCACTAAAACTTCATTAGCCATTCTTCCTCCCCTTCCTACTCTTTCTTTACACTCCTACTTCCCTTGAACTACCCCTTCTGATGTCACATACTCTTCGACTGATGATATCTCTTCAGACCATTCTTCTGCCACTCCCATTGTAAGTTACACCAGTTGCCTCGTTACTCCCACTTCCACTAGCCATCCCTTAACTCTTTTTGCTTTCCAACTGGGGTGATGGGAGCTCCTGGCTTCTGTGCTGCTATAGGTGAGAATGAGATGATCAATGCCCAATAGGAACAGACAATAGTGTATGTCTGTCATTGTCCAATGCACAGTGAATAGGGTTTTTTTCCCCCATACAGAGTGGAACTTTTTTTCTGTCTCTCTCTGTCACAGCGCTTAACCAAACAGCCTCAACCCAAATAGGAAACACCTCTCCTCAGAATCAGAAGTCCATGCATCTGTTTGTCCTTAAACATTTCGAGGACAGTGACCACATTGTTCAATAAGCCGTCTTCTATCCTTTTTCTCTTTAGTATTTTAACTGATTTTCCAATGTCAGTTGAGGTGAGACCAGAGTAACTTCCCTTGCCATCAAAGTAGCATTTGACTCATGTAGCATCATTCCCTCTCAGCAAACTGTGGTTATTGGAAATCAGAGGAACTTCCGTGCTCATAATTTCCTCAATGAACAATGACACCTTCCCCAGAGCTATTGGGAATGACAAATAAACTCTGCCCTTGCTAGTGCCTTCCAAAACCATGGATGGATTTGTCTTATTAATAACATCAAGATACATTCAGCTTTCACAGTTTGGTCTAAAGTCTCAGAAAAGTAAGACCTTACCAGTTGAGTGTCACCTCAATTAAATCAGAGCATCACAATAAAACAACAATTTCTATTATTTTCAATCTCTTACTTTCTGAGGACTTGTCGTGCAGTGTGGTTGCCACTGAGCTCAATATTTTCTCAGTTCAACAGTATCACATCACATTGGCTCAAGACTGCACCATTCCCCAATTCTACTTCATTCTCCAGCTCATTCACCATGCTCGCCAGCTACATGAGGCCCTCAAGATGGAATAACTTAGAGATGCCTATGAGCCTCTGGAACCTGCCACTCCACCCATGCCCTGCAATCTGAGTCCATCCCCTCCCCCAAGCCTGTCGTGTATTCACCATCCCTCCTAACCTTCCACGCTTTAAATCTGAATGTTCTGTACTCAGAAAAGGTCTCAGCTTTATCCCTCTGTGCCCCACTTTAATGAATTTCAGGAACGACATATTGTTGAACTCTTCTTCCACCATCTTCTCCTCTGTGTCCATTTCTTTGGGCAAGAGTCCACTCCCCATCCCATAACCCCTTCACCCAGCTCCAACACTCTCCCTCCAGCTGGATACATTCCTCTGGCGTTTACCTGATCTCAATCTGGTCATTGAGGACGCTCCATGGGAGTTTGATTGTCTTAAATTCTCTGTATCCCCCTCACCCTATCCAACCTATCACCCTTTGAACAGACTGTATGCTGTATGCTTCGATCCAACCCTGACTATGTTATTCAGCCTGTGCCGATAAGGGTAGTGCTGCTGCAGTCTGGTAGACTCACCTCGACATTTCAGAGGCTGAGTGCCAGCTCTCAGATACCTCCACATATCACCTACTGGTCCATAACCCTTCCATGGCATATCAGGCTATTTTATTTACTAAATCTGACCACATTTCATCTGGAGATTCCCACTTACTCGCCCACCAGCCCCCCCCCCCCTCCCCCACTCACCCCCACCTAACAGTCCCAAAGCTGATGGTCCTCTGATAGTAGAGCTCGCTTTTATCTCCTCCTGAAAATCCACAAACAGAACTGCCTGGGTAGACCCATTGCTTCAGCTTGCTCCTGCCATACAGAGGGGGTGTATGGATACATGCGTGGACCCAAGTTATACCTGTTCCTTCCTGGGGTACGTAGACCATTCCTTGTTCCAGTTCTATTCCAGCCCCCATCCACAACTCTTTGCCTGGTACGGATTTGATATCATCGCTGCTGCTCCTCTCTCTTGTCCATAATTGGAAAAGCTCTCCCTCACTTTCACCTGGTCTACCTCTGACTCCTCCCTTACGTTCATCGACATCTCTGCTACTATTTCTGGGGATAGACCGGTCACTGATATCCAGTATTAACCCACCGACTCCCACAGCTACCTGGAGTATACATCCTCACACCTTGTTTCCTGCAAAGACTCCATTCCATTCCCCCAGTTCCTCTGTCTCCACGACATTGCTTCTGATGATGTCAACTTCAGAAATGTGGCCTCTGAAATGTCTACTTTCGTCCTCAACCAAGAACTCCCCAGAATTGTTATTGACAGGCCCCCAACCAGTTCCGACCCATCTCCTGCACTTCTACCCTCACCCTCTCTCCTCCCTCCTGTAACAGCGTTAAGAGTTCCCCCAGTCCTTACCTACCATTTCGCCAGCATTGACATGCAGAAGATCATCAGTCTGCATTCCCCCACCTCCAGCGAGATGCCACCACCAGACACATATTAGCCTCCTCTCCCTTTTCCGCCTTCTGAAGTGACCATTTTCTCCAGGACACCCTGGTTCGCTCGTTATTCATTACCCACAACTTCCCCCCCATCACCTCCCCCAGCCCCCACCACAGGTATACTTCACTTTCCCCTGCCGGAGTTGTTACACTTTCCCATTTACCTCCTCCCTCCTCACTAACCAAGGGCACAAACACACCTTCCAGGTGAAGCAGCATCCTACCAACATTTCCCACAATCCGGTCTACTACATTCGCTGCTCACATTGTGGTCTGCTCTACATTGGGGAAACTAAAGGTAGAATGAGTGACTACATCACTGTACCTATGCAAAAGACCCTGACTTTCCAGTTGCCTGCCAGTTTAATACCCCATCCTGTTCCCTGACCAATGTCAGGCTTGCTGCAGTGTTCCAGGACATTTCAACGCAAGCTGGAAAAACAACACCTCCTTTTCCGCGGGTAGACCCTGCAGCCATTCAGACTCAAGATAATGTTCAATAATTTTAAGGACTGAACTCCTCAATGCCCCCTACCCATGCACCAGGCCTAGTTCTCACGAGGCCTTCCATTACTCACTCCCTATTGTTAGCTACTAACAGTCTCCGTTAACAGCTATTCAGCCTCTGCTGTATATTAATCAACATTTTCAGGGCTATTTTACGTTCTGAGGAAGGGCCACTGAACTAGAAACGTTAATTCTGATTTCTCTGCACAGATGCTGCAGACCTTTTGCAGCAACTTCGGTTTTTGTTTCAACAATGTCTCACAATGTTTTTGTATAACAATGCAATGCGTCATGGCTATTTGGAGCTCTGTCAAACATAGGAACTTTGTAATTTCTCATTTAATGTCCATAAACAAATATTCGAGATTCAACTGAGATAGCAGCTTTGCTTATATCGTTCAGATCAGTCAATTTGTCACAGTTCAGAAAGAAAAAGAAATCGATAGAGGGAAACTCAGCAGGTCCGGCACTCTCTGAGCAGAGATACACAGAATTAACCTTTGATTTCAATATGACTTTTTCAGAACAGTGTCACATCATATTCGATATGTTAACTCTGTTTCTCTCTGCAGATACTTCCTCATCTGTTGCGCTTCTACCATCATTGTCTGTTTGTATTTCATGTTTCCGTATCACTATATTTCATGTTTCTTGACAGGGCTACATGCTGAATTTGTTTATATGTGGACAATACAGTCATTTCACGTTCCTATTACAGTTGCTGTGTCTGTGACACCTGTGTTACGGCCGAAATCTGTTTCTTCTTTAAGATTCAAAGGAAAAAAATAATATTTTTCTGATTATCCTGTAAATCTCAGGAACTCCACTTTGTTTGAAAATACATTTTAGAGGCAGCTGACTTTTTATGAGATAATAGGAATAGAGTATTGATAGTGGAGCACTCTGTCTCCTTCGTTGAACTAGCTTGTCTACCCCCTCTCCAAAGGCTTTGATTACACAGAATTATTTACAGCAAAAGTGGGGGAAACTCAGCCCATTGTCTCTTCCAGTTTGGAATGACTATATCTCTGCTGTTAGTCTCCTGTATTGTCCCCATTGCCCTTCACATTTTGTTTTTGTGTCTGCTTTTAATTGTAAGTATCCTGCCAGATATGAACAATATTATCAATCTCAAACAAAAAGAAAACTAGAACTTAAAGGGCAAGCTCAGCAGGTCTGGTAGTATCTATGAAGAGAAATCAAAGTTAATGTTTCAGGTCCGGTGACCCTACTCAATCTGTATTTCCAAAGATTAAATGTGTGTATATAAAATGTAGTTAACTTTATCACATTTAATATTATCCTTTTAGTTCGCATTGTTATTCAGCATTGCATCTCCCAAATGTTGGCTGTTTCCTTGTAATGCATTACATTTAAATCTGTCTATCCGAAAGAGTGATGATGACAGGGGAATATCATTGTACTCCCCATGCAGTCTCCACAGCCACTGCTTCCATTCCGCCCTGTCTCCCAGCCAATGTCATGTTCATTCCAACCTGACTCATTAATTCATAAGTCTTAATGAATACGTTCATTGTAGTTATCACTTTTAGTTTTGGACTGAGGCCAAAGTGTGTAAAAATACGGTTTACAGCAAATAAAACTGCACTTAGAAGTCTGTCAATTTATATAAATAAATTACAGAAGCATATTCCCTTTGGACGTCCCAAGTTTCCTTATTAGAGCAGTGAGAGGAACATTCCGAGAAATCCAGGGCGACTGTGTTGAATGGCAATCTGTTCGCTAGCGTTTGTTGCCGTGGAGGAGAGATCAGCACAGTAACAAAATCCTGATTGTGATTCTTTTGGGGGTGGTGGAGGGATTTTTGGAGAGATGGTTACAGCATAGTAAACGGACAAGAGAGCAGAATCATGTCGCCCACGAAAAGAAAATATTCTTATTCTCCCTCACAACTGACTTCACTCGAGCGATTGATGATGGGAGATGTGAACAATAGCGAGCAATGTCAACATGGAGTCCATTCCAGATATATTGTGAACTGAATGTGCTGTATTGAAAGCAGGGACTGTTTGCTCTGATTGTGATTGATGTCAGACTCCGTGCAATGCAACTGTGTCACTGGAGGGTTTCCCTCTCCTATTAGGAAGAGGTTTCATTCAGTGCGCTATCCCACTGTAGTAACAGATGCATCAGCTCCAACAGTAACAGAGATCAACAGCTGCGTAGATCTGAATCTGAGAATAGCGGACTGGAGCATTACAACAATGGAGAGGAGGTTTTCCTTGAGTCTTTTCAATATTTCCCTCTCTTGCGAATTTCTACCATGTCGGATACCAGCAGTGCTGATGATTATTCTGGGCGGGGTGGAGGGTGAGCTACTCACCTATTCTCGCTATTGTTGGTGTTCTCTACCTCTGTCCATTCATTAATCCCATAAACATGTTTGAACTCCGTTGTAATTTCTGTTATCTATATTTGTCAGAGAAAGAAACTCTTGTCTTCAATTTCAATTGCAGTCTCCATTCACTACCCATGAATTACAGACCACTCCCTCACAAACATCTGAGAACAAAAATGTGCAAAACCTCGAGATCCCTTTTTGTCCTGAACTGATTTTTGTCTGGTGTTCTCTCTGTCACCAAACCTGTCCTCTCCCAGCTCCTAATATCCCCAATCTCCATCTCTGTGTCAGTATTGTTGCCGAACAAACCATTGGCTGCACGTTGGTAAAATTCACACTTAATGTTTCAAGCTCTCTTCTGACCACTTTTCCAATTACAAATACTTCAATCACAAAATTGCTCTTGTCTCGGACGTTACTTCTTGATTAGGGCAATGTATGAATGTAGGAATGTCGCTAGATGTAATTGTGAGGCAAAGCTTAATAAACGAAAGATATTGTTTCAAGTCCACCACAGCTGTTAACAGAACTAAAATAAAAATAATTAGAATCGGAATAAAAGTGAATTTCACGAAAAACAAACATAAAACAACATTGTGTCAGAAAACCTTTTTCTTTCACTGATCACCTTCGGTAAACAAATCTAATGTTATTACCGGGTCTGGGTTAATTGTGACTTGAGACCCATGACAATGTGCTTAACTTTATATTGGCTTGTGGATGGCCTCATAATCAATACAATTAGTGATGGTCACTAATTGCTGCCCTTGGCAGAGATGCCAACATCCTACGAAATAACAAAATTGAAGGTGAAATCAAATAAAGGAAGATGCTGAAAATCTGAAATTATAGAAAGAAATGCACAGACACGAATAGAAAGTGCTGGGGACCTTTCCTGAATTGAAAACAGCTGGAAAAGGGTGTGATTACTACCGTTGACAGGGAAGTCTGCTTTGAAGAGGAGGAGGAATCAATTGAGAAAGAGAGATATAGAAGAAAAAGAGCAAACAAAGAGAATGATGATCAGCTGTGCTGGAAATAAAATGTGAGATTCACCTCATTTATTTTTCACCTTTCATATCTTCCTGAATATCATGCCCTTGCAAATATGGGTATCCCCGCTTTTCAAAAGTTCGCTTTTCGCCACTTCCCTTTCTGAATAATTAAATTAGGACATTGTTTTGCTAACCATAAGATATCCGAACAGGATTTTCACTTTTACGAAGAAAGCCGATTTTTTTTCCCATATAAGTTAGTGCTCCTGCACTTTACACCATATCAGCTTGCGAACGGTTTCGTAGGAATACTCTGCTTACAAATAGCGACGGAAACCTGTATATATCTAAGATCATGTTCAAAGCAATTTGATTCCCTCTGTCTGTCCTCCTTAAGTGTGGTAACCTTCTTATATTCATGAATGAGATATGGGTATCTCTGACTGGGGCAGCATGAGTTCATTTTTCCAGTTGCCCTTGAGAAAACCCTGAGCCGCTGCAGTCCACGTGCTTGATCTGATTTGGTTTCGTTTATTTTAGTCAAATGTACAATGGAAAGGTTTGTTTTTATTGTAGTGCAGGCACATGATAGTAAACAAGAAAACAGAGATCGTGGGGTACTTACACAGATTGAGTCATACAAGGTTACAGCTTCACAGGAGGTGTGCAAAGTAAGATCGACTTTAGCAAGATTAATATTATTTGAAAAGTGAGAGATGTCAATTTGTCAGTCTAAAATGGTCGGGAAGGAAGTGTTCCTGAGCATGCTGGTCCATGTTTTTAAGCCTCTGTGTCTCCTCCTTGTTGGAAGAGGTTGAAGGAGATCATGACCAGTTTGGGAGAGATCTTTGATGTTGCCAGCCTTTCTGCGACAATGACAAGTACAAATGGACGGAAGGTTGTCATCCGTGTTGGTCTGAGCTGTGCACACAACCGTCTGTAGTTTCTTATCGTCCTAGGCAGAGCAGTTACCATGCCAGGCCATCACGCACCCGAATAAAATGTTTTCAGTTTCCAGTATGCAGAGCACTGGGGGATGGGTGGTTTCAAAATAGTTAGATATAACAATTGTCTGTTAAATGGATACCCACGTTCTGGTTGCTGTTTTGACAGCAATTGAAATGTAACTGATAATTTTACATTATGTCCTCTATAACAAAACCTTGCTGAGTGTATTGTATTGCCAACATCGAACCAATGAGCCATCACCTGGTTCAAATGAATAGAGAAGCCAACGAAGGAGAAAGAGACAGAAACAAAGAAAAGGAGAGAGAGAACACAGCGAGGGAAACTGATGGACAGTCAGTCAAAGAGAGAAAGGAAACAAAACAAGGAAACAGTCACATGTGCAGGGAGAAGGGAAGATAATAGGTTCAGGGAGAGAAACAGAAGACAGGGAGAAGGCTAACACAGGGAAATAGGCAGTGTGAGAGAAACAGTGAGAGACAAAGGTCACAGCGAGCTGGAGATAGGGTCAAGGGGAGCTGGGGGGAATGGAAGGAGCTGACGCTGAGGACCAGAGAGACCTGGGCGTGAGCACTGGAGGGAGATGGGGGTAGAGAGGTGAGGATTTATTTTGTCCTGTGCCAAGATGCCCAGGAAGATCATGGTAATAATGGTTGTATTGAATGATGGCTGTAAAACATGTCTGAGAGGCATATTGGCTACGCTGCACAGGGCGTGCGCTCGGCGAGATCAATATGAACAAAATCAGCATTATCTGAGATTAGAAAGTCCATTCATCAGCTTAATAACAGCTAGGAAGAAGCTGTTCCTGAACTTACTGCTCTGTGTGTTCAAGCGTCTGTATCTTTTAGCCTGATGGAAGAGGTTGTGGGAGACCTTTACAGGCATATGATGGGACTTTGGTAATGTTAGAACAAAGAACATTCCAGTGCAACAGGCCATTTGGCGGTCCAAACCTGCGCCGATCCAAGTCCTCCATCTCAACCTGTCTCCTATTTTCTAAAGGTCTGTATCCCTATGCTCCCTGCCCGTTCATGTATATTTCCAGAAACATCTTAAATGGAGCGCCAGTGGTCACAGTACTACATGTTGAGAAACTCCCTTCCCCAACTACACTCTGTCCCGTGTTGCCAAGCCAGTTCTTTATCCATGTAGCTAACACACCCTGGACACCACGTGACTTCACTTTCCCCATAGCCCGACCATGGGAAACCTTATCAAACGTCTTCCTGAAGTCCATGTACATGACATGTACATTCCCTCCCTCATCAATTAACTTTGTCACTTCCTCAAATAATTCTATTAAGTTGGTAAGACATGACCTTCACTGTACTAAACCATGTTGCCTCTCACTGATGATACCATTTTCATCCAAATGAGAATAGATCTTATCCCTCAGTATCTTCTCAAACAGCTTCCCTACCCCAGACGTCAGGCTCACCGGTCTATAATTAACTGGATTATTCATGCTCCCCTTCTTAACAAGGGGATTAGAAATTTTCCTGTCCTACGGGCCCTCAGTTGTGTTCAAGGATGTTACAAAGAAATCTGTTAAGGCCCTAGCTATTTCCTCTCTCCCTTCCCTCAGTAATTTTGGATAGATGTTGCAGCCTTTCTGCGGCAACAGGCCGTGTAAATAGAGTCAATGGTTGGGAGACATGAGACCGCCTTTGTCTGGGCTGTGAACACAATCTTCTGTAGTTTCTTATGGTCCTGGGCAGAGTGTTGCTGTACCAGGCCATTACACACCCGGACAGTACGTTTACAATAGTGCATCTGTAGAAGTAGTGCATGCTAATTATCCTGAGCCAAGTGAGGAAGCAGTGACGTTTTTGAACCATCTTGACTGTCACACCCATGTGAGAGGTCCAGGGTAGATTGCCATTATCATCACTCCGAGGGACTTGACGCTCTGCACTGTCTCGACCGTTGATATAGATAGGGGCTTGTTCCCCTCCTTTCCTTCTAAAGTCAATGATCAGTTCTTTACTTTTGGCGAATTTGAGAGGGAGGTTATTATCATTCCACCATGCCACCAAACCCACTATCTCCTTTCTGTGTTCAGACTCATCGTTGTTTGATATCCCTCCTGCTTTGGTGATGTCATCAACAAACTTACAGTTGGCATTGTTTGGAATTTGGCAACACAGCCACGTGTGTACAGGGAGTACAGTAGGGGGCTGAGGGACACAGCCGTGTGTGTACAGGGAGTACAGTAGGGGGCTGAGGACGCAGCTCTGTGTGTACAGGGAGTACAGTAGGGGGCTGAGGACACAGCCCTGTGTGTACAGGGAGTACAGTAGGGGGCTGAGGACACAGCCCTGTGTGTACAGGGAGTACAGTAGGGGGCTGAGGGACACAGCTGTGTGTATAGGGAGTACAGTAGGGGGCTGAGGGACACAGCCGTGTGTGGACAGGGAGTACAGTAGGGGGCTGAGGACACAGCCCTGTGTGTACAGGGAGTACAGTAGGGGGCTGAGGACACAGCCCTGTGTGTACAGGGAGTACAGTAGGGGGCTGAGGGACACAGCTGTGTGTATAGGGAGTACAGTAGGGGGCTGAGGGACACAGCCCTGTGTGGACAGGGAGTACAGTAGGGGGCTGAGGACACAGCCCTGTGTCTACAGGGAGTACAGTAGGGGGCTGAGGGACACAGCCACGTGTGTACAGGGAGTACAGTAGGGGGCTGAGGACACAGCCGTGTGTGTACAGGGAGTACAGTAGGGGGATGAGGGACACAGCCGTGTGTGTAGAGGGAGTACAGTAGAGGGCTGAGGACACAGCCACGTGTGTACAGGGAGTACAGTAGGGGGCTGAGGACACAGCCGTGTGTGTACAGGGAGTACATTAGGGGGCTGAGGACACAGCCATGTATGTACCGGAGCACAGTAGGGGGCTGAGGACACAGCCATGTGTGTACAGGGAGTACAGTAGGGGGCTGAGGACACAGCTCTGTGTGTGTACAGGGAGTACAGTAGGGGGCTGAGGACACAGCTCTGTGTGTACCGGAGTACAGTAGGGGACTGAGGACACAGCTCTGTGTGTACCGGAGTACAGTAGGGGACTGAGGACACAGCTCTGTGTGTACCGGAGTACAGTAGGGGGCTGAGGGACACAGCCGTGTGTGTACAGGGAGTACAATAGGGGACTGATGACACAGCTGTGTGTGTACCGGAGTATAGTAGGGGGCTGAGGGACACAGCCGTGTGTGTACAGAGAGTACAGTAGGGGGCTGAGGGACACAACCGTGTGTGTACAGGGAGTACAGTAGGGGGCTGAGGGACACAGCCGTGTGTGTACAGAGAGTACAGTAGGGGGCTGAGGGACACAGCCGTGTGTGTACAGGGAGTACAGTAGGGGGCTGAGGACACAGCCGTGTGTGTACAGTGAGTACAGTAGGGGGCTGAGGACACAGCTGTGTGTGTGTACAGGGAGTACAGTAGGGGGCTGAGGACACAGCTCTGTGTGTACCGGAGTACAGTAGGGGGCTGAGGACACAGCTCTGTGTGTACCGGAGTACAGTAGGGGACTGAGGACTTAGCCGTGTGTGTACTGGAGTACAGTAGGCGGTTGAGGGACACAGCTGTGTGTGTACAGGGAGTACAGTGGTGGACTGAGGACACAGCCGTGGGTTTACAGGATCTAAAGTAGGTGATGCGGACGCAGCTGTGTGTGTACGGGGAGAACAGTAGGAGGCTGTGGATACTGAAGTGGGTGTACAGGGAGTACAGTGGGGGGTTGACTGCACAGCTTTAGGGAAGTAGTTACTCCAAAAGTTATAGAGAGATGGGTGACAGTGAGGGGGAGTGGGAGGAAGCAGCCAGTGCAGGGACCCCCTGCGGTCATTCCCCTCAAGAACAAGTATACCGTTTTGGATAATTGTGGGGGGGATGACTTACCTGGGGTAAGCAACGAGGTTCAGGCCTCTGGCACGGAGCCTGTCCCCGTTGCTCAGAAGGGAAGGGTGGAGAAAGGTAGAGCGATAGTTATGAGGGACCCAATAGTGAGGGGCACAGATAGGCGGTTTTGCGGGGGCGACAGAGACTCACGATTGGTATGTTGCCTCCCAGGTGCAAGGGTACGTGATGTCTCTGATCGTGTTTTCCGGGTCCTTAAGGGGGAGGGGGAGCAGCCCCAGATTGTGGTCCACGTTGGCACCAACGACATAGGTAGGAAGAGGGGTGAGGATGTTAGACAGGCTTTCAGGGAGCTACGTTGGAAGCTCAGAGCTAGAACGAACAGAGTTGTTGTCTCTGGTTTGTTACCCGTGCCACGTGATAGAGAGTCGAGCATAGGGAGAGAGAAGAGTTAAATGCGTGTCTACAGGGATGGTGCAGGAGGGAGGAATTCCGGTTTCTGGACAACTGAAGTTCTTTCTGGGGAAGGTGGGACCTCTATAAACAGGACGGTCGACACCTTAACCTGAGGGGCACCAGTATCCTTGGGGGGAGGTTTACTAGTGCTCTTTGGGAGGGTTTAAACGAACTCTGGAGGGGCATGGGAACCTGGACTGTAGCTTTAGGGTGCAGGACCTGGAGTGTAGGGAGGTTAGGAACATGGCATTGATCTCGAAGGAGGGTGCCTGTAAACAGGAAGGTGGCTTGAAATGTGTATACTTCAATGCCAGAAGTATAAGAAATAAGATAGGTGAACTTGCAGCATGGGTTGGTACCTGGGACTTCGATGTTGTGGCCATTACAGAGACGTGGGTAGAACAGGGACAGGAATAGCTGTTGCAGGTTCCAGGGTTTAAATGTTTTAGTAGGGTCAGAGATGGGAGTAAAAGAGGGGGAGGTGTGGCATTGCTTGTCAAGGACAGTATTACAGCAGTAGAAAGGGTGATGGAGGAAGACTTGCCATCTGAGGTAATTTGGGCGGAGGTTAGAAATAGGAAAGGTGAGGTCACCCTGTTAGGAGTTTTCTACAGGCCTCCTAATAGTCCGAAAGAAGTAGAGGAAAGTATTGCGAGGATGATTCAGGATAAGAGTGAAAGTAGCAGGGTGGTTGTTCTGGGGGACTTTAACTTCCCAGATATTGACTGGGAAAGCTAGAGCTCAAGTTCGTAAGATGGGTCGGTGTTTGCCCAATGTGTGCAGGAGGGTTTCCTGACACAATATATAGACAGGCCAACAAGAGGTGAGGCTATACTGGAATTTGTTTCTAGGTAATGAACCAGGCCAGGTGTAGACTTGGAGGTAGGTGAGCACTTCGGGGGCAGTGACCACAACTCGGTGACTTTTACTCTAGTGATGGAGAGGGATAAGTGTGCACTGCAGGGCAACAGTTATAGCTGGGGGCAGGGAAATTACGATGCGGTGTGGCATGACTTAGGATGCGTGGATTGGAAAAATAGGCTTCAAGGGAAGAACACAAATAATATATGGAGATTGTTCAAGGAACAGCGAATGGGTGTCCTTGATAAGTATGTACCAGTCAGGCAGGGAGTAAAGGGTCGAGTGAGGGAGCCGTGTTTTAATAAGGAATTGGAATCCCTTGTGAAAGGGAAGAGGGCGGCCTATATAAAGATGAGGCGTGACGGTTCAGTTGGGGTGATTGAGAGTTATAAGGTAGCCAGGAAGGATCTAAAGAGAGAGCTAAGAGCAGCGAGAAGGGGACATGAAAAGTCCTTGGTTGGTAGGATTAGGGAAAACCCAAAGGCTTTCTATAGGTATGTCAGGAATAAAAGAATGACTAGGGTAGGTATCGGTCCAGTCAAGGATAGTAGTGGGAAGTTGTGCGTGGAGGTGGAGGAGATTGGTGAGACACTAAATCATTACTTTTCGTCAGTATTCACTCAGGAACAGGACACTGTTGCTGATGTGAATATTGAGTCACAAGTGATTAGAATGGAAGGCTTTGAGGTATGTAGGGAAGAGGTTCGGGGAATACTGGAAAGGGTGAAAATGGATAAGTCCCCTGGGCCTGATGGCGTTTATCCTAGGATCCTCTGGGAAGCTAGGAAGGAGATAGCGGAGACATTGGCCTTGATTTTTATGTCGTCGTTGTCTACGGGAATAGTGCCAGAAGACTGGAGAATAGCGAATGTGGTCCCCTTGTTCAAGAAGTGGAGCAGGGATAGCCCGAATAACTATAGGCCAGTGAGTCTCACTTCTGTTGTGGGCAAAGTCTTAGAGAGATTTCTAAGGGATAGGATTTATGAACATCTGGATAGGAATAATGTGATCAAGGATAGTCAGCATGGTTTTTTGAAGGGCAGGTCATGCCTCACAAACTTTATTGAGTTCTTTGAGAAGGTGACCAAGGAAGTGCACGAGGGTAAAGTGGTAGATGTGGTGTATATGGATTTTAGCAAGGCGTTCGATAAGGTACCCCATGGCAGGCTAATGCAAAAACTACGGAGGTATGGCATTGAGGGTGCATTAGAGGTTTGGATTAGGAATTGGCTGGCTGGAAGGAGATAGAGGGTAGTAGTTGATGGTACAGGTTCATCTTGGAGTGCAGTTACTAGCGGTGTTCCACAAGGATCTGTTTTGGGACCATTGCTGTTTGTCATTTTTATAAATGACCTGGAGGAGAGGCTTGAAGGCTGGGTGAGCAAGTTTGCAGATGACAGGAAAGTCGGGGGGGTTGTGGACAGTGAAGAAGAATGTGGCAGGTTACAGCGGGATATAGATAAGTTGCAGAGCTGGGCAGAAAGTTGGCACACGGAATTTAATGTAGCAAAGTGTGAAGTAATTCACTTTGATAGGAGTAACAAGAAGATGGATTACTGGGTTAATGGTAGGCTACTTGGAAGTGTGGATGAGCAGAGGGATCTTGGTGTCCATGTACACAGATCTCTGAAAGTTGCCACCCAGGTAAATAGTGCTATGAAGAAGGCATATGGCATACTGAGCTTTATTGGTAGAGGAATTGAGTTCCGGAGTCCTGAGGTCATGTTGCAGTTGGATAAGACTCTGTTGCGGCCTCATCTGGGGTATTGTGTACAGTTTTGGTCGCCATACTATAGGAAGGATGTGGAGGCATTGGAACGAGTGCAGAGGAGGTTTACCAGGATGTTGCCTGGCATGGTAGGCAGATCGTATGAGGAAAGGCTGAGGCACTTGGGGCTGTCCTCATTGGAGAAAAGAAGGTTTAGGGGCGATTTGATAGAGGTGTACAAGATGATTAGGGGTTTAGATAGGGTTGACAGTGAGAACATTTTTCCACTAATGAAGTCAGCTGTTACTAGGGGACACAGCTTTAAATTAAGGGGTGGTAGGTATAGGACAGATGTTAGGGGTATATATTTTACTCAGCGGATTGTGAGTTCATGGAATGTCCTGCCAATAGCAGTGGTGGACTCTCCCTCTTTATGGTCATTTAAGCGGGCATTGGACAAGCATATGGAGGTTATTGGGCCAGTGTAGGATAGGTAGGCTTCGGTCGGCGCAATATCGAGGGCCGAAGGGCCTGTACTGCGCTGTATTTTTCTATTTTCTATGTTCTATGTACAGGGAGTACAGTAGGGGGCTGAGGACACAGCCGTGTGTGTACAGGGAGTACAGTAGGGGGCTGAGGACACAGCCGTGTGTGTACAGGGCGTTACAGTAGGGGGCTGAGGGACAGTGCCATGTGTGTACAGGGAGTACTGTAGGGGGCTGAGGACACAGCCGTGTGTGTACAGGGAGTACAGTAGGGGGCTGAGGATACATCTCTTGGTGCTCAGGGAGTACAGTAGGGGGCTGAGGGCACAGCCGTGTGTGTACAGGGAGTACAGTTGGGGGCTGAGGGACAGTGCCATGTGTGTACAGGGAGTACAGTAGGGGGCTAAGGGACACAGCCGTGTGTGTACAGGGTGTACAGTAGGGGGCTGAGGGACACAACCCTGTGTGTACAGGGAGTACAGTAGGGGGCTGAGGACACAGCCGTGTGTGTACAGGGAGTACAGTAGGGGGCTGAGGACACAGCCGTGTGTGTACAGGGCGTTACAGTAGGGGGCTGAGGGACAGTGCCATGTGTGTACAGGGAGTACTGTAGAGGGCTAAGGGACACAGCCGTGTGTGTACAGGGAGTACAGTAGGGGTCTGAGGACACAGCCGTGTGTGTACAGGGAGTACAGTAGGGGGCTGAGGATACATCTCTTGGTGCTCAGGGAGTACAGTAGGGGGCTGAGGGCACAGCTGTGTGTGTACAGGGAGTACAGTAGGGGGCTGAGGATACATCTCTTGGTGCTCAGGGAGTACAGTAGGGGGCTGAGGGCACAGCCGTGTGTGTACAGGGAGTACAGTTGGGGGCTGAGGGACATTGCCATGTGTGTACAGGGAGTACAGTAGGGGGCTAAGGGACACAGCCGTGTGTGTACAGGGTGTACAGTAGAGGGCTGAGGGACACAACCCTGTGTGTACAGGGAGTACAGTAGGGGGCTGAGGACACAGCCGTGTGTGTACAGGGAGTACAGTAGGGGGCTGAGGGCACAGCCGTGTGTGTACAGGGCGTTACAGTAGGGGGCTGAGGGACAGTGCCATGTGTGTACAGGGAGTACTGTAGGGGGCTAAGGGACACAGCCGTGTGTGTACAGGGAGTACAGTAGGGGGCTGAGGACACAGCTGTCGGTGTACAGGGAGTACAGTAGGGGGATGCGGACACAGCCAAGGGAGTACAGGGAGTACAGTAGGGGGCTGAGGGACACAGCCATGGGTGTACAGGGAGTACAGTAGGGGGATGAGGGACACAGCCGTGTGTGTACAGGGAGTACAGTAGGGGGCTGAGGACACAGCCATGTGTGTACAGGGAGTACAGGGGATCCAGTTGCAGAGGGTGAAGCCATGAGTAAGGTCACAGAATTTTGAGATCAGTTTGGAGGGGATAATGATTTTTAAGGTAGAGGTCAATGAGCAGGAGTCTGGTGTAGGTGTCTTTGGTGTCCAGATGTCCTTAGGATGAGTGCAGGGCTCGGGATATGGCATCTGTTGTGAACCCGTTACATCAGTCGGCATATTATAAGGGATCAATCAGGCTGGGAGATTGGAGGTGATGTGGGCCATAACCAGCCTTTTAAATCACTCCATGTTTATTGCGGGTAGAGCCACTGGGCGGTAATCATTAAGTCATTAAAACATGAGCTTTCTCACTTACAAGGTTGATGTTGGTCTTCTTGAAGCAGGTTGGGACTTCAGCTTGTGGGAGGGAACGGCTGAAATTGTATATGAATACCTCTTCCAGTTGGTCCTCCCAGGATCTGAGAGCTCAGCCGGGAACACTATCCAGGCCCGTCGCTTTCCTTGATTTGACCTGCAGGAAGACTGATCATGCCTGCAGCGGTGACAGCGGGCACAGGCACATCCGAGGCTGTCGGGGCAGGTTTCAGCCTGGCAGTCACACAGTCATTCATCGCAGACATCTCCTCGCTGACCTCCCTCGATCGTCATCAATACACAGTGACATATTTGGTGTGAGCACCACTCAGTTAGTGTTGAGACGGAGTGACATCAATAGACTGAGATTAAGCGCCATAATGAAGTAAACTCACAACAAAAGGTGGTAGAGTGTGCTTCCACTGAGAGTCAGTGACGCAGGGAGTGAAGACTTTTCAGGTGTAATTCAAGTGAAGCCATTGCTTCAACCTGAATGGAGTCAAGCATCTTGACTGTTGTGCCTTGTAGATGGTGGGCGGTCCTTAGGAAGCCAGGAAATATATCATGTAAGAACAATCTGAACAAAGGACTTGAGGGCAGTTTTGCTAAGTTTGCAGATAGTATTGAGGAAGTGGGGAAGCTGGAGAAAAGCTTGAACAGTTTATGACTGTGTGAAAACACGTGGCTGATGGAACGCAATATGGGAATGTGTGAGAATATGCACTTTGGTAGGCGGAATAGAGGAGACGCTATGTTCCAATGGGATCCATTAAATCTGAAGCACAAAAGGATTTTGAAGCACTCGTCCTCTCTTATGGTTAATGTGCATGTTCAGTTGGCAGTTAGGAAAGCAAAAACAATGTTCGCATTTATTTCAAGAGAGCAAGAATGCAAGACGGGAGACATACTGCTGAGAATGTAATGGGCTATGGAAAGACGGCATTTGGCCAATTGTGAGCTGTTTTGGACACTATCTCTGGGGAAAGATCTGCTGGTGTTGGAGGTGATCCATCCTGGGGACGGGGGCTTGTCATATGAGCGGCTGTGTTTGTACACAATGGAATTTAGATGAATTGTGGGTGGTGGTGGTGGGGGGGGGGTCTGATTGAAACTAATGGATTACTGCAAAGATTGATACTACAGTCAGTGTGTAGAAAATATTGCCAATTTTAATAGAGACAATGACAAAATGGCACAGTGTCAGAATGAAGGAATGGGCTGAATGGCCTAAATCTATTGCTATATCTCATTTTGTTTCGGTCATAGGATCTATTATTCAGTAAAGACTTGTAAGTCTCTGACCTGCTCTTGTAACCCTGTATTTGTATGTCTATTTGACTTCACGTTCTGGTCAATGTTAACCCCTGTGATATGCACAGTAAGAAGATTCAGTGTCAGCCAGGACTCCATTAATATTTTGATTATGAGCTGCTATCAGTGAGTCTCATCTGGCGGGAGGACATTCTCTCCACGATGATTGTCATTTTCTGTCTGGGATTTTCGAAGGATTGATCCTGATACACCAGTATTGTTGATTTAAGCAAAACAGGTGCAAATTATCACAGCACACAGCAACAATATGTCATCGAATACTGAACACTCTTCTAATAACAGAAAAGACTAAAATGTTCAATATTAGAAACACTGCTTTCCTGTTCGTGTTCAAATCAGATAACCTGTCCCATCGAGATGCTCAACTTCGGACTATTCATTAAAAAGTTCTTTTTTTTTCTGTGGGCATCGCTGGATGAAACCGCTCACATTTCTTGCCCGTCCCTAGTTGCCTTGAGAAGGTGGTGCTGAGATGCCTTCTCGAACTGCTGCATTCTACCTGCTGTGCGGTGGCCCACTAGTGATTACAGAGGGAATTCCAGGGTTTTCACGCAGCAACAGTGAAGGAACGGCAATACATTTCCAAATCAGGATGTTGACTCGTTTGGAGGGGACCTTGAAGGTGGTGGTGTTCCCAAAAGTCTATTGCCCTTGTCATTCCAGATGGAAGAGTTCTAGAGATTGGAAGGAGCTGTCTGAGGATCTTTGGGGAATTTCTCCATTGTGTCTTGTAGACAGTGAAAACTGCTGCTCCTGAGTGACCGTGGTGAAGGGAGTGAATGCTTGTGGATGTGGTTCAAATCAAATGGGCTGTTTTGTCCTGGATTGTGTCAAGCTTCTTTAGTGTTGTGGGGCCTGCACCCATTCAGGCAAGTGAGGATATTCCATCTCATTCCTGACGTGTGCCTTGTAGGTGATGGACAGGCGTTGGGGAGTCAGGAGGCGAGTTTCTCGTGCAGTATTCCTAGCCTCTGATCTGGTCTTACATTCATGTGGTGAGCCCAGTTGAGGTTCTGGTCAATGAAACCCCCACCCCCCAGGATATTGACAGTGGGGGAGTTTAGTGATGATAATGCTGCTGAATACAAAGTGGTTATATTGTTTCTTATTGATGACTGTCATTGTCTGAATTTATGTGGTCCAACTGTTACTTGCCACTTACCAGCCCAAGCCTGGATATTGCCCAGATATTGCCCAGATATTGTTGCTTTGGGCATGGACTGCTTCTGTATCTGAGCATTTGCGAATGGTGCTGAACATTGTGCAGTCATTATCGAATATCCCCACTTCTGACCCTGTGATGGAAGGAAGGTCATTGTTCAGCAGCTGAAGATGTTTAGACTGAGGACATTAGCCTAAGGGACTACTCTGGAGATGTTCTGGAGCTGAGATGACTGACCTCGATAAACAGTGACCATCTTCCTATCTGTCAGGTATGACTCCAATAATGGAGTGTTGGCCCGCGATACCAGTTTTGCTTGGGGTCCTTGATGCCACTTTTGCAGAATGCAGCCTTGGTGTCAAGGCTGGAATTCATTTCCTTTTTCGATATTTGAACCAAGGCTGTGATGAGTTCAGGAGCTGAGTGACCCTGGTGGAACACAAAATGGGCGTCCCTGAGCAGGTTATTTTTGAGCAGGTTCTGCTCGATCGCTCTGTTGATGACACCTTCCATCATTTTACTGATGATGGAGAGTAGACTGATTAGGCGGTATTTGGACGGTTCAAAGTTGTCCTGCGTTTTATGTACAGAACATATTTGAGCAGTTTTTCCCCATTATCGGTTTGTAAACATACTGGAACAGCTTGGCTAGGGGAGCGGGATGTTCTGGAGTACAAGTCTTCAGGGCTATTGCCGGCATATTATCAGGGCCCATAGCCTTTGCAGTATCCAGTGCCTTCAACCGTTTCTTGATATCAGTTAATCGAATTTGCTGAAGACCGTTATCTGTAAAGATGGGGACCACTGGAGGAGGCCGAATTGGATCATCCACTCAAAACTTCTGACTGAAGATTGCAACGAAAGCTTCAGCCTTATATTTTGCACTGATGAGCTGGGCTCTCCCATCATTGAGGTTGGGGATATATGTGGAGACTCCTATTCCGGTGAGTTGTTTAATCGTCCGCCACCATTCACGATCAGATTAGCAGGACTGCAGAGCTTAATTCTGATGCATTGGTTCTGTGATCTCTAAGCTCTGTCTGTCCCTTGTTGTTTATGCTATCTGGCACACAAGTATTTCTGTTTGGAAGCTTCAGCAGATGAACATTTTATCTATATATATTCCTGGTTCTGCTCCTTGCATGCCCTCCTGTATTCTCCATTGAACCAGGGTTAATCCTCTGGATTGATGGTCATGGTTGAGTGGGGGACATGCTGGGCCGTGACGTTACTGATTGTGCTGGAGAATAGTTCTGCTGCTATTGATTGTCCACATTGTCTTATGGGTGGACAGTCTTGAGTTGCTAGATCTGCTAAAAGTCTGTGCCATTTAGCTTGGTGATAGTGCCACACAACACGATAGAGTTTATGGAGACAATAGACATCATCTCCACAAGGACAGTGTGGTGGTCACTCTTACCGATACTGTCATGGACATATACATCTGCAGTTGGTAGAATGGTAAGGATGAGGTCAGCTATGCTTTTTTACCCTCTCGTTCATTCCATCACCACCTTCTGCAGACCCAATCATGTAGCTATGTCCTAAGGAGCCGACCAGCATGATCAGTAGTACTGCTGCCAAACCACTCTTAAAAGTCGACTTTGAAATTCCCCCAACCAGAATACACTTTGTGCCCTTGCCGCATTCAATGCTGTCTCCAAGTGTTGTTTAACATGGAGGAGGACTGATTCAGCTGAGGAACGACGTTACGTGGTAATCAGTGAGACACTCCTTTGTCGATGTTTAATTTCTGTTATTTCTGTGAGGTATGATTCCGTGAGTATGACAATGTCAGGCTGTTGCTTAACTAGTCTGTAAGGCAGTTGTTCCAATGTTGGCACTAGACTCCAGATATTTGTAAGGAAGACTTTCCAGATTCTATAGTGATGTTTCTAATGTTGACTTTTCCGGTGCCCATTTCAATGCCAGATGGTGCATCCAGTTTCATTTGTTTGAAACATTGTAGCGATTGGAACAACAGAATGACTCATTAGACCGTTTCAGAGGGCGATTGCGAGTCAATGACATTGCTTTGGGTCTGGAGTTATATGTCAGCCAGGCCAGGTGAGGATGGAAGATTCCTTCATTGTAGGATATTAGTGAACCAGATAGATTTATCTGACAGTCAGCAATGACTTCATTCTCATCAGAAGATTCTTAATTCCAGGAATATTTTTTACATTATTGAATTGAATTTCCACCGTCTGCGGTGGCGGCATTCAACTTGGATCCACAGAACAGGAGCTCATTTTTCTGGATTGATAATCTATTGGTAATACCATGAGACCTACTTGGAACCACATGTTGTACTCAGCTGCCATTTCTTGTGTTACCCTGTTTTTAATTCATTGCTTATGTCATTCTGGAATCTCATTCTTCATAAAATCCTGATTGAAATACACACTCATGAACGTCTTCTCGACTGCTCGAAGTTCATTCAGTCTGTTTTGTTTGAACAGATATTTCAAGGCACCTGTACACCAGAGAAGAGCAGGAAAAGAGAATGGGTGATTGTGCACTGTACCTGTTACCGGACCAGCATGTCTGTCCAGGAAGTATGTATTGTGGGTCAGAGAACGTCAATTATTATGGCATGGATGGAGGCCATTCAGCCCATCGTGGAGTCACAAGCTCTCCAACTGCACAATTGGAGATAGAGAGAGTGTGTTAAGAGAGATTGTGTGAGAGAGAAATAAACAGAGAGAAAGCAAGTGAAGGGAGATAATCAGAGAGGATTGAAAGGGGAGCGACTGACTGAATGTGAGTAGAAGAGGTGTTAGATGAGGGTGAAGTCAGATAAATCAGAAGACTGCAATACGATAGATAAATATGAACAGACAGAAGTTAGAAGCTTTATTTAGAAATTCCTCTGGACGGCAAGCCCTTTGTCTGGGCTCCATACACTGTCAGCACTGTGCTGGTACTGGCTGGCATCCCAGATTATTTATTTCCAACAATATCACACAGCTGGGTTACTGACAGCTAAACAGAACCCAGTAGGCCAATAGATTGGTTCCATGGAGAAAGCAGAGGTTTTAAATAGACTCTGCCAAGAGCAGCAGGAAATAACAACCACCACCCCGCATCCACGACCCCCCCCCCCCCCCCCCCGGCCACACCGATACTGTATGAGAGACTAGGCCAGAGAATCTTACTGACAGAGGTGAAATCACAATCTTAGCTGTGGGTCAAATAATGATTGATAAAGTTTGCATACCACCTTCCTAGTTATGTAAATCACATTTCAATTTATATAGCTCAAAATCAGGAGTGTATTTTAACAACCTTATCTCTTTGTACTTTGCATATGTTGGTGGGTGCAGAAATTCATTTTGTTCCTGTATTTTATATTGCATAAACACATTTCATTAATATTGTCTCTGCTAATTCCTCATTGCAGATGTATTCTTGAATCTGATCTTCATATGAGTAATAAAGAGTAACATTCCAATACTGGTAAATGGGGAACATCACTGTCCCTCCACCCAGTCTAATCAGCCATGTTCCCCAGTCTTCTCCGTCTTCTCTCTTTTCCCCAATATCATAATCACAATGTAATTGAAGTCCATTAAATGACACTTCATGACAGTTCCTTAACATCGATAACATCAACAGCCTGACCCACACCTGCCCTCTCTGATCCTGGAATAACAATCTGCACTGTGTTTGCCATGTGCAATTCTCTGTTAACGTATCCATGCCGTTTGTTTGTTGTAACCCACGTTTCTTTTTTGGCACATTTTACGATCAGATCATGGATGATAGATATTTTCTCAATGTTTTACAGATTTTGCAATGATATCAGTAATCAGTAGTTACGGTATTCATTTCTGTACTTATTTACAGAGAAGCATGTTTATGTTCCGTTAAACCTCTGGCATTACTTCCATACCCAAGGCAGACTGAATGAATACACACAATCAATCAGCCATCTTCAACATTCCTTCCTTCAGTCACACTCGCATACCACACCCAGAATGCATAAATGTTCAACATTATTTTGAAATTCAATAAAGTAGCATTGAATTCAAAGGTGTGAACTGGAGCTATTTGTTCAGCGATTGTAATTATGTCAGTCTCTGTGGATCGTATGCGTCCCCAGAGAGTTTCTCTCTTCTATTAATAAGGGAATGCTTTCAGTGTTTTATCCTATAGTGTGAGCGGGAGCATGTCCAACAGCAATAATAGGGATTAGCAGCTTCAGAGAGAAGGGCAGGAGAGATGGAAATCTGGGAACATTAGACTGGAATGTTCCAACAATGGATAGGAGTTTATCCTATGGTCTTTACTGGCTTTCCCAACCTTGGATATCATTAGTATCGCGGATTGAAGATGTACTGATGGTTATTCAAGCTGGTTACTACCCTATCCTTGCTGTAGTTGGTGTTCCTGGTAAGTCACTCTGTGTATTTAGTGAAATGGTCTGAACAGATTCATGATATGCAGATTTTGGAAAGGTGCACTCCAACGTTTTCAGCTCCAATCAAAGATTCCAGTCCTTAGAAATTATAACTAGCAAACTATTATTTACAAATTACTCACCAATACGCGAGGATAAAACACACTGTTCTCAACCTCTTTGATTCATTTTCTCCTGCAAAGTGTACATCTCCATATCCTCCCCACATACCAATCCTGTCCAGTACCACCATTAAGACGTCCCAGTCTCCTCTTCAGCCTCACGTCAATTCCTGAATAAACCATCGTTTGTGCCTTTGTTAATTCCAGATACATCTGTTTCAAGTCCCTTCTAACCACGTGCCCATCGGAAAATAATTGCACTTGAGACGTTTGACTTGTTCTCTTCACAAAATATGAAAGATGGGCAGACAGTGTATGGTGGATCACGTCATTGGCTCGTATGCTAGAACCACAGAATAATAACCTGTTGATATCGGCTTGCCTTATGCCCATTAGAGAAGGCAGTGGGTCATCATTCTCTGGTCAAGACTCTGTTTAACTGCAACCCACGGCAATTTGTTTTACTATTTATTGTCCTGTGGAACAGCTGAAACAGCCACTCAGTTCAAGATCGGCATAACATGCTGGCCTGACCAGAGCTGCACACATCCCGTGAGGGCAGAATAACAGGAAAAGTAGCTCCCTTCCTCTGCCTGCATCCCATATTCCAATGGCTCGTTTCCGTTCAGGTAGGTATTCATACACTATTTTAGATGCATTCTTTGTGACTGAGTCTCTTCCAAGAGTGATGTCCATCTCCATGGGCACCTCTGGTGCTGGCTTTATTGATGCTGACCTACAGATGTAAGGATGTTTTTAAATTCGACATCAATGGCAGTGAGTTGTAAATGAATGGTTTCCTGTGTCACACGAAAGAAATGGAGCCAGCTAAGTGAGGGAAAGGAATTATTGTGATCAAACCTGAGAGTGTTGTTGAGGCAGTATTTGGCATATTATGGACAGATTTTCTTTCCTTTATCTGGAGTGATCTCCTTAACACAGAGAGGGTGAAGAGGAGTTCCACCAGATTAGTCCCTGGGATGATGGCACCATGAGGAGTGAGCAAAGGTTGATCTGTAGTGCTGTGAGAGAATAAGTAGTGATCGCATTGAACCCTGAGAGAGATGGACAATTGCTCCTTATATTCTAAACAGACAATGAGAAGGTGATAAATTCCATGACTGCTATTTCACTCAGGATGCATGCTTCTGGATAGTTAAATTGCCTGGGCGGACGTTACACCCACCCACCCCAACGCCTACTGCCAATTGAGAGAGACGGACAGGAAACATTCCCCACATTAATACAGTGCAGTTGGTGTGTGATCCTGCACTGAATGTCATATTATCCACCACTCTGACAGCAGCCACAATACCTTAATTCTAAAACAGTTCACTATTCCCAACAGCTTCTGACCTTTATGAAGAACATGAATCTATCTTCTCAGAGATGCAAGGTACTTCCTTAAGGTTTAGACCAGAAGACTATAAGACATTGGAGCATAAATTAGGACAGTTAGCCCATCGGGTCTACTCCGTTATTCAATCATCACTGATAGATTTCTCAAACCCATTCTCCGACCTTCTCCCCATAACCCTTCATCTCCTGGATAATCAAGAATATCTATCTCCGCCTCAAATATACTCAATGGCCTGCCCCCACAGCCTTCTGTGACAATAAACTTCAAAGATTCACCATTCTATGTTTAAGTAACTTTCTCTTATCACTGTTCTAAAAAGTGTTCCCTTTCATCTAATGCTGTGCCCTCGGATTCTAATCCAATGGAAACATCTGCAAAACTTCCACTCTCTCCGTGTTATTCAGTATCCTGTCTATTACAATTACATTCCCTCTCATCCTTTCAAACTTTATCAAGTATAGACCCACAGTACTCAAACATTCCTCATGCAATAAGCTTTTCATTTCTGTGAAAATTCTCGTGAAAATCTTCTGAATACGTTCCAGTACCAGTACATCCTTCCTGAGCGATGGAGCTCAAAAATGAGCACAATACTCCAAATGTGGTCTGACCAAAGCCATATAAAGTCAGTTCTTATATTCAATTCTTGTCGGAGTAAATGCTCCCAATCATAATTGCAATTGCCCTCCTAATAACTGCCTCAACCTGCAAGCTGATCTTGAGAGAACCCTGCACGAGAACTCCCAAGTCCCTTTGCACTTCAGATTTCTGAATTTTCTCGCCTTTTAGAAAATAGACCATGCCTCTAAACTTCATGCCAAAGTGCATGACCTCACACTTTCCAACGTTGGAATGCATCTGACGATCTCTTTGCCTGTCCAAAACCTGGTTCAGCATCTCCGCTTCCTCAATACGACCATGTGCCTATCTTTGTATCGTCTGTAAACCTAGCCAGAGTGCCCTCAATTCCCTCATCTAAATTGTTAATGTAACAAGTAAAAAGTTATGATTCCAACACTGAGCATTCTGGATCACCACTTGTCACCGGCTGCCATCCTGAGAAGTACTTTTTTATCCCCACTCTGCTTTCTCCCAAACAGACAAGCATCTATCCATGCCACTACCTTGCCTCCAATACCATGGACCCTTATCATACTCAGTAATCTCCTGTGTGACACCATGTCAAAGCCCTTCTTGAATTACAGGTGGATAACATCCATTGGCTGTGCTTGGTCGAGCCTGCTAATTTCCTCTTCAAAGAATTCCAATAGATTTGTCAGGCATTAACTTCCCCTGATGAAATCATGCTGACTTTGCCCTATTTTACCAAACACTTTCAAGTATTCAGAAATCTCATCCTTCACAATGGATTCCAGGATCCTAGCCATGACAAAGGTTAAACTATTCATGGTGGGATTTTTATTTGTCTTTTTTCCTTACTCCCTCGTTAAAAAGTAGTGTCACGTTAGTGGGTTTCCAGAGCTCTGGGATCGTTCCTTACTCTAGTGAATCCTGAGAGATAACCACGATTGCCTCCACTCCCTCTTCAGCTATCTCCCTTATAACACTGGAATGTAGTCCATCTGGTCAAGGTTATTTACCCACCTTTGGGAATTACATCTTATTCTAGAATGTTCTCCATGGTGGGGGCCATCATACTCAGCTCTGGCCCCTCAATCTCTTGAATGTTTAAGGTATTACTCGTGCCTTCCACCATGAAAGGTGATGCAAAGTAATTATTCAGTTCCTTGGCCATTTTCTCGTTCCCCATTCTATCTCTCCAGTATCATTTTCCAGCAATCCAGTGTTCACTTTTGCCGCTCTTTTGTACTTTATATATCGAAAGAAACTGTTACAGTCTTCTTTTATCTTACTGGCGAGCTTACACCCATATTCAATAATCTCCCTCCTTATTTTATTTAGTTTGCCCTCAGTTTTGTCGTTGTAAGCTCAGGTTTCCCACTGCACTTTCCAAAATTATATCCTTTCTCTTTTGCTTTTATGCTATACCTGACTTCCCTAGTCAGCTATGGTTGTCCCATCCTCCCTATACAAGCCTCTTTTTCCTCAGAATAAATCTTTTCTCTATCCTGAATTACTCCAAAAATCTCCTGGCATTGCTGTTGCACTGTCTTTCCTGCTGGGCCCGTCTCCCAGTCAATTCTACCCACCTCCTCACTCTTATCTGTGTAATTGCCTTTATTCAGCTGTAATGCTGTTACTTCTGATTCTAACTTCTCCATCTGAAATTGCAGAGAAATTCAATCATATTATGATCACTGTCACCTGAAGCTCCCCTCATTTACTCTGGCCGCACAAGCTGCTCCAAAAAGCCATCTCGTAGACATTCTACAAATTCCTTTTCCTGCCAACCACCATCAGTCTGAATTCCCAGTCCATCTGCATAATAAAATCCCACATGATCACTATAACTTTGCCTTTCCAACAGATCTTTCGAGCGCCTGGTGTATTATACACACCAGCTCCCTGTATATAACTCCAACTGCATTTTTTCACCTTTTTGATTCCTCAATTCGACACCATCTGACCTTATTTCATTTCTTATTATTGATTATTGATTCAATTCCATTCTTAATACTGAGCCAACTCTATCTCTGTGCCCACTTGCGTATCTTTTCGACAGGATGAATATCCTTGAATATTCAGCTCCCAATCCTGATCCTCTTGCAGCGATGTCACTGTCACTGTTCTGCCCACTATGTCGTACCTGCCAATTTATGGATAAGTCACAAGCTCACTTACCTTATTCCTTAAACTGCATGCATTCCGAAATTATAGTTCAGTCCTGTATTACCCGTCGCTCTTCTCATTGTCATTTGTTTGTCCAGCCTTTGGTACCTACACAGACCCTGACCATTGGATCATTCCCCTCCTACTCCATGTTCTGCAACCCTGATGATATATCCCAAACGCGATAGGCAACACGATCTTCAGGAGTCTTAACCCTGATCATAGAGAACAGTATCTATGCTTTTAACTATACTATCCCCAATTATCCATCATTGGGCAACGTGGTGACACAACAATGCTGCCTCACAGTGCTGAGGACATTTGGTACATTTCCAATCTCTGGACGCTGTCTGGGTGGACTTTGAACATTCTTCCCGTGTCTGCATTGGGAGCATTAACTCTCTTCTCTCTCCACAATACATTTCTATGTTTGCTTCAGGTTTCTACCATCTATGGAATTTTTGCTTTTGTTCGATGGAGAAATGCAGCAAATGTGACAGTAATTTTGTAAAAGAAGCCGTGGTTCGCGGGTTCCTCTGGGTATTTAGGAATCTTGCCCTGCCACTTCTCTGAGTGCAGTGTCCCTGGATGCCCATTCCTTCTCGCTCAGTTCCCTCAGTCCATCGTCACTACATGCAGCATTTCCTTGTGCCACCCCTGGACTCCCCACACCCCATTGCCTGGCACTGGATACTCCCTTCGCAGGTGGGCGGCACGGTGACACAGTGGTTAGCACTGCTGCCTCACGGCGCCAGAGACCCGGGTTCAATTCCCGCCTCAGGCGACTGACTGTGTGGAGTTTGCACATTCTCCCCGTGTCTGCGTGGGTTTCCTCCTGGTGCTCCGGTTTCCTCCCACAGTCCAAAGATGTGCAGGTCAGGTGAATTGGCCATGCTAAATTGCCCGTAGTGTTAGGTAAGGGGTAGATAGATGTAGGGGTATGGGTGGGCTGCGCTTCGGCGGGGCGGTGTGGACTTGTTGGGCCGAAGGGCCTGTTTCCACACTGTAAGTAATCTAATCTAATCTAAAGGACTGCGTACACAACGACACTGGGAACTTTCTGACCCGCTGGGGATGCTAGGTAAAGACCCTGTCATTGAAAGGAACAGAATAACTAGAATCCAATTGAATAGCAAAGCTGAGTAAACAGGCTGAATTACATCCATCTGCGCCGACATTTTCTAATATTCTGTTTATCCTCGGCCATCTGCAAATAGATGGTCCATGTGTATACCTTGTCAAGCAGGTTTGGTGGTGGGGATAGATATCAGATACGGTCGTCATTGGACTGATTCAGTGGTCCCACTTTCCTGATGTCACACTTAAGTTTTTATTATCAAGTCTATCCAGTTTAAAGAAAAGGCCTTGCTGGAGTTGTGCTGAAAGGATATTTGAATTTTGGAGACATTAGAAAATGTCACGTGCGAGTGAGGTTAGGAATCGTAAGGTAGCACAGTTAAATACACGATCAAAGTTCAATGTGGTTAGCACAGTGGTTAGCACAGTGACACAGTGATTAGCACTGCTGCCTCACAGCGCCAGAGACCCGGGTTCAATTCCCACCTCAGGCGACTGACTGTGTGGAGTTTGCACGTTCTCCCCGTGTCTGCGTGGGTTTCCTCCGGGTGCTCCAGTTTCCTCCCACAGTCCAAAGATGTGCAGGTCAGGTGAATTGGCCATGCCAAATTGCCCGTAGTGTTAGGTTAGGGGTATGGGTGGGTTGCGCTTCGGTGGGGCGGTGTGGACTTGTTGGTCCGAAGGGCCTCTTTCCACACTGTAAGTAATCTAATCTAATCTAAAAATGTCACGTGCGAGTGAGGTTAGGAATCGTAAGGTAGCACAGTTAAATACACGATCAAAGTGCTGGTCGGGGAGGCAGCACTTCCGATATGTGGATCATTGGGATTCACGGGTCAGTAGGATACACACAAGAAGGAAGGGATGCACATGAACTGATAACAATCTCCGATATGTGGAACATTGGGATTCCTGGGTTGGTAGGATATACGCAAGATGGACGAGATGGAGTTGAACTGGCAGCAATCTCCTGGCAGGCAGATTTCTATTGTCCTTTACGAGGTTTTAAGCTAGTGTGAACCGGCGGTGGGGGAGGGGCGTGTGGAACCACAGCAGTAGGTCCACAGGTACATTGACTGAGGAGAAGTTGGAGACTAATCCCATAACAATAAGACCAACAAAAAAATAAAACAGAGAACAGTGTTCAGTGGCCTGGCAGTCTGAAGTGTGTTGATTTTAATATGAGGAATTTGTTTGTTTGAACAGATATATCGATGTCGCTGCATGTCTGAAAATAGGAAGAGATAATGGTTAATTGTCCACTGTGTCCTTCACTGGACCAGCTTGTCTCTCCAAGCACCAACATTTGTTACTGTGGGTCGGAGAACGTCAGAGTTAATGCAACACAGAAGGAGGCCATTCAGCCCACCATGCATCCATGAGCTCTTCAAATTGACAACTTGAAAATAGAGGGAATGATCGGAGCTAGACTGAGAGGGAGAGAAATAAACAGAGAGAAAGACAGTGAAGTGAGATAAAGAGAGTGAAAAAAAAAGCGACAGAATGAGTGAGAGAAAGGGGTGTCAAACGAATGTGAAGTTAGATCAAGAGACAGCATGAAGAGAAATGCACCGAAACTTTTCTTAGAAACTCTCACAGACTGTAAGCCCTTTGTCTGGTGCCATACCCTGTGAACACCATGCTGATACTGGCTGTCATCCCAGGTCATTTATTGCCAATAACATCCCAGAGCTGAGTTGCTGACAGCTAAACACAATCCAATAGACCAATAGATTGGTTCCAGGGAGAAGGTGGATTAATTTAAATATTCTGGGCCAACAGGAACTTGTAGCCTCTCTAGACACTGCATGAGAGGCAGGGTGGAATCTCAGTGAAGGGCATCACTGGCAGAGGGGAAATCAGGATCTCAGTTCTGGGTCAAATAATGATTGATAAAGTTTGCACATCACTTCCATGGTTTGGTAATTCACATTACAATTTATATAGCTCCACATAGTAAGTGTATTTTAACATTATTGTCTTTTTGTTGTTTTCATATTTTGGTATGCACAGAAAAGCTTTTTTATTCTTGTATTTTGTGTTGAATAAACTCATTTTATTACTGAGGATGAAAGGAGCTGCTCCGATGGGACAGTCGTCATCTGAACCGTGCTGGGATCAGAATCCGAGTGAATCCTAACCAGGGCTATAGACAGAGCTTTAAACTGATTAGGATGTGTGTGTGTGTGTGTGTGTGTGTGTGTGTGTGTGTGTGTGTGTGTGTGTGTGTGTGTGTGTGTGTGTGTGCGTGTGTGTGTGTGTGTGTGTGTGTGTGTGTGTGTGTGTGTGTGTGGTGGGGTGCAGTTATAGGGATTATTTAGAAAAGCCAAATTAAAAGAGGAGGTAAGAGTACAGAACTCAGGAGAGGTGATTAAAATCTCCAGCACAGACACGAATAGGAACACGAACATATCACACTTCAAGTACACTGCACAAATTAATGACAATGAGAAGAGGGATGGTTAATGCAGGACTGAAGGGGTTATAACTGAATGCATGCTGTATAAGGAATAAGGTAAATGAGCTTGTGGTGCAGAATTAAATCGGCAGGTATGAAGCGATGGGCATCACGGAGATGTGGCTGCAAGGGGATCTGAATATTTACGGATATTTATCCTATCGAAAAGTTTGGCAGGTGGGCATAGGGAGTGAATTTGCATTATTAGTAAGAAATGAAATTAAATCAATAGTAAGAAAGGAAGTAAGATCAGATGGTGTAGAATTGAGGAACCACAAGAGGTAAGACAACCACAGTTGAAGTCTTGTACACGGCTCCAAAGAGTAGTCAGGAGCTAGGGCACAAGATACGCCAGGAGATAGAAAATATGTGTAGGAAAGGCAAAGTACAGTAATCATGGGTGATTTCAGTTTGCAGGGGAACTGGGAACATGAGATTGGTAGTGGTTCGCAAGAAAATGTAATTTAGGAATGTTTACGAGATGGCTTTTTGAAGCAACTTCTAGTGGAGTCCACTCGGCAACACATGATACTGGACTTAATGACGTAAGATTCGGAAGGGAGATTAGGGTGAAGGTAAACTTCGGAGGCAATCATCAGCACATGGACGAATTTATTCCATAATTTGAGAGAGAGAAGATAGAATCAGAGGTAACAGTATTTCAGCTGAATAAAGGCAACTGCAGAGGCACAAGGGAGAGGCTAGGTAGAATTGACTGGGACAGGGGTCAAGCATGAAAGGCGGGGGAACAGCAATGGAAGCAGATTCCAAGACTAATTCAGGAGACATAGCAGAGATACTCGCCGAGGAATAGAGGCATAGTACAGGGAGGATAAGACATTCAGGGCTGACGAGGGAAGTGAGGGATTGCATAGAAGCAAAAGAGCAAGCGTATAATATGGTGAGGGGCAGTGGGAAACTAGAGAATTGGGAATCTTACAAAGACTAACAGAGGGCTAAAAATGACAGAGAAGATTTGATATGGAGGTAAGGTAACCAGTAGTAGAAAGGAGACTGTAAGAGGTTCATTAGATTAGATTACATTACATTACAGTGTGGAAACAGGCCCTTCGGCCCAACAAGTCCACACCGACCCACAACCCACCCATACCCCTACATTTACCCCTTACATAAAACTACGGGCAATTTAGCATGGCCAATTCACCTGACCTGCACATCTATGGACTGTGGGAGGAAACCGGAGCACCCAGAGGAAACCCACGCAGACACGGGGAGAACATGCAAACTCCACACAGGCAGTCACCTGAGGCAGGAATTGAACCCAGGTCTCTGGCGCTGTAAGGCAACAGTGCTAACCACTATGCCACTGTGCCGTGCCAAAGTGAAAAAAGAGAGGCAAACGTGAATATGGAACACTGGAAAATGATGCTGGAGAAACAGTAGCGGAAAACAAAGAAATGAATGAGGAACTTTGCATCAATGTTCATGATGCAAGACACAAGTAATTTCCCAAAAATTGAAGACAGTGAGAGGACAGAGCTAAGTATGGTGGTCATCATCAAGAAGAACATGCTAGAAAATTAAATGGCCTGAATTTGGATAAATCATCTCAACCAAATGGACTACATCCCAGCATTGTAAGGGAGATAGCTGAAGAAGTAGGGAAAGTGAAAGTGGTAATCTTTCAGAAATGACTAAAATCAGGACAGGCTGGAAAATTGCTAACGTGATACTCCATTTAATAAGGGAGTTAGGCAGAATATGGAAAAGTACAGACTGATTAGCCTAACCTTGGTTGAAGGTAACATCCTGGAATCCATCGTGAAGAATGGGATTTCTGAATACTTGGAAGTATTTAGTAAAATAGTGCAAAGTCAGCATTGTTTCACCAATGGAAGGTCATGCCTGACAAACCTGCTGGAATACTTTGAGGGAGTAACGGGCAGATTTGACCAAGGAGAACCAGTAGATGTTATCCACCTGCTTCTCTAAATTCCATTGATAAGGTGCCATGCAGGAGGCTATTGAGAAAGATTAGGGCCCCTGGTGTTACAGGCAAGGTGCTAGCTTGGATAGATGCATGGCTGTATGACAGAAAGCAGAGAGTGGAGATAGAAGTGTCCTTCTCAGGATGGTGTCCAGTGACAAGTGGTTTTCCTCAAGACTCAGTGTTGGGACCACAAAATTCGCTTTGTGCATTAATGGTCTACATGAAGGCACTTGAGGGAATTCTTGCTAAGTTTTCAAACAGTGCAAAGATGGAATAGAGGGATAGGTAGCATAGAAGAGGTTGTTCGGATGCAGGAGGGTGCAGTAGCACCCCTCTGATGCTCGGCTTCCAGACCACCAACCTCAGGATACAACGCATCATCCTCCGCTACCAACAGGCAGACCACACCACCAGAGATATACTTTCATCCCCACCCCTATCACCATTCTGCAGAGACCATTTCCTTCACGACTGCCTCATTAGGTTCACACGTCTTCCCTCCCACACCCCAACAAGCCACCTTCCACTCCCGGCACTTTCCGTTGCCATTGCAGTAGGTATGAAACCTGTGCCAATAACTTCCTCCACACCTCCATCCAAGGCCCCAAAGGATCCTTCCAATCAGGCAGAGAAGATACGGTGAATCCAAACACCTCATCTACTGTGCCCCCTGGTCTCCTCTACCCTGGGGAGACTGGACGTCAACTTGCAGAACGTTTCAGGGAACACTCTCCATCATGAACCCAACAATCCCACTTCCCTGTGGCTAAATACTTCGCCTCCCCTACCACTCCTCCAAGGACATGCAAGTTCGTGGCCTCCCCCACTGCCATATTCTAGCCACCAGCGCATCGAGTTCCACCTTGGGACCCTTCAACCACATGGTATTCAGCGCAATGTCACCAGTTTCCTCATCTCCCCTCCCTCCACCTTATCCCAGATCTAACCCTCCAACTGAGCACAGCCTGTTGAACTATCCTACCTGTGTATATTCCTTCCCATCTATCCACTCCACCTTCCACTTTCACCACTCACCTTCATTTAGCCATCGCCTTCCAAGCTACCTTCGTCCCAGCCTCTCCCATTCATCTCTCAACCGCCTTCCGCCCACCCACTTCATTCCTGATAAAGGCTTTATGACGGAAACGTCGAATATCCGGCTCCTCAGTCTGCCTGACTGGCTGTGCTTTTCTAGCACCACACTTTTTGACTCTGATCTCCAGCATCTGCGGTCCTCACTTTCTCCTGCTGAAGGATTTGCACAGGTTAGGGGAGTGAGCAAAGAAGTGGCAGGTGGAGTATAACGTGGGCAAGTGTGAGGTCAAGGTAAACCTGCAGGTTGTCAGCAGTTGGGAAGGCAAATAAAATGACTCTATTTATTTCAAGAGGGCTTGAATAGAAATGCAGGAATGTAATTCTGAGGCTCTATAAGATTTTGGTCAGACTACATTTGGATTATTGTGCTGGATCTGGAACATTTTCCGATGATATTCACGAAAGTGGTCCCAGGAATGAAAAGCTTAACATATGAAGAACATCTGAGGGCTCTGGGTCTATATTTGATAGAGTTCAGAAGGATGTCAGGAGGTCTACTTGAAACTTACAGAATATTGAATGACCTGGACAGGGTGGATTTTGGGAAGATATTTTCCAATGGAGGGGAGAAAGGACCCGAGGGGACAGAGTAAAGAGAAGACCTTTTCAAACACAGATAACGACGAATCTCTTCATCCAGAGAGTGGTGAATCTAGGGAATGCACTGCTACAGAAGGCTGTCGAGGCCAGTTAATTGAGCATATTTAAGACAGATAGGTTCTTGATTGTAAAGGGGATGAAAAGTTACAAATAGAAAGCGGAAGATTGGGGTTGAAAAGCTTAACAGCCATCATTAAATGGTGGAGCAGGCTCAATGGGCTGAAAGGCCAAAATACTGCTCCATTGTCTTTTGGTCGTATGGTTAATATTGGCTCTCCTCATTCCTCATTGGAGATGTATCCTGGAATTTGATCTTCTTATGCTTTATAAAGAGTAACATCCCAATACTGCTGACTAGGAAATATCATGTTCACTCCCTCCAGTCTCTGCAACCATGTCCCCAATATCATAATCACACTCAAATTGAAAACCAGTGCATGGTAATTAATCACAGTTGATTGATATCGACAACATTAACAGCATGACATTCACCTGCCCTCTCTGATCCTCGACTAACCATCTGAATTGTGTGTCAAATCATATTCTCTGTTAACATATCCATGCCATTTGTCTGTTATAACTCATGTTGTCGTAGGCACATTTGCCTGTCAGATTATGGACTAGAAAAGTTGTCTTCGTATTTTACTGACATTATAGTCACTGATCAGTAGTTACAGACTGTATGTTTCCATTTATAAACGGAGAAACATGTTTATCCTGACAATCCTTTGACATTACTCCTGTATCCAAGGCAGATTGAATGAATACACGCAATCAATCTGCCATCTCCAATATTCCTTCCCTCAGTCACCCCCAATATATCCTAAGCTAAATGAGTAATTTTTAAACATTTTTTTTAATTTTAACTTTTTAAATTTTGAACTCAAAGGGCTGAAATGAAGCTATTTGTTCAGTGACTGAAATTAATGCCCACCTCCATGGATCCTAATTATCACATTGGAGAGTTTCCATCGTTGAGAGATAATGGACTCTATTCAATGTGTTATCCCATAGTTTGAGTAGGAACATCACTAACAGCACTAACAGGGATCAGCAGCTCGAGAGAGAGGGCGAGGAGAGATCAGAATCTGAAACATTAGGCAGGAGTGTTACAATAATTGTTCATAATCTGAGGACCATGGATTGGAATGTTCCAACAATGGATCAGAATCTGAGAACATTAGAGTGAAATGCTCCATCAATGGATAGGAGTTTATCCTTGGGTCTTTACTGGCTTTCTCAGCCTTGGATATCATTAGCATATTGGATCCAGGATATCCTTTGGATTATTCGAGGTGGTTCCTATCCCATCCTCGCAATAGTCGGTGTTCCTGGTAAGTCATTATATTTGTCTACTAAACCGGGTTGAACTGAATTTCTGCGCATGATATATACATTTTGGAAAGTGCAAGTCAATATCTTCAGTTCCAAAGCAAAATTCATTTCCTTATAAACTATAACAAACAAACCACGATTTATAAATTACTGATATGCGAGAAGGAACCAGACTCTTCTGAAACTCCATAATCCATTTTGTCCTTCAGAGATTTACATCTCCATGTCCTCCCCACTCACCAATCCTGTCCAATATCACCATCATGATATCCCAGTCTTGTCCTCAGTCTCAGTGCGATATCTGAATAAAACATTTGTGCCTTTGTTCAATCCAGATGCAACAGTTTCACGTTTTTTGTGACCACACATCCGTCACTAAATAATTGCTGTTCAGAATGTTTAACTTGTTTTCTGCACATAAGGGAAGACAGTTTATGGTGGTCAAGGCACTTGCTCATAATCTAGAGCCACAGAATATTGGTCTGATGATATCTCCTGAAGGAAATTGGGGAGTTTAAAAACAACCATTATCATTTGTTATAAAAACCAATCTACTTGCCTCAAGTCCTTTAGGGAAGTCAATGTGTCATTTTTCCATCGTCAAGTTTCCATGTGACTTCTGTGATGAACACGTTGGTGTACTGTACCTTTGAGAGAATTAAAAACCAACACTAACTACCTGTCAGCACCAAGAATTCTGAAAAATAGATATAATGTAACATTTGGTCAAACAACCCGATTAGCTCATTGCATGAAAACAAATTCAGCAAAACATTTTAAATTATAACCCAAAATACCCACCTACCAAGTTTCAATTTCTTATATTGCCATTCTTAACAGCCAATGAACAATCCAATAGGTTGGCAGTACAAGACCATGGAAAATTGAACAGTTGAGACGAGAACTTCCAAGCTACCAGCATCCAAAGACAGCCTTAAAAATAGCTCTCCTATAGGTACATTTATTGATTATTAACTGGTGAAGCAGAGTCCCCAAGAAGAAAAGAAGACAGAGATATGGAGAAGAACCAAAAGTTTCCTAGTTTTGAGATAAGAAGTTTTGTTTTGTAAATCTTAATTAGGTGTCTTATCAGACTAGTATTGTGGAGGGGGAATGTAAATGACAGGTTAGAGGAAGAAGTTGGAAATAGTCGTTCGTTTATTATTCTCTGCTATACTTTAAGAAATAAAGTTGTTAATTTTTAGTTAAAATAGATTTGGACTCTAGAATTATCCCAGATTACTGCATGGGATAAATCTTTTCTCTGTTGCTGGTTTTAATTAAGCAGGAAGATTTATCCTGTGTTGTAACACTACAAACCCATAGATATGCGTTTTACTTTTTACGATACTGTGGAACAGCTGAATCAGCCACGCAGTTCAAGATCTGCATAACATGCTGCCCAAACCAGGGCTTCATACATCCTGTGAGAAAAGAACACAGGTAGAGATTGCTCCCTTTCTCTGCCTGTTTTCTGTATTGCTCCATCCCATTTCCATTCAGGTCCGTGATCATCCCCTATTTTAGGTTCAATCTCATTGAAATTCTCCCCGAGAGTGATGCACATCTCCATAGGTATCGCTGGTGCTAGCTTTATTGATGCTGACGTACAGATGTAAGGGACCTATAAATTCCATGTTAGTCATAGTGCACAGAGAAGGAATGGCTTTTTGTGGGACAGGAAAGAAATGGCGATGTCTAAGTGAGAGAAAATATGTTTTTGACAATCTCTGAGGCAGTATTTGGGGTACTGTGGATAAACTTTCTCTCAAGTTTCACCAGATTAATCGCTGGGATGATGTCACCATGAGCAGTGAGTGAAGCTTAGTGAGTGAATAAGAGGTTATTGCATTAAACCTTAAGGGGGCTGGACAGTCACTCATGATGTTCTAAACAGACACTGATACGGTGATAAGTTTCATGGCTTTTTTTCCCACTCAGATTGCATGCTTCTCGATAGTTTAAGAGCCTCTAAGAACGTTCCACCCAACCACCCACTCCCTATTTCAACTGAGACAGAGAGAGAAAGAGAGCAGAGAGGAGAGACAGAGAGAGAGAGAGAGAGAGAAAGAGAGAGGTTCAGGCTTTTGAATAAACTTTCCCAACATTAATACAGTTCAACTGGTTCGTGATCCTGCCATGAACGTCATGTTATCCATAGTCCTGACAGCAGCAACAATACCTTCATTATAAAAGTGTTAACTCTTTCCAGCAGTGTAGAGAGAATGAAAGTATTTTTTACGCCACAGGAAAGAAACGGAGATGTCTAAGAGGAAAAAGAGTTGTTGTGATCATCGCTGAGAGTGTTGCTGTTGCTGTTGGGATATTGTGGACAGACTTTCTTTCCTTGAAAAGGAATGATCGCCTTGCCACAGAGAGAGTGCAATGGAGTTTCACCAGACTAATCCCTGGGATGTTGGTTACATGAGGAGACAGTGAAGATGAATCTCTGGCGTTGTGAGAGAATTAGAGGCGATTGCATTGAAACTTGCGGGGGAGGGACAGTCACTCACGGTGTGCTAAATAGACACTGATACGGTGAAAAATTCCATGGCTTATTTTTTACTCGGGTTGCATTATTGTCGATCGTTTAAGAGCCTCTGAGAATATTCCCCTCAATCCACAACCAATCCCCATGTCGCATGAGAGAGACAGAGGGCCAGTATTTGAATAAACTCTCTCCACATTAATACAGTTCATTTCCTGTGTAGTCCTGCACTGAACGTCTCGTTATCCGCAATCTCTACAGCAGCCACAATACCCTCATGCTAAAACAGTTAACTATTCCCACCAGATTCTGACCTCCATGGAGAACATGGGTGTGTCTTCTCGGAGATGGAAAATACCTCCTTGAGACTTGACACTAATCATTTGGCTTCCCTCCTCATTACCAGCAAACCATGTCAAAGCAGCACACGTTCTACAAACAATTGAACCATGATTAACATGATGAAGTCCTCTATCCGTGCAGTCTCGGTTTCATTGGTTTGTCATATTGGAATATCAATGACCCCCTCTTGTTCCTGTATAACTGTCTCGTGGGGATGAATAGCCTCCTCCTGGTCTCATGGAACAGGATTAAATGTCTGATTGGGTTCTGCCTGCTCCTATTTAAGAGTTCAATGCACTGAACAGACCACGCTTCTTCCTGTGTAACAGGCAGGAGTATTGAATGTGCTGTCACTCTTCCTGTTCCTGAAGGTTAGCTCATACCTGTGTCCAACCAGCTTGAGATGCTGAATGAGCTCCTCCTTTAACTGTGACAATGTGCAGTGTCTGGCCGTGCTGTTACATAAATGTTACCGACACTTTAGCAACACAAACCAGAATGCTGTCTGGGTCTTGCTGCATATAGACACAGAATGGTTCAGGAGCTGATGGGGGATAAAATGTTCTGAACATTGTGTGATCTTCAGTCATCATACCCACTTCCAATCTTATGATGGGAAAAGACATTGATGGAGCAGCTGAAGATGTTTGTGCTGAGGAGTATAACCTGAGGATCTCCTGCAGAGATGTTCTGGGACTGAGAGGATTGTTGGTGACTGACCCTAAACCTCTTTATTTGTGTTCGGAAACATCCCGTCCAATGGGAAGGTTACACCTGATGCACATTCAGCTCAAATACGTAGGTGGTCCCGATGCCATCCTCAGTCAAATACCGCCTTGATATCAAGGCCATTCACTCTTTCCCGAGCCCCTGTTGTCACCTCTTGTTCATATCAATAGGTGACGGTGTATGTGTAGAGAGTGTTTTCCACTCACAGAGGGTAATCACTGTCAGGAATGATCTGGGCTGGAGACCGAGGGGAGCTATATCACTGAAAGCAATTAAAGAGGAGTTAGATGGATTTTTGACCTGTCAGAGAGCTAAGGGGTGAAGAATTGGGCATTAAAGAGGAGTTAATGACAACAGTAGATCAGCCATGATGTTATGCAATGGCTTGATCATCCGAATTACCTGATTCTGTTTCTTTTGTCCTCATATTCAGCAATTGCAAAGTTAATGGCTGTAATTTTCCTGAATGTTCTTTTATTGAACATTGTAATCAGAGAGAGTAAAGTATTTTGTGAGTCATCTCTTGTTGAGGTATGGGGACTGTACTCAAGGTGAATCTGGGTCTATAATATCACCAACGAATGAACCACAAGTTGCCGAGAGGAAACACTCTGTAAAGAGACCAGAGGTGTCTTTCGAACCAAATAACATTTTCAACGGACACCAAACCATGTGTGACAGTCTTGAGGGACTGAATGATATCCTGTGTTACTGTTGACCAGGTATTTGGAGCAAGTGGCCTCCATCTGCTCCTTGCAAGAGATGCGGGGGGTTGAATAGAACATAGCAACACAGGACTGAACAGCAGGAGTGGGCCATTAGATACTTTGTCACCGCTCTGTGTGCTTTTGGTCTCAGCAGCACGTTTCTGTCTGTATACCATTTTACACATACGAAAAACAACTTTGAATAAATGCAAACATCCAGAAACCACAATCCTCTGGGGAAGGGAATTTCTACTTGAACATCCCTTTGATTATTTCTCATTTGTGTTCCAACCAATGTTGGAGTGTCACGATGTCCTTTTCCAGTCCCACTCCTCCATTGGTTACACCCATCTTAAATGCAGCCAGTTTAATGAGGTGGCCAATGATTTAGGTCTTAGACTAGACCATTTTCTGGAAAAATGTGAGGCACAGGAAGTTGAACTCATAACAAATGGCAAAATGATAGAGTGCCCCAAATGTTATTCTGTCTTTGAAGTTATTCTGCTCACACAACCTACTGGTAGTGGGATTTCTTTCTGGAACAGTGGGATTTGGCAGAATTCCCTTCGTTTCAGGCAGTGGATAGATTCCAATGAGTCCTCACCAGAAATCCTTCACAAGTAGTAAAGATGACACAAGGATTTTATGGTCTCACACTTTGCTATCTGGCGGAACAAAGTAAGAGAGAGGGATCAATCGGCTGCTCCTTTTCAGTCAGGGAACATTTTTCTCCCTCTCTGTGTTGGAACATACAATTTTGTCAACGGAACACCCAACTGGACCATTCTCTGGAAAACCTGATTATGGATTATATGCAGGTGCGTCATTGCTCTTGTTGTACACAATTCCTTCCACTCGCAAAAAAATGTCCCTTCTTTATAATTTGATGACATGCTTACATGTGTCTGTGTAATTTGTAAATATTGGTATGTGCCTTCATAGTATGTGTGTTAATATAAATGCATCTTCTTCTTAAAGTTTTTTCTCTAGCTTTAGTCTCCCTGACAGGAGATAATATGCATCCAGTTGATACACTCTTCAGAAAGTCATGGATGGTTCAATACTATTTCTCAGCTAAGATCGAAACTGATAATCCCGGATAACAAAAGGCCGGCATTCCAGGAATGAGGAAAGGGAAACCTCTTTGAAAATCTTCGAAAATAATTATACCTTTTTATTTTAGTTGAGGGGATCAATCCTGCACACAGTGCATCAGGTGTGGTCTCAGCAATGCCCTTGTACCGATGCAGTAAAACATTCCTGCGATTAAACCTGATACCTTTTGCCAAAAACAGCATCATTCCACTTACCTTCCAAATCACTTGCTGCATCTGCAGACTGACTTCATATGATTCATGTCGCAAGAACCTGGAAACCTCCTGTATCACAGAGTTCGGCAATCTCTCTTCATTTATTTTTTTTACCATTGTTTAATCTTTCACGCCAAAATAGACAACTTACCTTATGTTATTTCTGCTGAAGGTTTGCTCACTAACCTTCCCTGTCTGTATCACATTGCAGACTCACTACCTCCATTTGACGACACGTTGAATGACCATCTTGGGATATGAGCTAATTGAGCTCCAAGCCACTCGCTCCCCTTCCTCCAGATCTTTGATACAGATTATTGATCACTGATGACCCCACAGTGATCTCTGAGGCACTCCATCAGTTACAGCCTGAAAATAAACATTTACCTCTACTCTCTATTTCCTGTTAGCGACAGCTTCCCTTTTCCTGTGTAGCGGCTCAGGTGGGTTGAATGGCCTCCTCCTGCACTGTGTAGTGTACTGAACAAGCTGAATTACTTCATTCTATGCTCCTGTGTAATTCCTGACAGGGGCGGAATGGTCTCCTCCTATGTCATTGTAATGATCCTGTCTGACTGAATGGAGTGGTCCCCAACCCTATTGGATTGAGTGAACAACACATGGGGTAGGGACAACAGTATATCTCTGCAAGAGCCTGGAGGAGTGGATTGAGGGAACAACACATGGAATGGGCAGAAGTTGCCCATTCGGCTGCACCATTCAGAATCTTCATGGCTGATCCGAGTGTGTCTGATCATCCATTTCCTGTCTGTTCTCAATAAGCACTGACACTTCTGTCCAGTAAAGATCAGTCGAGCTCAGCCTTGAATATCTTCAATAACTGAGTCTTCACTGCTCCCTGAGGATGAGGACACCACAGGTGGCACAACACTAAAGTGAAAAGGATATTCTTATTTCATTGTGGGACTGTTATTCTAAAACTGTGTTAACTGAACAACAAATCACCACCTCCTTTCAGACATAAGAACAGAATAATTTGGAATAATTAGGAACATAATCCATTCCGGACTCCAAACCTATCCCACGTTCCATCTGTCCCTTTCCAATCAAATATGTATAGTACCCAGCCTCTGCTGCTGTCTCAGGAAGAGAATGCCTGATAGCAGAAGACCTCAGGAGCATTAAGGAAATGATCAGATTGAGGCCATTCAGCCTATCGAGTCGGAAATTCCGGACAATAATTTCTTATATGTACCTCGACCTCATTCGTCTGCCTTCTCCCTAGTATCTTTGATCCCCTTACAAATCAAAACGCATCGATTTGTGTCTTAATGACACTAGTGTCTGTGCCTCTGTGTATCTGTATGTAAGTGTTTGTGCGTGTATATGTGTGTCTGTGCCTCTGTTTGTGTGTGTCTGCATGTGTGTGTGTGCGTGTGTGTGTCCAAATGCTTGTAATCTGCGTGTTTGCGTGTCTACATCTGTCTGTCTGTGTTTCAGCCTGTGTTTCTATCTATATTTATGTCGATTTGTATGTGACTGTATATGTATTTGTGTGTTTATAAGTGTATGTATATCTATATCCTTGTAAGTATTGTGTGTTTCGTCTGTGTTTTTCTGTGTCTGCGTCTCTGTACAGTGAGGTATCTGTGTTTTTTTTTGGAAGTGAAAGAACTATTGTTGGAACTGCCAGTGGGTTTAAACTGAGAATTGTCTTTCACTGAACATTGCTCCTTAACATTGTCAGTTGGACGTGGATGTTTCAGATTCTCCACACGAGGCGTCCTGGTCCTCTCCAGCTCTTTAAGAGTCCTTCCCACATGACGGGGGGAGGGGAGTGAGGGAACGGATATCGGGCACTCCACGACCCGGCTTGGCCCTTTATGAACTATTCCAGGCGGTTTCTCCTGGAATGGAAGAAAGGAATGGAGGGAGAGTGTGAATGGGTGACCTTGCTGTTTGTGCTGGTGTAGGTGGGGAAAGTTGTGAGGTGTCTGGAATGAGTCACTCGACAGTTTTGAATCCATATAGTGTTATTAGTTGCTGAATTCAATAGTGAGAGTCGTAGTACCTGAGCCTTATTTGGAGACAGAGCGTGAACCTTGTTCGGGGTTAGGTGCTACAACACATATACAGTGACTGTGAGGGAGCAGAGAGTATATGGTAACTCTTATCCTAACAGAGCGAGAAGGATATTGTTGCTTGTCGAGTATTGTGGGACATTCCTTCAGATCATCTCAGCGTCGAAGTGAGCCTCCCTGAATGTTTTGTCCAGGTCTATCACTAATAACGACACAGACATGTCCCTCAGGTTCCGCAGTATCAGTTGAGGTAGAATTTACAGATAGCAAGGAGAAGCAAATATTCGTGTATTATTTATCGAAACCAAACGGTAGCAGAAAATCTGAGCATCATATGTTCTGGAAATTAGAAAGGCAAGTATTGTGGATACCGCAAGTCTTATTGAATGGTCACAAGTTGTATCTAAACTACGTTAACTAAGTGACTGCTGAAGCTGTGAAAAATAAGTTCTGGAAGTTTATATGAGGTGGGTTGAAGAGTATGTTGCGAAGCAAACTGGAGAGCAGGTTATTTCGGATTTGATGTTGTGTGGTCAGAAGGACGAATTATTAACTTTGGTCTGAAGCAGTCTTTAAGGAATAATGGCATTTATAAGGTACAGTTTACAAGGTGTCTGCATACAATATAGAATGCTTGAATAGTCCAGTCAAACATCATTGAAGATTGGAGGCTAGAGTTCAATATATCTACAGTGAATTTGGAAAGTACAATATAACATTCAGTGGGAGACAAGCAATGGTTGTTAGAGTCATAGAGTCCGACATCACGGAGACAGGCCCTTCAGCCCAAACTGTTCCATTTCAACCGAAATGCCCATCCACGCTAAACCTATTTCCCTGCCATTGTCCCGTACCTTTCTAATCTTTTACGATCCATGTATTTGTTCAAATGCCTTTAAAATATTGTCAATGTATCTGCCTCAACCACTTCTCATTCCATATGCATAACAGCCCCTGAGTTAAAAAGTTGTTCCTCAGATTCCCTTTTGTTGTGTCGCCTCTGACCTTAAACTGATGCTCTCTAGTCTGTGATTGCCCAACCCTGGGAAAAAAGACTGTGCATTCACTCTATCCATGCCTGACATGATCTTATAAACTACAATATGATCCTCATCATCTTCATGCACACAAAAGTAAAAAGTCCTAGCTTGTCCAACCTCTTTCTAAACCTCAGACCATTGTGATCTTGGCAACATCCTTGCAAGTTTTCTTTCTGCACTCTTTCCAGTTTAATAATATCCTTCCTCTAGCAAGGTGAACAAAACTGAACATAACGTTACCAATATGGCCTCACCAGCATCCTGTATAACGGCAACATAACTCCCTAATTTCGATACTCAATGATATAAACCAATTAAGGCCAGTGTGCCAAAAGCTTTCCTCACTCCCCTGCCTACCTCTGAATCAACTTTCAGAGAACCATTCACCTGAATTCCAAGCTCCCTCTGTTCCACTTAGGACCCAACCATTCACCATGAAACTCCAACTTTGATTTGACTTTCTAAAATGCAAGAACTTATACTGATCTATATTAAAATCTATTTGTTATTTCTCAGCCCACTTCTCCAGCTGATCAAGATCCTGCTGTAATTTCTGAAATTTCTGATAACCTTCCTCACTCTCCGTGATGCCGCCTGTTTTAGTGCCGACTTCAAACTTACAAATCATGCCTGTACATTCTCATGTAAATCACAGATATATGTAATATGTAGTGGTGCCAGTACCAACCTCTGAGGCATTCCACTATTCCAGTCTGACCAGCATGTTTCCAGTATTATTCTCTGCTTCCTACCATCAAGGCAATTTTGTCCCTAATTTGCCAGTTCCCCCTCAATTCCATGCGACCTAACCTTCCAGAGCGGCGTACCATGTGGAACCTTATTGAAGGCCTTGCTGGAATCCATCCAGACTCGGTATACCACCCGGACCTCCTCAACATTGCTGGTTACTTTATCAAAGAACTCCAACAAAATTGTGAGTCATGATCTCCCTTGCACAAACTCCCGTGCTGAATTTCATGAAGGGCTTTTGCCCGAAACATCGATTTTCCTGCTCCTCGGACGCTGCCTGACCTGCTCTGCTTTTCCAGCACCATTCTAATCTTAGTCCGAACCACACCCTGTCTTTCCAAATGTATGTATATCCAATCTCTCCGAATCTTCTAAAGTAACCTACCAACTAGATTTTAGAATTACTGGTCTTTAGTTCCCAGGCTTATCTTTGTAGCATTTCTTGAACACAGGCTCAGCATTCGCTATGCTCCAGTCGTCTGGGACCTCACTCGTTGGCCAGCGATGATAGAGAAGAGCAAAGTAGTGCTCCAGCATTTTCTTCTCTATCCTCTTATCCTCCTGCTGTGTTCCTGAATATAACTGGTCAGGACCAGGAGTTTTTAGAAATACTGTAAAGTCTGCAACATACATCTATTTATGCCAGGTACAAACACCAAAGAGTGAGCAAGTGACTCAATGATGGTTAATATCACAAATTAGAAAATATGTTAATCAGAGGAAGTGACTTCAAAACAATTCCAGCTATTGTGAAAACCCGAGAATTCTCAGACATTAACGATTCAAAAAATAAAGGCCGTGAAACTGTAAAGGAAATCAAAAAGAGAACGTACATGTTAACAAACAGGAACACAAAGACTGCATCAATCTGCGATCTATATTTCAAAGGAAACAAAATAAAAGCAGGGTCAAATGTGGAAATTTGTAATCGGGAGAGGAGAGGTCATTGTGCAGAACAGGGAAATGACCGAGAAATAACCAGTTACTTTGCATCTGTCTTCATGGAGGAAGAGCCAGAAAATCCCCCAGTAATACCAAGTGATCATATCGGACTTCTGGAGCTAAAGACATAAAGTCAATTCATATCAGAAACAAGGTAGCACTTGAACATGGAGCTGGATTGAGCATTGCTAAGTCTGACGAAACAGATGTATGTCCTATCAAGATGTCGGAAATAAACCACCAATAGAAGTACTAATTGCACTGTCGATGTCTGTGTTTTATTTTCCTGTACATTCTGCAGAGACCGGAAACTGTTGTGGATAAACGTGATCCAAGAACGACCGACGAATGGAAGGGATCCCAACAGCAACAAAGGGAAAAAGACATAGTGTGGCTAACTGCAGACCAGTTAACTTGACATTTGTAGGGAAACTGTTGGAATCTATTACACAGGATGGCATTTTTGCTATTTAGAAATTAACAGCAACAATGGAGAGAATCAGCATGCATTTCTGATAGAGAAATCATACTTGATAAACTTCGGAATTGTTCGAAGTTGTTCCTTACATAATAGATAATGGGGAATCAGTAGAAGTGCATAGATTGGATTTTCCGAAGGGTTTCTATAAGAACTCAAAAAATTGAGGTTGCAAATGCAATGAATGTGAAGGGTATTTGGAGGAATATATGTAAGTGGAAAGTTAAAGTTTGTTTCGCCTTCATATAAGAGAGTCCGAACATCGATACAAAGACATGTTGAAGCAGTTTCACAGCGTGTTGGTGGGACTGTACCTGGAGTATTGTGTACAGTTTTGGTGACCGAATCTCAGAAAGGATATACTAACCACAGAGGAAGTGCAATGGACATTCTCCAGATTAATCCCTCAGATGGTGAGATTGCCTGATGAGGAAACTCGGCCTGTGTTCGCTAGAGTTTCAAAGAATTTCACAGTGAAATTTAGAAAATTCACAAAACATATGACAAGTTGAAAATTAACATGAACGCTTCCCTCGCTGTCTATTCCACATTCAAGGCAAATAATGGCAGGTTCTGGGACAGACCAGTTAAGACTGCAATAAGGAAGAAATTCATCACTTGGAGGAGACTAACTAACACAGGGGCATGGAAACCTACTGGCTGGCAAGATTAGGGAGAATGTCCTGATATTCTACAAGTGTCTCCAGCAGAACAGAATAACCAGGGAACAGATAAGACTCATTAATGACTTGCCAAGTTGCATCCAAATCAACTTTAGTGGTAGGAGACAGAGGATAGTGGTACAAGGCTGTTTGTGTGATTGGAGGCTAGTGTCCCATGGTTTACCACAGGGATCACTGCTGTGTCTCTTATTATTTTTGATTCAGAGGTGTTGGTGTTGGACGGGGGTGGACAAAGCTAAAAATTGCATAACACCAGGTTATACTCCAAAAGGTTTATTCAGTGGCACGAGCTTTCGAAGTGTTTCTTCAAAGCGCACCATCACCTGATAAAGATGCAGCACTTTGAACGCTCGTGCCTCCAAATAAACCTGTTGGACTATAAGCTGATGTTTTCTGATTTTACACCTTATCATAAAGGATGCAGCTGTGAATATGGACAAGGGGTGGGGAGTCTCATAAGTAAGTTTGTTATTGATATGAAGATTGGTCGGATGGTTGACAGTGAGGAGGAAGGCCTTATGTTTCAGGAAGATACAGATGGAATGGTCAGATGGTCACATCAATACAGGGAAAATGGTCAGATGGGTGGATCAATGGCAGATGGAATATAACTCTGATAAATATGAAGCGATGCACTTTGCAAGAAGGAACCAGACAGGGGAGGACTAAATGAATGAAAGCACACTAGGAAGCTCAGAGGGTGCTTCTCCACACATCCCTGAATGCGACTGGACAGGTTATTGCACAACTTGGGAACGCATAGGGGTGCGTAAACACAGCCTTTCTTCATCGAAGCATAGATTATAAGAGCTATGTGGAACTTTGGTTAGGCCAAGATGGAAAACTGTGTGTAGTTATGGGGGCCACATTACAGGAAGGATGTGATTGTACTGGAGGGAGTGCAGAGGAGATTCACCAGGATGTTCCCTGGGATGGAGTATATCAGCTATGGAGAGAGGCTGGATAAGCTCAGGTTGTTTACTTTGGAGCAGAAAAGGCTGCGGGGGATGTGAATCAGAAGGATAAGATTCAGGGTGGATAGACAGCAGCTGTTCCTTTCAGTCAAAGGGCCACATTTTTAAAGTGAAGAGTTTGAAGTTTAGTGAGGATTTGAGGACTGTTTTTCACACAGAGTTTGTGGAGTCTGGAATGCACTGCTTGAGAGAGGAGCTGTCATGGTAACCTCAAAATCTTTAGAAAATACATGGTTGTTCAGTTGAAATGCCATAAGATTCACATCTAAAAGCTTGTGTCGGAAAGTGGGCCGAATGTCGGTCGTGTTGTATTTCTGATGGAACAGAGACTATGCTTCTGTTATTGTATGGATGTGGGAGGTCAATCATTGAGTAGCTTAAGATAAGAATTTATGGGTTTCTGAAGAATATCTTACCAAAGTATGTAAGAGGGAACTTGTAATATCTTCTGAAAATATGTCAATGGCAAAATTAACAGAAAAAGGTGCAGCTTTCTTAAAGTCTGATACCAGAAATTGAGGACAGGGAAATAGCAGATCAATGGAGCAAATACTTCAGTTAGGCCTTCACAGAAGATAAAAAAACAATAAAAAATCTTCCTAGAAATACTAGAGAACTTTAGGCTGGTGAGAAAAAGGGAATAGCAACTAAATTAGCAACTAAACAGTTTTAGAGAAAAATATTGGAGTGAAATTAATGGGCATAGACAAAGTCAACAGAGATTTATGAAATGGGAATCATATTTGAGAAAGTGGCTTTTAACAAAATTATGAGAAGGTATCAATGCAATACGATTGAAATCTCAGAAAGAGTTTTGATAAAGGCCCAAGCCTATTGTGCAAATTCGAATCCTGTGGGACTGGGGTAATATATGGTCATGGTTTTAGAATGGGAGAGCTGGCAGGAAAGAACGAGTAAGAATAGAACCATGTTTTTTTTTTAATGGAACACGTCGAGTATATAACTCGGATATATCAAGATTTGACATCACCTATTCCCAATACACATCATATCTTTGGTTGAGGGGCTCATATGCTATATTCCCCAGTCTGCTGACATTACTAAACGATGTCAGCTTGTGAGTGGATGAGGAGGATGTAAAAAAGATTCCAATGTGATGGAGATATGTGGAGAGACTGGGCAAATACGTGGTAGATGGAGAGCAATCGGAGAGATGAGATGCTGTACACTTTGATGGGAACAATAGAATGGCATCCAATCATTTGCAAAGGGAGTGGTTGACAAATGTTGCACTATAAATGTACTTAAGCTGCATTTTTATTTTATTTCTGCGCAGCCCTCCGAGTCCATGTAAGGCAGTGAGTTCTGAAGCCAGAAGTCAATACTAGGAATAGCATTGGCACGCAGACCAGTGTATATATACCCAACAAGTGGGGAGCTGTAACATTGAAAACGATCTGTATGTCCCTGTGCACCAGTCAGTGAAAGTAATATTGTAGGAGCAGAAAGCAGGTAGGCAGATAAATGGTGTATTCACCTTCATTTCAGGGAGATTTGAATACAGGAGTAAGGGTGATTTACTGCTTTATAGAGCCTTAGTGGGGCCCCATCTCGAACATTGTGCAATATTGTTCGCAGTTTTGGTCTCCTTGCCTAGTAAAGGACATTGAGGGAGAGCAGTGGAGGATGACCAAACTAATCTCTGGGTTGACAGACTTGTTGAGGGACCAGCGATTTGGGGTGACTGGGCCTGTATTTTATGGGGTTTAGGAAAATGAGTGGAGATATCATGAGACAATAGACAACAGACAATAGGAGCAGGAGTAGGCCATTCTGCCTTTCGAGCCTGCACCACCATTCATTATGATCATGGCCGATCATCCTTAATCAGTATCTTATTCCTGCCTTATCTCCATAACCCTTGATTCCACTATCCTTGAAAGCTCTATCCAACTCTTTCTTAAATGAATCCAGAGACTGGGCCTCCCTCGGGGGTAGAGAATTCCACACAGTCACCACTCTCTGGGTGAAGAAGTTTCTCCTCATCTCTGTCCTAAATGGTCTACCTGGTATTTTTAAGCTGTGTCCTGTGGTTCGGCACTCACCCATCATCGGAAACATGTTTCCTGCCTCCAGAGTCTCCAATCCTTTTATAAATAATCTTATATGTCTCAATCAGATCCCCTCTCAGTCTTCTAAACTCAAGGGTATACAAGCCCAGTCGCTCTAGTCTTTCCGCACAAGGTAGTCCGGCCATTCCAGGAATTGACCTCGTGAACCTACGCTGCACTCCCTCAATAACCAGAATGTCTTTGCTCATATTTGGAGACCAGAACTGCACACAATACTCCAGGTGTGGTCTCACAAGGACCCTGTACAGCTGCAGAAGAACCTCTTTGCTTCTATACCCAATCCCTCTTGTTATGGAGGCCACCATGCTATTAGCTTTCTTCACTACCTGCTGTACCTGCATGCTTGCCTTCATTGACTGGTGTGCAAGAACACCCAGATCTCTCTGTACTGCCCCTTTACCTCAATTGATTCCATTTAGGTAGTAATCTGCCTTCCTGTTCTTGCCACCGAAGTGGATAACCATACATTTTTCCACATTGAACGGCATCTGCCATGCATCTGACCACCAACCTAACTTGTCCAGGTCACCCTGTAATCTCCTAATATCCTCCTCACATATCACCCTGCCACCCAGCTTAGTGTCATCAGCAAATTTGCTAATGTTATTACTCATACCATCTTCTATATCATTAATATATATTGTAAAAAGCTGCGGTCCCAGCACTGATCCCTGCGACGCCCCACTGGTCACTGCCTGCCATTCCGAAATGGAGCCGTTTAGCACGACACTTTGTTTCCTTTCAGCCAACCAGCTTTCAATCCAAGTTAGTACTTTGCCCCCCAATACCATGTGCACTAATTTTGCTGACTAACCGCCTATGTGGGACTTTTCAAAAGCTTTCTGAAAGTCCAGGTACAATACATCTACTGGATGTCCCTCGTCCATCTTCAGAGTTACATCCTCAAAAAATTCCAGAAAATTAGATTTCCCCTTCATAAATCCATGCTGTCTCTGACCTATCCTGTTACTACTCTCCAGATGTGTCGTAATTTCGTCCTTTATAATTGACTCCAGCATCTTTCCCACTACTGCGGTCAGACTAACTGGTCTTTAATTTCCTGTTTTTTCTCTCCCACTTTTCTTAAAACGTGGTACAACATTAGCCACCCTCCAATCCGCAGGAACTGATCCCGAATCTATGAAATTCTGGAAAATAATTACCAACACATCCACGATTTCTCGAGCCGCCTCCTTCAGTACCCTGGGATGTAGACCATAAGGCCCTGGGGACTGATCAACCTTCAGACCTAACAGTCACTCCAACACCAATTCCTCGCAAATATAAATTCCCTTAAGTTCAGGTCCTTCAGCCACTGTTACCTCAGGGAGTTTGCTTGTGTCTTCCCCAGTGAACAGAGATCTGAAGTACAAATTTAATTCTGCCATTTCTTTGTTCCCTGTAATATGCTCCCCTCTTTCTATCTTCAAGGGCCCAATTTTAGTCTTAACCATTTTTTTTTTGCCTTTCACATACGTAAAATAGCTTTTTCTACACTCATTTATATCTTTGGCCAGGTTACCTTCATACCTCTTTTTTATTCTGTGTATTTCCTTCTTAGTAATCCTCTGTTGTTCTTTAAAAGCTTCCCACTCCTCCGTTTTCCCACTTATCTTTGCTACGTTATACTTTTTCTATTTTAACTTAATATGTTTCTTAACTTCCCTCGTCAGCCACAGCCACCCATGCCTCCTCGTAGGAGCTTTCTTCCTTTTTGGAATGAACTCATCTTGCATCTTCTGCATTATACACAGAAATATCCGCCATTGATACTCCACTGTCATCCCTGCTAAGGTATTGCACAATTGAACTTTGGCAAGCTCCTCCCTCATAGCTCCATAGTTCCCTTTATTCAACTGAAATATTGTCACTTCCAATTGTACCCTCTCCCTTTGAAATTGCAGATTGAAACTTATTGTATTATGGTCACTACTTCCTATGGCTCCTTTACTTCGAGGTACCTGATCAATTCTGGTTCGTTGCACAATACCAGATCCAGAATTGCCTTCTCCCTGGTCGGCTCCAGCACCAGCTGCTCTACGAATCCATCTCAGAGGCACTCCACAAAGTCTCTTTCTTGAGGTCCAATACCATCCTGATTCTCCCAGTCTACCTACATGTTGAAATCCCCCATAACAACTGTCGCAACATCTTTGCGACAGGCCAATTTCAGAATCCTGATTCAACTTACATCCGACATCCAGACTACTAGTTTGGGCCTGTAGATAATTCCCAAGAGGGGCTTTTTACCCATAGAATTTCTCAGCTCTATCCATACTAACTCTACATCCCCTGATTCTAAGTCCCCCCCGGGCAAGGGACTGGATATCATCTCTTACCAACATGGTCACTCCACCCCCTCTGCCCGTCAGTCTGTCCTTATGATAGCACGTGTAGCCTTGAATATTCATTTCCAAGACCCTGTCCACTTGAAGCCACGTCTCAGTTATCCCCACAATATCGTATCTGCCAATTTCCAAAAGAGCCTCAAGCTCATCCATCTTATTTCTAATGCTTCGTGCATTCATATATAGTATTTTTAATTTGTTGCTATCCTCACCCTTCGCAAAAACTCCTATTTCACTCAAGCTTATAGCATGATCCCTTTTTGAGTTTTCTGCGTCGTTGATACAGTTGTCTTTCTTGACTTCCCTTTTTCTACATTTCCCTTCAATTTCCTTCTCAAACATCCAGTTTGTCCCCTCCCCCCAGCTACTTAGCTTAAATGTAGCTGTGTTGCAATAGCAAACCTGCCTGCGAGAAAGTTGGTCCCCCAACCTATTAAGGTGCAAACCGTCTCTCTTGAATAATTTATGCTTACCACAAAACATACCCCAATGATCCAAGAATTTACATCCTTGCTTCCTGTGCCAGTTCCCCAGCCACACTTTCAAGTCCATTATCGCCTTGTTTCTGGCCTCACCAGCCGGAGGAAATATATCAAACTCTGAAAGTGTGAGACAGATTGGAAGCAGGGATGATAGTTCACTTTAAAGAAAACAGTCAAATCGTATTTAATACACAAGCGTTATCAAAGAACCGCGTGTATATCGAATAGAGAAGCAAACTTGATGGGCTGAAAGCACGACATCCGTTCTCGTTTTATATTTCACAATGTTTAAACATATTTTGGGATATGAACATTGTATGAGGAAAACTGCATTGAGGAGATGTTCGGCTCTGAACTAGCATGACGAAAGCTCAACGTATTGAATGACCTCCTCCTTTCCCAATGTTTGTGTACAGTCTGTGGGAAAGCTCTGTAAATGTTGTCACAAGCTCTGAGATGTTAGGAAGGAGATCGCTGCAGGATCGATCGGACTGTGTTTCCCGTTCCCTTTTCTGATAACGAGGCTGGTGCCAGGTGTTCTTTCCGGGTTTATCCTTTAAGACCTCAGAGCAGTTTGATACAATTGAGTGTCTTACTTGGCCGATTCAGAGACCATTGAAGAGGTGATCACATGTCTGTGTGTCTGGAGTCACTTTTAGGCCACACCAGGAAAGCAAGTGATTCACTTCCTGAAAGTACATTGAGGAAGGAGATCGATGTTTACAATCAACATTGGATACAAGATCACTATTACTGACACCAGATTTTCGGACTCGATATTTTATTAATTGTTTCAAGCTTCTACCAGCTGCTAGAGCATTGACCTGATCTGAATTCGTAATCCAATGATATTTCCACAACAGCACTATCTCCACTTGGGGGCCGATCGGAAAACACACTGAGCAGGTTATTTCTGTGCTTCTTGACAGCTCTTTCAAAAAGAATTCCCACCAATTTGACTGTCGTGATGGGAGTTCGAGGTGGTATTGGTCAGATTGCAATTATTCTCCTCTTCGGGGACTGGACATAGCTGAGTAATTTTCCACACTGGCAGGGAGATGTCAGAGTTGGATCTAGAATGAAACAGCTTCACCAGAGATGCTTCTTGTTATGCAGCACAAGTCTTCAGTCCCATTGCAGGAATGGTTTCAGGGCCCATTGCCTTTGTCATATCTAATGTGTCCAGCTGTTTCTTCACGTCACATACAGCAAATCGAATTGCTTGAAGACTGGCATCTGTGAGTCTGTGGGCATCATGATGAGTGTGAGTTGGATCATCCAGTCAACACCTCTGGCTGAGGGTAGTGCAGACACCATATCCTTGACTTTTTTTCACTGATTTAGAGTTGTTCCTATATTTAGGATGAGGATATTTATGGCGTCCTCTGCTCCAGTAAATTGTTTAATAATCCATCGACATTTATGATTGGATTTAGCAGGACGACAGAGCTTAGATCCGATCTGTTAGTCTTGGGATCATTTCCCCTTCACCATCAGAAGTTATTTCTGCTGTTTGGAATGCAACCAGTCACGTGTGGGTTGTCAACAGGTTTAGGTGCACGTGATTCCGACGTTGGCATCAGCCCTGTATTCAGTGACCCAACCTGGTTTCTGATGCGGTAACACTTCCATTTTCATATTCTCATTCTGCTGAGGGCATCTCTCTGGTGTCATACCTCCAATTTGTTACTTTATCTCAATCCATTTAAGGTAATAATCTAAATCTTTTCTTTTCCACAATGTCAACTTCGGTGTTTGAAATGAATGTGTTTCCCTCTGTTATTGTCCCTGACATGATTAAGAGCTCTGCAGTGTCAGTGATGTCAGTCTTATGCAGTTTTAGAATGTAGGAACTTGTACACCTAACATTATCGTTCAGTCCCCAATGTACGGCGCTACAGGTTGGACGGGATGTTTGAGCATCATTGACATCCTTCTTTGGAAATTGTCCAAAAACAGAAATTGCTGAAGAAATTACTGAAAATGTTGCAGAATCTTCTGGAATGAAAGCAAAGTTGAACTTTCAGGTCCAGTGACCCTTTACAAAGCTGCCAGTTTTTCAAGCAATTTTTGTATTTTTATTTCCAGTAGCCATAGTTATTTGTTTTAGTGAAAATTTATTCTGTGCCGATTCATTTCTGGAGAAACTCACCAGGTCTGTCAGCATCTGCAGAGACAGAGAAAAAGTGTTAGCATTTCATGCCCAGTGTGACACTTCTTCAGAACTGAAAAGAATTGGAAACTGGGAATTTTAATCCCTTGTCAGAGGTGGAGGATGGGTGACAGGGAAAAGAGGGTGTGGCAAAGATAAACGGGCTTTTAGCAGTGGTGAACGAGGGGATGATGTAAAATGTGTTTAATTTAAGGTGTGAATGGGGGAAAGGGGTTCTCTCAATTGAGTGCAAGATAAAGAAGACACAACCACACAAGGATATAGGGAGGCCAGGAGGGAGAATGTTGACTATGTGGCATTATATAGATCTGGCCATAGATACGTTTTCACTTTCGAGATCATCACCTCCTTTAGACAAAGGAATCCAGGTGTTTGACTTCTTATTGGCACTAGTAAGCGTTTCATGCTGCCTTAGTATTGTAATATGGAGAAAAACAAATCGCCATATGAAGTTTGGACTGGGTATTGTTTACCTGTCATGTTTAATATTGTTTAAATTTTCAGTGCTTATCTTTAAATGCTTGTTCTTGAAATTAGTATCAGATGGAGTGTAGGAGGTTGGGTGGTGACATTGTAAAAACTTCTAAAATCATGAGAGATATGGATAGGGTGAATAGCCAAGATCTTTCCAACGGCATGGGGGAGTAAAGCCATAGAAGGCACATGTTTAAGGTGAAAGAGGAAAGATTTAAAAGGAACGAAGAGGCAACTTTTTTTCACAGAGGGTGGTTGGGTATGGAATGAGCTGTCAGAGGAAGTGTGGTAGATGCCAGTATATGTACAACATTTAAAACTCATTTGGACAACATATGAATGGGAAACATTTCGAGGCATATGGACCAAATGAAAGCAGGTGGGACGAGCTTAATTTGGTAAACTTGGCCAGCATGGATATTTAGAAAAGCTTCACACAGGGTCCGAGTGGTTTTGTGAAAGGGAAATTATACTTTGCCCTGTAAAATTATGCAAAGTATTTCTGGAGATGCCTGAGAATGTAACAAGCAGAATTGATAAAGGGGATCTGGTCGACACCAGGCTTTCCAGAGATTTTCCACAAGGTATTACAAAATAAAAGTTCTTACACATGACAGAAGGTCGTAGGATGATGGATAATGTATTAACATGGGATGATAATTGGTTCGCTAATCGAAATCGGAGAGTCAGGATTAATGAATCTTCACGATAAAGGTGTATCTGCTGGAGTACCACAGGTATGAGTCCGATGGCATCAGTTATTTACAAACTATACTGACAGCCTGAAAGAGGGAGTTGAGTGCAACATAACATCCGAGTTTGTGGATGACACTGAGAACCAAAGGCAGGCTGTTATTTAATGGAGAGGACTCCCAATAAAAGAGCAGTACACAAGGATTGGAGTCTTCCTGTGTATGAAACATAAAAGTCAGCATGCTGTGCAGCAAGTAACTGGGTTGGTTCAAAAGATGGGCGGCACGGCGGAACAGTGGTTAGCACTGTTGCCTCACAGCGCCAGAGACTCGGGTTCAATCCCTGACTCGAGCGACTGACTGCGTGGAGTTTGCACGTTCTCCCCGTGTCTGTGTGGGTTTCCCCCGGGTGCTCCGGTTTCCTCCCACAGTCCAAAGATGTGCGGGTCAGGTGAATTGGCCCGTAGTGTTAGGTAAAGGGGTAAATGTAGGGGAATGGGTGGGTTGCGCTTCAGTGGGTCGGTGTGGACTTTTTGGGCCGAAGGGCCTGTTTCCAATCTAATGGGTTCCTGGGACGAAAGGTTTGTGTTAATGAGAATCTCTAAAATGGTGAGGCGAACATTCATTGGGGTTTAAATGAATGAGGAGTGATACTGCTGAAAAATACAAGACACAGAGAGGGGTTGACACTGTAGATGTTGAGAAGTTGTTACCATTCCTGGGTGGAGTCCCGAACTTGAGGACATAGATACCAAATATGGAGCATCAGTCTGAGATGCAAAGTGATGTCTTCTCTCAGAAGGAAGTGAATGTCTGGAATTCCCTAACCCGGAAAGGTGTGAAGGGACAACAAATTTGGACTATACAAACACCCAGCGGGTATATATAACTCATTCACTCTCCTCAAGGAGTCGGGAAGAAAATGGAGTCGAATCCTGGAGTAGATCAGCCATGTTCGTATTTAGTGACAGGACAAGCTTGAGGGACCGAATAGCCGACTGTTGTTCCTAATGTTATTAATTTCACGTTATGGTTTTGGAAAGTAACTGGTTATTTTCTCGGAAGTTGTGTTGTGTAATGCTACATTCGGATGAGCAGAGGATTTGTTTGAGTTTACCCTGGGTGGGGTATGGGGGCTGTAGTCACAGCGAATCTGGGTCTGGGACATGGCTTAAATTTGGAGCAGAAGTTACAGAGATGGGAAGCCTGGAAACAGGGATTGGGGGTGAGGGTCACTTCCTGATCCAGGCTAGATTTTCCAAGTACATTTCCAAAACTACACATAACCATCGGAGTGGCCTCGATTTGCAGGTCCGAAGGGCGGAATGGAACATCAGAACACAGGGCTGAGGGATAGGAGTGGGCTATTCGGCCCTTTGATACTACCCCACCAGTAAATGAGATCGTGGCTCATCTCATTGTGGTCCCAGCTGCACTTTTCTCTCCATGCACCATTATCCCTGATTCACCTGTCTGTGGAAAATCAGATGAAGCCAACCTCGATATAATATAAAGATTCCGCCATCCCAAACTTCTGGGGAAGAAGATTTCCACTTGACTGAATTCCCACTTTGTGAATTTCTTCTCACTCCATTTGTGACTGAGGATGAAGGGTGTCACGATTTTCTTTTCTCGTCCCACTCCTCCACTGCTCACAACAAATTTTAAATGTAACCAGGTTGGTGACGTGGCCGATGATAAAGGTCTCAGACTGGCTTAGGTTCAGTGATAAGATGTCAGACAGATTTCTTTAGTCAGCCACAAGTTACTAACAGAACTAATGGAGGGGTATGGTGGATCTGTGGGTGGCACTGCTTCCTCACATCACCAAGGAGCTGGGTTCGATTCCAACCGTGGGCAACCCTCCATGTGGAGTTTGAACATTCTCCACGTGACTGTGTGGGTTTCCTCTCAGTGCTCCAGTTTCCTGCCACAGTCCAAAGATGTGCAGTTTAAAGTGGATTGCCCATAGTGCCCAGGGATGTGTAGGTTAGGTGGGTTAGTTATGGGAAATGTAGGGTTACATGGATAAAGTAGGGGGCCACGTCCAGGTAGGATGCAGTTTAGTGCATCGGTGCGGACTTAATGGACGGAATTATCCTGCCTCCACACTGCAGAGGGTCTATGACAATGACAACAAATTTGGCCTATACAAACACCCAGCGGGAATATACCTAATCCACACTTATCAAGGTCTTGTATGTTTCATTCTCATTCCAAGAGTACTCTGTTAAAGCCTTCATAATATAAGCCCTTCACCCCAGGAAGACGTGAAATGAAACATCTCTGAACTGCTTTCAATGTAATTATATCCTTTCTCAGATAAGGAGACACAAAAAAAAATCTCACACTCAGATCATAAAGTTTATATTTGTTTTCTCAATTTGCTGAGAGTCTTTGGAACACTCTTCCCCACAGACCGTTGGAGGCAGAAATATTGAATATTTTTGAGGCACCGACAGAAGGTTCATGAATAACATCAGAGTCAAGGATTTTGGAGGAATGGGCAGCAACTTGCAGCGCAGGGGAAAATGTAGACAGTGGTATCAAATTGCACGGGTCCGGAACATCTAGGAATATAATGCAAAATGAAATGATAATATCAATAAAACATTAAGGGGGAATCCAAGATACTGGAGATCCGGAAGGTCTGTTTTGCTGGGCTCTGCATCACAGCACGGGCAAAGTTTGTCTCTAACCCATCCCATCCCAGACATTTATGTAAAATTCAACAAGTTATCAAGTGGAAATGACAAAACATGGGAAAGGATCAAGTAAGTCCCAACACGGTGCACCCGTCAGAAGCATCGAGCATGCCTGAGGCTGTAGCTGCAACCCACTCTGCTCGTTCCATAGACCCAGTTACTCACCAGTCCTTGGTCACTGAGTTCACCAAGTTATGTGAAATGATTGAAGTAATGATTGAAGAAGGGTTCAGCAGTGGCTAGAGCCACTCTCAGCCGTGCTCCAATAACATGAGCAGCAACTTGACAGCCTTGGAAACAGAACAGATTATGCCAAGCGCCGAACTGCAGCGACAGAGACCGCGATCAGTTCCTTTCAGGAGAGGATCCTCGCCTTTGAAAAGCAGGTCTATACCTTAACTGAACACGTCGACTACCTCGAGAACAGGCATAGGATGAAGAATGTTCACATCGACAGTCTGCTGGACCGGATGGAAGGTGGTCAGCCAGTGAGTTTATTGAGAACTGGCTGCAGCGATTCCTTCACTTCAAAACTGAAAAGGGACGGGTGAGGACTGAAACAGTTAATCGGGTTATGGTGCGGAGGTCAGACGCAGACCCCTGCCTTCGCCCTGTCCTTGTGCAGTTCCATAGTTATGGGGATAAACATAGGCAGATGGAATCTTCCAGAACCCAGTGGAAAGATCCGATGGCTTTAATTCAGAGGGCTCCAGGATTATGATCTTTCAGGACTTTTCAACGGTGGTGATTCAGGAAAGAAAATCTTTTGATGATATCAAGAGAAGAGTAAGGGAAGTCGGAGTCAGTATTCCCTAATATACCCAGCGGTGCTCCGTATTGCTTTCAATGGATCCATACACTCGTCTGACTCTCCAGAGAAAGCGCAAACTTTGTGGACATTTTAAAGTAAGATGGATGTTTAGATAATCATGTTTCTCTCTTAAAGAAATTTTCTTGCATTTTTCTGGTATGAACCAGTATTAAATTATAGTCGGGGATGAGTAGAGTACTCACTTTTAACTTCTTCATTAGTATTACTACTCTTATTCTCTTTCCTTGCATATGTCCGGGGTGCGGCTCAAGCTGGAGCGGGTTACAAAGGTAGTTGTGATGACTAAATACCGACCAAAGGGCAGTTGAAGCCTGATGTTTGTCGTTAATTGCCCTGGATGTCGTATTGGTAGCAGGCAGAAGTTAAGGTTTTGGGGTATGTAACCGTCCCCACTGGACGGCCGTGGTTGGGGTGAGTAAATTCCCTATGGAGTGTCATTGGCACGTTGGATTTTGTTTCATTTTTTGTTTTTTTTTGTGTGTGTTTAGTTTTGGAAAGTTTTGAGAGCTTGTTCGATGTAGTAGTCTTAGTTCGTGTTGTTTTGAAGCTCGATGAGTCTTTTTTCATTCATGATCAGCGATGTGTAATTCGAGTTCTTCCTCTCTACAGCTCAAATGTTGCGACAGTGTGTGATGGATAATGATGTGCTTAAATGGGGTACCTGGAACAATAAGCGGAGCCATCGTCCAGTCAAGAGGAAAAATGTACTTTCTCGTCTTAGAAAGGAGAGGATGGATGTTGTCCTATTGCAGGAGATGCACCTTGATGACAAGAAACATTTGATATTACAGCAGGGCGGGTTTGATCGAGTTTATTTCTCGTTTTATTAATAATAGGAGTAGGGGAGAAGCCATACTGGATAGGAAGAATCTTCCAGTTAAATTACTAGATTACATTAGACATTCACAGGAGGGTCATAATCCCCAAACCCTTGAACTATGGGAAAGATAGATGGTAAATATTCAGCCTGGAGCCCAGTTACAAGTGGAGTTCCGCAGGGTTCAGTTCTGGGTCCTCTGCTGTTTGTAATTTTTATTAATGACTTAGATGAGGGAGTCGAAGGGTGGGTCAGTAAATTTGCAGATGATACGAAGATAGGTGGAATTGTGGACAGTGAGGAGGGCTGTTGTCGGCTGAAGAGGGACTTAGATATGATGCAGAGCTGGGCTGAGGAGTGGCAGATGGAGTTCAAACCTGCCAAGTGTGAGGTTGTCCATTTTGGAAGAACAAATAAGAATGCGGAATACAGGGTTAATGGTAGGGTTCTTAGTCAGGTGGAGGAACAGAGGGATCTTGGGGTCTATGTACATAGATCTTTGAAGGTTGCCACTCAGGTGGATAGAGTTTGTAAGAAGGCCTATGGAGTATTGTCGTTAATTAGCAGAGGGATTGAATTCAAGAGTCGTGAAGTGATGTTGCAGCTGTACAGGACTTTGGTTAGGCCACACTTGGAGTACTGTGTGCAGTTCTGGTCGCCTCACTTTAGGAAAGATGTGGAAGCTTTGGAGAGGGTGCAGAGAAGATTTACCAGGATGTTGCCTGGAATGGAGAGTAGGTCGTACGAGGATAGGTTGAGACTTCTCGACCTTTTCTCGTTGGAAAGGCGAAGGATGAGGGGTGACTTGATAGAGGTTTATAAGATGATCAGAAGAATAGATAGAGTAGACAGTCAGAAACTTTTTCCCCGGGTACAACCGAGTGTTACAAGGGGACATAAATTTAAGGTGAAGGGTGGAAGGTACAGGGGAGATGTCAGGGGTGGGTACTTTACCCAGAGAGTGGTGGGGGCATGGAATTCACTGCCCGTGGGAGTGGTAGAGTCAGAATCATTGGCGACCTTTAAGCGGCATTTGGATAGGTACATGGATGGGTGCTTAATCTAGGATAGAAGTTCGGCACAACATCGTGGGCCGAAGGGCCTGTTCTGTGCTGAATTGTTCTATGTTCTATGTTCTATGTTCTAATACAGTATTTTTAATGGTTATTGCCTCCCGGCGCACCCTCTTAAAACCTTGGTAGATGCATTTCCCAAATTAAGTTATCGTGTCTCATGGTGCATTAGTGCAGATGATTTCAACTGTCTTATGGACCCCACAGTGGACAGAATGTCCAAAGGTCACCCAATACCCTCGTCATAATGTAAGCAATTAGTTGGTTCTTGTTCAGAACTAGAGCTGGTGGATGTCTGGAGGCATATCCACATCACAAGTAGGGATTTTATATTCGCCTAAAACCCGCATAAATGCCACACGAATGTTCATCTCTTCTCCATCCCTGCAACAATCTTAGATTCGGTGGCGTCCTGCACAATTGGGAAAATTACCATTTCTGACCATGAAGCAGTATAACAGTTTCGAGACGCTGGCAAATGGATCCTTTTTTTCTTAAGGCTGGTTAGTTAATTGGGTATTTCTGTAAAGATTTCAGATCTTTCTTAGCCATTAATGCAGATTCAACCAGTAACACATCCATTCTATGGGAAACTGCTAACGCTCATGCCAAGGAAATAGTTATTCATCTGGAAGCGGCAGAAGGGGGAGCAGGAACGCTGGCTTTAGGCACAGCTGAGGACAGCCAAGAGTGCATACTGTGATAGCCCCTCAGTGCCTAATCTGCAGAGGATCACAACACTTCTGTCTACAGTGAATTCCTCGCTCACACAGACAGCCAGGAAGGAACATACTTTTGAATAACAAAGGCTGTTTGAACATGGAGATAAGCCAGGCAAGTATTTAGCCTAACTTGCCAGGAAAATGAGCGCCCTCTCAAGCCATTACCTCAATTAGGGAAGGTACTGGGATCCTTCCCTCCGATTCCAAAAAGATTAATGCAGCCTGTCCGAGAGTTTTCTCCGAATTATTTCAGACTGAACATTTTGAGTATAGATGGATTAAGATGGAGTTGTTTTTCAAGAACCTGGGAGTAACCCCTGAATAAGTGATGTGCCTTAATGCACCATTGTCAGCGCAGGAGGGTGTGAAGCAACTTCAGCATGTAAAGGTGCACGTTCCTGACGGATTTCTGAGTGAATTTTATAAATAATTTATAAACCTATTGTCACGGCTGATGTTTGACATGTTCTGTCACTCATACAGTCACGAACACCTCCCTTTTCCTTAAGAGAGAGGCTCATATCTCTCTGATGCTTAAGAATGGAAGACCCTGGAGGATTGTGCTTCTTACACGCCAATCTCACTTTTAAATGTTGGTTTCAAAATCCCGTCTGTGACCTGTACATTAAGGTGGAAACTTTGCTCCCTTCTGTTACCAAAGAGGACCAAACAGGATTTATAAAGGGCCGCAGATCTTCCTAAAATGTTAAGAGTTTTCTCGATATGTTCCAAGAGTGTCAACAACAATCTGTCCAGGGATTATTGATCTCTTTAGATGAGAGAAGGCATTTGGTTGGGTTGAGTGGCCGGATATCTTCTGTACATTAGAACAGTTTGGTCTACACAAACTTTTTATCAAGTGGATGAGGGTCCTTTACCGCAATCCTCTGGCTGCAGTTCTCACGAATGGTGTGGCCAACCAGTAATATTAATATTTCTCCAGGCAGCCGCCAAGGTTGACACCTTTCACCATTGTTGTTTATGTTGGGGATTGAGCCACTGGCGGAGGCCATCCGTAGGGATGCCCACATATCTGCCCCAGAAGTACGATAGAAGTCACGTGAGATTACATTGTATGCTTTTTGTCAAATTCCGCAATTTCGGTAGTTCATGTGATGCAATTCATTGATTCGCTTGTTGCCTTTCCGGGTGATAAGATTAATTTTACAAATTTGGAGGCCATGCCTATGGGAGGTCTTAGCGAAATACCTGATACTGAGGCCAAATCCTGGTTTACTTTTAAATGGTCACTGGGGTGGTTTCCATATTTCAGTATATTCATTGCATCTGTCTTATATCATTTATTTAGTGTGAACTGTATCCATTTGTTTGACAAAATTAAACAAGACCTTCAAAGATGGGAGGCATTTGCAATATCCCGGCTAGGTCGGATAGCTGTTATTAAAATTAATGTAGGGGTAAATGTAGGGGAATGGGTCTGAGTGGGTTGCGCTTCAGCGGATCAATGTGAACTTGTTGGGCCGAAGGGCCTGTTTCCAAACTTTAAGTAATCTAAGATGATTTTTAGAAAAAAATGGCTGGTTTAGCTCTTTTATTTGGCACCATAAGTGATTCTTTATCAAGCTAACAAAATTGCAACTGGCCCACAGATTTTGGGGAGTTGATCTCCCCGATTAAAAGCAATCAATTAGGTTTTTTTCATCCTATGTGAGTGCCTGGGCGACTGAAGTCTCGGCATCAATATGGCTAGACATTGAGCCCTCTCAGACAAAGTGAACCCTTATTAGTCTGTTGTTCTTAGATAAAATGACAACATTTATGGAGTATTGTCATAAACTAATGATGAACAATACTGTTAAAACTTGAAGGACAATGCATCAGATCGAGGGCAATACAGACAAAACCATGTTTCTTACCCCTATAATTGATATACCGGGTTGTCAACGGGGGGTGATGGATTCCAGGTTTAAACTATGGGCAGTGAGGGGGATACCTTGCTTGCGTGATTTAGAATTAGTAGAATCCCTACAGTGTGGAAACAGGTCATTGGGCCCAGCAACACCACTTCGACCCTCCGAAGAGTAACCCACCCTCACCCATTCCCCTACCATCTTATATTTACCCTGACTAATGCCCCAACGTACAGATCCTGGAACACTATGAGCGATTTAGCAATGGCCAATTCATCTAACTGCACATGTTTGTGACTGTTGGAGGAAACCTATGCAGACACAGTTCAGAATATACAAACTCCACACAGTAGTCACCCAAGGCTGGAACCAAACCCGTGACCCTGGTACTGTGAGTCAGTGCAAACCACTGAGCCACCACGTGTTACTTGAGGGAGAAACAATGATATCATTTGGTCAAATTACTCGTAAAGGATGGACTACCTAGCAGAGACTTCTTCTGTTTTTTTTTCCAGATTAGAGATTTGATTTAAAAAAAAACCGAGACTGATAGATCCAAGACACAGAAGTGGGTTCTTTTTGCTAAGAATACACTCTCTGTCAGTACCCTTTATCATCAGTTGGATAATGTCCCCTCAGACAAGACTGTGCAGCTTCGTGACGTCTGTGTGAGAGAGTTGAGGGTTTAGATCTCTTCGGAGACATTTGAGGATATTTGTGAAAATGCTCAAAGGATTTTGATCTGTAACAGGACACATTCCATGCAGTTGTAAATTCTTCATCGGGTGAATCTGACACCAGTGTTTCTCTCAAAATTCAAAGTGGGATTATCTTCAGCATGTCCGAAATGCAGAATGACTACAGGCACTCTTACTCATTGCATGTGGTCTTGCTGCAGGCTTCAGGTATATTGGAGCACTGTGTTCGGTGTGGTAGAGTGGGTCGTGGGGACCGAATTGGAGATGGACCCGGTTTCTCTTTTCCTGGGCCTACCCAGAGTATCTTACGCATGGGAAAAAAATCCTTACTTTCTGTGCTAGGAAACTTATTCTGTTGTGTTGGATGTGTGAAAACTCCTTGGGGCTGTTGGTCTTTGTAAGCTCCTCATGGAAAATATCCCTTTGGACTTTCTCACCAATATGGTGCACCAAAAAACAGAGATTCGTATAAGTCATAGAGTCAGAGAGATGTAAAGCATGGAAACCTTCGGTCCAACCCATCCATGCCAACCATATATCCCAAACCAATCTAGTCCTACCTGCCAGCAACCGGCCCAAAAGGCTCCAAACCCTTCGTATTCATATACCCATCCAAATGCTTCTTAAATGTTGCACTTGTATCAGCCTCCCCCACCTCACCTGGCAGCTCATTCCATTCACGTGCTCCCCTCTGTTTGAAATAATTGCCCCGTAGGTCTCTTTTATATCTTTCGCCTCTCACACTAAACCTATGGCCTCTCGTTCTGGACTCCCCGACCCCAGGGAAAAGACTTTACCTATTTACCCTATCCATGCCCCTCATAATTTTGTAAACCTTTATAATGTCACCCGTCAGCCTCCGGCGCTCCAGGGAAAACAGCCCCAGCCTATTCAGCCTCTCCCTGTAGCTCAAATACTCTAACCCTGGCAACATCCTTGTAAATCTTTTCTGAACCCTTTCAAGTTTCACAACATATTTCCGATAGGAAGGAGACCAGAATTGCACGCAATATTACAACAGTGGCCTATCCAATGTCCTGTACAGTCGCAACATGATCTTCCCACTGCTGTACTCTATACTCGGACCAAAAAAGGAAAGCATACCAAACGCCTTCTTCACTATCCTATCTAGCTGCGACTCCACTTTCAAGGAGCAATGAACCTGCACTCCAAGGTCTCTTTGTTCAGCAACACTCCCTGCGACTTGACCATTAAGTGTATAAGTCCTGCTAAGATTCGCTTTCCCAAAATGCAGCACATCGGATTTATCTGAATTAAACTCCATCTGCCACTTCTCAGCCCATTGGCAATTTGGTCAAGATCCTGTTGTAATCTGAGGTGATCTTCTTCGCTGTCCACTACACCTCCAATTTTGGTGTCATCTGCAAACTTACTAACTGTACCTCTTATGCTCGCATCCAAACCATTTATGTCAATGACAAAAAGTAGTGAATCCAGCACCGATTCTTGTGGCACTGCACTGGTCACAGGCCTCCAGTCTGAAAAACAACCCTCCACCATCACTCTCTATCTTCTACCTTTGAGCCAGTTATGTATCCAAATGGCTAGCTCTCCCTATACAACATGAGATCTAACCTTGCTAATCTGTCTCCCATGGGGAACCTTATGAAAACCCTTACTGAAGTCCATATAGATCACATCTACCCCTTTCCCCTCATCAATCCTCTTTGTTACTTTCTCAAAAAACTCAATCAAGTTTGTGAGACATGATTTCTCACGCACAAAGCCATGTTGACTATCTCTAATCAGTCCTTGCCTTTCTAAATACATGCACATCCTGTCCCTCAGGATTCCTTCCAACAACTTGCCCACCACCAACGTCAGGCTCACTAGTCTATAGTTCCCTGGCTTGTCCTTACCACCCTTCTTAAACTGTGGCACCACGTTATCCAACCTCCAGTCTTCCGGCACCTCACCTGTGACTTTCCATATTACACATATCTCAGCAAGAGGCCCAGCAATCACTTCTCGAGCTTCCCATAGAGTTCTAGGGTATACCTGATCAAGTCCTGGGGACCTGTTTCAAGACATCCTTGGGTATCTATCCACCTTTACCCATTTTAATACATCCAGCACTTCCTCCTCTGTAATATGGACATTTTGCAAGGTGTCACCATCTATTTCCCTGCGTTTTATGTCTTCCACAATAAATACTGATGCAAAATACTCGTTTAGTATCTCCCCCATACTTCCTGTGCTAGGAAAAAAATATTCTGTTGTGCTGGATGTCTGAAAACCCCCCGGGCCTGTTGGGTCCTTGTAAGCTCATCATGGAGAATATCCTTTTGGACATTCTCACCAGTATGGTGCACCAAAAAGCAGAAAGTTATATAAGATATGGCAACCCTTTTTGGATTACCCCGATACAGGCTTATCTGCCACTCTAAAAAGGGCTTTTACATAGCCATGACGATATTGTCTTATGAATTTAGTATGAAGAATTACGAACGTATGAATGTGTATTGCTCTCGAAGAACGAGAACTATCATTTTGTTATGCTGAGCCATATTATTTATTTATTGTTTATTGTTTATTTTTTTGTTTTTCTTCTGTCCATTTAGAGACTTTAACTTGTTTTGTATGTACATGCAATTGAGTGTAATTTTGTTCAGTTATTTGAGTTGTTTTGTTATTGGTTTAATATAATAATAAAAACCTCTTTTTCAATAAAAATGTTTGTTAAAAAATTAAAATGCCAGAATTGATTACCAAAGAACTCTCATTAGAGAGCCGACTCATCGTGGTTTATCCTGAATGTCACCACACCCCAGTGACAGGGTGAGGTTGAGAGAGCGTCCCCTTCATGGTAACTTCTGTCAGTATGGGGAATTGAACCTGCCCTGGTGTCCTCCCTCTACATCACAAACCAACCATCCAGCCAACTGAGTGGGAGACTGTGTAACTGTTACACACAGAATCAGTCACAGACAAAGGGCAAGAGAAACTTTCATGACACAAAAAAGGTATATTTGAGATAATCGTCATGGTAACGGCTGAGGATGAAAACGTTCTCTGCCAGAAATTGTATTTTATAATGAGTCAAGTGTTTGGAAGCTTTCTTTGGCTGAATACAATAAGATGAGACAAGTGAAATAACCAGAATGTCTAATTGTGGTTTGATATCGATAACCATAAAATAAGTGCATGTTTTTGATTGGTCTGTGGAAAGCATGATGACTGTTGCATGAATTTATAAATCAGATGAAATATGTTGTTAGGATAGTCCATCCCCATGAGAAATACCTTCTGAACACGTGCTAGAAGAAACCCGGGGTATGAAGTGTCTGAGAATCGTCTGCTTGGTAACAGGAACCTGGGGGTTGAATGACTGAAAGTTCCTGTAACATGGAGCTGAGAAAACCATCACATCACCCCCAGACGTATTGAATGTTGGAGCATATTTGAAGTCATGAATGGCCTCATGATGGATTTTAATTGTGTGTGATTTGAAAAACGTACATCTCTACTCCATCCTCTTACGTGTTATACACTGGGGCACAGCCGTTTTCCTGAAACTGGGAATAAGTTGGAACATTATCTGGAACATTCCATAATTGGCATTCTCCAGAATATTTTATAACTGTGTGTGTGTGGGAGGGGGGGGAGGCATTAGAAAAGCAAGAGAGAAAGAGAGGGAAGATGCTGCATGCAGTAGTCAGAGTGGAGGAGCATGAGCCTTGTTCGGGGGTCGGTGCTATAATTGATATGCAGTGAGTGTGAGGGAGCAGAGAGAATACGGTGACCCTTATCCTGACAGAGCAGGGAAGGTTATTGATGATTGTCCTGTTTTGCTGGAAATTTCCTCAGACCGCACACTGCACTGAGCTGGGTGAGGAGTTCAGACCATGCGCGGTGGGTCTGGTGGTGTGATCCCTCTGGTAAGAGAATGGTCTCCCTCTGTACTAGCCCATCCACCACGACCTCCGTGCCCCTGTTGACAAACTGTGGCGTAATTTCCCCTTAGCTGCTATGCTCGGGGCAAACTGTGCAGGGCAGTTCTGAACTGAGAAAGCACAACCATGTACCCATTGGCTTTTTAAAGATGGCACAAGTGACAGGGGTCACAGAATATCCGGGGCATCCCGGCAATGGTGAGTATCTCCAGTCTTGATGGGTTGGAGAATCGGGCTGGCATTGTATGAGAGGTACGCTATGTAGTGGGGTGGGTAGTTAATGAGGTGAGTTTGGTAAGATAGCACCAGGAAACTAGCTCGGCCTCATGCAGACAACCCTTCTGCTACACTTAATTAAAATGTCACTGCGACAGGTTTTTGTTAGATTCAGCCCAGTGAGGCGAAGACTCTGCTGTCCTCACTCCTAGTTACAAAGCTGCAGAACAAATGCTCATCCAAAACTCTCCATCGCCTGAACTCACAGCAATATCCCTTTCACTCATAATTCTTCGAAATACTGACCCGTGTTGCATGATACTATCGAAATGTCTTCATTCTGAAAACTGTGAACATATCCTTCCATGATATTTTATTTCAGTCTCTTCAGCCCCCGCATCCTATCTCCACCCCAACACACACTCATTTACAGTCATATTGCATGAGACTGCCAGTATGACTGGTCATTTGGCCTAGCTGGTCCATGGCAACCAAAATGTACATCCAGACTCACCCCATTTCCCTGCCCTTGTTCTGTATCCCTCTAATCCTTTCCTATCTGTGTATTTGTCCAATTGCCTTTTCAATGTTGTTATTGTACCCACCTCAATCACTTCCACTGACAGCTCAGTCCATATGCGTACCACACTCTATGTAAAAAACGTTGCCCCTCAGTTTCATTTTTATATTTTTTATCCTTTCCAAACATTAATGGATGTCCTCTAGTCATCGATTCACCAAACTTGAGAAAGAAGCTTGAAGTATTCACCCCATTCATGCCTCTCATGATTTTATATGGGCTACACTTCTATAAGAACCCCCTCGGTTTCCTAAGCTGTAAAGAAATAAGTTCTAACCTGTCCAACCTCTGCCTATAACTTAGAGCTTTTAGCCCAGGAAACATCTTTGGAAGTTTGTTCTGCATACTTTCTAGTTCAATAATATCCTTTCTAAAGCAAGATGAACAAAACTGAACACAATACTCCAACTGCAGCCTTACCAACATCCTGTACAATTGCAGCATAACGTCCCAACTTCTATACTCAATGCGTTGATGAAGGCCAATGTGCCAATAGCCTTCTTCACTGTCCTGTGTATCTGTGACTCAAATTTCAGACAACCGTGCACCTGATCTCCAACATCCTTTTGTTCCACTACACGTCTTAAGGCACTATCATTCATCATTAAACTCCTACCTGGATTTGACTTTCCAAAATGGAAGACGCCACACTTATCTAAGTTAAACTCCATTTGCTATTTCTCAGCCCACTTCCCCAGCTGATCAAGGAACTGCTACAATTTCTGATAACGGTCCTCACTGTAAATAATGTCTCCTAATTTAGTGTCATCTGCAAACCTACTAACGTTGCGTTGTGCACTCTGGTCCAAATCATTGGTATAGATAACAAACAGCAATGGGCCCAGGACCGACCACGAAGACACTCCAGTCCGACAAGCAGACCTCCACCATAGCCATTTGTTTCAGAACATTAAGCCAATTGTGTCCCCAATTTGCCAGTTTACATTGGAGTCCATGCGATCTAACCTTCTAGAGCGGCCTACCATGTAGAACCTTATCAAAGGCCTTACTGAAATCCATATAGACTATGTCCACCATCTTTCCTCGTCAACCTTCCAAGTCACTTCCTCAAAAATCTCGATCAAAATTTGTCAGGCATGATCTTCCACGCACAAAGCTATGCTGACTGCTCCAAGTCAAACTCTGTCTTCCCAAATGCATCCATATCTTATATCTCCAAACCTTCTCAAGTGGTTTCCGAAACAGATGTGAAGCTTACTGGTCTATATTTCCCAGGCTTTTCTTTGCAGCCCTTCTGAATAAGGACACAACATTTGCTACTGCCAAGTCTTCTGAGACCTTGTCCCTGAACTACCTTCTCTCGCCTTGTGCAGTGCTCTTAGATATATCTGGTCAGGATCAAGAAATTTATCTGACTGCGCATTCTAATATGTCCAACAGCAACTCTACTGTGATATGGACTGTACCAAGATATCACAACTAACCCCCCAAAGGTCACAGGTCTTCATGTCTTTCTTCATGATAAATACAGAGGGGAAATTGAGGACCTCACCCATCTCTTGAGGTTTTACACATACATGCCCATTTTGGATTGTAAGGCGTCCTATCTCCCTCTCGTTGTTCTTTTTATTTACTATACTGAATTTGGATTCATCTTAATCTGCTCAGCCAAGGCTATCTCATACCCCATTTTAGCCCTGCTGATTTCCTTCTTCAGTAAACTCCTGTAACCCCTGTGTACCTCCAGAGATTCCCTTGGAACCAGCTGCCTGTACTTGAGTGACGCCTCCTTTCTTTCTGGTCAGAGCCTCAATATCTCTTGTCATCTAGGGTTCTCTCTTCCAGCCTCACTTTCCCTTCACCCTCACAGGAACATGCAGACCTTGAACTCGAGCTATCTCACTTTGAAGCCCTCCCACTTGCCCTGGATCCTTTTATCTGGAAACACACTACTCCAATCAAGCCCTGCAATCCCCTGTCGAATTTCAACAAAATTTGCCTTGCCCCAATTTAGAACTTGAATCTGTGGGCCAATTTCTTCCCTACCATACCTATTTTAACATTAATACATCTCTGGTCACTTTTCCCAAAATGCTCCCCCACTTTACCTCCGTCACCTATCCTGCCCTGTTTCCCAACAGTAGGTCGAGTTTGTCCCTTCCCGAGTAGGATCCTGTACATGCTGCTTGTGGAAGCTTTCCTGAACACACTTAACAAATTACGTTCCATCTAAGTTCTTAACCCTCTGGAAGTCCCCATCTATGTTAGGATAATTAAAATCAACTATTATGACAACCCTATTGTTCCTGCAAGTCTCGCCAGTCTTCCTGCATATGTGTTCTTCTAATTCCCATTGATTATTTGAAGGCTTATTGTGCAACCACTATAACGTTACCAACCCCTATTATTGTTGGCATCATTTACAAGATCTCATTGGATATTATCTCAATTATTTCATCTTTAAATACTAGAGTGATACACGCCTTAATCAGAACTATTGGCATTTGAATTGTTTCCATTTACTTCTCTTCCTCGCAGTGACCTTCACATTAGCAGCATCCCTTGTCAAGGCACAGTGGAGATATGGAGCTGTAAATGGATGGGAGCTGCACATCCTGTCAGTTCCAACATTGGTTGCAATTTCCCCACACTGAGCTGCGATCGAACACAGTGTAACCGAACAATGCAACAATCTGGGTTGATATATTAATGAACCAGTGCGGACTGCACAGTCCCCCCCCATCCCCCCCCCCCCCACGCTGGACATTTAGCCCAGGATTATAGATCCAGCATTGGTGTGGGCTGCACAGAGTTTCACTCTGAATATAGCTGGGTTGCATTCAGCAGTACACTAGCCGGATCTACACAGTGGTCCATCCTGAATATGTAATGGTTATGTGAGTTAGATTGCGAATGTGAGAGAACTAAACATCTGGCTATGCCTTTATTTTTGTTTTAATTCTTGTGATTGGACTCTTCAAATCCAGACTCATCCAGTTAGACCAGACCCTCTGGATGAGTCATGGTGACTGTTGTTACAGCATCTGGGTCTGCAACATGACCAACAAATGGAGCAGAGGCTGCAGAGAGGACAGTCTCTGTAAAATGGGATGAGGGAATCACCATCAGATCAGCCGTGGTCTAAGTGAATGTTGGGGCAGGATTGTGTGGACCACTGATGCATCTTATCATATATTTCTGTTTGTTCCAGGCAAACTCCCCTTCTCTCCCAGTGTCTCATACTGGTGGGGAGTGAGTCACCTCCTCCTGTTCCTGCGTAACAGGATCCTCGGGCCTCAGTAGCCTCCAGATTTCCCTGTGTCCCAGTTTTTAGCAGTTTAATAACTGGCTCCTGTTCCTGTGTTCCTGTCTCGAACAGTTGAGTGACTCCCTCCTGTCCCTGTGTCCCAGTTTCAAGCAGTTGAGTGACTCCCTCCTGTCCCTGTGTCCCAGTCTCGAGCAGCTGAGTGACTCCCTCCTGTCCCTGTGTCCCAGTCTCGAACAGTTGAGTGACTCCCTCCTGTTCCTGTGTCCCAGTCTCGAGCAGTTGAGTGACTCCCTCCTGTTCCTGTGTCCCAGTCACGAGCGGTTGAGTGACTGCCGCCTAATCGAAGTTTTGTGAAAGTAGATGTCCTCCTCCTGCTCCTGAGTAACAGGCTCCAATAGCTCTGTGCTCACCTGCTGCTCCTGTGGAATGGAGGTGAGGGACTGAATGGCCTCTTCACATTCTTTGCAGCTTTTCTTGATGAAAGGCCATTCTACTGTTTCTGTAAAACACCATCAAAATCTGAATGATGTATTTTTGTATTTGACTCTCAGTAATTGAGCAAACCAGCTGACTGACAGAATTCAGAAGCTGAATAACCTCCTCCTGTTCCCGTGTCATACACTCAAGAGGGAATAGAGTTTCAGAGATGTACATCACGGAAAAAAGACCTTTCAGTCTGATCATCCATACCGACCAAATATCCTGATTAAATCTCGTCCCCCTTGCCAGCAGGTGGCCCATCTCCCTCTACACATTTCCCATGCATGTATCCATCCAACTGCCTTTAAAATGGTGTAACTGTACCTGCCTCCACCACCTCTTTTGTCTGTTCAATCCATACACACAGCAGTCTCTATGTGAAAATGTTGTCCCTCATTTCCCTTTTTAAATCATTCTCCTCTCACCTTAAACCTTTGCCTTCTAATTTTGGACTCGCCTATCCTGGGTAAAAGACGTTGACTGTTTAAGTTTTCTATGACCCTCATGATTTTATAAACCCCTTTAAGGATCCCCCCCCCCCCCACAGCCTCAACACTTGAAAATAGCCCCAGCCTATTAAAACTCTCCCTGTAACTCCAACCCTCCAACATCTGCAACATTCTTTTAAATCTCTTCTGCACCCTTTCAAGTTTGATAACATCTTTCCGACAGGAGAGAGACCAGAATTAAAGGCAATATTACAAAAGTGGCCAAACCAATGTCCTGTACAGATTTAACATGTCATGCAAATGCTTCGACTCAAAGCACGCACCAATAAAGGGAAGATCACTAAATGCCTTCGTCACTGCGCTGTCTACCTGTGACGGCACTTTCAAGGAATGGAGAACCTGCACTATGAGGATAGCTTTGCTGCCTCACAGGGCAGTGACCTGGGTTGAATTCCATCCTTGAATGACTCGCTGTGTGGAGTTTTTACAGCCTCCTCGTGTCTGTGTGAGTTTCCTCCGGGTGCTATGTTTTACTCCAACTGTATAAAGATATACAGATAAGGGTAGATTGGCCATGCTAAATTGCGCAACGTACCCAGGGATGTGTAGGGTATGTGGATTATGGTAGATTATGGTAGATGGGAAATGCAGGCTCAGAGGGATAGGGCAGGTGTTTGTCCAGTGGGATACTGTTTAGAGGTTCAGTGTGGCCTCGATGGGCCGAAAGGCCTGTTTCCTCACTGTAGGGATTCGATAATTTCAATGTAGTTCTCCTTCACTGGCAGCTTTCTATACGGCACTACCTGTAAGTCTTACCATGATTTGTCTTGCCAAAATGCAACACCTCATATGTAACTAAAATAGACTGTATCTGCCACTCCTCGGTTCACCTAAAAAGGTCCCATTATATTCTGAGAGATCATTCTTCACTGTCGACCACACCACCAAATTCGTTATTATCTGCAAACTTACTGACAATACTTCATATACTCAAATGTAAATGATTTGTATCAGTGACAAAAGGCAGTGGACCCACTATTGATCTTTGCAGCACGCCACTGGTCACAGGTCGCCAGGTTTAATGAACAAATGTCCACTGTCATACCCTGTCTCCAATATTCAAGAAAATTTCGGATCTAAACGGCGAGTTCTCCCTGGATCCGAGGAAGTCTAACCTTGCTAACCAGTCTACCATGTAGAACATTTTCGTAATCTTACTGAATTCCATAAAGACAACATCCACTGGCCTGTCTTCATCAATCATCTTCATCACTTCCTCAAAAGATTACACCGAGTCAGTGAGACGTGATCGCCAATGTACAAAGCCCTCTTCAGTCCTCGTCTTTTCAAATGCATACACATCCTTTCCCACAAAATCCCCTCCAACAATTTAGTCACCATTGACGTCAGGCTCAGCGATCTATGGTTACCTGTTCTTTTTTCCTTACTTTTTAAATAATGACACTATGTTAGCTGCCCTCCAGTCTTTTGACACCTCACCTATGGAAATCAATGATACAAATATATCAGCAAAATGCTGACCAATTTCTTTCCTAGCTTCTCACAAACATTTGGGATACAATTGATCAGGTCCTAGGGATTTGTTCACCTTTTTGTGTTTTAAAATGTCAAACACCTCCTTGTAATATAGACACCTTTCAATGTTTCACTGTATATTTATTCATTCTCTCGCTCTTGTAACCTCCTCCTCATTAAATACTGAGGAGAAAGTTTTGTTTCATATCCCTCCAATCTCGGGTGGTTCCACACAGAGGTAGTCTTACTGATCTTTAAGGGGCCCAGTTCTCCCCCTAGTTAATCTTTTACCATTAAAGGATTTGCAGAATTTCTTCAATGCCTCGTTAACCCTATTTCTAAAGCCATCTCATGTCCACATTTTTCTGGCCCGAATTCCCCGTTGACTATACACTTATTGCCCTTATACTCCTCTCGGGATTCACATAAACTCAGCTCTGTTTACCAGACATATGCCTCCTTCCTTACCTTGACCATAACATCAATATATCTAACCATCCAGCACTCCCTGCACTCACCAGCCTTGCCCATCTCACTAATAGGAACACGTTGGCTCTGGACTCTCTGAAACCAGGTTTTGATGGCCTTGCATTTTCCAACCATCCCTTTCCCTGTGAATAGGGTATTCCAATCAACCTTTCACAGGGCTCGCCTAACATTTTCAAAATTGGCCTTGCTCAAAGTTAGAACATTAATGTTGACATCAGGTATTTCCTATTCCACAACTAATTTAAAACTACTATTTATGCGAAACAGACTTGAAAATTAAATCAACACTTCCTGCCCCTCTATAATGGGCTCGACAGTCTGACTAGGCTCCTCCTGTCCCTCTGTAATAGACTCAAGAGGCTTAATGGCCTCCTCCAGTTCTTCTAGACACACTCGAGAGGCTGCATGGCCTCCTCCTGTCCCTGTGTAACAGATCCGAGACACAGCAACCCATGGATTACGAGCAGCCGTTAAACTGTATGTGATGGAGGTCCATCCTTTCTCAGATACAGAAACACAGACAACATATTGCACTGCAGGTGCCCTCTCAGTTACACTTTATGCAGCTGCAGCAACACATCTCTTTGTTCTGAATGATTCTGTTGACAAAATGTGCCAATATTCCAGCTTTCCACTTTTTCAAGTAGCAACAGGCAAATATGGGCTGAATGGTCTTTTCTTCTCCCTCTGTAAGAGGCCCATTGGGAGAGAATTTCTTCGGCCTGTTCCTGAGCAGTAGTCCCAATGCTCTATCTCAAGGTTATGAAAGGATTTGATAACAGGGCATTAAAACCAGGAGTGGCCGCACACTGGTCAATAAGCACCATACTTTGTGTTCACGTATCTAGAAACTTGCCCCCCCCCCTTTTTTTATGCAGCCGATCTGTTATTTTATAACTGCCTCCTTTCATAAACAGAATGGAACATACATAGACCCCTGCAGCGTTCTGTTAATACTCTCATATACAAAGAAAAAAAGATATAAAATATTGAAAGATTTATGGTCCATCCCTCAGTAACCTTATCCATTCCGTCCAAAACCAGTAAATGAAAAGTGATTTATTGAACTGGTTAACTAAGCCTATTTGTTCAGTGACTGCGATTAATACCAATCTCCATGGATTCTAATTATCCCAGTGGAGGGTTTCCATCTTTTAATGATAAATGGGCTCCGTTCAATGTGTTATTCCATAACATGAGCGGGAGCATCACCGACAGCACTGACAGGGATCAGCAGATCCAGAGAGAGGGGGAGGAGATATCAGAATCTGAGAACATGAGACTGGAATGTTTCAACAATGGATCAGAATTTGAGAACATTAGACAGGAATATTCCAACAATATGCAGGAGCTTAGCCGATTATGTTTGGTATCTTTCTGCATTTGATTGGATGTCATTATCATTGCGGATCTATTACGCTCTTCTCATTATTCAATAATTTTATTATCTCTTCCTGGCTATCTTTGGTGTTCCTGGTGAGTGTCACTATCCAGATTTTGTTTTCTATAAACCAGTTATGACTGTATTATTGTTATTTCATATCGTCTACACTTCCTGCCACTATAATTGTTCCAATCCAATCCAATCTCTCAATCTAGATATTCACTCTACAGACCACTGCTAACTGCATCAATGAAGGTGTTCAATTACTGTCTCGCTCTCTGCTCTGACAGTGTTACTCACGGATCTCGATGTTGAACTATTCAGTTTCAGGGGAGAATCATAATGCATCGTATCATTGCCTTTGCTGTTAAGAGCATAGAGGTCACAGTCGACTGTTCTGGTTACAAACTCCACTTCCTTCCACTGTTTCCATCCCATCCCTGGCCAATATCTGCAGTTGAAGCAGACAAGTCACAACTGTGGTAGATCACTTTGACAATGAGCTGATTCTTGACACCATTCCCTGACATTTCTAACTTGAAATACTCACTACTCCAGAATATATCTCACTGGTTTATTCCATCTGCTGTTTGAACCTTGAGCTATGAAGTACAGGCTTAATGAAGCCAATAATCTGCTGCTGATGCTCCCGGCTTCAAACCTGCCGAAGCAAATCTGATTCGAAATCACACTAAACTCCCATCGATGTGTAATTCATGTGCATGCGGAAGTATGTTGCTGTTTTTCTGGCAATGCCTTTATTTTAACATTCTCAAATACTTTACCTCATCTGTCCATGAACCTTCCCTCGTTCTCTCTATTGATAAACAAAAAGCCTGCCAGTTGTTCTTATTTAAAATTGTTTTCTCCATGTGCGTTCCTTCTCAAACAATGAGTTTCACATTCAACCACGCCTATCGCGCACATTCTCAAAGTCTCTGATGAACACATAGAGAGAGAGCAAACCTTCCCATTATAGGCAGTAAGCTGATGCGACTATAGTTAGCATATGTTAGTAAAGTTTGCAATACTCTCCAGATAGTGCAGTTCACTGAGCAACACACTAGCATGGTGTGCACAGCTCTCCATGCTGGACTGTCATCTTGTCCCAGTTTATGTTTGTTTGTGGTGTTCGGTGAAGCAGATTCAGAATTTGATGTAACAAACCATTCCAGCTGATCTGACAATGCCTGTATTCAATGTTCTCATTCTTGTAATTTTACTCACGAATATCTCACTTCAGCAGTTAGTCCCATTGCCCTGTCTTTTTCCCCATACTTCCACAACATCTTTTCAGTTAATTAACTGCCTGTTTCTGTCTTTAATGTGAATCTCTATGTCCTTCTGTATCTTTCCCTGGCCTTGGGTTTTGTCTCCCTAGTGTATCGAGTGCTGGCATTGTGCAGCTCAGAAATAATGAAATGGCGTATGTCAGGCTGTTGTTCACTTCCCGGTGTGTCCCATGTGATGGTTCATGGACAGGTGTGTTTCAGAAGTTATGAGACACATCCTTGTAACTTGGTGTGTACCTGTGGCTGTCCCTCTCAGGTGATCTTGCGATCAGTAACACGAGGAAGACCACTGAGTAAAGGACCAGGCATCTAAATTGCCTGACAATGCTGTCACCTTTTAAATAAAAGGTTATTTTCTCCTTATTTTTAGTAAGAGATCTCAAAGGCCAAACTTCCTACTGAAAACGGCTCAGGTAAATAACTTACGGAGATTTTACGGTTTATAATAAACAGTAGTAATCATGGCCAGCTCGCAGAGACCAGGCTTTCTAGGTTTCTTTTCATTGTAGCAATAACAACCACCAGGTGCTTGGGCTCCCAGAACGGGTGTAAGTTTTAGTACATTATCCCTAGCTGCTATTCTCTCTGGAAGCTCACTTGATGCTCTTTCCTCCTGGATTGGAGAACTGTATGCAAGAATGCATGTTTGAATGTTCCTTTTTGCCAAGGGGTGTGTTTAGGTGATTGTAGTATATTGGAACAGTTCATTTGTAGAAGGTACTGTATCCATTATTCGGTTAAGGTTTCCAATAGTTAAGTTATTCTAAATTCCTCTTCATTGTCTATGGATTTTCATTAGAGTATTTAAATACATTGTGTTTTGCTTAATGGTGAGTGGTTTGACGAGTACCATCTCATCTGGAACACCCACTTCACATCTACCTTTAAAATAAGAGGGGTTTGGCATCCAAGCTACCTCCTTAAAGTAGTTTGGGTCAGTCTGGTTTGTCTATAACAAACTGGGGACTCTTGTCTGGTTCTAAATCGATAATACCAAATTGGGTTTAGAATTGCAATCCCTACAGTGTGCGAACAGGCCATTCGACCCAACAAGTCCACACTAACCCTCCGAGGAGTAACCTACCCAGACCCATTCCTCGACCCTATTATTACACATTTACCCCGACTAAGGCACCTAACCCACACATCCCTGAAAACTACAAACAATTTAGCATGGCCAATTCACCTGACATGCACACTTTTGGATTGTGGGAGGAAACTAGAGAATCCAGAATAAGCTCATGCAAACGCTGGAGAGTGTGCACCGGGAGGCTATTGGGTTCAAAGGTCCCATAAGGTAGTTGTTAGTGTCTTTGGTTCTGGATGTTGAATTCGGTTGGTTTAAACAGTGTGTTGAGTATAAAGACAATTTCAGTCACTAAGAGTTCTCTGGGTGTGGAAGAAGTAAAGTTAGGGGTTTTACAAAAGGTAATGAAGGGAAGCTGTAGGAATTGGCAGACAAGCTGGAGTTGGAATTGTGTTTGTCTGTGCGAAAATGAGAGATAATTACAGCTAGAGCTCGGCAATTACATTTGGTGAAACCACCATCAGTATCTTTGGAAATGGCTAGAATTCAATTTCAAATGAGGCACCTTGAACATGAGAAGGAATTGAAACAGTTTGAATTATGATGAAAAGTAGAAATAAAAGAAAAGGAAATGAAGACGAAAGGGAGAAAAAGAGAGAAGAAAAGCAGAGAGTTTCAACTTCAAAAGTTAGCAATTAGAGAGGAAGTTTGACATAGAAGGTGGAGATGAAGGCAGACAGTCAGCTGGATAAGGAGGATAGTGAGAATGAGCAACCCTAAACAGCCAAAGGTCTAATGGGGATCTGTTTAAATACATTCAGGTATTATCTAAATTTGATGAGAATGATGGAGGGAGACTTTTTAATATCATTTCAGAAAGGGGCTAAACAAATGCAGTTACCAGAGAACATGTGGATTTAGTTGATTCAAACAAAGCTGATAGGCATTTGCATTCCTATCAGAGGAGGTGTCTACTGAATATGAGGAGGTAAAGAAAGTCATTTGAAGTGCATATGAGCTAGTGCCAGAAGCTGACAGACAGTGTGTCAGGAATCTAAAATAGCATGCCTGGTTAAATGCACGTTGTGTTTGAAAGGATCAACCAAATTTTGAAAGGTTGGGAAGGGTATTAAATCAGAGCAAACCTATGACCCTTAGAGAGATTCTTATTTTTGAGAAATTCAACAATTTACTTCCTGCAGTCATGAGAACTCATGTGTAAGAGCAGAGAGTAACAATGGGAAGGTTAGAAGCTAAAATGGCTGATGATGATGATTGAGTTCAGAAATCAAAGTTTGGTTTCTGTGAGAGATTGAGAAGAATGTGTGAGATTTTCATAGAACATATCCCTGTGAGAGAAAGGTTTACTGGCATAGGCCAGGGGTAGCAGGTAAAGAGGTTATAGTCTTAAGAGGTAAAGAAGGATGTAATTCTTTTATGCTGAGACATGAGGAGCTATGTCATTCAGAAGGACTATTGGAGAGATGAGAAGTGCTCCATTATGTAACGTGTGGTTGGAGTGTCTAATGGAAACATCAACAGATTTATTCCACAATGGGGAAGGAGGCCTTGAGCTTGGTGTTGGCGTTACAACATTTCAGCATTTAAATTGCGAATAACGTATCTGACACAAATCGTTTTCACTGATCGTGACCCCTTAAAGTTTTTGGAGGAATTTTGGGAGAAAAATACCAGTCTGTGTCGACTGAGCTTATTATTTCCGCCTTTCAATATGAAATTATACATGTGACGGGGGTAGAAAACCTAAGTTTTGACACGTTGTGGAAACTTGAGTGAAGAAAGACAAAGGCATTCTGTGGCAGGAGTAAAATGACTGAAATCGAATCTCGCTGTGAACATTTGTATGATCAGATTCAATGTAATATATATGCATTGCAGTCAATAGACAATAGGCGCAGGAGTAGGCCATTCTGCCCTTCGAGCCTGCACCACCATTCAATATGATCATGGCTGATCATTCCTAATCAGTATCCTCTTCCTGCCTTATCTCCATAACTCTTGATTCCACTATCTTTGAGAGCTCTATCCAACTCTTTCTTAAATGAATCCAGAGACTGGGCCTCCACTGCCCGCTGGGGCAGAGCATTCCACACAGCCACCACTCTCTGGGTGAAGACGTTTCTCCTCATCTCTGTCCAAAATGGTTTACCTCGTATTTTTAAGCTGTATCCTCTGATTTGGCACTCACCCGTCAGCGAAAACATGTTTCCTGCTGCCAGAGTGTCCAATCCTTTCATAATCCTATATGTCTCAATCAGATCCCCTCTTAGTCTTCTAAACTCAAGGGTATGCAAGCCCAGTCACTTCAGTCTTTCAGTGTAAGGTAATCCCGCCATTCCCGCCAGTCTACTCACAGAGGAAGATTAGGAGGTCTAAAATGAATCCCTTTTTGAATATTGATGGATCATTTTTTTAAAGGTGGAGTTGTGAGTACACTATCACTGTAAAAAGGTTATTTTATCTTGGGATTTTCTTTTGAAGAGAGGTTATAAAGGCAGAGATGCAGAACTGCTGTCTGAAAACAGTTTAAATAAATAATTGAGAAAGCCTTTAGGTTTTATTAAAACATTGGTAACAATGGAAGGGCAGCGGCCAGCTCTCCCAGACCAGGTTTACTCGGTTTGTTTTTAGCTGCAGCATTCAGAAGATGTTGGGGATCCCGGAAAGGGTTGGAAGTTTCAATACATGATCCCCAGCTGCTTTTCTCTCTGAGATCTCTGTTGATGATGATATCTCTTCGATCGGAAAACTGAATGTAAGGATCTGTATTTGAATATATCTTTGTGCCAAGCGGTGTATACCAAGAATGTACGGTATCTATTGTTTGTGTAAGTGTTCAAACATATAAGCTATCTCAAAATGTTCTTTTCTTTGATTGTATTTTAACCAAAGCATTTGAATAGATTAAATTTGCTTAATGTCAAGTGGTTTGACCAGTCACAACATATCTGGAACGCAAACTTCACATCTATTTTTAAAATAAGGAAAGGGTTGGGTCTAAGCGATCTTCATAAAATATTTTGCAGGGATCTGGTCTGGTCCACAACACTTACAGATGAGGAGTTTCTGACTGACTCCTGTTATTGAAAATGTAGTGGAGGGGTTGGGGATGGTTTGCTGGAGGTTGTGCTGTGAGCTGCCTGAGACATTCAGGGAGACATGAGGATTTGCTGACCCATCTTTGGGTGGAGCCTGGGGACTGTAGTTACAGCATCTGGGTCAGTAACATGAGCAACAAATGGAGCAGAGGTTACAGGGTGGGGAAACTCTGAAAACACAGAGTTAGTGTATGTGTGGAAAGGGATCTGTTGGACCCACCCGAGTTTTCCATTAACAGCCTCGCAAGCTACACTTAATCCAGGAGCAGAGTGTGAGGGGACACTGATGGAACAAGCAGCTGGTCACAGAGCAGTGTCACCTCCTTTAACGCGTCCTGCAGCTTCACCCCAGGGGAAAGGACGGTGCTGCCAGTGGCTGTTCGGGTCACAGTTTCATTCAGCTTCTATGTTCTGGAACTTTCCAAACAGGACTGAGTGACATAGCCATCATCTCCCAGTATGTTGCCATCAATGTAACCATTCGGTGATGGATGATATATATGGTGGATGAGGTAAATATATTGTTTCACCCACAACAGGGAGCTGCCGGGTGTAGCCAGTATAATGGGATTCCCGATGGTGTACATGGCATCTGCAGAGTACCCATGTCAATGGGGAGAGGTAGAGCAACTGAAAGAGCTCTCTCTCTGTTAATGTTACCGTGTGTCCATGCACAGTACACTATGTTGGTGAATACCTCTGTCCTGACAGCAGCCACAGTTCCTTCATTCACAAGCAGACAGCATTCCCATCGTCTTCGGGTCTCCATGTAGAAATGAATGAATGTATCTTGGATAAAGGCCGACCCCTTAATACATGTTTGAAAACAGCATCTCCATCACCAACCAAACACTTCAAAACATTCCATGTGTACGGAGAGCAATGGGGTCAGTTGGAGTGTCTGGGAGCAGACGATCAGGGATGGAGCAAAACCTCCCATGTCTGAACGGGTCTGAGAGAACCCCCCCAGTACACAGTATCATTAATCCCTGTAATCCCTCTTCATTTCAGTAACATACTGCCTTCCATTATTACTGTCAATGAAATTAGAGGTTATATCATGTTATATTGCACCTGCCAAATTATTATCCATTGCCTTTACCTCTCTTGATAATTTAATCTCTTGCTTATCACAGCAGCATGACCAAACTCAATATCTCTATATCTGTTCCATCCTCCTGATCATTGATACAGATTGTAAATAGTGGAGGACCCAGCACTGGTCACTGTGTGACTCCACTGGTGATGTTCTGTTAAACTGATTAAGACTGATTTATCTGAAGCGCCTGCTTCTTGTTTGATACACAGTCCTCTCCCATTACTGTGTAACACAGTGGAAAAGCTGAATATGAACGAGGAGAATCAGTCAGGAACCCAACCCCTCGAATCTGCTCCGCCATGGAATACAATCATGGCTGATGTCATCGCGGCCTCTGTTCCACATCCCTGCTATCTCTCGATCGTCAAACTCGACTCTCTTGTTGGAGATTGCGGCTGATGAAAAAAAATCCACTCCACATCAACACTTTCAATTATATTTCACATCTTACAGACCTCAATGTGCTCTCCTATTGTTCTTATAAAATCGAGGGTATAGGCCTGAACTGCTCAATTTCTCTTCATAACACAAACACTTCAAATATGGAATCATTCTAATGAAGCTCTTCTGAATTGCCTCCAATGGAAATACCACATTCTGCAGGACACCCAAACTGTACTCCAGTTACAGCCTCACTAATGCCTTGCATAGCTACAGCAACACTCCCTACCTTTCTACTCTATCCTTTTACAAATAAACGATGAAGTTTTAGTTGCATTTCTCAGTATTTGAAGTACCCGCAAGCAGGTTTTCTTTGATGTGCAAACTGGCACCCAGATCCCTATGCACTTAAGCACTTTGAACATTCTCTCCATTTAGATAATAATTTGCCTTTTTATTCGGCTGGCCAACTTGAATAACCCCATATTTATCCACTTTAATTTTCATTGCCAAATGTTTGCCCATTCACCCAACCTATTCATATAGTTTTTAAATCTTTTGCATCATCATTACAAAGTAATTTCCCACCAATGTTAGTGTCATCTGAAAATGTAGCTATAGTATTTTCTATCCCGTCAACCGAGTAATACTATCGATCCCAAATGGTTGAGGCATGAGAACTGAAATCTATGGCACCCACCAAATTGCATTTTCCAATAGAAAATGATACATTTAATTCATCTGATTGCATTTTGTTAGTTAACCAAGCCTCCATCTAAACCAATAAATTAGTCCTAAACTGATGCTGTCTGATCTTACCACTCACTCTTTGGAGAAGCGACATATCCGATGCCTTCACGAAGACCAGATATATTCCATCTCCAGGATTCCCACTATCCACCTTGTTTGTCACATCTTTAATAAATCAAGAAAACACTTCAATCATGGTTTATCTTTTGTAAAACCATGTTGAGTCCGATGGATTGTGGTTTACGTTTGCAAATGTCCTCAACAATGGATTCTAATAATTTGCCTTAAATTACAAGACTTTATTGCTACATTTTACTCCCTAATATATTTAGTTATTATAAGTTCTTCCCTTTTGAAAACCTTTACGTTTTCTTTGAATTCCTGTTTGATGGACAAAAGGGTTTTAAGAGATGTGCTCCAATTGCTGCATAAGCGGTATGTGTGGCTGACTGGACTCATCATCCTGCTTGTGCACAAAATCGATGGGATGAAGTCTTTCTGGCGTTCCCATGTTGTCATCTCCAAGGCCAGAATGACCACCTCCTGTTGATGCGTTAGAGGGGTGGGGGATTATGGAATCTTCCCGTTAATGTGTAACGTTCTGAGGGTCTGATGGGTCTTCTCATATTTCTCCATAATCGGTGGAGATACTGAACGGTCTCCTCATGTATCCCAGAGATGGGACGAAGGGAGCGATTGGTCTTCTCTTGTTCCCATACAACAGACACGTGTCTGAATTACCTCCTCCTTTCTCATGAAAAAAGTCTCAGATAGTTTTTATCTTAACACGTTTCCCTTCCAACAGACTCGGTGGGTCTGAATGGCCTCCTGTTATCCCAGTGTAACAATCTCCAGTCACTGTGTGACCACTTCCAATTCCTATGTTACGGGCTTGAGGAGGCTGAAGGGACTGATCCTGTTGCTGTGTAACAGTATACTGGTGCAGCATGGCCTACTCTGGGTCCGGTGTTATAGATTCGAGGGGCTGATTGGCCTCCTCCTATAAATATACATCGGGCTCGAGGGGCTGAACAGTGTCGTCCTATTCTGGTGTAACAGGCTCGAAGGCCTGAATATCCTCCTGTTGTTCCTGTGTTACAGGCTGGAGAACGGAATGGATTCCCCCACTATCTGTGTAATTCTCTTCAGTTGTTGACTCCTTCCTGTCATCTATGTTGAAATAAGATCATCCTTTATTTTTGTAAACTCCAATGGCTATTGGATCAACCTGATCATCCTTTCGTTATAAGCTAGCATCTTCATTGCAGGAATCAGCTGAGGGAACCATCTCTGAGCTCCTTCCAACATAACAACATTCTTTCTTCATTGAAGAGACTAAATCTGTACACACTACTCCAGATGTGATCTCACTAAGACCCTGTACAGCAGCAGTAATGCTTTACCATCCTGTTGTAAGGTTCCCACCCAGGTTCGAGCTGTCTCAGCTCTCTGGGGCAAATACAGAGCATTGTTGGAAGATCATTGTCCTTCTCTACTCAATCAGCATAACGGGAGATCTGGAGAAAATATCACAATGATGCTTAAGAAGATCATAAATGATGTGGCGAGATGATCTCTACCATTAATCTCCCCAAATCCCACATCGCTCAGATTCTCCAGAATCTAGTAAGGTGGAGTGCAAAAATAGCAAGGAGAAAGAAACATTGATGGGAGTTATATATCAAAGTGAAAGCTGCAATACAAATGCTGGACATGTTATAAAACGGGAAATGAGATATACACATTTGTGGCTACTGCAGTAATAATATACTGCTTACATTATATCTAAACTGTGTTAACCCAAGTGAATGCTAATGCTGGGAAAATGGATTTCATGAGCATGTGTTAGATAGCTGGCATTAACATTTTGTCGAGCACGGAGCTAGAGATCAGGTTATTTAGAAATTGGTGTTGGATTATCAAAAGATCTAATTGAAGACTTTGCTGTAAAGGACCTTTTGGGAACAGTGACCACAATGCATTGGTTTTCTTTTATGCTGTTTGAGTACACGGTAGTTTTTGTTTTATTTGAAGTAACTGTCATAAATCTGAATCATGCAAGCCCTGAAGGTGTGAGGAGAAATTGGGGACTGCAGATGCTGGAGATCAGAGTCGAGGAATGTGGTGCTGGAAGATCAGAGTCGAAGAGTGTGGTCCTGGAAAAGCACAGTCAGGCAGCGTACTAGGAGCAGGAGAATTGACGTTTTGGGCATAATCCCTTCATCAGGAATGAGGCTTATGATGAAGGGGGCTGAGAGATAAATGAGAAGGCGGTGTGGCAGGAGGGAGGTAGCTAGGAATGCGATAGGTAGATGAAGGTGGGGTTGAAAGTGATAGGTGATGAAGGGAGACAGAACGCCTCATCTACTACATACATTAAAGCCAGTGTGGTCTTCTCTACATTGGTAAGGCAGGTGGATCATTTCAGAGAACATATCTGGGATAGCCACATTGACCAACTCCACCGCCTTGTGGCTGAGCACATTAACTCCCCTTTCCACTCTGCCAAGGACGTGAGAGTCCTGGGCCTCCTCCATCGCCAAACCCTAACCACCCGAAGCACAGATGAAGAAAGGCTCTTCTTCTACCTTGGGACCCTCCAACCACAGAGGATTAATGTAGGTTTCACCGGTTTCCCCATTCACCCTAACTCCACCTTTTCCCAGTCCAATCTTCCAACTCAGCATCCTCCCCCCTTTTGAACGTTCCTATGTGTTCATCTTCCTTCCGATCAATCTGGTCCACCCACCTCCCCGACCTAACCCTTTCAGCCTCATCTTCCACTATCTAGTAGATCACAGGAATTAGCTTCGAAAAATGCCAAGTACCGTAGTAAGCCAGGGGATTCGGAGAAATATAGGACCCAGTAACGGATGACCAAGAAAAGAAAATCAAAAAGCGAAAAAGCATAAAAACAAAAGAAAAACATAAAGACTGCTAAAAAAAAGTACATCAGTGTATGAAACAAAAATAAAAACAAGGTCAAATATGGAACATGGGTGTGCGGACAGAATAATTTATTGAAGACAACAGAGAAATCGCAGGGAAAAGAAACAGTTTCTTTGTGTCTATCTTCAAGGCAGAATATCCAGAAATTCTCCCAGAAATACCAAGTGACCATGGGGCTTGTGTAAGTAAAGTCTAAGATTATTCTTATAAGTGTTGAGGTCATGTTTTAAAAGAAAGCTGGATTGAGTATTTATAAATCTGACAGATCAGATGTACTTGATACAAGAATTTCAGAGGAAGCAGCAATAGGCATATTGATAGCATCGCAGATTATCACGTTGTTTTCCAATACATTCCCGAAAGATATTTAGCCAATCTGGATAAGGCAAAGGTTACAAATATTATCCAACAGTTTAAGAAAAGATGAAGATGGAGAGTGGTGAACTACAGATCAGTAACTTGTCATCCGCGGTCGGGTGTCTGTTGGGCTCGATTATAAAGAACGTGTTACTGGATATATAGAAGGTAATGGGAAAACTAGGGAGGATGATAATGCATCGATGAAACGAAAACCATACGTGGCAAACATTTTTTGGAATGGTTTGAAGATGATTCTTGTGGACGTAGGCAATGAGGAGCTAATGGATAACGTATCTTTGGATATTCAAGAGGACCTTTTTTAAGAACTCTCCCACTAACATCATACGAAAAGTTAAAGTAAAAGGAATTGGGAAGAATTGGACTGCACAGTGGCATAGTGGTTAGCACTGCTACCTCACAGCGCCAGAGACACGGGTTCAACTCCCACCTCAGGTGACACTGACTGTGTGGAGTTTGCACGTTCTCCCCGTGTCTGCGTGGATTTCCTCCGGGTGCTCCGGTTTCCTCCCACAGTCCAAAGATGTGCAGGTCAGGTGAATTAGCCATGCTAAATTGCCCGTAGTGTTCGGTAAGGGGTAAATGTAGGTGTATGGGTGGGTTGCGCTTCGGCGGGTCGGTGTGGACTTGTTAGGCCGAAGGGTCTGTTTACTGCACTGTAATGCAATGTAATCTAAACACAAGCAAATAGGAAACGAAAAATTAGGTTTACATTCATGTGAATGTAATTGAAATATAGAAGATGCCATGCGCCAGCTGCACAGAGTGTTGCTGAGACTAAACTGAGAGTATTGTGTCCCGTTTGGAGTCCCAATCTAAGATAGAATATACTACAGACGAACTGCAAAAGGTATTCTCCAGATTAATCCCTAAAATGGCAAGATTGTCTGATGTGGAAACTCAGCCTGTGATCTCGAGTTTCAAAAGAGGAGAGGTGATTTTAGTGAAACTTAGAAACATAGAGGGGAGAGAATAACCGAGGGACATGGAGAAGTGCAAGCAGGAGAGATGAGGGAGAATCCCATGATATTCTACACGGTCAAGTAGAACAGAATAATCAGCAAACAGTTAGTATCCATTAGAAACCAAAGGGGCAACCAGTGTGTCAACCCGGAGAACATTGATAGATTGTTACATGTAAACATCACAGCTGTTTTACTTGGGAGAAGGAGGATGCAGGTACAGAATTCAGGAAGATGGACTGGAAAGCTCTTGGAAAGAGATTGATGTAAAATACGAGCGGCGGTTTGAGGCTTTGTCTGGTATAAAATTGGACCAATCTGCAGGTCTGGATACTGTTGGAGTCAAGGGAGGAAAGACGCTGACTGGAAATTTTAATTAGAATCTGACAATAGGGGAGGTGCCAGAGGACTGGAGAACAGCTATTATGATTGCACTTCACAGTAAGGGTGGTAGAGATAGACCAGGAAACTATAGACGAGCGAGTATTAAATCACTGTTCGGGAAACTACTGGAGAAAATAGAGAAGGAGAAAATTGAACTCCAATCAGAATGGCATGGCTTGATCAGGGATAATCATCATGACTTTATCAGAGTGAAGTCACACTAATGGAGTTGATTCAATTCGTTTGAGGAGGTCGCTTATTTAGTTTTGATGCAATGCCTTTGACAAAGTTCCACATGGGAAACTGAAAAAAATAAAGTAAAATCTCACAGTATCAAGGATAACTTGAAAAGTTACAGCGAAAATTGTCTTAGTGTCAGGAGGCAGAGGGTGGTGGGAGAAGGCTGTTTGTGTGACCGGAGACCAGTGTCCCCTGGTGTACCACAGGGATCAGTGTTGTGTCCCTTATTGTTTGTAGCATTCATAAATGGGAGAGATGTGAATCTGGAGTGGGAGTGGGTGGAGGGGTGGGAGATGTGATAAGCAAGTTTGTGTTTGACACAAAGATTGGCCGGGTGGTTGGCAGTGAGGAGGAAGTTCTGATTTTACAGGAACATACAAGTGGAATGATCATTTGGGCAGATCAATGGCAGATGGAATGTGATCCTGATAAATATGAGGTGATGTACTTTGGAAGGAGGAACCAGACATGGGGTGTACACAATGATTGGCAGCACACTAGGGAGCTCAGAGGGTGTTTCTCCACACATCCCTGAATGTGACTGAACAGGGTAATGGACTAGTTAAGAATTTAATATTGGGTGGAACGTTTATTAATCAGGGAGGAGATTATAAGTATTATACAGGGCTTGGTTTAGTCCATGATGGAGTACTGTATGTCGGTCGGGGAGCCTCATTATAAGGAAGGATGTGATTGGACTGGAGGGGGTTGCAGAGGAGATTCACCAGGATGTTCCCTGGAATGGAGCATATCAGCTATGGAGAGAGGCTGGATAAGCTCAGGTTGTTTACTTTTGACAGAGAGGCTGAGGGGGGATGTGATTCAGAAGGATAAGTTAACAAGAGGCATCGACAGAGTGGACAGACAGCAACTGTTCCTTTTATACAGAGGATCAAGAACAAGGGAGCACACTTTTAAAGTGAAGTGTTTGAGGTTCAGAGAGGATTTAAAGATGACGTTTTCTTCACCCAGAGGGTGTTGGGGCCTGGAAAGTACTTTCTGAGAGGGGAGTTATCAAGGTTAACCTCTCAACTGTTAAAAGTACTTGGCCAAGCACTTGGAAGTGCCATAACATTTCAGGCTATCAGCCTTTTGTCGGAATGTGGGACTAATATAGATCGTGCTGTATTTCTGTTGGCACAGAGACTATGCTCCTGTGAGTATATGATGTGGAAGGTCAATGATTGAGCCGCTTTACACAAGAATTGATGGGTTTCTGAAGATAATGTTCACAAAGGTTATAAGAGTGAACTGTTATAGCTTGTCAAATTATGTCAATGTGAGAAGTATGAAAAAGAAGTGGAGGTTTTTTCCAGTTTGAAACCAGAGAATGGAGAATGGGAAACAGGGAAATGGCAAAACTATGAATCCACTGCTTCAGTTCTGTCTTCACAGTACACAGACAATACCAAGAAAACCAAGTCTGGCGTGGAAAACGAAATAGTACATGGAACATAGAACATAGTAAGTAAATGGTTTGGGAGAAATTATTGGGACTGAAAATAATGGTCATAGTCAACACTAACACAGGTTTATGAAATGGGAATTATGTTTGAGAAACAGACTGGGAGACAAATGAAAGAGAAGCAATGGATGTAAAACATGTGGATTTTCAGAAAGATTTTGGTAAAGCTCCAAGCCTAGTTTGCAAAATCAAATCTTCGTGGATTGGGGTGAATAAATGGCCATCCTTCTAGAATGGGACAGCTGGCAGGAGACAGTGAATAGAAATAAACAGACACGTGAAGCAACAGACTGACATTGTATTTAAGGTCTGATTCTGTGAGTATGACTATACCCCTGACACCCCATCACCTTCCCCGGATATCTCCTCTCTCTCCAGCAGGACAGACAAAGCAGAAGTGGTGGCACCGTGGGATACAGTTTGAAGGGAATTGTTCTGGGAGTCCTCAACAGTGACTCTGTATCCCATGAATTCTCATGGCGTTAGTTTACACATGGGAAAGGCAACCTCCTGCTGATTACCATGCACCAGCCTCTTCCAACTGATGAGTCAGTACTCCTCCAAGCTGACCAACACTTGGAGGAAGCTCTGAGGGTGGCAAAGGCACAAAATGTACTCTGGGTTAGGGACGTCAATGTCCACAAAAAGAGTGGTTCACAGCAGCATTACTGATTGAGCTGGTTGGGTCCGAAAGGATATAACTTCTCGACTCGGTCTGCGGCAGGTGGTGAAGGAACCCACAAGAGGGAAAAGCCATATTTGACCACAGCCTAACTAATCTGCCAGCTGCAGAAGTATCTGTCCATGACAGTATCGTGTAAAAGTGACCACTGCATAGTCATTGTGGAGATAAAGTCACACTTGCATATTGAGAATAACCTCCACTATTTTAGGTGGCACTGTCACCATGCTAAATAGGACAGACTTTGAACAGATCTAGCAGCTCAAGTCTGGGTTTCGATAATATGTTGTGGGTCATCAATAGCAGCAGAATTGTGCTCCAGCACAACCTCATGGCCTAGCATATCCTCCTCACAACAATTACCATCAAGCCAGAGGATCAACCTTGATTCAATGGAGTGTGCAGGAGGGCAGGAGCAGCACTGGGAATACCTGAAAATGAGGTGTCTGCCTGATGAAGTCACCAACCATGACTACCTGCGTGCCAAACAGCATAAGCAGTTCGTCATAGACAGAGCTAAGTGATCCCAAAAGCAACGGTGCAGATCTCAGCTCTGCAGTCCTTCTACTTCTAGTAGAGAATAATTATGGACAATTAAACAAGTCATCGGAGGAGGACATTCCACAAGTATCCCCATCCTTAATGATGGAAGAGCCTAGCACTTCAGTGCAAAAGATAACGTTCATGCATTCGCAACAATCTTCAGTCAGAAGTGCTGAGTGGATGATCCATCTCGGCCTCCTCCAGTGGCCCTCAACCATTCAGTTACCAGTCATCAGCCAATTTGATTCACTCCACAAGATATCCAGATTCAGTTGGAGACACTGGATACCTCAGAGGGTACATAACCTGACAACATTCTGGCAATAGTACTGAAAAGTTGTTCTCCAGGCCTTGTCACTGCCCTCACCAAGCTGTTCCAATACCGTTACAACAACATTTCCCCGATTACATGGAAAATTACCCCAAGTATCTCCTGTACATAAAAAGCAGACCAAATCCAATCCGGCCAATACCACCGCATCAGTATACTCTCGATCATCAGTAAAGTGGTGGAAGGTCTCAGTGCTTTTAAGCAGCACCTGCTCAGCAATACCCTGGTCAATGATGTCCAGTTTGGGCTCCACCAGGGCCACTCAGCTCCTGACCTCATTACCGTGGTTCAAACATGGACAAAAGAGCTGAATTCCAGAGGTGGGGTGAGAGTGATAGCCCTTTAAATAAAGGCTGCCTTCGCCCAAGTGAGGTATCAAGGAGCCTTAGCAACACTGGAATCAATGGGTATCAGGGGCAAACTCCCCGCTGGTTAGAATCATACCTGATACGTAGGAAGATGGTCATGGTTGATAAAGGTCAGTCAACTCAGCTCCAGGATAAATCTGTAGGAGTCCCTCGGGCAGTGGCATAGGCCCAAACATCTTCAGGGCTGCTTCATCAATGACCTTCCCTCCATTTTAAGGTCAGAAGTGGAGATGTTTGCCAATGATTGCACAATCTTCTGCAACATTTGTCGCTCCTCAGATACTGAAGCAGTCCATGTTCAAATACAAGACCTGGACAGTATCCAGGCTGACAAGTGGCAAGTAATATTCACGTCACACAAATGCCAGACCGTGAACATCACGACTAAAATACAATCTAACCTGCCCCTTGGCATTCAATGGTGTTACTGTCACTGAATCCACAGTGGACTGCAGCGGTTCAACAAGGCAGCTCACCACCACCTTCTCAAGGGGCAACCAGGGACAGGCAATAAATGCTGGCCCAGCCAGTCACACCCAGATTCAGGAAATAAATATCATTTTTAAAAAGAATAACAGAGGAAGTTTTCTGGGATATCACAGAGATCGGTGCTCAGGTCCCAGTTGTTCACAATACCCATTAAACATTTAGTTGCAGGAATCAAACACAATATATCCCAACCTGCTGATAGAACTAAAGGATGTTGGATTGCGAGTGGGTGAGGAGGTTGTAAAAAAGCTTCAAGGTGACTAAGACAAGTGGAGTGAATGGGCAAATACGTGGCAGATGGAGAGCAAGGTGGGTTGAGGTGACAGTGTGCCCTTTGGTTGGAACAAGAGATTGGCAGCTTTTCGTTTGAAAAAGGATTGTTTGAAACATGTTGATCTGAAAAGCGACGTATGGGCCTTTTTGTTGTTTCCTTCTGCGCGCCCCTCTGAGGTCCCTGCAGCACAGTGAGGTCTGAACCCACAAGGCAATACTGGGAATGGCATTCACACGTGGCCCAGTGTACATAGACCTACCAAGTGGGGAGCTGTAACATTGCAAAGGATCTGGATCTCCCTGTAGACCAGTCACTGAAAGCAATATTGCAGGAGCAAGAACCAGATAGGAAGATCAATGATGTGCTGACCTTCATTTCAGGGGGATTTGACTCCAGGAGTAAGCGTGTCTTACTGCAGCTGTAGAGAGCTTTGGTGAGACCCTATCTCAAACACTGTGCAGTATTCTGCTGATTTGGTCTGAGTACATAATAACGGACAAACCTGACATTGAGGGAGAGCAGTGAAGGATGACCAGACCGATCTCTAGGATGACAGGCTTGTTGTGGGAGCAGAGTTTGGGGCGACTGGGCCTGTATTCCATGGGGTTTAGGAAAATGGGTGGAGATCTCAGTGAGATATATAAAGATCTGACAGGGTGAGATGGATTGGAAGCAGGGATTATAATTCCCCTGGCTGTGGTGTCTAAAACAAGGGCCCACAGTATTAGGTACAGACAGACCATTCTGCAATGAGATGACAATAAATGTCTGCATTCAGCGACTGGTGAACGTGGGGAATGCGCTCGAACCTGGAAGCCAAGACACTGAATATAAATAAGGAATTAGAGATAGTAAAGGAATGGTGGGAGAGAACGAGAACGATATGGAAATAAAGGGTCAGGTATCATGATATTGAATTGGGTAGCAAACTCGACAGACCAAATGGACTACTGCACTTCCTACTTTATAGCTTCCTACAGTAATTCACATTAAGGGATGTGTACAGTGTGTGGAAAAAGTGCATTGTGTACATATTTGAACATGAACTGGAATGGGGAAGGCTCAATGTGTTGTATGACCTACTCCATTCCCGATGTTTCTATGTAGTCTGTAAATGTTGTCACAAGCTCTCAGATGTTAGGAAGGAGGTCTCTGCAGGGTCAACAGGACTGTGTTTCTCATTCAATTATTCCGATACTGAGGCTGGGGCCGGGTGTTCTGTCTGGTTTTATCCTTTAGACCCCGGAAGAGTTTGATACAATAGAATGTCTTGTTTGGCGGATTCAGAGACCATTGAAGAGTTTATCACATGTCTATGTGTCTGCAGTCACGTTTAGGCCAGACCAGGAAAGCACGGGAGATTCATTTTCTAAAAGGACATTTGTGAAGCAAATTGGTGTGAACAATCGACATTGGCTTGAAGGTCACTATTTACGGACACCAGATTTTGCATCCTAATATTTTGTCAATTGTGTTTAACTTCCACCAGCTGCCAGTGCATTAGCCTGGTCTGGATTCGTAATCCAGTGACCTTTCCACAGCTGCACCATCTCTACATGGGGACCTATCTGAAATCATACTGAGCAGGTTATTTCTGTGCTGTTTGATAACTCTGTCAAAAAGAACTCCCACCAATTTGACTGTCGAGGTGGGTCTGAGGGGGAGGTAACTGGTCAGATTGTAATTATAATCCTCTTAGGAACTGGACATAGTTGAGTAATTTTCCACATTACCAGGGAGATGTCAGAGTTGGAGCTGGAATGAAACAGTTTCCCCAGGGACACGGCTTGTTGTGCAGCACAAGTCTTCATTCCGATTGCAGGAATGGTGACAGGGACCATTGCCTTTTTCGTACGTACTGTGTTCAGCTGTTTTTTCATGTCACGAACAGCAAATTGAATTGGTTGAAGACGGGCATCTGTGATTCTGTGGGTATCATGGTGAGGGTGAGGTGGATCATCAACTCCACACTTCTGGCTGAGGGTGGTGCAGACACCACATCCTGGTCTTTTACACTGATGTACAGGACTGTTCAATTATTTAGGATGGGGATATTTGTGGAGCCCTTTGCTCCAGTCATTTGTTTAATCATCCATCACCATTTATGACAGAATGTGACAGGATTGCGGAGCTTCGATCAGATCTGTTGGTCAAATGTGGTAGCTTTAATGGGTTCACGTCAGGTTTAGGTTCACGTGGTTCTGACCCAGTCATGTTCACTCACAGTCATTACTGAAACATAGATCGTATTGATGGTAATGGCAGACTGAGGAAATTATTCGAGGCTAAAAGTTACAGGTTGTGGTTGAATGCTGTTTTGCTTCTCCTGCTGTAGTCTACAACACTACATAAATACGCAGTTTTGAGCTGCAATATCTGCAATGCAATTCTGCTGTCTGTCCCTTAGTTCACATCGAGACCCATTCACCCATCAGTCATGTACTCAGTGACCTACTCTGGTTTCTGATGTGGTAACACTTCCATTTTCATACTCTCATTCTGCTGAGGGTCTCTTCCCGGGTCATGCTTTCAATCTGACACATTCTGCAAAACAATTAACTGATTTTAATCAATTGTTTAATTCATCTGAATCTTTTTTCTTGAGTAATACCATTTTCTGTGTTTAAAGTGAATGAGTTTCCTCTGTTTCTCTCCCTGACCATGATTAAGAGCTCTGTTGTGTCAGTGATGCCAGCCGTATGGAGTTTCAGAGCCAATGAATTCTCTGGATTCCCAATCATCTTCACCACATTGTATGTTTCTTTTTTTGGTTTGATGCCTTATTACTCATGGTTGCCTTGTCCTGCCATGAGTATGTTTCATCTCCATTGGGATGAATTTCTGATATCATCCGAAATATCCCCAGAAATTCCTGCTTTTGCTGTTCCATGGTCTGCCCAGCTCGGCTCCCCTTCCAATTAACTCTGGCCAGCTCCTCCCACATGCCTTTGAAGTTACATTGCACATTTATAATCACATTACATCAAGAAGAGAGCAATAGATACAAACCGAAAGAAGGAGCTTTGAGAGAAGAGACGCAAAGAATAATTGGTAAATTTCTTAACTAGATACAAAGAGAGAAAGAGCGAGACAACATAGATGAGGAAATGTGAAAAATGAGAAAACTAGATCATCGAAAGAAATAGATGCATATCCCTCAATGCTTTGGCAATTCCTGTGCGCTGTGGTCATTTGTATAGTGCATCGACAACAGAGCAATGTGTTCAAATGCTGGCTCTGATGCCAGAATTTTTATTTCCAATAATATGACAGACACTAGCTTTGGAAAATATCCAACAGGCCAACATATTGAATTCTGGTAGAAAGGGGATTAACTGAAATAAGTTGGGACACCAGAAGCAAGCATTTATAACACATCCTGATAAGAAGGAGAGATTGGAGTGGAGAATTCCAGAAAAGGAGGGATCGTTGAGAGAAAGGGAACATATCATTTTCGATGAGAATCAAATGATGTTTTAATGTTTTATAAATTCTTTACATCATATGCATCACTTTTTGTTAACTGTGTCTCCGTTATTCATTTAGAATGTGTTGTGCACATATGAAAAATGTTACTTATCTGCACACACACATTGATTAAACAGTGCATATAAAATCATTGTTCCACCATTGAAACTGTCCTGTTGTTGTGTTACGCGGATACACGAACACCAACTAGCCACCAAAAGACAGGACGCACTATCACTATGTTCCATACATACAGACAAAGAAGGGCACCACTTTGACTGAGACAAAGTACACATATACTAAGACACGCAAGGACATTCTGAGAGGAAAGGCATTCTGACCAGAAGTCCATCAATAAATGCATCAATTTAGATCCTATCTACCTACTCTTGTAAAACAAAAGAACTGGAAATGACATCACCCATCTTAAGAACCCAAGACCTAAAAATAGAGAGGCGCAACATACCACCAGCACTTCAGCAGAGACTCTCACTGATGATGTTACCTAGTCATAGTATCGAATCATCAGAAAACAAACCTTCAAGCACAGCGGGCTAACTTGCATACATACAAACTGTTATTTTTCTTTTATTAGTGGGATTTGGGAGTTCTTTGTCACTCATGTATTAACAGATTACGAGGTGAGGTGAGCTTTCTTGGGTTTGTGGTTTTAATTAACAGAAGTGCTCGACATAGATGTCTCCACAGTTTGGGGCCATGCCGTAATGGACTGGGACAGATTTGAACAGATTTCAGGTACAAAATGTCCCAGCAAATTCCAACACGTTGCAATTAGTGACCTAGATCTTCAAATAAAACCGGTCTGAAAATCTGTTTAATTTTGTTTACTGGTGGTTGTTTAAATTAAAAGTGAGGGAAAAGGCTTTTAAAATTACTAAAGAGGTTCCCAAATTTGCCAAGAAAGTTTAGAAAGACAGAAGCAGGACATTTTTTTAGAATTAGCAAATAGGTTGGAATTGGGTTTAACCAGGGACAAAAGGAAAGCTGAAATTGTAATGGATTTGGTCAAGCAATTTGATGTATCAAAGAAACAGACAAGTGCAGTCGAGTTAGAAAAAACTTAAATTGCAAATATGGCAACTGAAGTTAGAAGATAAAGAAAGAGACCGAAACAGAGAGAGAAAAAAGAGGAGAGGAAAAAGAAAGAGAGAGAGAATTTGAGATTCAGAAGTTGGGAATTAGACAAGAAAGTTGAATTAACAGGATGGAGATGAAGGGAGAACGTCGGGATGTACACAAATATATTAGTACCTTGCCATATTTCGGTGAGAAAAATGTCAAAACTTTTTTTATTTCATTTGAAAAAAATGACTCGGCAGATGACGTGTCCAGTGAACTTGTGGGGAATGCTCGTTCAGACTAAGCTGGTGGGCACAGCTGGTGAGGTATGTGTAGCGCTGTCAGATGAGGGATCAAGAGATTATGCAGGTGTCAAATTGGCTATTTTGATTGGCTATGAATTGGTACCAGAAGCATGTAGACAGAGGTTCAGAAAAATAGAGACGGAACCAGGTCAGACTTATGTTAAGTCTGAAAGAATTAACTGCAGTCATTTTGATAGTTGTGTGCTGGACTTAAAAATAGATAAGACCTGTGAGGCTCGAAGGGAGATTATTATGCTGGAGATGTTTAAAGACTCACTTCCAGAGATGGTAAGAATTCATGTGCACGAACAGAAAGTTCAAGAAGCGAGAAGCGCGGCAGAAATGGCAGGTAAATATGCATTGGTGCATGAGATGAAATTTAGCTTCCGGGAGAATTTACATGCAATGAGGGATAGAAATTGGGAGAAGGGAAGTTCACATATTACAAAGCAAACAGTAGCGCACAATAGTTTACCACAGGTGAAAAAAGAAGCCCAAAGGGGTTGAAAGGAGGTGAAAGGCCTCAGGTGTTCTCAGTATAAGGGAGTGGAACACAGAAAATGACAGTGCTGATGGTTTAAGGAGGGCACTGGGAAAAGGTGTTTTCATTGAAGTAAGCTGGGACACACTGTGATGGTCGTTGAAGGAAGGCACTTTGGGGAAAGATGCGGTAGAAGAGGCTAAGCCAGTGGCATTAGTGAAACTGGTAAAGGAGACCCCAAGTAGAGCCGAGGAGCTGCAGGAGTGTGCACAGCCGAGGCAGGGTCTGGGTATGGAGTCGGTACCTGATCTCTGAAAGAATTCACCTCTGTAGATAAAGTTTACTTAGAAAGATCGGGGGAGAAGGACAAGAAGTTATAATTTTGTGAGATGTGGGATCTGCTCAGTCTCTAATAGTTGAGAAGAGAGACGCTGGAAAAGCACAAAAGATCAGGCAGCATCCAGACAGCAAGACAATTGAATATCAGGCAGAAACCCATCGTCAGGAATTTGGGGGGGGGGCGGAGACAAGGGGGCTGAAAGATAAATACGAGGGCAGTAGCTGGGCTGGTGGGAGGGTCACCGGGAAGGCGATAAGAAGATGTAGGTTGGAGTAATAGTGATATATCGGTTTGGAGGGTGGAGTCGGTAGGTGGGAAGGAAGCTGGCCAGTTAGGGCAGTTCAAGAGGGCAGTGCTAGGTTGAACGGTTGGATATGGGAGAGGTTGGTGGAGGGGAGATTTGGAATTTGGTGAAGTCAACGTTGATGATGGTTCTAGTTTGAGGGTTCTAGTTGTCCTACCACCTATCCACAACACCCTCCTCTCCGAGCTATCACCATCACACCCCACCTGCGTCTACCTATCGCCTTCCAAGCTATCTTACACCCAGCTCCACTCCCACTCTCCTATTTATTTCTCGGCCCCCTTCCCCCTCCCTTGCCCCACCTCGCACTTTCCTGATGAAGAATTTATGCCTGAAATGTCAACTCTTCTGCCCCTCAGATGCTGCCTGGTTGGCTATGCTTTTCCAGCCCCACACTTTTCAACTCCCATCTCCAGCATCTGCAGCCCTCACTTTCTCTCGGCCTCGAATAGTGAGAGATGAAAGTATTTTCACTCTTTCTGACATATTAATCAAGATCGTGACAATTTGTGGAATGGGGTTAGAAATTAAGTATTCCCTTGTGTAACATCAGGATGGAATGCCAAATCAAGGTTGGGGAAGTAACAGTGACAGTGAGTAACAGAGTGTCATTTCCAGGAATATAGTTTATTCTTGTGAACGATTTAACAGGATCCAAGGTGGGAGTGGCACCCCTTGTGTTGGAGAAGGCAAAAGGAAAACTAGGGAATTGGGGAGTTAAAAGAAAAATACCCAGGATTTTTCCAGACTGTATAGTAACAAGATTCCACTGTCATCAGTTAGAGCAGGAAGGAAAACCGAAATAAAAAGCCAAAGGAGTTGATGTGCAGTTAACTGACCCCCTGTTTGCAGGAAAAACCTGAACAGGCAGAGGGTCAGGCAGAGGGGTTTAGTCCAGAAAGGCTCATGGACTTACAACAGATATATACACACACATTCACAAACACATACACATGCACACACACAGAAAAGGAATCAGAATATATTGTCGAACATTATTAACTTAAAGATAGAATCATAAAATTAAAATGGAGACCCCGATAGGTTACTGCAGAAGGGAAATGGGCTGAAGTGCACGATATTGTGTTAGCAGTAACGTACAGTGTTACGGGTAGCACATAAACTAACTGCAGGGGGTCACCTAGGTGGACAGAAGAATCAGGTTAAGGTACAGAGGCATTTCTAGTGGCCTGGAATGCACAAGTACGTGGTTTTTTTTGTTGCACATGTCAAACATTCTAAACGATAGGTCAGTCACAGGCAGTAATAAAACCAGCACCTTTGTTACCAATTCCTGCATTCGAAGAACATTTCACGTAGGTTATGATTAGTTGTGTCGCTCCCCTATCTAAAAAAAAGGTGGAAACCATTATTTGCTAGCCATAATGGATGTGTCTACCAGATTTCCAGAGGCAATTCTATTATGCAGTGTTAAGGTAAAAAGGGAGGTGGAGGAGTTGGTATCTTTCTTTACTCACTGTGGGCTCCGCAGAGAGATTCAGTCAGACCAAAGTCTCATGTTACCGCTCAGCTGTTTAAGGAAGTCATGGATAGCTTAGGCATACAGCAGTTTAAATCAAGGGCGTCCCATCCTGAATCCCAGGGAGCCTTGGAAAGTTAGCATCAGACGCTGAAGACCATATTAACAGTGTACTGTCAGGATTACCGGAATGATTGGAATGAAGGTGTCTCATTGAATTGTTTGCCATTGGACAAAAATTATTTGCCCCAAATAAATCTACTCAGTTTACTTCCTTTGAGTTAATATATGTACATGAAGTGAGAGGTCCTTTGAAATTAATTGAATATAAATTAACAGGACCGAAGTCAGAGATCTCACACTCGGATTATGTATCTGAGGTGAGGGAGAGATTAGATGGAGTAGGTGAGTTCGCTAAACAGCACCTGAAGGGCACAGCATAGAATGAAGCAAGTGGCAGATAAAAACTCGGAAATTTTGACGATTTCCTGTGGGGATGACGTATTAGTATTGTCACCAGTGATAGGAATTCCCTTCACAGCCAGGTTTAGTGACTCAGGAACAGAGTTACAGTCAGATGAACAAATTGTGCAGTTTATCTGTATGATGTAGTGACCTTTAGCAAGTGATTTAAAGCTCACACGTTACAGTTGGCAGAGCATGTTGAACGATTACAAGAAGCAAACTTGGTAATAAACTTAAAGAAAACAGCATTCACGAAGGCAGAGGTGCCGTTCTTGGGACATTACATTAGACATGGAAGATTGACCCCATGGAACACAAAGACGAAGGGCTTTGAGGAATTTCCACAACCAACCTCGAAGAAAGAGGTGCTTCGATTTTTGGAACTGAGTGGATTCTATTGGAAGTTTGTTCCAAACTTCAGCAGCTTATGAGCACCACTGATGGACTTAGTAAAGATGAACACAGAATTGTGGTGGACAGAACAATGCCAGGAGGCATTTGAGAATTTTAAAGCAGGATTAATCACCGCACCAGTTTTAGCTGCACCAAATATTCTGAAACCCTCGGGATATCGGGGTCGGAGATGTATTGATACAGAAATATGATGATGGGATTGAATGGCCAATTGGCTACTTGTCAAAAAAACTCAATATCCACCAGAAACAAAATACAACATCTCCATTACTGAAAAAGAATGATTAGGTTTCGCACTGGCCTGACAATATTTTAATGTTTATGTGACAAATAAATTGTTGGAGATGGTTGTGGACAACGGCAAACCTCTCGCGTTTTTTGGAATATTTAAAGACCAGAATATGAGAATATTTCATTGGAGTCTTATCACGCTGACTTTAAACTTACACAATGTACATGCTGTGGGTCCTAAAATGTGATAGCAGATGTGTTATCGCGGATTTAAAGGAACAGGTGTTGATAAGATTTGACTTATCCCAGTGTTTTATATGTGTGCAAAATTAATATGAATGATATAACTGAGATTAATACTTTTGTATTTCATAATAATGGGATTAAGAATTAGAGGAAAGGAAACGAAGCCATCTTTTCATTCTGATGGTTCTTTTTTTTTCTGAAGGGGGGTGGTGTTATGAAGCCGAAAGCAGGTCAGGTCACTTTAAGACAGAACGGGTTTTGTTGAATACAAAGTACAGCACAGATGCCAGCTAAATGTCTGATTGTTCCATATGTCACAATTAGCTGGGAAATGATACCTGGGTTTTGGTTGCTGTTTTGACAACAATTCAAATACAACCAAAGAGTTTAAATAACGTTCAGGATACCAGAAGCCAACGGAATTTGAATATTATTGTTTGGGTACCTGGAAAGCAATCAAATGTGAGAATTATTGTATCATTGGAAGTATATAAATCCAGCATTTTGAACACTCGAGGGAGAGCCACTGCCATCCAACAGCAGAGTAACTGCTGTAGAGCAGGAGTGCTAACTGACCATCCCAAACACTCTCTATCAAAGATACATGTTCATGTAAACCTACTTGCAATAAAAACATGACCCAGGGAGATCAGCAGCTGGAAGAGTGAACACAGCAGGGAAGATAGAGACTGTGTGGTCTTGAGATTGTAATGTTTCATATGTGGGTTGTTGGAACAGCAGATTTTGACAGAGTCAGAGTCAGAGTCAGATAGTAAGTAGCTAAGAAAAGAGGGGCTTGTATTTGTGAAGCCCCTCTAGTGTTCACTATTAAAGTTAAGAAACTAACTTGTTAATTTTTGTTTAAATAGTGGAATGTAGGAGATCGCTGTCGCTCATATTTTAACAGATTACGAGGTGAGGCGAGCTTTTCTGGGTGTTTGGTTTTAATTAACAGAGGGGTTCGAGTCCACCTTGTAAATGTCCATCCACGCTAACCCCAATTCCCTGCAGTTGGCCAATATCATCCTAGACTTTTCCTATCCACATATTTATCCAAATGCTTTTGAAATGTTGTTAATGTACCTCCCTCAACCACATCTGCTGGCAGCTCATCCACGTCCCAGCCCTCTGTGTAAAGAAGTGGCCCCACAGGTTCCCTTTTATTCCTTCCCCTTTAACCTTAAACTGATCCCCTCTAATCCTCGATTCTCTACACCTTGGAAAAAGACTGAGAGCATTAACCCTACCATCGTGATCTTATTCAGCTCTATAAGGACTCCCTCAGTCTCCTTCACGCTAAAGAAAAGGTGCTAGCTTGTCCAAACTCTCCCTATAACTCAGACCAATGGGTCCTGGCAACGTCCTTGAAAATTTCTTCTGCACTCTTTCTAATTTAATAGCATCCTCCCTATAACAATGTGACAAAACTGAACACAATACTCTAAGTGCAGCCTGACCAAAGTCCAGTATAACTGCAACATAACTTCCCAGCTTCTCTGTACTCAATGTCCTCCCTGATGAAGGCCACTGTGCAAAAAGCCTTCTTCACTGCCCTGTCTACCTGTGACTCCACTCTTAGAGAACCGTGCACCTGAACTCCAAGGTCTCTCTGCCCACTACACTCTTGAAGATCTTTCCATGCACCATGAAACTCCTACCTTGATTTGATTTCCCAAAATGTAAGACATCACCCATCTATATTAAATTCCATTTGCCATTTCTCGGCCCACTTCCCCACCTGATTAAGGTCCTGCTGCAATTTCTGATAAACTTCCTCACTGATCACGCTACCACTTATTTTAGTGTCATCTGCAAACTTACTAATCATACCTTGTACATTCTCAACCAAATCATAGATAACAAACAGCAATGGACCCAGCCTCCGGTCTGACAAACAACCTTCCACTAAACCCTCTGCTTCCGACCATCAACCCAACTGTGTATCCAATTGGACAGTTCCCCCACCATTCCACGTGATGGAACCTTCCTGAGCAGCCTGCCATGTGGAACCTTCTCAAAGGCCATACTGAAATCCATAGAGACTACGTCGACTGCTCTGTCCTCATCAACCTTCCTGGTCACTTCACCAAAGAACTCTAAGAAATTTGGGAAGCATGATCTCCCACTCACAAGTCTATGCTGACTGCTCCGAATCAAACCCTGTGTAAGTAATGGGTGCAGTCAATGGTATGCTGTGCTTCATTGTAAGATGATTCGAGTACATAAGTAAAGGCATCTTCCTGCTGTTGTAGAGCTTTGCTGAGAGAGCATTTGGGGCACTCCGTACAGATTTGATCTCCTTTGTAAGGAATGATCTCCTTACCACAGACACGGGTGATGGTAACATGGGGATAGAGTGAATAAGCTGAGTGTTTAATCTGTGGAGCTGTGAGAGATGAAGAAATGGTGATGCTGAAACACGAGGAGTGGCAGCGATCACTTATTTCCAAAAGAGACATTGATAGGGAGAGAAATTCCATACTTTACCCAGGATTGATTGGTTTGATTTATTGTCACGTGTACCTCAGTACAGGGAAACACGTTGTTTATGAGCAGTGGGGGAAGATCATATTAAGCAAGGCCAGACAAATCATAGGGTGGAAATAGACTTGGACAGAGTAAGACATACAGGTTACACTGAACAGGACATGCACTAGACAAGGTCAACATGAACAAGATCACCATTATTTGAACTTAGAGAGTCCATTCATCAGTCTATCGTGACTTTCCTAATAGTTTATTTGCCTAAATTAACTCTCCCCACGTTATTGAGCAGTCGGCGTGTGAACCCTGTACTGAACATCAGGTTATTCACAATCCCCAACAGCAGCCACAATACCTTCCATCGGAAACAGGTAGCCATTCCCACCAGCTTCCACCCTACATAGAGAACACCAGGCAGCCTTCTCGGAGATGGTACATGCCTTCTTGAGATTTCACACAACACATATGATTTCCCTGCTAACCGCGAGTAACCCACGTTAAAGTCCCACATGTGTATCATGAGCGTTGGCGCCACGAGGTACTACGTGGAGCAGTCTGTTTGTGCAGCCTCTGCTCCAATTGTTCATCACGTTAGAGCATCTATTAGGAGACAGTGAGGACTGCCCATGCTGGAGATCAGAGTAGACAGTGGTTTGCTGGAAAAGCACAGCAGGAGAGTCGACATTTTGGGCATAAGACATTCATCAGGATCAGCATCAATTACCCTATTCTGCCCCCGTGTAAGTGCATTGAGGTGGAAATGGCCTTCTACTGTTCCTGTATAAGTGGCTCAACTGGCTGAATGGCCTCCTCTTGTTCATGTGTAAGTAACTCAAGGGGCTGAATGGCCTCGTTCCGTTTCTGTGTAATTGACTCAGGGGACTGAATGACTTCTTCCTTGTCCAATTGGACAGGGCCAAGGGCCTGACCTTTTACCCCTGGTTCCTGTTTGAAAGCTCGATGTACTGACAAGTGTGATGATGCTGCAGCTTTAAGAGGTTATTTTGTCCTGGTTTCTTTTAAGAGAGAGATTGAATGATCGTTACCAAGCTGGTTAGTTAAGACCACTTGAGTGAACAGCGAGGGAGGCCTTGGGTTTATTTTAATGCAGCCTGAATGGGTGTGACCAGCTCTCACAGATTAGGATCTTTGAGTTTGTGGCAATCTGTGACTGAATATTCAGTTTTGCCAAAGGCTGTCTTTATGGGATTTTCGTATATCGGAACAGTTCATTAGTAATATCTCCACGCTATATTATTCTGATAACTTGTCCAATAGAATTAAGTTATTCTAATTTCCTTTTTCTTTGGTTTCATTTTATCTTTCGTGTTTAAATAGTGTTGAGCTTCACACCGAGTATTTTGACCAGTCACATTGCATCTGGAACAGACAATTTACATTCCCTTTAAAATAAGAAAACTTTAGAGTCTAGGAGACTGCCTTCCAATATTTTCGAGGGGCTCTGGTGTGGTCTATCACACTAGACTCCTTCTCTTCCTGAGTAATAGGCTGGAGGCACTGAATGGGCTGTCCCTGTTCTTCTCCAATCGTGTCAATGGGCTGAATGGCTTCCTCATATTCCTGTGAAACTAGCGTGAGGTGCTGAATGAACTCTATTTTTACTGGGGCAATGTGCAGTGTCAGGCAGTGCTGTTACATGAATGTTACTGATACTTTAACAGCACAAGTCTCAATGGAGTCTGGGTCTTGTTGCACATGAACACAGACCAGTTCAGGAGCTGAGGGGGGACAAAATGTTCTGAACATAGTGGAATCTTCAGCGACCATCCCCACTTCTGTTCTTATGTTGCGGAGGGTGAGGTTGGGGAGACATTGATGAAGCAGCTGAAGATGTTTGTGAAGAGGAAGCTACCCTGAGGATCTCCCACAGAGGTGACCCAGGACTGAGATGATGACCATCTTCCTTTGTGCCATGTTTGACCCCAAAACAATGGAGAGGTTACTCTGATTCCCACTAAGTCCAGTTTTGTTAAGCTCCTTTATGTCAACAGAAGGAAACCACTGCCTTGATATCGGGACCAGTCATTTTTACCTGAACCCTTGTCTCAACCTCTTTTGTTCATATCAATAAATCATGATATAGGAGCAGCAAGTGTTTTCTTCAAACAGGTGGGATTGAATGTCAGGATTTCTCTTCTCAAGAGTTTTCGGGGAGCGAGATGTCTGAAAGTATTTGAAGAGGATGTAGATGGATATTGATCTGACAGAGAGGTGAGGGCTATGAAGAGTTGGATATGAAAGAGGATTTGAGACCAAGACCAGATCAGTCACGATCTTAGTGAAGGGCAAGGCAGGTTTGGGGAGTGAATGACCTGCCCCTGTTTCTGATGTTCTTACATTCTGTTATTGGAGTGTTAGTGGGTGTTATTTTCATGAATGTGCAATTACTAAATATTGCAGTCAGGGAGACCAGATGATTTTGTGAGCCAACTCTGGTTGAGGTATGGGGGCTGTATTCACAGTGAATCTGGGTCTAACCATGACCAACAAATGAAGCACAAGTTGCAGAGAGGGGAAGCTCTGTAAAGAGAGATGAGGGGCCTCTTTCATACCCGTGCCTGGGCTTTCCAATTACATTTCCCAAATCACCTCAAAGCATGTGTAACAGTCTTGAGAGGCTGAATGGTCTCCCCTGTTTCTGTGCAACAGGTTATAGGAGTAAATGGCCTCCAACTGCTCCTGTCTAGCAGGTATGAGGGGCTGAATGGAACACAGAAACATGGGACTGAGGAGCAGGAGTGGGTCATTAGATACTTCGAGCCTTCTCCACCTGGCACTAAGATTGTGGCTGATCAGGTTGGGGTCTCAGCCTCACTTTCCTGTCTGTATCCCATTATCCGTGACTCACTTCTCTGTCAAATATTTAACTGATGCAGCTTTCAATCAATGTGAACATAGAGGCACGATAAACTTCCACTGAAGAGAATTCCCACTTGAAAGGTCCTTTCAGAATTTTTCGTCATCCTTCTTATAGAATCAGACAGTCATGCAGAACAGAAACAGACCCGTTAGTCCAATCTGTTCACTACGATCAGACATCAAATCTGATCCAGTCCCATTTGCCAGCATTTGGCCAATATCCCTCTTCTTTCAGATACTTTTTAAATGTGCAATTTTAACGGCCATCACCACTTCCTCTGACAGCAACTTCTGTACACACACCACTCTCTGTGTGAAATATTTATCTTCAGGTCCCTTCTAAATCATTCGCCCTCTCCCCTCCAACCTATGCCCTCTTGTTCTGGACTCCCCTAACCTGGAGAGCAGAACGTGGTTGTTCAGAATATCCATGCCCCTGATGGTTTTATAAACCTCTATAATGTCACCCTTCAGCCTCTGACACTCCAGGAGAAAGCACCTCAACCTAATCAACCTCTCCTTAAAGCTCAAACCTCCAGTCCTGGAACATCTGTGTGTCAGTCATTTCTGCAGACAACCAAGTTGTACGCAGCATTCTTAAAGTGGCCTCACCAACATCCTGTACAGATGCACCATACCACCACAACTCCTATACTCAATCCTCTGACTGATTAAGGCAAATGTGCCAAATGTGTTCTGCACCACACTGTCTATCTACGACTCCACTTTCAAGGAACTATGCACCTGCAGCCCTGTACCCCGTTGTTTCACAACATGCCCCAGGACCTTACCAACAATTGTATAATTCCTGCCCTGGTTTGCATTTACAAAATGCAAAACCTCGTATTTATCTAAATTAAACTTCATCTGTCCATCCATGCCCCTTTGTTCCATCTAATTGTGGTCTTGTTGTAATCTGAGATAATCTACTACACCACCTTTCTGATGTCATCTGTAACCTTTCGAACTATGGCCCCAATATTCACATCTAAATCCATTACATAAATGATGAAATGCAGTGAACTCAGTACTGATTCTAACAGCACACTGCTGCTCACAAGCCTCCAGTCTGAAAAATATCCCTCTTCCTTCAAGCCAATTGTGACGAGCTTCCTCTGTATCCCATGTGACAGAAAGTTACTAATCTGTCTCCCAATCGGAATGAAATACTAGCTATGAAGAGAGGCTGAGTAGGTTAGGTTTATTTTCACTGGAAAAAAGGAGATGGGGTGGGGGTACCTGATTGAGGTTTACAAAATCATGAAGGGTGGATAGAGAGGGGCTTGTTCCCAGAGTGAAGGATTCAGTAACGAGAGGTCGTGCTTTCAAAGTGAGAGGTGGAATGTTTAAGGGGGATACACGCGGTAAGTACTTCACACAGAGGGTAGTGGGCATTAGGAACACATTGCCAGCAGAGGTGGTAGAGGCAGGCACGGTCGATTCTTTTAAGATGCGTCTGGACAGATGCATGAGTAGGTGGGGAGTACAGGGATACAGATGCTTAGGAATTGACCGACAGATTTAGACAGTACACTTGGATCGGCTCAGGCTTGGAGGGTGAAGGGCCTGTTCCTTGGCTGTAAATTTTCTTTGCTCTCTGTTCTTTAAATGAACACCTTGCTGAAGCCCATATAGACAATGTCTACCAAACTGCCTTCATCAATCTTCTTTGTCACCTCTTCAAAAAACTCAACCAAATTAATGAGACATGATTTCCCATGCAGAAAGCCATGTTGTCTACTCTGAACAGCCCTTTCCTTCCCAAATGTATGTAAATGGTGTCCCTCAGAATCCCCTCCAACAACTTACCCACCACTGACATCAGGCTCACTGGATTATAGTTCCCCGGCTTTTTGGGGTCACTGTTTCCTTTTCTAGTCCCACTCCTCCACTGCTCACAACAAATGTTAAATGTGACCAGGTTGGTGATATGGCTGATGATATCGGTCTCAGACTGGGTCAGGGTCAGTTTTAGGAACAAGTCAGGCTAGTTTCTTTAATCTGCTCAAACAACACGTTTATGATCGAGAGCAATGTTACTCCAACTATGGTGGAAAGATTAATGGCAAAGTGTTTGGGTATTGCAAATATATAATCAATGGCTTAGAAAGGATGGATGCTAAGAAATTGTTTCCGTTAGGCGAGGAGACTAGGACCCATGGATACAGCCTTAGAATCAGAGGGGGTCAATTCAGAACAGAAATGCGGAGACATTTCTTCCGCCAGAGAGTGGTGGGCCTGTGGCATTCATTGCTGCGGAGTGCAGTGGAGGCCGGGACGCTAAATGTCTTCAAGGAAGAGACTGATAAATTCTTGATGTCACAAGGTATTAAGGGCTACGGGGAGAATGCAGGTAAGTGGAGTTGAAATGCCCATCAGCCCTGATTAAATGGCTGAGTGGACTCGATGGGTCCGATGGCCTTACTTCCCCTCCTATATCTTATGGTCTAATATTTCCCTTTCTAAACACACATACACAGACACAGACACACACACACACACACACACACACACACACACACACACACACACACACACACACACACACACGCACAGACACACACACACACACACACACACACACACACACAAACACATGCATACACACACACACACAGATTAACAAAATTTCCGCAATTTTAACTTGAAACAACTTTGTCCAGATATTATTGTAACTCCTGATAAAAGTAAATATTGAGATTGTCCAAAACGTTATTCTGCTTCTGAAGATATTGTACTCACACAGCTGCTAGCAATGGGATTTCATCCTGGGAGAGTTGAATTTGGCTGAATTCCCTTTGGTTTAGGCAGTGAGGAGATTCCAGTGAATTCGGCTCAGGGAGCACCCAAAGGGTAGCACGGTGGTTAGCACTGCTGCCTCCGAGCACTAGGAACTTGGGTTCAATTCCAGCCTTGGGTGACTGTCTCTGTGGAGTTTGCACATTCCCCCCTTATCTGTGTGAGCTTCTAATGGGTGATCCAGTTTCCTACCACAAACTGTGTAGGTTCGGTGGATTGGTCACGCTAAATTGTCTGTAGTGTTCAGGGATTTTTAGGTTAGCTTCATTAGTCAGGGGTAAATATAGGGCTATGGGTTGGGAAGGTTGGTATGGAGTTGTTGGGCCGAAGGGCCTGTTTCAACACTGCAGGGATTCTATAAAAATAAGAATGGTAACGATGACTGCAGATTTTTTTTTAGCTCGCGCACGTTGCTGTGATGAGGAACCCCAAAGGAGAGAGTGCAAGAGCCCATTCTTTTTCGGGCAGATTACAGTTTCTCCCTCTCTGAGTTGAATCACACAATAATATCATCCTCTCCCAAACTGGACCATGTGAGGTCTCCTTGTACATTGTCAAAACTATGTCTCCATCACATTCCCTGTTCCATGTAGGTACATCATTGCTACTGTCATACACAGAGCCATATCCTTAGCAGAAAATGGTCTCGGCCGATTTGAAATATGTTTACATGGCCTTGCGTCAATAAAAAATAAAATAATTAATGTATTCAGAATACCTGTGTTAAAATGCATGCATTTTGTAACAAATACAGAAATTTGCTGGAAAAGCTCAGCAGGTCTGTCAGCATCCAGATGCCTTTTACATGCAGTAGTTGGACCAGCCTCCATCACTTCCTCTGGCAGCTCATTCCATACGCACACCACCCTCTGTGTGAAAAGGTGCCCTTTAGGCCTCATCAAAACTTTTCCCCTCTGGTTCAGAGTCAGGGACACTACCCACTACACTACCATACTCAGACTTGGGTCATATTTTAGTGCCCACTTTCAGCTCAGTGTGGATTTATTATAATCAGGTTCCCATTACTGAACTACACAAAACACTTTGTATTGTTAAACAAATACAAGATATTTGTCTCAACTGTAGGATATTGAGTGTACTTGCTATGCTATCAAAGTTAACTATAAACATCTTTAATTGCTATTATCTGTAGTCTGCAATATTAAGGAAAGAAATCCTGCAAACACACTCTGCCCAATGAAGAGTCTTAAATAGATATTTATTACTGAACACCAGAGACGAAGGAAGAGCTTAATTTCTGACTCCAAAACACCGATCACTCTTACCCACCTCTAACGTGCGACTGCCCTCTTCCTAAAACCATGAAGTGACACCAGGCCGCTGATTACTGTCCAGCCTCTCCTCCCCACTGACTGTGTCTGCAATCTGTCCCTCCTCCCCCTAACCACACAAGGCAAACCAAGCTCAGGGTCTTTGTGATAATCAAGGCCGGAGTGTGCAGGCCTCCTGGAGAGGGAGATGGGCATTTTAAAATTGAAGGGTGAGGGGGAGGTGACAGTCATATCACACACTGGGCTGAGGGGTGGCAGATGGAGTTTAGCTTGGATTAATGCGAGGCATTGGATTTGGTAAATCAAACAAGAACAGGACCTATACAATTAAAAGTAGGGTCTTTGTCAGTGTTGTAGAACAGAAACCCAGGCCGTCAGGTTTAATTCTTTAAAATTTGCATCTCATATAGATATTGTGGTAAAGAAGGTGTTTAACACACTTTTCTTCATTGGTCAGACCCTTTGAGTATCAGAATTGGGACGTCATGTTGAGGATGTACAGGACATTGGTGAGACCTCTACTGGAATATTGTGTCTGGTCTGGTCATCCTGCCCGCTCATTCCACAGGCACACCACCCTCTGGGTGAAAAAGCTGCCCCTTAGGTCACTTTTAAATGTTTCCCCTCTCACCTTAAGTCTATGTCCTCTAGTTTTGGACTCCCCGTGCCCTAAGAAAATACCTTGACTCTTCACTTTAATATTATTGACCTTGATATTATTAAACTGGAGAGGATTCAGAAGAGATTAACCTGGATGTTGCTGGGAAAGGAGGGAGTGAGCTACAAGGAGAGGCTGGATCGGCTGGGACTGTTTTCACTGAAGCATATGAGATTCTGCGGTAACTTTACACAAGGGCTGATGTCTTTTCCCTAGAGTTGGGGATTCAAAACTGAGGGATATTTTAAGATGTGAGGAAAAAGATTTACAAAAGTCAGGAGAGGTAATTATGTAAGACAGAATCTGGCTTGGGTGTGGAATGAACTTCTAGAGGAAGTGGTGAAAGCAGGGACAGTTACAATGTTTAAAGGACATTTAGATCAGTCCATGGATAAGACATCAGTTAGGATGGTGCGGTGAGCAGCTGCCTTCTCCCTCCCCCTCTCTGAATGAATCTCTGTTGGTTTTTACCCTCTGCCAATGTCTGTGCAGTGGCGTGGGGAGGCCAGCAGAGGGTGGCATTGCATCACTTTAAGCACCACAGAGACTGCCTTACCTGCCCCACACACAGACACACAGATACACAGCAATCGTTAGGACACAACATTGAGCTCATCTGGTAATATAAACTAAACATAAAGAAACGCTCAATTTGTCTTGTAAACTGTTAAAATATGAGTGACAGAGAACTCCCAAATTCCACTGTTTAAACAAAAATATCAATTTATTTTTTAACTCTGAAAGTGAACATTTTACATCAACTATTCACAACTCTGAGACCCCCTTTCTTTAACTGCTTATTACCCTACTCCAACTCTACAGTAATGTACTGTTTCAAAAAGACACTTATTAAAATTACATAAACGTAATTTCAAACCCACACAGCAGCTGTTGTTCCATCTGACCTCACACCAAAATCCCTTTTTCCCATCTTTCCTGGGAAGACTGGCTCATGTTACAGGATGCTATCGAAGTGTCTCCATTTCAGTATTCTGAAACCTGGGAACACATCCTTCCATGACACTGTCTCTCAGTCTCCCCCTCCCTGTCTATACCCCAAACCCCTCCCATGTGATGATATTTAAACTGATTCCCCCGCTTGGTCTCTCTGGAAGTGATGTTCATACCCACAGCACCCCCTTGTCAGGGCAACAATGGAGAGATGGAGCTGTAAATGGGTGGGAGCTGTACATCCTGTTACTTCCAGAACGGGCTGCAAGTTTCCCCACACTGGGCAGGGATCTAACACAGTGTTACTGAGCAATGCACTGGGGTGGGGTACAGAGCTCCACATGCTGGGAGGGTAACTGCTCCTGGATTACAGATCAATGTATTGGGGTGGGGTACACAGTCCTACATGCTGGGAGGGTAACTGCTCCTGGGTTACAGATCAATGCACTGGGGTGGTGTACACAGTCCTACATGCTGGGAGGGTAACTGCTCCTGGGTTACAGATCAATGTATTGGGGTGGGGTACACAGTCCTACATGCTGGGAGGGTAACTGCTCCTGGGTTACAGATCAATGTACTGGGGTGGTGTACACAGTCCTACATGCTGGGAGGGTAACTGCTCCTGGGTTACAGATCAATGCACTGGGGTGGGGTACACAGCCCTACATGCTGGGAGGGTAACTGCTCCTGGGTTAGAGATCAATGCACTGGGGTGGGGTACACAGTCCTACATGCTGGGAGGGTAACTGCTCCTGGGTTACAGATCAATGCACTGGGGTGGTGTACACAGCTCTACACGCTGGGAGGGTAACTGCTCCTGGGTTACAGATTAATGCAATGCGGTGGTGTGCATAATCCTACATTCTGGGAGGGTAGCTGCTCCTAGTTTACAGATGAATTCATGGGTGATCACTGCACAGGTCCCTGTGCTGGTCAGACTATCTAGTTGAAGTTTATAGATAATACAATGATGTAGTCTGTGCAGCTCCCAATGTTGGATGGATATTTGTTTCAGGTTTAGACATTAGTGTCCTGTTCTGTTTTGCACAGCTCCCCGTCCTGGACAGATATCTAGTCCGGGTTTATAGATCAATGCACTACTATGGTCTACACAGCTCCCTGTCCTGGACAGATATCTAGTCTGGGTTTATATATTAATGCACTGCTGTGGTCTGCACAGCTCCCCGTCCTGGACAGATATCTAGTCCGGGTTTATAGATCAATGCACTGCTGTGGTCTGCACAGCTCCCCGTCCTGGGAAGATATCTAGTCTGGGTTTATAGATCAATGCACTGCTGTGGTCTGCACAGCTCCCCGTCCTGGACAGATATCTAGTCCGGGTTTATAGATCAATGCACTGCTGTGGTCTGCATTGCTTCCCATGCTGAATACTTGCTGGAGGAACACCGCAATCCGGGCAGTATCAGGAGGTGTAGAATTTGATGTTTCAGGTGTAGCCCTCCTTCAGGATCCTCACAGAATGGTTACATCTCCTGATGGTGTCAGAATTGCTGTGTTCTCCCACCTTCCTGCCTGTCTTCTTTGGACTCTAGCATCTGCAGCTTTTCTCTCTCTATCACAGCTTCCAAAACTGGACAGATGTCGAGCCTGCATTTGAAGATAAGTGCCCTGATCTGATCTGTGTGCAGTGTTCCCCTCTGGACAGATTGCTGGATTGTATTGACCAGTGTAATGGATGAATCTGGACAGATTGCTGGGTTGTACTGAGCAGGACACTGTCCTGGTCTGTACAGTGTTCCACGGTGAACAGATATCTCCCTCTGGGTGTATGGTGTCTGGTCTGGTTCTGTGAGGTGGATTGAGAATGTGCTATATCTCACCATTTCAGCTGATCTGGCAATGCCTTTAGTTCCCATTCCTGTGATTGGACTCTCCTTCTCTCACCTCATTAATGTTACAGTGTGTCCAGGAACAGTACCTCATGTTGGTGGGGTGGGTAGGGGGGAAAGGTCATGGACAGGTCAAGGGGTTACCTGGAACGTTCTGTCCCTGACATTCTATAACTGTCATTCCCTGGAATGTTCTGTCCCCGACATTCTATAACTGACATTCCCCGGAACGTTCTGTCCCTGACATTCTATAACTGACATTCCCCGGAACGTTCTGTCCCTGACATTCTATAACTGACATTCCCCGGAACGTTCTGTCCCCGACATTCTATAACTGACATTCCCCGGAACGTTCTGTCCCCGACATTCTATAACTGACATTCCCCGGAACGTTCTGTCCCCGACATTCTATAACTGACATTCCCTGGAATGTTCTGTCCCTGACATTCTATAACTGACATTCCCCGGAACGTTCTGTCCCTGACATTCTATAACTGACATTCCCCGGAACGTTCTGTCCCCGACATTCTATAACTGACATTCCCTGGAATGTTCTGTCCCCGACATTCTATAACTGACATTCCCCGGAACGTTCTGTCCCTGACATTCTATAACTGACATTCCCCGGAACGTTCTGTCCCTGACATTCTATAACTGACATTCCCCGGAACGTTCTGTCCCTGACATTGTTTGTGAACGGCCGGACGTCAGTGAATTGAACAAACGATAAGATCCCGAGGGAAGAGATCCCGTTCCAGGGAGAAGGAGACACTGTTCCGAAGGCCCCTCAGGCAGTTAAAGGGGAGAATACGTTTTCCCTGCGTTTACATTTCTCCACGACACAGGATCGACCACAATTTAGACCAAAATACAGGAATTCCCAAACTCCGTTTGTCTTCAGGAAACTGGGAGAGAATCCTTCAGGACAGCAACGTTTCCACCTTCCGCATTAGGAACAGGGAAGGAGTGACCTGTGTCTGCTCTCGAGGGATCGAGTGTGTGGGAATGTTCTAGAAACCATCTGTCCTTATGGATGTGTCTCTGTGTGTTTGGGGAGGGAGGGTTTCTAGTGGTTTCTGTCACATTTTTGTCAGTAATTCCGACCTTCCCATTTATTATTCCAGCTCCAATTATTTTAAATAAATCCCTGAATACAGGGACACATTTGAAAATCTCACTGGGTCCCCGATCAAACGGGTCCCTTTGCCTCCAGGCTGATGGATAATGGGTTTGTTTTCCTTCCTCACAGTTAACGTAGTGACCATCTACGTCCTGCTTTATAAAGATTGTGGATTGTCTCCATGTGTCAGACGTTACCTGGGGGCCATGGCAGCGGCGGATCTCCTGGTCATTATCCTCGACCTGATCCTGAGACACATTCCCATTGTTTATTGGGAACAGTTTTATTTCCTGAAGGACTCCGTCCCCGTGTGTAATATCCACGCCGTCCTGCTTTATGCAGCCACTGACTGCTCTGTCTGGTTCACCGTCACTTTCACCTTTGATCGGTTTGTGGCCATTTGTTGCCAGAAGCTGAAAAGTAAATATTGCAGTGAGAAAACGGCGGCTGTGGTTCTGGGAGCAGTGACTGTGCTGAGCTGTTTAAAGAACATTTCCTGGTATTTTATTCTCGAGGCTCGGTATTGGCTGATGAACGCCCCCTGGTTTTGTGATGTAACAGTCGCTGCTCTGTTCTCCAGTGTCTGGGTCACAATCGAGCTCCTCCACCACATTCTAACCCCGTGTGTCCCATTTCTCCTGATTCTGCTGCTCAATGTTCTCACCGTCAGACACATTTTAGTGACCAGCAGAGCCCGCAGGAGACTCCGCGCTCACACCAATGGGGACACTCAGTCTGACACTGAAATGAGAAACCGAAAAAAATCCATCATTTTACTGTTTGTGATCTCGGCCAATTTCATCCTGTTATGGTCAATGTTCATGCTGTATTCTATATGGTACCGGATGATCGATATTGTGTATTCCCCTCTGTATCTCCATATGTTTGTGCGGGAATTGGGCTTCATGCTGCAGCTCCTCAGTTGCTGCACAAACACCGCGATTTATGCCGTGACCCAGACTAAGTTCAGGCAGCAGCTGAAGAATGTGCTGAAATATCCCTTCACCCAAATCCATCCATCCATCAAATTCCCTCATTAATCAATTATCCGGGATTTTCTCATTTCAGTTCAGTGTTTCAGTGATGGTGCAGCCTGTCGCTATGGTAACAGACTGAGGGTAGCGCTGGTTTGTCCATCCTTATCCCACAGGGGGGTTACAGGGAAACATTTCAATGTTTCTCACAACTCAGGGGCCAGTGAGAAAAGGCACCATCCCACTGACTGTATCCATCACTTCCATTTGTAACCAATAAAAATGTTGATTAAATCGTGCCGAGCAGCAGAGTGACCGATGTTGTTGTGTGTCTTTGTGTTGGAGAAGCTGAGCTGGAGAGAGACAGACTCAGCCCCAAGTCCTGGTCCTCAGGGAAGGGGAGGGCACCACGCCCTGAGCTCAGGAGCTGGGTTTAACTCCCTCTAACCGCCCCCCCCCATTCCAACCTGGCCTCCCCAATTCCTCACCCCCACTTTTCCTCCTCAATTCTCTCCATCTCTCCCTTCCTGCACAATCTCTCTTTCTCACCACCTCTCCCTTTCACTCTCTCTGGTCTCCTCTCAGAGCCCCCAACCCCAGTTTCTCCACCTGCCTCCACTATTCTTTCTGCCTCACTCTCCCCCTCTCTCTCTCTCACACCCCCAACATGAGTTTATCCACCTGCCTCCATTCTTCTCTCTCCCCCTCACCCTCTCTCTCTCTCTCTCTCTCTCCTGCCGTCTCTATCTCCTTCTCACAATTCTGGCTCTACCCCATTTTCCCCACCTCCCACTTCCCACATCTCTCGATCATCTCACACCCACAAGCCCCCCCACCACCCCAACCCCCACAAGCAGACTCACCACCAACCTGCAGTCTCTGGGTCAGAGGGAGAGGGAAGGACCAGGGAGACAGAGTGTGTCAGAGAGAGAGAATAAGGGCGGGACAGAAGGGAGAGAGATTCGGTTAGAGAGAAACGGAGGGTGGTGGGAAAAGAGAGACCAAGATAGGGAGAATGGGGGGACAGAGAGAGAGAGGGACACATAGAGGGGGGTCAGAGAGAGGGGGCGACAGGGAGAGGGAAGGATAGAGAGAGAGGGGGACAGATAGAGGGGGCAGAGAGAGAGGGGGACGGGGGCGACAGAGAGAGGCGGGGGACAGAAAGAGGGAGGACAGAGAGAGAGGGGGACAGAGAGAGAGGGGGACGGGGGGACAGAGAGAGAGGGGGACAGAGGGAGTGGGGGACAGAGAGAGATTAGGGCAGAGAGAGAGGGGGCAGAGAGAGAGGGGGCAGAGAGAGCGAGAGAAAAAGAGGGGGGCAGAGAGAGAGGGGGACAGAGAAAGAGGGGGGGACAGAGAGAGAGAGGGAGACAGAGAGAGGTGAACAGAGAGAGAGGGGGGCAGAGAGAGGGGCCAGAGAGAGGGGGGGACAGAGAGAGAGGGAGACAGAGAGAGAGGGGGACAGAGAGAGTGGGGACAGAGAGAGGGGTGGACAGAGAGGGGGAGGCAGAGAGAGGGGGGACAGAGAGAGAGGGGGACGGGGGGACAGAGAGAGAGGGTGTCAGAGAGAGGGGGACAGAGAGAGAGGGGCAGAGAGAGTGTGGAGCAGAGAGAGGGGGGCAGAGAGAGAGGAACAGAGGGAGTGGGGGACAGAGAGAGAGAGGGGCAGAGAGAGGGGGCAGAGAGAGAGGGGGAAAGAGAGCGGGGGACAGAGAGGGGGGCAGAGTGGGCGGACAGAGAGGTACAGAGAGGGGGGGCAGAGTGGGGGGGACAGAGAGAGGGGGACAGAGAGAGAAGTGGACAGAGAGAGAGGGGACAGAGAGAGTGGGGTCAGAGAGAAGGCGACGGGGGGGACAGTGAGAGAGAGGGACAGAGAGAGAAAGGGGACAGAGAGAGAGGGACGGGGGGGACAAAGAGAGGCGGGAGACAGAGAGACGGGGACAGAGAGAGAGGGGGGCAGAGAGAGAGAGAAACAGAGAGAGAGGGAGACAGAGAGAGAGGGGGACAGAGAGGGGGAGGCAGAGAGGGAAGGAGAGAGAGAGAAGTGGACAGAGAGATGGCAGGACAGAGAGAGAGGGGACAGAGAGAGGGGTCAGAGAGAAGGCGACAGAGGGGAGGGACAGTGACAGAGAGGGTGGACAGAGAGAGGGGGGACAGAGAGAGAGGGGGACAGAGAGAGAGGGGGACAGAGAGAGGGGAACACAGAGACAGGGGACAGAGAGAGGGGACAGAGAGAGGGGGGACAGAGAGAGAGGGGGACAGAGAGAGGGGAACACAGAGACAGGGGACAGAGAGAGAGGCGACAGAGAGAGAGGGGGGCAGAGAGAGAGGGGGCAGAGAGAGAGGGGGGCGAGAGAGAGGGAGACAGAGAGACGGGAACTGAGAGAGAGGGTCAGAGAGAGTGTGGAGCAGAGAGAGGGGGCAGACAATAGGGGACAGAGAGAGGGGTTGTCAGAGAGAGGGGGTACAGAGAGAAGGGGTGGAGAGAGAGAGAAGGGGATAGAGAGAGAAGGAGGCAGAGAGAGGAGGGCAGAGAGATGGCGACAAGAGAGGATGACAGAGAGAGGGGGACAGAGAAAGAAGGGGGCAGAGAGAGGGGGGCAGAGACAGAGTGGGGCAGAGAGATGGGGCAGACAGAGGGGGCCAGAGAGAGGGGGACAGAGAGTGGGGGAAATAGAGGGTGTCAGAGAGGGGGGACAGAAAGACGGGCACAGAGAGTGGGGGAGATAGAGGGGGACAGAGAGAGAGGGGAACACAGAGACAGGGGACAGAGAGAGGGGACAGAGAGAGGGGGGACAGAGAGAGAGGGGGACAGAGAGAGGGGAACACAGAGACAGGGGACAGAGAGAGAGGCGACAGAGAGAGAGGGGGGCAGAGAGAGAGGGGGCAGAGAGAGAGGGGGGCGAGAGAGAGAGGGAGACAGAGAGACGGGAACTGAGAGAGAGGGTCAGAGAGAGAGTGGAGCAGAGAGAGGGGGCAGACAATAGGGGACAGAGAGAGGGGTTGTCAGAGAGAGGGGGGACAGAGAGAAGGGGTGGAGAGAGAGAAGGGGATAGAGAGAGAAGGAGGCAGAGAGAGGAGGGCAGAGAGATGGCGACAAGAGAGGATGACAGAGAGAGGGGGACAGAGAGAGAAGGGGGCAGAGAGAGAGGGGGCAGAGACAGAGTTGGGCAGAGAGATGGGGCAGACAGAGGGGGGGCAGAGAGAGGGGGACAGAGAGTGGGGGAAATAGAGGGTGTCAGAGAGGGGGGACAGAAAGACGGGCACAGAGAGTGGGGGAGATAGAGGGGGACAGAGAGAGAGGGGACAGAGAGAGTGGGGCAGAGAGAGAAGGGGGCAGAGAGAGTGGGACAGAGTGAGGGGGTCAGAGAAAGAGGAGGACAGAGAGGGGGCAGAGAGAGAGGGGAACAGAGAGAGGGGAAAAGATAGAGGCGGGTGGGAGGGAGGGGGGGACAGGGAGAGGTGAAAGAGACAGGGGCACAGAGAGTGGGGGAGATAGAAGGGGACAGAGAGGGGACAGAGAGAGAGGGAACAGAGAGAGTGGGACAGATAGAGGGGGTCAGCGAGAAAGGGGGTCAGAGAGAGAATGGGACAGAAAGAGGGGAGCAGAGAGAGAGGGGGGCAGAGAGAGGGGGCAGAGAGATGGAGGAACAGAGAGAGGGAGAAAGAGAGAGGTGGGTGTGAGGGAGAGGGGGACAGGAAGAGGGGCAGGTAGCGGGGGTCAGTGAGTGGGGGACAGGAAGAGAGGGGTACAGAGTGGGGTGAGAGAGGGGGTCAGAGAGTGGGGGAGAGAGAGGGGTACAGAGTGGGGTGGCAGAGGGGTTCAGAGAGAGAGGGGGGATGGAGATCGTAGGGGACAGAGAGAGTGGGGAACAGAGAGAGTGGAGGACAGAGAGAGGGGGGACAGAAAGTGAGGGCGACAGAGGGGGGGCAGAGAGGGGGGAGAGAGAGAGGGGGAGAGAGTGAGGGGGCAGAGAGAGAGGGGGACAGAAAGAGGGGGACAGAGAGAGAGGCAGGTGGGAGAGAGAGAGAGGGATCAGAGAGAGGCTGGTGGGAGAGAGCGTGGGACAGAGAGAGGGGGGCAGAGAGAGAGGGGGCCAAAGAGGGGGGATAGAGGGAAGCGGATGGGAGATGGGGGGGGCAGAGAGAGGGCGACAGACAGAGGGGGGCAGAGAGCGGGGGTGAGAGAGGCAGGTGGGAGAGAGAGGGGGACAGAGAGAAGGGGACAGACAGATGGAGACAGACAGAGGGGGACAGAGAGCGGGGAACAGAGAGAGGCGGGTGGGAAAGAGAGGGGGACAGAGAGAGTGGGATCAGAGACAGGGGGACAGAGAGAGGAGGACAGAGAGAGCGTGACAGAGAGAGAGGGGGAAAGAGAGAGAGGGGGACAGAGGGAGGGGGGACAGAGAGACGGTGACAGAGAGGGCGTACAGAGAGGCGACAGAGTTAGAGGGACAGAGAAAGAGGGGTCAGAGAGAGGGGGAGAGAGAGAGGGGGAGATAGAGAGGGGGAGAGAGGGGGGGGGAGAGAGAGGGGGACAGAGAGAGGGGGACAGAGGGAGGGGGGACAGAGAAGGGGCAGAGAGAGGGTGACAGAGAGAGGGAGACAGAGAGAGGAAGGCAGAGAGAGGGGGTGAGGAGAGAGGCAGACAGAGAGAGGGGACAGCGTGTGGGGGAGATGGAGGGGGTCAGAGAGAGTGGGACAGAGAGAGAGGGGACAGAGAGAAAGGGGGGCAGGGAGAGTGGGACAGAGTGAGAGGGTAAGAGAAAAAGGGGGACAGAGAGAGCTGGGCAGAGTGGGGGGCATAGAGGGGGGGCAGAGAGAGAGGGGGGAACAGAGAGAGGGAGAAAGAGAGAGGCAGGTGGGAGGGAGGGGAGCAGAGAGAGAGGGGCAGAGAGAGGAGGACAGACAGAGGGGGGACAGAGAGAGAGAGGGGAACAGAGAGAGAGGGGGACAGAGAGAGAGGGGGACAGAGAGAGAGGGGGACAGAGAGAGGGGGACAGAGAGAGGGGGGACAGAGAGAGAGGGGAACAGAGAGAGGGGGACAGAGAGAGAGGGGGACAGAGAGAGAGGGGGACAGAGAGAGGGGAACAGAGAGAGGGGGGACAGAGAGAGAGGGGGGACAGAGAGAGGAGGACAGACAGAGGAGGGACAGAGAGAGAGGGGGACAGAGAGAGAGGGGGACAGAGAGAGGGGGACAGAGAGAGAAGTGGACAGAGAGAGAGGGGACAGAGAGAGTGGGGTCAGAGAGAAGGCGACGGGGGGGACAGTGAGAGAGAGGGACAGAGAGAGAAAGGGGACAGAGAGAGAGAGGGACGGGGGGGACAAAGAGAGGCGGGAGACAGAGAGACGGGGACAGAGAGAGAGGGGGGCAGAGAGAGAGAGAAACATAGAGAGAGGGAGACAGAGAGAGAGGGGGACAGAGAGGGGGAGGCAGAGAGACGGAGGACAGAGAGGGGGGACAGAGAGTGAAGGAGAGAGAGAGAAGTGGACAGAGAGATGGCAGGACAGAGAGAGAGGGGACAGAGAGAGGGGTCAGAGAGAAGGCGAGGGGAGGGAGAGTGACAGAGAGGGTGGACAGAGAGAGGGGGGACAGAGAGAGAGGGGGACAGAGAGAGAGGGGGACAGAGAGAGGGGAACACAGAGACAGGGGACAGAGAGAGGGGACAGAGAGAGGGGGGACAGAGAGAGAGGGGGACAGAGAGAGGGGAACACAGAGACAGGGGACAGAGAGAGAGGCGACAGAGAGAGAGGGGGGCAGAGAGAGAGGGGGCAGAGAGAGAGGGGGGCGAGAGAGAGGGAGACAGAGAGACGGGAACTGAGAGAGAGGGTCAGAGAGAGAGTGGAGCAGAGAGAGTGGGCAGACAATAGGGGACAGAGAGAGGGGTTGTCAGAGAGAGGGGGTACAGAGAGAAGGGGTGGAGAGAGAGAAGGGGATAGAGAAAGAAGGAGGCAGAGAGAGGAGGGCAGAGTGATGGCGACAAGAGAGGATGACAGAGAGAGGGGGACAGAGAGAGGAGGGGGCAGAGAGAGGGGGGCAGAGACAGAGTGGGGCAGAGAGAGAGGGACAGAGAGTGGGGGAAATAGAGGGTGTCAGAGAGGGGGGACAGAAAGACGGGCACAGAGAGTGGGGGAGATAGAGGGGGACAGAGAGAGAGGGGACAGAGAGAGTGGGGCAGAGAGAGAAGGGGGCAGAGAGAGTGGGACAGAGTGAGGGGGTCAGAGAAAGAGGAGGACAGAGAGGGGGCAGAGAGAGAGGGGAACAGAGAGAGGGGAAAAGATAGAGGCGGGTGGGAGGGATGGGGGGACAGGGAGAGGTGAAAGAGACAGGGGCACAGAGAGTGGGGGAGATAGAAGGGGACAGAGAGGGGACAGAGAGAGAGGGAACAGAGAGAGTGGGACAGATAGAGGGGGTCAGAGAGAAAGGGGGTCAGAGAGAGAAGGGGACAGAAAGAGGGGAGCAGAGAGAGAGGGGGAAGAGAGAGAGAGGGGGGGACAGAGAGAGGGGGGGACAGAGAGAGAGGGGGAAGAGAGAGAGGGGGACAGAGAGAGAGGGGGACAGAGAGAGAGGGGGAAGAGAGAGAGAGGGGGGGACAGAGAGAGGGGGGACACAGAGAGAGGGGGACAGAGAGAGAGGGGGACAGAGAGAGGGGGGGACAGAGAGAGAGGGACAGAGAGAGAGGGGGACAGAGAGAGGGGGGACAGAGAGAGAGGGGGGACAGAGAGAGGGGGGACAGAGAGAGGGGGGACAGAGAGAGAGGGGGGACAGAGAGAGGGGGGACAGAGAGAGGGGGGACAGAGAGAGGGGGACAGAGAGAGGGGGGGACAGAGAGAGGGGGGACAGAGAGAGGGGGGGACAGAGAGAGAGGGGGACAGAGAGAGGGGGGGACAGAGAGAGAGGGGGGACAGAGAGATGGGGGACAGAGAGAGAGGGGGGACAGAGAGAGAGGGGGACAGAGAGAGTGGGACAGAGAGAGGGGGGACAGAGAGAGGGGGGACAGAGAGAGGGGGGACAGAGAGAGAGCGGGACAGAGAGAGATGGGAAAAGAGACAGAGGGGGACAGAGAGAGGGGGACAGAGAGAGGGGGGACAGAGAGAGGGGGGGGAACAGAGAGAGGGGGAACAGAGAGAGAGGGGGACAGAGAGAGAGGGGGACAGAGAGAGGGGGACAGAGAGAGGGGGAGAGAGAGAAGGGGGACAGAGAGAGGGGTGAGAGAGAGAAGGGGGACAGAGAGCGGGGGGACAGAGAGAAGGGGGACAGAGAGAGGGGGGACAGAGAGAAGGGGGACAGAGAGAGGGGGTGACAGAGAGAGAGGGACAGAGAGAGGGGGGACAGAGAGAAGGGGGACAGAGAGAGGGGGGGACAGAGAGAGGGGGGACAGAGAGAGAGGGGGACAGAGAGAGAGGGGAACAGTGAGAGAGGGGGACACAGAGAGAGGGGGACAGAGAGAGGGGGGACAGAGAGAGGGGGGACAGAGAGATGGGGACAGAGAGAGGGGGGGACAGAGAGAGGGGGGACAGAGAGAGGGGGGACAGAGAGAGGGGGACAGAGAGAGGGGGACAGAGAGAGGGGGGACAGAGAGGGGGGGACAGAGAGGGGGGGACAGAGAGAGGGGGACAGAGAGAGGGGGGACAGAGAGAGGGGGGACAGAGAGGGGGGGACAGAGAGAGGGGGGACAGAGAGAGGGGGGACAGAGAGGGGGGGGACAGAGAGAGGGGGGACAGATAGAGGGGGGACAGAGAGAGGGGGACAGAGAGAGGGGGGACAGAGAGAGGGGGACAGAGAGAGGGGGACAGAGAGAGGGGGGACAGAGAGAGGGGGGACAGAGAGAGGGGGGACAGAGAGAGGGGGGACAGAGAGAGAGGGGGACAGAGAGAGAGGGGGAAGAGAGAGAGAGCGGGGACAGAGAGAGGGGGACAGAGAGAGGGGGACAGAGAGAGAGGGGGAAGAGAGAGAGGCGGACAGAGAGAGGGGGACAGAGAGAGGGGGGACAGAGAGAGAGGGGGACAGAGAGAGGGGGACAGAGAGAGGGGGGACAGAGAGAGGGGGGACAGAGAGGGGGGGACAGAGAGAGAGGGGGACAGAGAGAGAGGGGGACAGAGAGAGGGGGACAGAGAGAGGGGGACAGAGAGAGGGGGGACAGAGAGAGGGGGGACAGAGAGAGGGGGGACAGAGAGAGAGGGGGACAGAGAGAGAGGGGGACAGAGAGAGGGGGGACAGAGAGAGAGGGGGACAGAGAGAGGGGGGACAGAGAGAGGGGGGGACAGAGAGAGAGGGGGAAAGAGAGAGAGGGGGCAGAGAGAGAGGGGGCAGAGAGAGGGGGGGGGACAGAGAGAGAGGGGGAAAGAGAGAGAGGGGGCAGAGAGAGAGGGGGCAGAGAGAGGGGGGACAGAGAGAGGGGGGACAGAGAGGGGGGACAGAGAGAGAGGGGGACAGAGAGAGAGGGGGAAAGAGACAGAGGGGGCAGAGAGAGGGGGGACAGAGAGAGAGGGGGGACAGAGAGAGAGGGGGAAAGAGAGAGAGGGGGCAGAGAGAGAGGGGGCAGAGAGAGGGGGGACAGAGAGAGGGGGGACAGAGAGAGAGGGGGACAGAGAGAGGGGGGACAGAGGGAGGGGGGGACAGAGAGAGAGGGGGAAAGAGACAGAGGGGGCAGAGAGAGGGGGGACAGAGAGAGAGGGGGACAGAGAGAGAGGGGGAAAGAGAGAGAGGGGGCAGAGAGAGAGGGGGCAGAGAGAGGGGGGACAGAGAGAGGGGGGACAGAGAGGGGGGGACAGAGAGAGAGGGGGACAGAGAGAGGGGGACAGAGAGAGGGGGACAGAGAGAGGGGGGACAGAGAGAGGGGGGACAGAGAGAGAGGTGGACAGAGAGAGGGGGACAGAGCGAGAGGGGGACAGGGAGAGGGGGACAGAGCGAGAGGGGGACAGAGAGAGGGGGACAGAGAGAGAGGGGGAAGAGAGAGAGGCGGACAGAGAGAGGGGGACAGAGAGAGGTGGACAGAGAGAGGGGCGACAGAGAGAGGGGGACACAGAGAGAAGGGGACAGAGAGAGGGGGGACAGAGAGAGAGGGGGACAGAGAGAGGGGACAGAGAGATGGGGACAGAGAGAGGGGCACAGAGAAAGTGGGGCAGAGAGAAGGGGAGATAGAGGGGGTCAGAGAGAGAGGGACAGAAAAGGCGGAGGTAGAGGGGGTCAGAGAGAGGGGGGATAGAGGGGGACAGAGAGTGGGGGACAGAGAATGGGCGTCAGAGAAAGGGATACAGAGTGGAGGTGAGAGAGGGGGTCATATAGTGGGGGGATGGGGGGGACAGAGAGAGAGGGGACAGAGAAAGTGGGGGACAGAGAGAGGGGGACAGAGAGGGTGGGGGACAGAGAGAGAGGGGGACAGAAAGAGAGGGACAGAGAGAGAGGCCGACAGAGAGAGGGGGACAGAGAGAGGGGGGACAGAGAGAGAGGGGGACAGAGAGAGGGGGACAGAGAGAGGGGGGACAGAGAGAGGGGGGACAGAGAGGGGGGGACAGAGAGAGAGGGGGACAGAGAGAGGGGGACAGAGAGAGGGGGACAGAGAGAGGGGGACAGAGAGAGGGGGGACAGAGAGAGGGGGGACAGAGAGAGGGGGGACAGAGAGAGGGGGGACAGAGAGAGGGGGGACAGAGAGAGGGGGGACAGAGAGAGAGGGGGACAGAGAGAGGGGGGACAGAGAGGGGGGGACAGAGAGACAGGGGGACAGAGAGGGGGGGACAGAGAGAGAGGGGGAAGAGAGAGAGGGGGACAGAGAGAGAGGGGACAGAGAGAGAGGGGGCAGAGAGAGGGTGGACAGAGAGAGAGGGGGACCGAGAGAGAGGGGGAAAGAGAGAGAGGGGGCAGAGAGAGGGGGGACAGAGAGAGGGGGGGGGACAGAGAGAGAGGGTGAAAGAGAGAGAGGGGGCAGAGAGAGGGGGACAGAGAGAGAGGGGAAAGAGAGAGAGGGGGGACAGAGAGAGAGGGGGACAGAGAGAGGGGGACAGAGAGAGAGGGGGACAGAGAGAGGGGGGGCAGAGAGAGAGGGGGACAGAGAGAGGGGGGACAGAGAGAGAGGGGGGACAGAGAGAGAGGGGGACAGAGAGAGGGGGACAGAGAGAGAGGGGGACAGAGAGAGGGGGGGCAGAGAGAGAGGGGGACAGAGAGAGGGGGGACAGAGAGAGAGTGGGACAGAGAGAGGGGGGACAGAGAGAGAGGGGGACAAAGAGAGAGGGGGACAGAGAGAGGGGGGACAGAGAGAGAGGGGGACAGAGAGAGGGGGACAGAGAGAGGGGGGACAGAGAGAGGGGGGACAGAGAGAGGGGGGACAGAGAGAGGGGGACAGAGAGAGGGGGGACAGAGAGGGGGGGACAGAGAGAGAGGGGGACAGAGAGAGGGGGACAGAGAGAGGGGGACAGAGAGAGGGGGACAGAGAGAGGGGGGACAGAGAGAGGGGGGACAGAGAGAGAGGGGTCAGAGAGAGGGGACAGAGCGAGAGGCGGACAGGGAGAGGGGGACAGAGCGAGAGGGGGACAGAGATAGTGGGACAGAGAGAGACGGGGAAGAGAGAGAGGCGGACAGAGAGAGGGGGACAGAGAGAGGGGGACAGAGAGTGGGGGGACAGAGAGAGGGGGGACAGAGAGAGAGGGGGACAGAGAGAGGGGGGGCAGAGAGAGAGGGGGACAGAGAGAGGGGGGACAGAGAGAGAGTGGGACAGAGAGAGGGGGAACAGAGAGAGAGGGGGACAGAGAGAGGGGGGACAGAGAGGGAGGGGCAGAGAGAGGGGGACAGAGAGAGGGGGGACAGAGAGAGGGGGGACAGAGAGAGAGGGGGACAGAGAGAGGGGGGACAGAGAGAGGGGGGACAGAGAGACAGGGGGACAGAGAGGGGGGGACAGAGAGAGAGGGGGAAGAGAGAGAGGGGGACAGAGAGAGAGGGGACAGAGAGAGAGGGGGCAGAGAGAGGGTGGACAGAGAGAGAGGGGGACCGAGAGAGGGGGGGCAGAGAGAGAGGGGGACAGAGAGAGGGGGGACAGAGAGAGAGTGGGACAGAGAGAGGGGGGACAGAGAGAGAGGGGGACAAAGAGAGAGGGGGACAGAGAGAGGGGGGACAGAGAGAGAGGGGGACAGAGAGAGGGGGACAGAGAGAGGGGGGACAGAGAGAGGGGGGACAGAGAGAGGGGGGACAGAGAGAGGGGGACAGAGAGAGGGGGGACAGAGAGGGGGGGACAGAGAGAGAGGGGGACAGAGAGAGGGGGACAGAGAGAGGGGGACAGAGAGAGGGGGACAGAGAGAGGGGGGACAGAGAGAGGGGGGACAGAGAGAGAGGGGTCAGAGAGAGGGGACAGAGCGAGAGGCGGACAGGGAGAGGGGGACAGAGCGAGAGGGGGACAGAGATAGTGGGACAGAGAGAGACGGGGAAGAGAGAGAGGCGGACAGAGAGAGGGGGACAGAGAGAGGGGGACAGAGAGTGGGGGGACAGAGAGAGGGGGGACAGAGAGAGAGGGGGACAGAGAGAGGGGGGGCAGAGAGAGAGGGGGACAGAGAGAGGGGGGACAGAGAGAGAGTGGGACAGAGAGAGGGGGAACAGAGAGAGAGGGGGACAGAGAGAGGGGGGACAGAGAGGGAGGGGCAGAGAGAGGGGGACAGAGAGAGGGGGGACAGAGAGAGGGGGGACAGAGAGAGAGGGGGACAGAGAGAGGGGGGACAGAGAGAGGGGGGACAGAGAGACAGGGGGACAGAGAGGGGGGGACAGAGAGAGAGGGGGAAGAGAGAGAGGGGGACAGAGAGAGAGGGGACAGAGAGAGAGGGGGCAGAGAGAGGGTGGACAGAGAGAGAGGGGGACCGAGAGAGAGGGGGAAAGAGAGAGAGGGGGCAGAGAGAGGGGGGACAGAGAGAGGGGGGGGGACAGAGAGAGAGGGGGAAAGAGAGAGAGGGGGCAGAGAGAGGGGGACAGAGAGAGAGGGGAAAGAGAGAGAGGGGGGACAGAGAGAGAGGGGGACAGAGAGAGGGGGACAGAGAGAGAGGGGGACAGAGAGAGGGGGGGCAGAGAGAGAGGGGGACAGAGAGAGGGGGGACAGAGAGAGAGGGGGGACAGAGAGAGAGGGGGACAGAGAGAGGGGGACAGAGAGAGAGGGGGACAGAGAGAGGGGGGGCAGAGAGAGAGGGGGACAGAGAGAGGGGGGACAGAGAGAGAGTGGGACAGAGAGAGGGGGGACAGAGAGAGAGGGGGACAAAGAGAGAGGGGGACAGAGAGAGGGGGGACAGAGAGAGAGGGGGACAGAGAGAGGGGGACAGAGAGAGGGGGGACAGAGAGAGGGGGGACAGAGAGAGGGGGGACAGAGAGAGGGGGACAGAGAGAGGGGGGACAGAGAGGGGGGGACAGAGAGAGAGGGGGACAGAGAGAGGGGGACAGAGAGAGGGGGACAGAGAGAGGGGGACAGAGAGAGGGGGGACAGAGAGAGGGGGGACAGCGAGAGGGACAGAGAGAGGGGTGGAAAGAGAGGGGGGACAGAGAGATGTGGACAGAGAGAGGGGGACAGAGAGTTGGAGGACAGAGAGAGAGGGGGCAGAGAGAGGGGGACAGAGAGAGGGGGACAGAGAGTGGGAGGACAGAGGGGGGGCAGAGAGAGGGGGGAGACATAGAAAGGGGGTGACAGAGAGAGAGGGGGGACAGAGAGAGGGGGATAAAGAGAGGGGGACAGAGAAAGAGGGGACAGGGAAAGGGGGCAGAGAGAGGGGGACAGAGAGTGGGGAAGAGAGAGAGGGGTGATAGAGAGAGGAGGACAGAGAGAGGAAGGGGTGTCAGAGAGACGGGGCAGAGAGGGTGGATAGATAGAGGCAGGACAGAGGGGGGGACAGAGAGAGGAGGGCAGAGAGAGGGTGACAGAGAGAGAGGACAGAGAGTGGGGGAGATTGAGGTGGCGAGAGAGAGAGGGACAGTGAGAGAGGGACAGAGAGAGAGGGGGACAGAGAGAGAGGGACAGAGAGAGGGGGACAGAGAGAGAGGGGGACAGAGAGAGAGGGGGCAGAGAGGAGGGGACAGAGAGAAAGGGGGTAGGGAGAGGGGGACAGAGAGAGCGGGTCAGAGAGAGGGCAACAGAGAGAGGGGGACAGGGAGTGGGGAGATACGGGGGACAGAGAGAGAGGGGTAGAGAGAGTTGGAGAGAGTGAGGGGACAGAGAGAGGGCGACAGAGAAAGGGGGACAGAGAGAGAGAGGGGAATAGAGAGAGAGAGGGGACAGAGACAGGGTGACAGAGAGGGGGGACAAAGAGAGGGGGAGGTAGAGGGGATGACAGAGAGGGGTACAGAAAAAGTCGCAGGTAGAGGGGGTGAGAGAGAGGGGTGATAGAGTGGGGGACAGAGAGGGGGGCCAGAGAGTGGGGGACAGAGAGAGGGGTACAGAGTGGGGGTGAGAGAGGAGGTCAGAGAGTGGGGGGATGGAGAGAGTGGGGGACAGAGAGAGAGGGAACAGAGAGAGAGGGGGAAAGAGAGAGGGGGACAGAGAGGGGGGACAGAGAGTGGGGGGATAGAGAGAGGGGGCAGAGGGAGGGAGGCAGAGACAGGGGGACAGAGAGAGGGGGACAGAGAGAGGGCGAGATAGAGGGGGACAGAGAGAGAGAGGGGGGGACAGAGAGAGAGGGACAGAGAGAGGGGGCAGAGAGTGGGGGACAGAGAGGAGGAGTACAGAGTGGGGGTGAGAGAGGAGTTCAGAGAGTGGCGGGATGGAGAGAGTGGGGAGCAGAGAGAGGGGGACAGAGAGAGGCGGGTGGGAGAGAGCGCGGGACAGAGAGAGAGAGGGGGGACAGAGAGAGGGGGACAGAGCGAGAGGGGGACAGAGAGAGAGGGGACAAAGGGGGGATACAGAGAGGGGCGACTGAGAGAGGGGGATAGAGAGAGGGGGGGATAGAGAGAGGGGGATAGAGAGAGGGGGACAGAACATGTCGGAGGTTGAGGGGGTCAGAGAGAGGGGGAGATAGAGGGCGACAAAGTGAGGAGGACAGAGAGAGGGGACAGAGAGAGGGGTATAAAGTGGAGGTGAGAGAGGGGGTCAGAGATTGGGGGGATGGAGAGAGTTGAGGACAGAGAGTGAGGTGACAGAGAGAGTGGGGGACAGAGAGAGAGAGGGGGACAGAGAGAGAGGGGAGACAGAGAGAGAGGGGGACAGACAGGGGGGATAGAGGGAGGGGGACAGAGAGAGAGGGGGACAGAGAGAGGGGGCAGAGGGAGGGCGACAGAGAGAGAAGGACAGAGAGAGGGGGACAGAGAGAGGGGGACAGAGAGAGGCGGGTGGGGGACAGAGAGTGGGTCAGACAGAGGGGGTCAGAGAGAGGGGGTCAGAGAGAGGGTGCAGAGGGAGGGCGACAGAGAGAGGGGGACAGAGAGAGGGGGACAGAGAGAGGCGGGTGGGATAGAGCGCGGGACAGAGGGGGGGGACAGAGAGAGGGGGACAGAGAGAGAGGCGTGTGCGAGAGAGAGGGGGTCAGAGAGAGGCGGGTGGGAGGGAGAGCAGGACAGAGATAGAGGGGGAGAGAGAGAGGGGGACAAAGAGGGGTGATAGAGGGAGGCGGGTGAGAGAGAGAGGAGCAGAGAGAGGGGGTCAGAGAGAGGGGGACAGAGAGAGGTGGACAGAGAGAGAGGGACAGAGAGAGAGGGACAGAAAGAGGGGGACAGAGAGAGTGGTACAGAGAGATGGTTACAGAGTGGCGGTGAGAGAGGCGGTCAGAGAGTGGGGGGAAGGAGAGAGTGGGGCACAGAGATAGAGGGGACAGAGAGGGTGGGGGCAGAGAGGGAGGGGGCAGAGAGAGGGCGAAGAGAGGGGGGACAGAGAGCAGGGGAGACTGAGGGGGGACAGAGAGAGGGGGACAGAGAGAGGGGAACAGAGAGAGAGGGGGACAGAGAGAGAGGGGGACAAAGAGAGAGGGGGACAGAGAGAGGGGGACAGAGAGAGGGGGACAGAGAGAGGGGGGACAGAGAGAGGGGGACAGAGAGAGTGGGACAGAGAGAGTGGGACAGAGAGATGTTTACAGAGTGGGGGTGAGAGAGGGGGTCAGAGAGTGGGGGGATGGAGAGAGTGGGGCACAGAAATAGAGGGGACAGAGAGGGTGGGGGCAGAGAGGGAGGGGCAGAGAGAGGGCGAAGAGAGGGGGGACAGAGAGCGGGGAGACTGAGGGGGGACAGAGAGAGGGGGACAGAGAGACGGGGACAGAGAGACGGGGGGATTGAGGGAGACAGGGAGATGGCGTCAGAGAGAGAGGGGGACAGAGAGAGAGGGGGACAAAGAGGGGGGATAGAGGGAGACGGGTGGGAGAGAGAGGGGTCAGAGAGTGGGCCAGACAGAGGGGGTCTGAGTGAGTGGGACAGAGAGAGGGCGACAGAGAGAGGGCGAAAGAGAGAGGGGGACAGAGAGACGGGGACAGAGAGAGGGGGACAGAGAGAGGGGGACAGAGAGAGGGGGATAGAGAGAGGAGACAGGGAGAGGAGGGTAGAGAGAGAGGTGAGTGTGAGGCGGAGGAGTCACAGAGAGGCGGGTGGGAGGGAGAGCGGGACAGAGAGAGAGAGGGAGAGAGAGAGGGGGGACAGAGAGGGGGGATAGAGGGAGGTGGGTGGGAGAGAGGGAGTCATAGAGAGGGGGACAGAGAGATGGCGACAGAGAGAAGGCGACAGAGAGAGTGGGTCAGATAGAGGGGGACAGAGAGAGAGGTGGACAGAGAGAGAGAGGGTCAGAGAGAGAGGGGGTCAGAGAGAGAGGGGGTCAGAGAGACGGGGGACAGAGAGAGAGGTGGACAGAGAGAGAGGGGGTCAGAGAGACGGGGGACAGAGAGAGGGGGACAGAGAGAGAGGGGGACAGAGAGAGAGGGGGATAGAGAGAGGGGGGACAGAGAGAGGGGGACAGAGAGAGACGGGGACAGAGGGACGGGGGACAGAGAGATGGGGGAGAGAGAGATGGGGACAGAGACGGGGGGGACAGAGAGAGAGGGGCGACAGAGAGAGAGGGGGGACAGAGAGAGAGGGGGTCAGAGAGAGGTGGACAGAGAGAGAGGGGATAAAGATAGAGGGGGACAGAGAGGGGGGACAGAGATTGGGGCCAGAGGGTGGGGGACAGAGAGAGGGGTACAGAGTGGGGGTGAGAGAGTGGGTCAGAGGGTGGTGGGGGTCAGAGAGGGGGGGACAGAGAGAGTGGGGAACAGAGAGAGGGGGACAGAGAGGGGGGACAGAGAGAGAGAGGGGCAGAGAGGGGGGCGGAGATAGGGGACAGAGAGAGGGGACAGAGAGAGGGCGAGATAGAGGGGGACAGAGAGAGGGGGTCAGAGAGAGGGGGACAGAGTGAGGGGGCAGAGAGAGAGGGGGACAGAGTGAGTGGGTCAGAGAGAGGCGGGTGGGAGAGAGCGCGGGACAGAGAGCGGGAGGGGGACAGAGAGAGGGGGACAGAGAAAGAGTCTGGTGGGAGAGAGAGGGAGTCAGAGAGAGGCGGGTGGGAGAGTGCGTGGGACAGAGCAAGAGGGGAACAGAGAGAGAGGGGGACAAAGAGGGGGGATAGAGGGAGACAGGTGGGAGAGAGAGGGGGACAGAGAGTGGGGGACAGAGAGAGGGGCGACAGAGAGAGGGGCGACAGAGAGAGGGGGATAGAGAGAGGGGGATAAAGAGAGGGGAACAGAAAAAGTCAGAGGTAGAGGGGGTCAGAGAGAGGGGGAGATAGAGGGCGACAGAGAGAGGAGGACAGAAAGGGGGACAGAGTGTGGGGGACAGAGACTGGAGGACAGAGAGAGGGGTATAGAGTGGGGGTGAGAGGGGGGTCAGAGAGAGGCGGGTGGGAGAGAGAGTGGACAGAGAGAGAGGGGAACAGAGAGAGGAGAACAAGGGGGGATAGATGGAGGTGGGAGAGAGAGGGGGACAGAGAGAGGGCGACAGACAGGGGGTCAGAGACCGGGGAGAGAGAGAGGCGGGTGGTAGAGAGAGGGGGTCATAGAGAGGGTGACAGAGAGAGTGGGTCAGATAGAAGGGGACAGAGAGAGTGGGGACAGAGAGAGGGGGGACAGAGAGAGGGGGACAGAGAGTGGGGGACAGAGAGAATGTGGACAGAGAGAGAGGGGGACAGAGAGAGGGGGACAGAGAGAGAGGGGGTCAGACGGCATGGGACAGAGAGAGAGGCGGGTGGGAGAGAGAGGGGATCAGAGAGAGGTGGGTGGGTGGGAGAGCGGGACAGAGAGAGGGGGACAGATAGAGGGCGACAGAGAGAGTGGGTCAGAGAGAGGGGGACAGAGAGAGAGGGGGGACAGAGAGAGAGAGGGACAGAGAGGGGGGAAGATAGAGGGCGACAGAGAGGGGGACAGAGAGCGGGGGTAAAGAGGGAGGGGGACAGAGAGAGAGGGGGACAAAGAGGGGGGATCGAGGGAGATGGGTGGGAGAGAGGGGGGGACAGAGAGTGGGTGAGATAGATGGGTTCAGAGAGAAGGGGATAGAGAGAGGGCGTCAGAGAGAGGTGGGTGGGAGGGAGAGCGGGACAGAGAGAGGGCGACAGAGAGAGTGGGTCAGAGAGAGGGGGACAGAGAGAGAGGGGGGACAGAGAGAGAGGGGGACAGAGAGGGGGGACAGAGAGAGAGGGAAAAGAGAAATGGGGGACAGAGAAATGGGGGACAGAGTGGGGAGGACAGAGAGGGGGTGACAGAGAAAGGGGGGACAGAGAGAGAGGGGGACAGAGATAGAGCCGAACAGAGAGAGAGGGGGACAGAGAGAGAGGGGGACAGAGAGTGGGGAGGACAGAGAGGGGGTGACAGAGAAAGGGGGGACAGAGAGAGAGGGGGACAGAGATAGAGGGGAACAGAGAGAGAGGCGACAGAGACAGGGGGACAGAGAGAAGGGAACAGAGAGAGGGGGCAGAGAGGGACAGAGAGAGGGGGTCAGAGACAGAGTGTGGGGGACAGAGAGAGAGGACAGAGAGAGGGACAGAGAGAGAGGGGGTCAGATAAAGGGCGACAGAGAGAGGGGGGGACAGAGAGAGGGGGGGACAGAGAGTGGGGGGACAGAGAGTGGGGGAGGTAGAGGGGTTCAGAGACAGGGGAACAGAAAGAGAGGGGGACAGTGAGAGGAGGAGGGGGTTCAGAGAGGGTTGGGACAAAGAGGATGGACAGATAGAGGCGGGATAGAGAGGGGGGACAGAGAGAGGGGGAACAGCTAGAGGGAGGGACAGAGAGAGAGAGGGGGGACAGAGAAAGGGGGGAGAGAGGGAGTGGAGAGAGGGAGGGGGGGACAGAAAGACGATGACAGAGATGGGGGAGAGAGAGGGGGACAGAGAGAGGAGGGACACAGAGAGGGGGGACGGGGAGGCAGAGAGACAGTGACAGAGAGGGGGCGGAGAGAGGGCGACATAGAGAGGGGTCAGAGAGAGGGGGGCAGAGAGAGGGGACAGGTAGTGGGGGACAGAGAGGGGGGGGACAGAGAGAGGGGTCAGAGAGCGGGGGACAGAGAGAGGGCATCAGAGAGAGGCGGGTGGGAGAGAGCGCGGGACAGAGAGAGAGGGGACAGAGAGAGAGGGGGTCAAAGAGGGGGGATAGAGGGAGATGGGTGGGAGAGAGGGGGGTGAAAGAGTGGGTCAGACAGTGGGGGTCAAAGAGAGGGCGACAGAGAGGGGGACAGAGAGTGGGGGAGAGAGAGGGGGAGAGAGGGAGGCGGGTGGGAGAGAGAGCGGGGCAGAGAGAGGGGACAGAGGGGGGCAGAGAGCGGGGATGAGAGAGAAGCGGGTGGGAAAGAGGGGGTCAGAGAGAGAGAGGGACAGAGTGAGAGGCGTACAGAGAGAGGGGTACAGAGAGAGAGGGGGACCAGAGAGAGGGGGGACAGAGAGAGGGGGGACAGAGGGAGGGGGGACAGAGGGAGACGGACAGAGGGAGGGGGTCAGAGAGAGAGCGGGAGGTCAGAGAGAGAGGGGGTCAGAGAGAGGGGGACAGAGAGAGATGGCACAGGGACGGGGGGGACAGGGAGAGAGGACAGAGAGTGGGGGAGGTAGAGGTGGTCAGAGAGAGGGGGACAAAGAGAGGGGGACAGAGAGTAAGGGACAGAGTGAGGGGGATAGAGAGAGAGGGGGACAGAGAGAGAGGGGGAAAAGAGAGGGCGACAGAGAGAGGGCGACACAGAGAGGGCGACAGAGAGAGAGGGGGAACAGAGAGAGGGGGACAGAAAGAGGGGGAGGTAGAGGGGTTCAGAGAGAGGGGGACAGAGAGAGGGGGAGATAGAGGGGGTCAGAGAGAGGGGACAGAGGGAGGGGGCAGAGAGAGAGGGGAAAGAGAGAGAGGGGAAAAAGAGAGAGGGGGAGATAGAGGGGGTCAGAGAGAGGGTGGGCCGGAGAGAGGGGGGACAGTGAGGGGGGACAGAGAGGGGGTGGGACAGAGGGGGGGAAAGAGAGGGGGGGAACAGAGAGAGAGCGGGGCAGAGATAGAGGGGAAAAGAGAGATGGGGCAGACAGAGGGAGACAGAGTGAGGGGGGCAGAGAGAGAGGGGGCAGAGAGAGAGTGAAAAGAGAGTGGGGGACAGAGAGAGTGGGGCAGAGAGAGGGCGACAGAGAGAGGGGGACAGAGAGAAAAGGGGGCAGAAAGAGAGGGGGACAGAGAGAGAGGGGGACAGAGAGAGAGGCGGTCATAGAGGGGGGTACAGAGAGTGAGGCGGGTGGAAGGGAGAGGGGGGCAGAGAGAGGGCGACAGAGAGAGGAGCACAGTGTGTGGGGGAGATAGCGGGGCTCAGAGAGAGGAGGACATAGAGGGGGACAGAGAGAGGGGGACAGAGAGGGGGACAGAGAGTGGGGGACAGAGAGTGGGGGACAGAGAGAGGGGTAAAGAGTGGGAGAGAGAGGGGGTCAGAGAGAGGGGGACAGAGATTGGGGGGATGGAGAGAGTGGGGGACAGAGAGAAGGGGGACTGAGAGAGGGGGACAGAGAGAGGGGGAAGAGAGAGAGGGGGATAGAGAGAGGGGCACAGAGAGGGGGACAGAGAGTGGGGGACAGAGAGTGGGGGACAGAGAGAGGGGTAAAGAGTGGGAGAGAGAGGGGGTCAGAGAGAGGGGGACAGAGAGTGGGGGGATGGAGAGAGTGGGGGACAGAGAGAAGGGGGACTGAGAGAGGGTGTCAAAGAGAGAGGGGCAGAGAGAGACGGAGCAGAGAGAGGGGGCAGAGAGAGAGCCGGACTGAGAGCGAGGCGGGGACAGAGAGAGGGGGACAGAGAGAGGGGAAGACAGAGATGGTCAAAGGGAGGGGGACAGAGAGAGAGGCACAGAGAGTCGGGGAGATAGAGGGGACAGAGAGATGGGGTGGACAGAGAGTTGGAGGGACTGAGAGTGGGGGGGCATGGGGGTAGAGAGAGGGGCAGAGAGGGGGGGACAGAGAGAGGGGGGACAGAGAGAGGGCGACAGAGAGAGTGTCACAGAGAGTGGGGGAGATAGAGGGGGTCAGAGAGAGGGGGACAGAGGGAGGGTGATATAGAGGGGGACTACGAGAGAAGGAGTCAGAGACAGAGGGGGACTGTGAGAGGGGGGGCAGAGAAATGGCGACAGAGAGACGGTGACAGAGAGAGTGGGGGACAGAGAGAGAGGGGCAGAGAGAGGGCAACAGAGAGAGGGGGACAGAGAGAAAAGGGGGCAGAAAGAGAGGGGGACAGAGAGAGAGGGGCAGAGAGAGATGGGGCAGACAGAAGGGGACAGAGTGAGGGGGCAGAGAGAGAGGGTCAGAGAGGGGGACAGAGAGACGGAGATATAGAGGGGGACAGAGAGAGGGGACAGAGAGTGAGGGACAGAGAGAGGAGTACAGAGTGGGGGAGAGAGAGGGAATCAGAGAGATGGGGGCAGAGAGAGGGCGACAGAGAGAGGGGGACAGAGAGTGGGGGGGACGGAGAGTTGGGGGGACGGAGAGAAGTGGGGACAGAGAGAGTGGGACAGAGAGAGAGAGGGACAGAGAGAGATGTGGACAGAGAGAGAAGGACAGAGAGAGGAGGTCAGAGAGAGAGGAGGACAGAGAGAGAGGAGGACAGAGAGAGGCAGGTAGAAGGGAGAGAGGGGCAGAGAGAGGGCGACAGAGAGAGGCACGGAGAGTGGGGGAGATAGATGGGGTCAGAGAGAGGGGGAGACAGACAGTGGGGAGATGGAGAGAGTGTGGGACAGAGAGAGAGAGAGAGAGAGGGGGTCAGAGAGGGGGACAGGGAGAGACGGAGCATAGAGAGGGCGAAAGAGAGGGGCGCAGAGAGCGGGGTAGAGATAGAGGGGACAGAGAGAGGAGGACAGATAGAGGGGGGCAGAGAGAGGGGGACGGAGAGAGGAGGCAGAGAGCGAGGGGGACAGAGAGAGGGGGACAGAGTGAGGGGGACAGAGAGAGGGGGAACAGAAAGGGGGACACAGAGAGGGGGGCACAGAGAGGGGGGCACAGAGAGGGGGACAGAGAGGGGGACAGAGAGAGAGAGGGGGACAGAGAGAGAGCGGGGCAGAGAGAGAGGGGGGCAGAGAGAGGGGGGACAGAGAGAGAGGGGGACAGAGGGGGGGACAGAGAGAGAGGGGGGACAGACAGAGGGGGGACAGAGAGAGGTGGGACAGAGAGAAGGGGGGACAGAGAGAAGGGGACAGAGAGAGAGGGGGACAGAGAGAGAGGGGGTCAGAGCGAGGGGGGGAAGAGAGAGGCAGGTGGAAGGGAGAGGAGGGCAGAGAGAGGGCGACAGAGAGACGAGCACAGAGAGTGGGGGAGCTAGAGAGGGTCAGAGAGAGCGGGTCAGAGAGAGAGGGACAGAGAGAGGGAGGGACAGAAAGAGGGGTGGACCGAAAGAGGGCGGACAGAGAGAGGGGGGACAGAGAGGGGGGGACAGAGGGGGGGGGGGACAGAGAGAGGGACAGAGAGGGAGAGGCGGGTGGGAGAGAGAGGGGGTCAGAGAGAGGCTGGCGGGAGAGAGAGGGGGACAGAGAGAGGGGGACAGAGAAAGGGGAGATAGAGGTTGACAAAGGGAGGGGGACAGAGAGAGAGGCACAGAGAGAGGGGTAGATAGAGGGGTTCAGAGCGAAGAGTACAGAGATAGTGGTACAGCGAGTGGGGGAGATAGAGGTGGACAGAGAGTAGGACAAAAAGAGGGGGTGATAGAGGGGGTCAGAGAGAGGGGGAGATAGAGGGGGACAGAAAGAGAGGGGGAGACAGAGGGGGGGACAGAGAGAGAGGGGGTACAGAGAGAGGGTGACAGAGAGAGGGCGACAGAGAGAGGGGCACAGAATGTGGAGGAGATCGAGGGGGTCAGAGAGAGGGGGACAGAGAGAGGGTGATATAGAGGGGGACAGCAAGAGAGGGGGTCAGAGACAGAGGGGGACAGTGAGAGAGGGGGGCTGAGAAATGGCGACAGAGAGAGGGTGACAGAGAGAGAGGGGACAGAGAGAGAGGGGACAGAGAGACAGAGGGGGCAGAGAGACAGAGGGGGCAGAGAGAGAGGGGGGACAGAGAGAGGTGGGAGATAGCGGGGCTCAGAGACAGGGTGACAGAGAGAGGGCAATATAGAGTGGGGGACAGAGAGATGGGTACAGAGTGGAGGAGAGAGAGGGGGTCAGAGAGACGGGGTCAGAGAGGGGGACAGAGAGTGGGGGGGATGGAGAGAGTGGGGGAGAGAGAGAGAGGGGGGGTTAGAGAGAGGGGCAGAGAGTGACGGAGCAGAGACAGGGCGACAGAGGGGGTGGCAGAGAGCAGGGGAGAGAAAGAGGGGACAGAGAGAGGGGGACAGAGAGAGGGGGGACAGAGAGAGGGGGGACAGGGAGACGGGGGACAGAGAGAGGGGGACAGAGAGAGGAGACAGAGAGAGGGTGGACAGAGAGAGGGGAGACAGAGAGAGGGGGACAGAGAGAGATGCGGTGGGTGAGAGATGGGGTATGAGAGAGCCGAACTGAGAGAGAGGGGGACAGGGGGGGGGGGACAGAGAGAGGGGGACAGAGAGGGGGGCACGGAGAGGGGTGCACGGAGAGGGGGGCACAGAGAGGGGGGCACGGAGAGGGGGACAGAGAGTGGGACAGAGAGGGGGGTACTGAGAGTCGGGGAGATAGAGGGGGACAAAAAGAGGGGGAAAAAGAGGGGGAGGTAGAGATGGTCAGAGGGAGGGGGACAGATAGTGGGGTACTGAGAGTGGGGGAGATAGAGGGGGACAAAAAGAGGGCGAGGTAGAGGGGGTCAGAGGGAGGGGTAGAGAGAGGGGGGTACTGAGAGTGGGGAAGATAGAGGAGGACAAAAAGAGGGGGAGGTAGAGGGGGTTAGAGGGAGGGGGAGATTGAGGGGGCAGAGAGGGGGGACAGAGGGGGGACAGAGGGGGGACACAGAGGGGGGAGAGAGAAAGGGGGGGACAGAGAGAGGCGGGTGGAAGGGGAGGGGGCAGAGAGAGGGCGATAGATAGAGGGGCACAGAGAGTGGGGGAGATAGAGGGGGTCAGAGAGAGGGGGACAGAGAGTGGGGGACAAAGAGTGGGGAGATGGAGAGAGTGAGGGACAGAGAGAGAGAGGGGGTCAGACTGGGGGCAGAGAGAGACGGTGCAGAGAGAGGGCGACTGAGAGGGGGGCAGAGAGCGGGGTAGAGGTGGAGGGGACAGAGAGAGGGGGACAGAGAGAGTGGACAGAGAGAGGTGGGACAGAGACAGGGTGGACAGAGAGAGGGGGAGACAGAGAGAGGGGGACAGAGAGAGATGTGGTGGGAGAGAGAGGGGGTCTGAGAGAGGCGGTGGGAGAGAGAGGGCGACAGAGATAGGGGGAACAGAGAGAGCCGGACTGAGAGAGAGGGGAACAGAGAGAGAGGAGGACAAAGAGGGGGGATAGTGAGGCGGGTGGGAGAGAGAGGGGCACAGAGAGAGGGGGACAGAGAGAGGGGGACAGAGAGAGGGGGACAGAGAGAGGGGGACAGAGCGAGAGGGGGACAGAGAGAGAGGGGGGACAGAGAGAGGACTACAGAGCAGGGGCACAGAGAGTGGGGGAGATAGAGGGGGACAGAGAGTCGGGGGCAGAGAGAGGGGTACAGAGAGAGGGGGACAGAGAGAGGGGGACAGAGAGAGAGAGGGACAGAGAGTCGGGGGCAGAGAGAGGGGTACAGAGTGGGGAAGAGAGAAGGGGTCAGAGAGAGGGGGACAGAGAATGGGGGATGCAGAGAGTGGGGGACAGAGGGGGACGGGGGGACGGTAGGGAGAGGACAGAGAGATGAGGCACAGAGAGTGGGCAGAGAGAGAGAGTGGGGGGAGAGAAAGTTCGGGGAGAGAAAGAGGGGAAGGAGAGAGAGGGGAGAGAGTGCAGAGAGAGAGGGGAGAGAGAGTGAGAGAGAGAGATAGCAAGAGAGAGAGAGTGTGGGAGAGAGAGGAGGCGAGAGGAGGGAAGAGAGAGGTGCGAAGAGAGAGGAGGGGAGAGAGGATAAGGGAGAGATAGAGAAGGAGAGCAATGAGGAGAAAGATTAGGGGAGAGAGGAGGGGGAGAGAGGAGGAAAGAGAGGAGGGGAGAGAGGAGGGTCAGAGAGGAAGGAAGAGAGAGGAGGGAGGAGAGAGAGGAGGGGGAGTGGAGGGCGTGAGACAGGTGAGAGGGGGAGGGGGTAGAGAGAAGAGGGGAGAGAGCGTGGGAGAGAGCGGGTGGGAGAGAGAGTGGAGGCTGGGTGGGTGGAGGGGGAGGGAGAGTAAGAGGGGAGGGAGATTGAGAGGGGAGGGAGAGTGAGAGGGAGGGGAGGGCAAGAGAGGGGAAGGAGAGTGAGGGGGACGGAGAGAGATGGGAGGGCCAGTGAGGGGAGGGAGAGAGAGAGGGGGCAGGGAGAGAGAGGGGAGAGCCAGTGAGGGGTGGGCGAGTGAGAGGGGAGGGCGAAAGAGGGGAGGGCGAGAGAGGGAAGGGAGAGAGAGTGGGGAGGGCGAGAGAGAGGGAAGGGTGAGAGAGAGGGGAGGGCGAGAGAGGGGGGAGCGAGAGAGTGGAGAGAGCGGGAGGGGGGAGAGAGATGGGTGAGACAGAGGGGGTGAGGGAGTGGGGGTGAGAGAGAGGGTGTGTGTGAGAGAGAGTGGGTGTGAGAGAGTGAGATGGGATGGAGAGAGAGGGGGTGTGAGAGACAGAGGGAGATGGAGAGGGAGGGGAGGTTAGAGAGCAAGGGGTTGAGAGAGAGGGGGTGAGAGACTGAGGGGGTGAGAGAGTGTGGGGGGTTGAGAGAGGGGGGTGGTGAGAGAGAGAGGGAGTGAGAGAGAGGGGGGTGAGAGAAGGGGGGTTTAGAGAGCAAGGGGTTGAGAGAGAGGGGGTGAGAGACTGAGGGAATGAGAGAGTGGGGGGGGTTGAGAGAGGGGGTGGGAGAGAGAGAGGGAGTGAGAAGGAGAGAAAGGGGATGAGAACGAGGCAGAGAGATGGTGGGAGAGAGGGAGGGGGTGAGAGTGCGAGGGTGTGTGAGAGTGTGTGAGAGAGAGGGGGGTTGTGAAAGAGATTGGGGTGGGAGAGAGGGGTGACGGAGAGAGAGGGGAGAGAGAGGGGGGTTGAGAGAGAAGGGTGAGAGAGAGTTGGATGTGAGAGAGAGCGAGGGATTGAGAGAGGGGGGGTGAGAGACGGAGGGGCGTGAGAGAGTGAGGGGATGGGAGATTGAGGGGTGTCGAGAGAAGGGGTGGTGAGAGAGGGGGGTGAGAGAGAGAGGGAGTGAGAGTGAGGGGTGAGAGAGTGACAGACAGAGAGAACGATAGAGCAAGAGTGAGAGCAAAGAGGTGAGAGAGATAGGGTGGACTGAGAGAGAGGGAGAGAGAGAGTGAGAGTGACAGACAGAGAGAGCATGAGCGACAGAGAGAGAGCACGAGTGAGAGAGAGCGAACGAGAGAGACCGTGAGATAAGAGAGAGCGGGAGGCAAGAGAGTGGGATAGAGGCAGTGAGAGAGAGAGAGCGTGAGAAGCGGGTGAGAGAGTGAGGGAGAGACCGCAAGAGGAAGAGAGCGAGTGGACGAGTGAGACAGAGAGAGAGAATGTGAGAGAGAGGGGGGTGAGAGAGGGGTGCGAGAGAGAGGGGTGAGAGAGAGGAGGTGAGATAGAGGGGGAGAGAGAGCTGGGTGAGAGGGCGGTGAGAGGGAGAGGTGGGAGTGAGTGACAGAGACGAGGTGGGAGAGAGAGAGTAGGTGAGAGAGAGGGAGCGAGAAGGAGAGAGAGGGGATGAGAAAGAGGCAGAGAGATGGTGGGAGAGAGGGAGGGGGTGAGAGAGCGAGGATGTGTAAGAGTGCGTGTGTGAGAGAGAGAGGGGATGTGATAGAGATTGGGGTGGGAGAGAGAGGGGTGATGGAGAGAGAGGGGAGAGAGAGGGGTGTGAGAGGGAGATAGATGTGAGAGAGAGAGAGGGGGGGCTTGAGAGAGAGAGCGACAGGAGTGAGAGAGAGAGGGTGGGAGAGAGGGGAAGAGAGCGAGGGTGAGAATGAGAGGGGTGAGAGAGCAATTGAGAGAGGGGGGTTGAGGGGGGGAGAGAGAGGTTGAGAGAGAGGGGGTGAGAGAGGTTTTGAGAGAGAGAGGTTAAGAGAGAGACTGGGGAAAGAGGGGGTGAGAGGGAGAGAGAGGGTTAGAGAGAGACGGGAGAGAGAGGGGTTGAGAAAGATGGGTTGCAAGAGAAAGGAGGTGAGGGGGAGGACTGAGAGAGAGAGATGGAGAGAGAGAGAGCGACAGACAGAGAGAGATAGAGCAAGAGTGAGAGTGACAGACAGAGAGAGCATGAGCGACAGAGAGAGAGAGAGCACAAGCGAGAGAGCGAACGAGAGAGACCGTGAGATAAGAGAGAGCAGGAGGCAAGAGAGAGGGAGAGAGGCAGGGAGAGAGAGAGAACGTGAGAAGAGGGTGAGAGAGTGAGAGAGAGACCGCAAGAGGAAGAGAGCGAGCAGAAGAGTGAGACAGAGAGAGAGAATGTGAGAGAGAGAGGGGGGGTGAGAGAGGGGTGCGAGACAGAGGGGCGAGAGAGGAGGGGAGAGAGGATGAGAGAGAGGGGGCGAGGGAGGAGGAGGGAGAGGGAGAGGGAGAGGGGGTAGGTTGGGGGCAGAGAGAGGGCACAGAGAGGGGGTAGAGAGATGGCAGAGAGGGGGAGAGATGGAGGAGAGGGGGAGAGAGGAGGTGAGAGAGCGGGGGAGAGAGGGGGGATAGAGGGGGAGAGAGGGGATGCGGGGGTGAGAGAGAGAGGATGAGAGAGAGGGGTTGAGAGAGAGGGGGTAAGAGAGAAAGGGGTGAGGGAGAGAGGGGTGAGAAAGGGAGAGAGGTCTGAGAAAAGGAGAGAGGGGGAGAAAGAGAGAGGGGGAAGAGAAAGAGAGAGAGAAGGTCAGAGAAAGAGTGAATGTGAGGGGGTGAGAGAGAGGAGGTGGGAGAGAGAGTGGGAGAGAGAGGGGGTGAGAGAGAGGGATTGAGAGAAAGGAGGAGAGATAGAGAAAGGGTGAGAGAGAAAGGGGGACAGCGAGATAAAGAGGGATGAGAGAGATGGGACGCGAGAGAGAGAGAGTTAAAGAGGTGAGAGAGAGGGTGAGATAGACAGTGAATGATGGGTTGAGAGAGAGAGACAGAGAGAGAGAGCGAGTGAACAGATGAGACAGTTAGAGGGGTGTGAGGGAGATGGGATGAGAGAGTGGGCACTAGAGAGAGACAGAGCGAGAGCAAGAAGGAGGGAGGAAGAAAGGGGTCAAAAGAGATGGAGAAATGGGGTGAACAAGAGAAAGAGGGTGCGAGAGAGAAAGAGAGTGGGAGTGTGAGACAGAGTGCGAGAGGGAAGGGGAATGAGAGAGAGAAAAAGGGAGCGAGAGACATGAGGGGATGAGAGAGAGGGCGGGGGAGAGAGAGGGTGTAAAGGGGAGAGAGGGTGAGGGATGACAGAGGGAGGGGTGAGAGTGAGAGAGCAGGGTGGAGAGAGAGGGGGTGAGAGAGAGTGAGGGAGAGAGAGATAACAAGGTGAGAGAGAAAGGGGGTGTGTGAGAGAGAGGCAGTGAGAGAGAAGGGGGTGAGAGAGATAGGGGGTGCAAGAGAGCGTGGGTGAGAGCAGGAGGGGCTGTGAGAGAGGGGTGAGATAGGGAGAGTGTGAGAGAGGAGGGATGAGAGTGGGAGGAGGAAAGAGAGACGGGATGAGAGAGGGAGGGTGAGAGAGAGGGGTGTGAGAGAGAGAGGGGTGAGAGAGAAGGGTGAGAGAGGGAGTCTTTAGAGAGGGTCACAGCATTTGGGTTTTAATTCCACCCTGAGAGAGTCCTACCTCTCAGATCCTGGGGATTGACAAACTTTAACCCCAGGCTTCAAACCTGTTTTAAAAATGACAGGGCCACAATCTGACAGGAACCAGTTACCCAGAGGCCCCTAAAACCCAGGGTCCCCCCCAGAGGAGATTAAACCTCGGGGTAAATAAACACACAACTCACGTGGGCCCCCACGGGGTGCAGCCTGTCGACCAGGCCTCAGGCCTCAGGCCCGTGATCCCCCTCTGGAGGTTGTTCTTTCCTGGACTCGAACATTTTGGATCTTCACGTTGCAGCTTTCCAAACAAAGGTTCCTCGGGATAAAAGAGGGAAAAGATTAGTTGAAAGGGGGAGCAAGAGCATTTTGGAGGCAAGTTACACAGCAAGATCCCAGGGTTAAAAGCACCTCTGCCCAGCTCCAATGTATTAATGTATGTAACACAGTCAGCAGTCGACATGGAACATGGTGTGGGAGCAGATCTTCCCAGGGATTGGAGGGGGATAGTGAGGGAAAGGCATCAGATTCTTACACTCTGCAGTGACCTGGGATCAATTGTCTTTTACTGAAAACAGTTCCCAACTTGTATGTGCCTGTAGCTCCCTCCAGTCTGAAACCTTCATGAACCTCTCTCCTGTCTACTCTCTCTGAGCCAATGGTGTCTTCATTCTGCTACTGACCCTTCAGTCCCACTGGTATCATTTTTTCCCACCTTCTCTCATCCACGTGAAGGAATTGGATCCTGACAATTCCATTTACACTGTCTCCCATCAATCTTCATAGGATCCATATCACAGAGGTAAGACAGTGATCCCAGCAAACACTCCCAGGGCAGAGGGAGCACAGGGTTCCAGACAAAATAAAGCTCCCATTAAACTGTCTCCATTTAAATCCCCAGGGCAGGTAGAGAATGGGGTCAGATACAGAGTAAATCTCCCTCTACACTGCAGCATTTCAAATTCCCAGGCCATTTTGAGCTCGGCGTTAGGTACTGATTAAATCCCCCACTTCCCCCATCCTGTTCACATCAAACTCAATCAGGATAGCTCCATCACTGGGTTAGATACAGAGGATGTGTATGTTTGGATTTCAGCCCCAATCCAGTTGGTGATGATCACGGCCTTGTTAAGTGTGTTTGGGAATGGGGAGGGAGCTGTTAGGAGGGTGATGGTGGGATAGTGGGGAGCAGAGCTGTCTTCCAAGCAGTTGACCTGGGTCCGATTCCCAGCCATTGCAGTGTTGTGGTTTGTAAACAGCCTTTTAAAGGGAAGGCACTGGGATAAATCGAGGAAATAAATCTTTCATTCTGTGGTAAACCGGATCTGTCAGATTGCTCCTTGCTTTTCCTGGTGATGGTTCCTGTGAATTGCAGTGTGGAACCGGGCAGCATTGCTCGGCATCTCAGAAGCTTTCCCCTCTGCTGCTTCCCATTTCTTATTGAAATATTGGTTGCAGCACAAGGATGGGTTTGTTTTGTTCGAAAAGTGAGAGACTGCTCCAGTCAGGAACCTGAAATAATTACAGAAGCCACTGGAAACACTGAACAGTTCCAACAGCTTCTGTAGTGGTGGGGAGGGAGGGTTAATGTGTCAAATCTACACAAGGATAAAATAAACTCCAGCCACAAAACAATCAGAAATCCTGACTCTGCAAACATCCTTGTAAATCTTTTCTGAATCTTTACAAGTTTCACCCCATTCTCCTGATAGCAGAAAGACCAGAATTGTGTGGTTTATGGAATGTTACGATATCCGAACAGTTGCTGTTTATAGTTAAATAATGTTCATTTAGTTCAGGTTTCCAATCGAGTTCGGTTTGTCCAATCTTTCTTCCTTATGTTTGTGTTCCAACGATAGTGTGGAGTAAAGTGTGTTTTGATTCAGGCCTGGCAGTTTGACCAATCACATTGTAACGCCTTACACTTCCCTTCAGGAAATCAGGAAAAGGGGTCGAGACCATTTCCTTAAGGCAGAGGAGTTTGGTCTGGTTCATAACATCCTCAATGTCATCAATCCATGTCCCTCCAGCCCTGAGCAATGATGTTTACAGATTACTGGAGGATACACAGACACATTAATCGGTATTATCTTGGACAGGAGTCATTTGGGAATGATATTCCTCAGACCATCAACTCTCAGCTCGGCCAAGGATGAAGGCCAGGAATCCGGCACAATTGGGAAAAAGCCCATTTCCCGGGAGACTGAGAGGTCACTAACAGAGTGGGAGAGTCAGGAACAGAATAACAGGGACAGTCTACTCTGTTCACATAGCCTTCACCCCTCAGTGAATCCAGTGGCAGGAATGACTGCTATTAGTCAGACTGACAGAATGTGATCAGATACACACACTGTCCTTCCACATCATCAATATCGCCCAGCTCCCACCCTGTCTCAGCTCATCTGCCCCTCTGCCATCTTCAATATTTTAATCGGGGCAGCATTAACTACCGTGCTTTGAGCTGAGCTGTCTTACCTTCTGTACTCTCTCTCTAAACGGCTCCAATTCCCCCCGATCCCTCTCCGGTTTAAGATGCTCCTTGACATCCGCCCCAATGAAAGAGGTAGACCGTCACCTGACCCATGCACTGAAGAGCAGACTGACCCAACTCTGTCAATGTAACCCACCTAGGGAAGTGCACACTGACCCCAATCTGTCAATGTAACAGACCCAGGGAAGAGAAGACTGACCCCACTCTGTCAAAGTAACAAAGCGAGGGAAGAGCAGACTGACCCCCACTCTGTCAATGTAACACACCCAGGGAAGGGCAGACTGACCCCACTCTGTCAATGTAACACACCCACGGAAGAGCAGACTGACCCCACTCTGTCAATGTAACACACCCAGGGAAGTGCAGACTGACCCGACTCTGTCAATGTAACACACACAGGGAAGAGCAGACTGACCCCACTCTGTCAAAGTAACACACCCAGGGAAGGGCAGACTGACCCCACTCTGTCAATGTAACCCACCCAGGAAAGAGCAGACTGACCCCACTCTGTCAATGTAACACACCCAGGGAATAGCAGACTTACCCCACTCTGTCAATGTAACCCACCCATAAAAGAGCAGACTGGCCCCACTCTGTCAATGTTACACGCCCTGGGAAGAGCAGACTGACCACACTCTGTCAATGTTACCCACCCAGGGAAGAGCAGATTGACCCCACTCTGTCAATGTGACACGCCCTGGGAAGAGCAGACTGACCTCACTCTGTCAATGTAACACACCCAGGGAAGAACAGACTGACCCCACTCTGTCAATGTAACACACCCAGGGAAGAGCAGACTGACCCCACTCTGTCAATGTAACACAGCCAGGGAAGAGCAGACTGACCCCACTGTGTCAATGTAACAAACTTGGGGAAGAGCAGACGGACCCCAATCTGTCAATGTAACACACCCAGGGAAGAGAAGACTGACCCCACTCTGTCAATGTAACCCTCCCAGGGAAGAGCAGACTGACCCCACTCTGTCAATGTAACCCACCCATAAAAGAGCAGACTGTCCCCACTCTGTCAATGTGACACGCCCTGGGAAGAGCACACTGACCCAACTCTGTCAATGTAACACACCCAGGGAAGAGCAGACTGACCAAACTCTGTCAATGTAACAAACCCAGGGAAGAGCAGACTGACCTCACTCTGTCAATGTAACCCACCCAGAGAAGAGCAGAATGACCTCTTCTGCAAAGTTACTCACAGTGAACTGCAGACTTCCCTACTCTGTCAATGTAACCCACCCAGTGAAGTGCACATTGACCCCACTCTGTCATTGTAACACACCCAGGGAAGAGCAGACTGACCCCACTCTGTCAATGTAACACACAATGGGAGAACAGACTGACCCCACTCTGTCAATGTAACACACCCAGGGAAGAGCAGACAGATACCACTCTGTCAATGTAACACACCAAGGGAAGAACAGACTGACCCCACTCTGTCAATTTAACACACCCAGGGAAGAGCAGACTGACCCCACTCTGTCAATGTAACACACCCAGGGGAGAGCAGACTGACACCACACTGTCACTGTGAAACTCCCAGGGAAGAACAGACTGACGCCACTCTGTCAATGTAACACACCCAGGGAAGAGCAGACTGACCCAACACTGTCAATTTAACACACCCAAGGAAGAACAGACTGACCCCACTCTGTCAATGTAACACACTCAGGAAATAGAAGACTGACCCCAATCTGTTTAATGTAACAAACCCAGGGAAGAGCAGACTGACCTCACTCTGTCAATGTAACACACCCAGGGAAGAGCAGACTGACCCCACTCTGTCAATGTAACACACCCAGGGAAGAGCAGACTGACCTCACTCTGTCAATGTATCACACCCAGGGAAGAGCAGACTGACACCACTCTGTCAATGTAACACACCCAGGGAAGAGCAGACTGAACTCACTCAGTCAATGTAACACAACCAGGGAGGAGCAGACTGAACCCACCCTGTCACTGTAACACACCCAGGGAAGAGCAGACTGACCTCACTCTGTCAATGTAACCCACCCAGAGAAGAGCAGAATGACCGCTTCTGCAAAATTACTCACACAGTCAACTGCAGTCTTACCCCACTCTGTCAATGTAACAAACCCAGGGAAGAGCAGGCTGACCTCACTCTGTCAATGTAACACACCCAGGGAAGTGCAGACTGACCCCACTCTGTCAATGTAACAAACTTGGGGAAGAGCAGACTAACCCCAATCTCTCAATGTAACACACCCAGGGAAGAGCAGACTGACTTCACTGTGTCAAAGTAACAAACCCAGGGAAGAGCAGACTGACCTCACTCTGCCAATGTTACACACCCAGGGAAGAGCAGACTGACCCCACTCTGTCAATGTAACCCACCCATAAAGAGCAGACTGACCCCACTCTGTCAATGTGACACGCCCTGGGAAGAGCAGACTAACCTCACTCTGTCAATGTAACACACCCATAAAAGAGCAGACTGACCCCACTCTGTCAATGTGACACGCCCTGGAAGAGAACACTGACCCAACTATGTCAATGTAACACACACAGGGAAGAGCAGACTGACCAAACTCTGTCAATGTAACAAACCCAGGGAAGAGCAGTCTGACCTCACTCTGTCAATGTAACCCACCCAGAGAAGAGCAGAATGTCCTCTTCTGCAAAATTACTCACACAGTGAACTGCAGACTTACCCCACTCTGTCAATGTAACCCACCCAGTGATGTGCACACTGACCCCACTCTGTCATTGTAACACACCCAGGGAAGAGCAGACTGACCGCATTCTGTCAATGTAACACACAATGGGAGAACAGACTGACCCCACTCTGTCAATGTAACACACCCAGGGAAGAGCAGACAGATACCACTCTGTCAATGTAACACACCAAGGGAAGAACAGACTGACCCCACTCTGTCAATTTAACACACCCAGGGAAGAGCAGACTGACCCCACTCTGTCAATATAACATACCCAGGGGAGAGCAGACTGACACCACCCTGTCACTGTAACACTCCCAGGGAAGAACAGACTGACGCCACTCTGTCAATGTAACACACCCAGGGAAGAGCAGACTGACCCAACACTGTCAATTTAACACACCCAAGGAAGAACAGACTGACCCCACTCTGTCAATGTAACACACTCAGGAAATAGAAGACTGACCCCAATCTGTCAATGTAACAAACCCAGGGAAGAGCAGACTGACCTCACTCTGTCAATGTAACACACCCAGGGAAGAGCAGACTGACCCCACTCTGTCAATGTGACACGCCCTGGAAGAGCACACTGACCCAACTATGTCAATGTAACACACACAGGGAAGAGCAGACTTACCAAACTCTGTCAATGTAACAAACCCAGGGAAGAGCAGTCTGACCTCACTCTGTCAATGTAACCCACCCAGAGAAGAGCAGAATGTCCTCTTCTGCAAAATTACTCACACAGTGAACTGCAGACTTACCCCACTCTGTCAATGTAACCCACCCAGTGATGTGCACACTGACCCCACTCTGTCATTGTAACACACCCAGGGAAGAGCAGACTGACCGCATTCTGTCAATGTAACACACAATGGGAGAACAGACTGACCCCACTCTGTCAATGTAACACACCCAGGGAAGAGCAGACAGATACCACTCTGTCAATGTAACACACCAAGGGAAGAACAGACTGACCCCACTCTGTCAATTTAACACACCCAGGGAAGAGCAGACTGACCCCACTCTGTCAATATAACATACCCAGGGGAGAGCAGACTGACACCACCCTGTCACTGTAACACTCCCAGGGAAGAACAGACTGACGCCACTCTGTCAATGTAACACACCCAGGGAAGAGCAGACTGACCCCACTTTGTCAATGTAACCCACCCATAAAGAGCAGACTGACCCCACTCTGTCAATGTGACACGCCCTGGGAAGAGCAGACTAACCTCACTCTGTCAATGTAACACCCCCATAAAAGAGCAGACTGACCCCACTCTGTCAATGTGACACGCCCTGGGAAGAGCACACTGACCCAACTATGTCAATGTAACACACACAGGGAAGAGCAGACTGACCAAACTCTGTCAATGTAACAAACCCAGGGAAGAGCAGTCTGACCTCACTCTGTCAATGTAACCCACCCAGAGAAGAGCAGAATGTCCTCTTCTGCAAAATTACTCACACAGTGAACTGCAGACTTACCCCACTCTGTCAATGTAACCCACCCAGTGATGTGCACACTGACCCCACTCTGTCATTGTAACACACCCAGGGAAGAGCAGACTGACCGCACTCTGTCAATGTAACACACAATGGGAGAACAGACTGACCCCACTCTGTCAATGTAACACACCCAGGGAAGAGCAGACAGATACCACACTGTCAATGTAACACACCAAGGGAAGAACAGACTGACCCCACTCTGTCAATTTAACACACCCAGGGAAGAGCAGACTGACCCCACTCTGTCAATATAACATACCCAGGGGAGAGCAGACTGACACCACCCTGTCACTGTAACACTCCCAGGGAAGAACAGACTGACGCCACTCTGTCAATGTAACACACCCAGGGAAGAGCAGACTGACCCAACACTGTCAATTTAACACACCCAAGGAAGAACAGACTGACCCCACTCTGTCAATGTAACACACTCAGCGAAGAGCAGACTGACCCCACTCTGTCAATGTAACACACCCAGGGAAGAGCAGACTGACCCCACTCTGTCAATTTAACACACCCAGGGGAGAGCAGACTGACACCACCCTGTCACTGTAAAACTCCCAGGGAAGAACAGACTGACGCCACTCTGTCAATGTAACACACCCAGGGAAGAGCAGACTGACCCAACACTGTCAATTTAACACACCCAAGGAAGAACAGACTGACCCCATTCTGTCAATGTAACACACTCAGGGAAGAGCAGACTGACCCCAATCTGTCAATGTAACACACCCAGGGAAGAGAAGACTGACCCCAATCTGTCAATGTAACAAACCCAGGGAAGAGCAGACTGACCTCACTCTGTCAATGTAACACACCCAGGGAAGAGCAGACTGACCCCACTCTGTCAATGTAACACACGCAGGGAAGAGCAGACTGAACTCACACTGTCAATGTAACACAACCAGGGATGAGCAGACTGTCCCCACTCTGTCAATTTAACAAACCCAGGGAAGAGCAGACTGACCTAACTCTGTCAGTGTAACCCACCCAGAGAAGAGCAGAATGACCGCGTCTGCAAAATTACTCACACAGTCAACTGCAGTCTTACCCCACTCTGTCAATGTAACACACCCAGGGAAGAGTAGACTGACCACACTCTGTCAATGTAACACACCCAGGGAAGTGCAGACTGAACCCACTCTGTCAATGTAACACACCCAGGGAAGAGCAGACTGACCCCACTCAGTCAAAGTAACACACCCAGGGAAGTACAGACTGACCCCACTATGTCAATGTAACAAACCCAGGGAAGAGCAGACTGACCTCACTCTGCCAATGTAACACACCCAGGGAAGAGCAGACTGACCCCACTCTGTCAATGTAACCCACCCATAAAAGAGCAGACTGACCCCACTCTGTCAATGTGACACGCCCTGGGAAGAGCAGACTAACCTCACTCTGTCAATGTAACACACCCAGGGAAGAGCAGACTGACCCCACTCTGTCAATGTGACACGCCCTGGAAGAGCACACTGACCCAACTCTGTCAATGTAGCACACCCAGGGAAGAGCAGACTGACCAAACTCTGTCAATGTAACCCACCCAGAGAAGAGCAGAATGTCCTCTTCTGAAAAATTACTCACACAGTGAACTGCAGACTTACCCCACTCTGTCAATGTAACCGACCCAGTGATGTGCACACTGAGCCCACTCTGTCATTGTAACACACCCAGGGAAGAGCAGACTGACCCCACTCTGTCAATGTAACACACAATGGGAGAACAGACTGAAACCACTCTGTCAATGTAACACACCCAGGGAAGAGCAGACAGATACCACTCTGTCAAAGTAACACACCAAGGGAAGAACAGACTGACCCCACTCTGTCAATTTAACACACCCAGGGAAGAGCAGACTGACCCAACACTGTCAATTTAACACACCCAAGGAAGAACAGACTGACCCCACTCTGTCAATGTAACACACTCAGGGAAGAGCAGACTGACCCCAATCTGTCAATGTAACAAACCCAGGGAAGAGCAGACTGAACTCACTCTGTCAATGTAACACACCCAGGGAAGAGCAGACTGACCCCACTCTGTCAATGTAACACACGCAGGGAAGAGCAGACTGAATTCATTCTGTCAATGTAACCCACCCATAAAAGAGCAGACTGACCCCACTCTGTCAATGTGACACGCCCTGGGAAGAGCAGACTGACCACACTCTGTCAATGTAACACACCCTGGGAAGAGCAGACTGACCCCCACTCTGTGAATGTAACACACACAGGGAAGTGCACACTGACCCCACTCTGTCATTGTAACACAGCAAGGGAAGAGCAGACTGACCCCCACTCTGTCAATGTAACAAACCCTGGGAGAACAGACTGTCCCCACTCTGTCATTGTAACACACCCAGGGAAGAGCAGACTGACCGCACTCTGTCAATGTAACACACAATGGGAGAACAGACTGACCCCACTCTGTCAATGTAACACACCCAGGGAAGAGCAGACAGATACCACTCTGTCAATGTAACACACCAAGGGAAGAATAGACTGACCCCACTCTGTCAATTTAACACACCCAGGGAAGAGCAGACTGACCCCACTCTGTCAATGTAACATACCCAGGGGAGAGCAGACTGACACCACCCTGTCACTGTAACACTCCCAGGGAAGAACAGACTGACGCCACTCTGTCAATGTAACACACCCAGGGAAGAGCAGACTGACCCAACACTGTCAATTTAAAACACCCAAGGAAGAACAGACTGACCCCACTCTGTCAATGTAACACACCCAGGGAAGAGCAGCCTGACAAAACACTGTCAATTTAACACACCCAGGGGAGAGCAGACTGACACCATCCTGTCACTGTAAAACTCCCAGGGAAGAACAGACTGACGCCACTCTGTCAATGTAACACACTCAGGGAAGAGCAGACTGACCCAACACTGTCAATTTAACACACCCAAGGAAGAACAGACTGACCCCACTCTGTCAATGTAACACACTCCGGGAAGAGCAGACTGACCCCAATCTGTCAATGTAACACACCCAGGGAAGAGAAGACTGACCCCAATCTGTCAATGTAACAAACCCAGGGAAGAGCAGACTGACCTCACTCTGTCAATGTAACACACCCAGGGAAGAGCAGACTGACCCCAATCTGTCAATGTAACACACCCAGGGAAGAGCAGACTGAACTCACTCTGTCAATGTAACACAACCAGGGAGGAGCAGACTGAACCCACCCTATCACTGTAACACACCCAGGGAAGAGCAGACTGACCTCACTCTGTCAATGTAACCCACCCAGAGAAGAGCAGAATGACCGCTTCTGCAAAATTACTCACACAGTCAACTGCAGTCTTACCCAACTCTGTCAATGTAACACACCCAGGGAAAAGCAAACTGACCCAACTCTGTCAATGTAACACACCCAGGGAGGAGCAGACTGAACCCACCCTGTCACTGTAACACACCCAGGGAAGAGCAGACTGTCCCCACTCTGTCAATTTAACAAACCCAGGGAAGCAGACTGACCTCACTCTGTGAATGTAACCCACCCAGAGAAGAGCAGAATGACCGCTTCTGCAAAATTACTCACACAGTCAACTGCAGTCTTACCCCACTCTGTCAATGTAACACAACCAGGGAAGAGTAGACTGACCACACTCTGTAAATGTAACAAACCCAGGGAAGAGCAGACTGACCTCACTCTGTCAATGTAACACACCCAGGGAAGTGCAGACTGACCCCACTGTGTCAATGTAACACACCCAGGGAAGAGCAGACAGATACCACTCTGTCAATGTAACACACCCAGAGAAGTACAGACTGACCCCACTATGTCAATGTAACAAACCCAGGGAAGAGCAGACTGACCTCACTCTGCCAATGTAACACACCCAGGGAAGAGCAGACTGACCCCACTCTGTCAATGTAACCCACCCATAAAAGAGCAGACTGACCCCACTCTGTCAATGTGACACGCCCTGGGAAGAGCAGACTAACCTCACTCTGTCAATGTAACACACCCAGGGAATAGCAGACTGACCCCTCTCTGTCAATGTGACACGCCCTGGAAGAGCACACTGATCCAACTCTGTCAATGTAACACACCCAGGGAAGAGCAGACTGACCAAATTCTGTCAATGTAACAAACCCAGGGAAGAGCAGACTGACCTCACTCTGTCAATGTAACCCACCCAGAGAAGAGCAGAATGTCCTCTTCTGAAAAATTACTCACACAGTGAACTGCAGACTTACCCCACTCTGTCAATGTAACCCACCCAGTGATGTGCACTCTGACCCCACTCTGTCATTGTAACACACCCAGGGAAGAGCAGACTGACCCCACTCTGTCAATTTAACACACCAAGGGAAGAACAGACTGACCCCACTCTGTCAATTTAACACACCCAAGGAAGAACAGACTGACCCCACTCTTTCAATGTAACACACCCAAGGAAGAACAGAATTTCCCCACCCTGTCAATGTAACACACTCAGGGAAGAGCAGACTGACCCCAATCTGTCAATGTAACACACCCAGGGAAAAGAAGACTGACGCCACTCTGTCAATGTAACAAACCCAGGGAAGAGCAGACTGACCTCACTCTGTCAATGTAACACACCCAGGGAAGAACAGACTGGCCCCACTCTGTCAATGTAACACACCCAGGGAAGAGCAGACTGAACTCATTCTGTCAATGTAACACACTCAGGGAAGAGCAGACTGACCCCACTCTGTCAATGTAACACACGCAGGGAAGAGCAGACTGAATTCATTCTGTCAATGTAACCCACCCATAAAAGAGCAGACTGACCCCACTCTGTCAATGTGACACGCCCTGGGAAGAGCAGACTGACCACACTGTCAATGTAACACACCCTGGGAAGAGCAGACTGACCCCCACTCTGTCAATGTAACACACACAGGGAAGTGCACACTGACCATACTCTGTCATTGTAACACAGCAAGGGAAGAGCAGACTGACCCCCACTCTGTCAATGTAACAAACCCTGGGAGAACAGACTGACCCCACTCTGTCAATGTAACACACCCAGGGAAGAGCTGACTGAACCCACTCTGTCAATGTAACACACCCAGGGAAGAACAGACTGACCCCACTCTGTCAATGTAATACACCCAGGGAAGAACAGACTGACCCCACTCAGTCAATGTAACACACCCAGGGAAGAGCAGACGGACCCCACTCTGTCAATGTAACACACCCAGGGAATAGCAGACTTACCCCACTCTGTCAATGTAACCCACCCATAAAAGAGCAGACTCGCCCCACTCTGTCAATGTGACACCCCCTGGGAAGAGCAGACTGACCACACTCTGTCAATGTTACCCACCCAGGGAAGAGCAGATTGACCCCACTCTGTCAATGTGACACGCCCTGGGAAGAGCAGACTGACCTCACTCTGTCAATGTAACACACCCAGGGAATAGCAGTCTGACCCCACTCTGTCAATGTATCACACCTAGGGAAGGGCAGACTGACCCCACTCTGTCAATGTAACACACCCAGGGAAGAGCAGACTGACACCACTCTGTCAATGTAACACACCCAGGGAAGAGCAAACTGACCCCACTCTGTCAATGAAACACACCCAGGGAAGAGCAGACTGACCCCACTCTGTCAATGTTACCCACCCAGGGAAGAGCAGATTGACCCCACTCTGTCAATGTAACACACCCAGGGAAGAGCAGACTGACCCCACTCTGTCAATGTAACACACCCAGGGAAGAGCAGACTGACCCCACTCTGTCAATGTAACACACCCAGGGAAGAGCAGACTGACCCACTCTGTCAATGTTACACACCCAGGGAAGAGCAGACTGACCCCACTCTGTCAATGTAACACACCCAGGGAACAACAGACTGACCCCACTGTGTCAATGTAACAAACTTGGGGAAGAGCAGACTGACACCAATCTGTCAATGTAACACACCCAGCGAAGAGAAGACTGACCCCACTCTGTCAATGTAACCCTCCCAGGGAAGAGGAGACTGACCCCACTCTGTCAATGTAACACACCCAGGGAAGAGCAGACTGAACTCACTCTGTCAATGTAACACAACCAGGGAAGATCAGACTGACCCCACTCTGTCAATGTAACACACCCAGCGAAGAGCAGACTGACCCCACTCTGTCAATGTAACCCACCCATAAAAGAGCAGACTGTCCCCACTCTGTCAATGTGACACGCCCTGGGATGAGCACACTGACCCAACTCTGTCAATGTAACACACCCAGGGAAGAGCAGACTGACCAAACTCTGTCAATGTAACACACCCAGGGAAGAGCAGACTGAACTCACTCTGTCAATGTAACCCACCCAGAGAAGAGCAGAATGTCCTCTTCTGCAAAGTTACTCACAGTGAACTGCAGACTTCCCTACTCTGTCAATGTAACCCACCCAGTGAAGTGCACATTGACCCCACTCTGTCATTGTAACACACCCAGGGAAGAGCAGACTGACCCCACTCTGTCAATGTAACACACAATGGGAGAACAGACTGACCCCACTCTGTCAATGTAACACACCCAGGGAAGAACAGACTGACCCCACTCTGTCAATGTAACACACCCAGGGAAGAGCAGACAGATACCACTCTGTCAATGTAACACACCAAGGGAAGAACAGACTGACCCCACTCTGTCAATTTAACACACCCAGGGAAGAGCAGACTGACCCCACTCTGTCAATGTAACACACCCAGGGGAGAGCAGACTGACACCACACTGTCACTGTGAAACTCCCAGGGAAGAACAGACTGACGCCACTCTGTCAATGTAACACACCCAGGGAAGAGCAGACTGACCCAACACTGTCAATTTAACACACCCAAGGAAGAACAGACTGACCCCACTCTGTCAATGTAACACACTCAGGAAATAGAAGACTGACCCCAATCTGTTTAATGTAACAAACCCAGGGAAGAGCAGACTGACCTCACTCTGTCAATGTAACACACCCAGGGAAGAGCAGACTGACCCCACTCTGTCAATGTAACACACCCAGGGAAGAGCAGACTGACCTCACTCTGTCAATGTATCACACCCAGGGAAGAGCAGACTGACACCACTCTGTCAATGTAACACACCCAGGGAAGAGCAGACTGAACTCACTCAGTCAATGTAACACAACCAGGGAGGAGCAGACTGAACCCACCCTGTCACTGTAACACACCCAGGGAAGAGCAGACTGACCTCACTCTGTCAATGTAACCCACCCAGAGAAGAGCAGAATGACCGCTTCTGCAAAATTACTCACACAGTCAACTGCAGTCTTACCCCACTCTGTCAATGTAACAAACCCAGGGAAGAGCAGGCTGACCTCACTCTGTCAATGTAACACACCCAGGGAAGTGCAGACTGACCCCACTCTGTCAATGTAACAAACTTGGGGAAGAGCAGACTAACCCCAATCTCTCAATGTAACACACCCAGGGAAGAGCAGACTGACTTCACTGTGTCAAAGTAACAAACCCAGGGAAGAGCAGACTGACCTCACTCTGCCAATGTTACACACCCAGGGAAGAGCAGACTGACCCCACTTTTTCAATGTAACCCACCCATAAAGAGCAGACTGACCCCACTCTGTCAATGTGACACGCCCTGGGAAGAGCAGACTAACCTCACTCTGTCAATGTAACACACCCATAAAAGAGCAGACTGACCCCACTCTGTCAATGTGACACGTCCTGGAAGAGAACACTGACCCAACTATGTCAATGTAACACACACAGGGAAGAGCAGACTGACCAAACTCTGTCAATGTAACAAACCCAGGGAAGAGCAGTCTGACCTCACTCTGTCAATGTAACACACCCAGAGAAGAGCAGAATGTCCTCTTCTGCAAAATTACTCACACAGTGAACTGCAGACTTACCCCACTCTGTCAATGTAACCCACCCAGTGATGTGCACACTGACCCCACTCTGTCATTGTAACACACCCAGGGAAGAGCAGACTGACCGCATTCTGTCAATGTAACACACAATGGGAGAACAGACTGACCCCACTCTGTCAATGTAACACACCCAGGGAAGAGCAGACAGATACCACTCTGTCAATGTAACACACCAAGGGAAGAACAGACTGACCCCACTCTGTCAATTTAACACACCCAGGGAAGAGCAGACTGACCCCACTCTGTCAATATAACATACCCAGGGGAGAGCAGACTGACACCACCCTGTCACTGTAACACTCCCAGGGAAGAACAGACTGACGCCACTCTGTCAATGTAACACACCCAGGGAAGAGCAGACTGACCCCACTTTGTCAATGTAACCCACCCATAAAGAGCAGACTGACCCCACTCTGTCAATGTGACACGCCCTGGGAAGAGCAGACTAACCTCACTCTGTCAATGTAACACCCCCATAAAAGAGCAGACTGACCCCACTCTGTCAATGTGACACGCCCTGGGAAGAGCACACTGACCCAACTATGTCAATGTAACACACACAGGGAAGAGCAGACTGACCAAACTCTGTCAATGTAACAAACCCAGGGAAGAGCAGTCTGACCTCACTCTGTCAATGTAACCCACCCAGAGAAGAGCAGAATGTCCTCTTCTGCAAAATTACTCACACAGTGAACTGCAGACTTACCCCACTCTGTCAATGTAACCCACCCAGTGATGTGCACACTGACCCCACTCTGTCATTGTAACACACCCAGGGAAGAGCAGACTGACCGCACTCTGTCAATGTAACACACAATGGGAGAACAGACTGACCCCACTCTGTCAATGTAACACACCCAGGGAAGAGCAGACAGATACCACACTGTCAATGTAACACACCAAGGGAAGAACAGACTGACCCCACTCTGTCAATTTAACACACCCAGGGAAGAGCAGACTGACCCCACTCTGTCAATATAACATACCCAGGGGAGAGCAGACTGACACCACCCTGTCACTGTAACACTCCCAGGGAAGAACAGACTGACGCCACTCTGTCAATGTAACACACCCAGGGAAGAGCAGACTGACCCAACACTGTCAATTTAACACACCCAAGGAAGAACAGACTGACCCCACTCTGTCAATGTAACACACTCAGCGAAGAGCAGACTGACCCCACTCTGTCAATGTAACACACCCAGGGAAGAGCAGACTGACCCCACTCTGTCAATTTAACACACCCAGGGGAGAGCAGACTGACACCACCCTGTCACTGTAAAACTCCCAGGGAAGAACAGACTGACGCCACTCTGTCAATGTAACACACCCAGGGAAGAGCAGACTGACCCAACACTGTCAATTTAACACACCCAAGGAAGAACAGACTGACCCCATTCTGTCAATGTAACACACTCAGGGAAGAGCAGACTGACCCCAATCTGTCAATGTAACACACCCAGGGAAGAGAAGACTGACCCCACTCTGTCAATGTAACAAACCCAGGGAAGAGCAGACTGACCTCACTCTGTCAATGTAACACACCCAGGGAAGAGCAGACTGACCCCACTCTGTCAATGTAACACACCCAGGGAAGAGCAGACTGAACTCACACTGTCAATGTAACACAACCAGGGATGAGCAGACTGTCCCCACTCTGTCAATTTAACAAACCCAGGGAAGAGCAGACTGACCTAACTCTGTCAGTGTAACCCACCCAGAGAAGAGCAGAATGACCGCGTCTGCAAAATTACTCACACAGTCAACTGCAGTCTTACCCCACTCTGTCAATGTAACACACCCAGGGAAGAGTAGACTGACCACACTCTGTCAATGTAACACACCCAGGGAAGTGCAGACTGAACCCACTCTGTCAATGTAACACACCCAGGGAAGAGCAGACTGACCCCACTCAGTCAAAGTAACACACCCAGGGAAGTACAGACTGACCTCACTCTGCCAATGTAACACACCCAGGGAAGAGCAGACTGACCCCACTCTGTCAATGTAACCCACCCATAAAAGAGCAGACTGACCCCACTCTGTCAATGTGACACGCCCTGGGAAGAGCAGACTAACCTCACTCTGTCAATGTAACACACCCAGGGAAGAGCAGACTGACCCCCACTCTGTCAATGTAACACACCCAGGGAAGGGCAGACTGACCCCACTCTGTCAATGTAACACACCCACGGAAGAGCAGACTGACCCCACTCTGTCAATGTAACACACCCAGGGAAGTGCAGACTGACCCGACTCTGTCAATGTAACACACACAGGGAAGAGCAGACTGACCCCACTCTGTCAAAGTAACACACCCAGGGAAGGGCAGACTGACCCCACTCTGTCAATGTAACCCACCCAGGAAAGAGCAGACTGACCCCACTCTGTCAATGTAACACACCCAGGGAATAGCAGACTTACCCCACTCTGACAATGTAACCCACCCATAAAAGAGCAGACTGGCCCCACTCTGTCAATGTTACACGCCCTGGGAAGAGCAGACTGACCACACTCTGTCAATGTTACCCACCCAGGGAAGAGCAGATTGACCCCACTCTGTCAATGTGACACGCCCTGGGAAGAGCAGACTGACCTCACTCTGTCAATGTAACACACCCAGGGAAGAACAGACTGACCCCACTCTGTCAATGTAACACACCCAGGGAAGAGCAGACTGACCCCACTCTGTCAATGTAACACAGCCAGGGAAGAGCAGACTGACCCCACTGTGTCAATGTAACAAACTTGGGGAAGAGCAGACGGACCCCAATCTGTCAATGTAACACACCCAGGGAAGAGAAGACTGACCCCACTCTGTCAATGTAACCCTCCCAGGGAAGAGCAGACTGACCCCACTCTGTCAATGTAACCCACCCATAAAAGAGCAGACTGTCCCCACTCTGTCAATGTGACACGCCCTGGGAAGAGCACACTGACCCAACTCTGTCAATGTAACACACCCAGGGAAGAGCAGACTGACCAAACTCTGTCAATGTAACAAACCCAGGGAAGAGCAGACTGACCTCACTCTGTCAATGTAACCCACCCAGAGAAGAGCAGAATGACCTCTTCTGCAAAGTTACTCACAGTGAACTGCAGACTTCCCTACTCTGTCAATGTAACCCACCCAGTGAAGTGCACATTGACCCCACTCTGTCATTGTAACACACCCAGGGAAGAGCAGACTGACCCCACTCTGTCAATGTAACACACAATGGGAGAACAGACTGACCCCACTCTGTCAATGTAACACACCCAGGGAAGAGCAGACAGATACCACTCTGTCAATGTAACACACCAAGGGAAGAACAGACTGACCCCACTCTGTCAATTTAACACACCCAGGGAAGAGCAGACTGACCCCACTCTGTCAATGTAACACACCCAGGGGAGAGCAGACTGACACCACACTGTCACTGTGAAACTCCCAGGGAAGAACAGACTGACGCCACTCTGTCAATGTAACACACCCAGGGAAGAGCAGACTGACCCAACACTGTCAATTTAACACACCCAAGGAAGAACAGACTGACCCCACTCTGTCAATGTAACACACTCAGGAAATAGAAGACTGACCCCAATCTGTTTAATGTAACAAACCCAGGGAAGAGCAGACTGACCTCACTCTGTCAATGTAACACACCCAGGGAAGAGCAGACTGACCCCACTCTGTCAATGTAACACACCCAGGGAAGAGCAGACTGACCTCACTCTGTCAATGTATCACACCCAGGGAAGAGCAGACTGACACCACTCTGTCAATGTAACACACCCAGGGAAGAGCAGACTGAACTCACTCAGTCAATGTAACACAACCAGGGAGGAGCAGACTGAACCCACCCTGTCACTGTAACACACCCAGGGAAGAGCAGACTGACCTCACTCTGTCAATGTAACCCACCCAGAGAAGAGCAGAATGACCGCTTCTGCAAAATTACTCACACAGTCAACTGCAGTCTTACCCCACTCTGTCAATGTAACAAACCCAGGGAAGAGCAGGCTGACCTCACTCTGTCAATGTAACACACCCAGGGAAGTGCAGACTGACCCCACTCTGTCAATGTAACAAACTTGGGGAAGAGCAGACTAACCCCAATCTCTCAATGTAACACACCCAGGGAAGAGCAGACTGACTTCACTGTGTCAAAGTAACAAACCCAGGGAAGAGCAGACTGACCTCACTCTGCCAATGTTACACACCCAGGGAAGAGCAGACTGACCCCACTCTGTCAATGTAACCCACCCATAAAGAGCAGACTGACCCCACTCTGTCAATGTGACACGCCCTGGGAAGAGCAGACTAACCTCACTCTGTCAATGTAACACACCCATAAAAGAGCAGACTGACCCCACTCTGTCAATGTGACACGCCCTGGAAGAGAACACTGACCCAACTATGTCAATGTAACACACACAGGGAAGAGCAGACTGACCAAACTCTGTCAATGTAACAAACCCAGGGAAGAGCAGTCTGACCTCACTCTGTCAATGTAACACACCCAGAGAAGAGCAGAATGTCCTCTTCTGCAAAATTACTCACACAGTGAACTGCAGACTTACCCCACTCTGTCAATGTAACCCACCCAGTGATGTGCACACTGACCCCACTCTGTCATTGTAACACACCCAGGGAAGAGCAGACTGACCGCATTCTGTCAATGTAACACACAATGGGAGAACAGACTGACCCCACTCTGTCAATGTAACACACCCAGGGAAGAGCAGACAGATACCACTCTGTCAATGTAACACACCAAGGGAAGAACAGACTGACCCCACTCTGTCAATTTAACACACCCAGGGAAGAGCAGACTGACCCCACTCTGTCAATATAACATACCCAGGGGAGAGCAGACTGACACCACCCTGTCACTGTAACACTCCCAGGGAAGAACAGACTGACGCCACTCTGTCAATGTAACACACCCAGGGAAGAGCAGACTGACCCAACACTGTCAATTTAACACACCCAAGGAAGAACAGACTGACCCCACTCTGTCAATGTAACACACTCAGGAAATAGAAGACTGACCCCAATCTGTCAATGTAACAAACCCAGGGAAGAGCAGACTGACCTCACTCTGTCAATGTAACACACCCAGGGAAGAGCAGACTGACCCCACTCTGTCAATGTGACACGCCCTGGAAGAGCACACTGACCCAACTATGTCAATGTAACACACACAGGGAAGAGCAGACTTACCAAACTCTGTCAATGTAACAAACCCAGGGAAGAGCAGTCTGACCTCACTCTGTCAATGTAACCCACCCAGAGAAGAGCAGAATGTCCTCTTCTGCAAAATTACTCACACAGTGAACTGCAGACTTACCCCACTCTGTCAATGTAACCCACCCAGTGATGTGCACACTGACCCCACTCTGTCATTGTAACACACCCAGGGAAGAGCAGACTGACCGCATTCTGTCAATGTAACACACAATGGGAGAACAGACTGACCCCACTCTGTCAATGTAACACACCCAGGGAAGAGCAGACAGATACCACTCTGTCAATGTAACACACCAAGGGAAGAACAGACTGACCCCACTCTGTCAATTTAACACACCCAGGGAAGAGCAGACTGACCCCACTCTGTCAATATAACATACCCAGGGGAGAGCAGACTGACACCACCCTGTCACTGTAACACTCCCAGGGAAGAACAGACTGACGCCACTCTGTCAATGTAACACACCCAGGGAAGAGCAGACTGACCCCACTTTGTCAATGTAACCCACCCATAAAGAGCAGACTGACCCCACTCTGTCAATGTGACACGCCCTGGGAAGAGCAGACTAACCTCACTCTGTCAATGTAACACCCCCATAAAAGAGCAGACTGACCCCACTCTGTCAATGTGACACGCCCTGGGAAGAGCACACTGACCCAACTATGTCAATGTAACACACACAGGGAAGAGCAGACTGACCAAACTCTGTCAATGTAACAAACCCAGGGAAGAGCAGTCTGACCTCACTCTGTCAATGTAACCCACCCAGAGAAGAGCAGAATGTCCTCTTCTGCAAAATTACTCACACAGTGAACTGCAGACTTACCCCACTCTGTCAATGTAACCCACCCAGTGATGTGCACACTGACCCCACTCTGTCATTGTAACACACCCAGGGAAGAGCAGACTGACCGCACTCTGTCAATGTAACACACAATGGGAGAACAGACTGACCCCACTCTGTCAATGTAACACACCCAGGGAAGAGCAGACAGATACCACACTGTCAATGTAACACACCAAGGGAAGAACAGACTGACCCCACTCTGTCAATTTAACACACCCAGGGAAGAGCAGACTGACCCCACTCTGTCAATATAACATACCCAGGGGAGAGCAGACTGACACCACCCTGTCACTGTAACACTCCCAGGGAAGAACAGACTGACGCCACTCTGTCAATGTAACACACCCAGGGAAGAGCAGACTGACCCAACACTGTCAATTTAACACACCCAAGGAACAACAGACTGACCCCACTCTGTCAATGTAACACACTCAGCGAAGAGCAGACTGACCCCACTCTGTCAATGTAACACACCCAGGGAAGAGCAGACTGACCCCACTCTGTCAATTTAACACACCCAGGGGAGAGCAGACTGACACCACCCTGTCACTGTAAAACTCCCAGGGAAGAACAGACTGACGCCACTCTGTCAATGTAACACACCCAGGGAAGAGCAGACTGACCCAACACTGTCAATTTAACACACCCAAGGAAGAACAGACTGACCCCATTCTGTCAATGTAACACACTCAGGGAAGAGCAGACTGACCCCAATCTGTCAATGTAACACACCCAGGGAAGAGAAGACTGACCCCAATCTGTCAATGTAACAAACCCAGGGAAGAGCAGACTGACCTCACTCTGTCAATGTAACACACCCAGGGAAGAGCAGACTGACCCCACTCTGTCAATGTAACACACGCAGGGAAGAGCAGACTGAACTCACACTGTCAATGTAACACAACCAGGGATGAGCAGACTGTCCCCACTCTGTCAATTTAACAAACCCAGGGAAGAGCAGACTGACCTAACTCTGTCAGTGTAACCCACCCAGAGAAGAGCAGAATGACCGCGTCTGCAAAATTACTCACACAGTCAACTGCAGTCTTACCCCACTCTGTCAATGTAACACACCCAGGGAAGAGTAGACTGACCACACTCTGTCAATGTAACACACCCAGGGAAGTGCAGACTGAACCCACTCTGTCAATGTAACACACCCAGGGAAGAGCAGACTGACCCCACTCAGTCAAAGTAACACACCCAGGGAAGTACAGACTGACCCCACTATGTCAATGTAACAAACCCAGGGAAGAGCAGACTGACCTCACTCTGCCAATGTAACACACCCAGGGAAGAGCAGACTGACCCCACTCTGTCAATGTAACCCACCCATAAAAGAGCAGACTGACCCCACTCTGTCAATGTGACACGCCCTGGGAAGAGCAGACTAACCTCACTCTGTCAATGTAACACACCCAGGGAAGAGCAGACTGACCCCACTCTGTCAATGTGACACGCCCTGGAAGAGCACACTGACCCAACTCTGTCAATGTAGCACACCCAGGGAAGAGCAGACTGACCAAACTCTGTCAATGTAACCCACCCAGAGAAGAGCAGAATGTCCTCTTCTGAAAAATTACTCACACAGTGAACTGCAGACTTACCCCACTCTGTCAATGTAACCGACCCAGTGATGTGCACACTGAGCCCACTCTGTCATTGTAACACACCCAGGGAAGAGCAGACTGACCCCACTCTGTCAATGTAACACACAATGGGAGAACAGACTGAAACCACTCTGTCAATGTAACACACCCAGGGAAGAGCAGACAGATACCACTCTGTCAAAGTAACACACCAAGGGAAGAACAGACTGACCCCACTCTGTCAATTTAACACACCCAGGGAAGAGCAGACTGACCCAACACTGTCAATTTAACACACCCAAGGAAGAACAGACTGACCCCACTCTGTCAATGTAACACACTCAGGGAAGAGCAGACTGACCCCAATCTGTCAATGTAACACACCCAGGGAAGAGAAGACTGACCCCACTCTGTCAATGTAACAAACCCAGGGAAGAGCAGACTGAACTCACTCTGTCAATGTAACACACCCAGGGAAGAGCAGACTGACCCCACTCTGTCAATGTAACACACGCAGGGAAGAGCAGACTGAATTCATTCTGTCAATGTAACCCACCCATAAAAGAGCAGACTGACCCCACTCTGTCAATGTGACACGCCCTGGGAAGAGCAGACTGACCACACTCTGTCAATGTAACACACCCTGGGAAGAGCAGACTGACCCCCACTCTGTGAATGTAACACACACAGGGAAGTGCACACTGACCCCACTCTGTCATTGTAACACAGCAAGGGAAGAGCAGACTGACCCCCACTCTGTCAATGTAACAAACCCTGGGAGAACAGACTGTCCCCACTCTGTCATTGTAACACACCCAGGGAAGAGCAGACTGACCGCACTCTGTCAATGTAACACACAATGGGAGAACAGACTGACCCCACTCTGTCAATGTAACACACCCAGGGAAGAGCAGACAGATACCACTCTGTCAATGTAACACACCAAGGGAAGAATAGACTGACCCCACTCTGTCAATTTAACACACCCAGGGAAGAGCAGACTGACCCCACTCTGTCAATGTAACATACCCAGGGGAGAGCAGACTGACACCACCCTGTCACTGTAACACTCCCAGGGAAGAACAGACTGACGCCACTCTGTCAATGTAACACACCCAGGGAAGAGCAGACTGACCCAACACTGTCAATTTAAAACACCCAAGGAAGAACAGACTGACCCCACTCTGTCAATGTAACACACCCAGGGAAGAGCAGCCTGACAAAACACTGTCAATTTAACACACCCAGGGGAGAGCAGACTGACACCATCCTGTCACTGTAAAACTCCCAGGGAAGAACAGACTGACGCCACTCTGTCAATGTAACACACTCAGGGAAGAGCAGACTGACCCAACACTGTCAATTTAACACACCCAAGGAAGAACAGACTGACCCCACTCTGTCAATGTAACACACTCCGGGAAGAGCAGACTGACCCCAATCTGTCAATGTAACACACCCAGGGAAGAGAAGACTGACCCCAATCTGTCAATGTAACAAACCCAGGGAAGAGCAGACTGACCTCACTCTGTCAATGTAACACACCCAGGGAAGAGCAGACTGACCCCAATCTGTCAATGTAACACACCCAGGGAAGAGCAGACTGAACTCACTCTGTCAATGTAACACAACCAGGGAGGAGCAGACTGAACCCACCCTATCACTGTAACACACCCAGGGAAGAGCAGACTGACCTCACTCTGTCAATGTAACCCACCCAGAGAAGAGCAGAATGACCGCTTCTGCAAAATTACTCACACAGTCAACTGCAGTCTTACCCAACTCTGTCAATGTAACACACCCAGGGAAAAGCAAACTGACCCAACTCTGTCAATGTAACACACCCAGGGAGGAGCAGACTGAACCCACCCTGTCACTGTAACACACCCAGGGAAGAGCAGACTGTCCCCACTCTGTCAATTTAACAAACCCAGGGAAGCAGACTGACCTCACTCTGTGAATGTAACCCACCCAGAGAAGAGCAGAATGACCGCTTCTGCAAAATTACTCACACAGTCAACTGCAGTCTTACCCCACTCTGTCAATGTAACACAACCAGGGAAGAGTAGACTGACCACACTCTGTAAATGTAACAAACCCAGGGAAGAGCAGACTGACCTCACTCTGTCAATGTAACACACCCAGGGAAGTGCAGACTGACCCCACTGTGTCAATGTAACACACCCAGGGAAGAGCAGACAGATACCACTCTGTCAATGTAACACACCCAGAGAAGTACAGACTGACCCCACTATGTCAATGTAACAAACCCAGGGAAGAGCAGACTGACCTCACTCTGCCAATGTAACACACCCAGGGAAGAGCAGACTGACCCCACTCTGTCAATGTAACCCACCCATAAAAGAGCAGACTGACCCCACTCTGTCAATGTGACACGCCCTGGGAAGAGCAGACTAACCTCACTCTGTCAATGTAACACACCCAGGGAATAGCAGACTGACCCCTCTCTGTCAATGTGACACGCCCTGGAAGAGCACACTGATCCAACTCTGTCAATGTAACACACCCAGGGAAGAGCAGACTGACCAAACTCTGTCAATGTAACAAACCCAGGGAAGAGCAGACTGACCTCACTCTGTCAATGTAACCCACCCAGAGAAGAGCAGAATGTCCTCTTCTGAAAAATTACTCACACAGTGAACTGCAGACTTACCCCACTCTGTCAATGTAACCCACCCAGTGATGTGCACTCTGACCCCACTCTGTCATTGTAACACACCCAGGGAAGAGCAGACTGACCCCACTCTGTCAATTTAACACACCAAGGGAAGAACAGACTGACCCCACTCTGTCAATTTAACACACCCAAGGAAGAACAGACTGACCCCACTCTTTCAATGTAACACACCCAAGGAAGAACAGAATTTCCCCACCCTGTCAATGTAACACACTCAGGGAAGAGCAGACTGACCCCAATCTGTCAATGTAACACACCCAGGGAAAAGAAGACTGACGCCACTCTGTCAATGTAACAAACCCAGGGAAGAGCAGACTGACCTCACTCTGTCAATGTAACACACCCAGGGAAGAACAGACTGGCCCCACTCTGTCAATGTAACACACCCAGGGAAGAGCAGACTGAACTCATTCTGTCAATGTAACACACTCAGGGAAGAGCAGACTGACCCCACTCTGTCAATGTAACACACGCAGGGAAGAGCAGACTGAATTCATTCTGTCAATGTAACCCACCCATAAAAGAGCAGACTGACCCCACTCTGTCAATGTGACACGCCCTGGGAAGAGCAGACTGACCACACTGTCAATGTAACACACCCTGGGAAGAGCAGACTGACCCCCACTCTGTCAATGTAACACACACAGGGAAGTGCACACTGACCATACTCTGTCATTGTAACACAGCAAGGGAAGAGCAGACTGACCCCCACTCTGTCAATGTAACAAACCCTGGGAGAACAGACTGACCCCACTCTGTCAATGTAACACACCCAGGGAAGAGCTGACTGAACCCACTCTGTCAATGTAACACACCCAGGGAAGAACAGACTGACCCCACTCTGTCAATGTAATACACCCAGGGAAGAACAGACTGACCCCACTCAGTCAATGTAACACACCCAGGGAAGAGCAGACGGACCCCACTCTGTCAATGTAACACACCCAGGGAATAGCAGACTTACCCCACTCTGTCAATGTAACCCACCCATAAAAGAGCAGACTCGCCCCACTCTGTCAATGTGACACCCCCTGGGAAGAGCAGACTGACCACACTCTGTCAATGTTACCCACCCAGGGAAGAGCAGATTGACCCCACTCTGTCAATGTGACACGCCCTGGGAAGAGCAGACTGACCTCACTCTGTCAATGTAACACACCCAGGGAATAGCAGTCTGACCCCACTCTGTCAATGTATCACACCTAGGGAAGGGCAGACTGACCCCACTCTGTCAATGTAACACTCCCAGGGAAGAACAGACTGACGCCACTCTGTCAATGTAACACACCCAGGGAAGAGCAGACTGACCCAACACTGTCAATTTAACACACCCAAGGAAGAACAGACTGACCCCACTCTGTCAATGTAACACACTCAGCGAAGAGCAGACTGACCCCACTCTGTCAATGTAACACACCCAGGGAAGAGCAGACTGACCCCACTCTGTCAATTTAACACACCCAGGGGAGAGCAGACTGACACCACCCTGTCACTGTAAAACTCCCAGGGAAGAACAGACTGACGCCACTCTGTCAATGTAACACACCCAGGGAAGAGCAGACTGACCCAACACTGTCAATTTAACACACCCAAGGAAGAACAGACTGACCCCATTCTGTCAATGTAACACACTCAGGGAAGAGCAGACTGACCCCAATCTGTCAATGTAACACACCCAGGGAAGAGAAGACTGACCCCACTCTGTCAATGTAACAAACCCAGGGAAGAGCAGACTGACCTCACTCTGTCAATGTAACACACCCAGGGAAGAGCAGACTGACCCCACTCTGTCAATGTAACACACCCAGGGAAGAGCAGACTGAACTCACACTGTCAATGTAACACAACCAGGGATGAGCAGACTGTCCCCACTCTGTCAATTTAACAAACCCAGGGAAGAGCAGACTGACCTAACTCTGTCAGTGTAACCCACCCAGAGAAGAGCAGAATGACCGCGTCTGCAAAATTACTCACACAGTCAACTGCAGTCTTACCCCACTCTGTCAATGTAACACACCCAGGGAAGAGTAGACTGACCACACTCTGTCAATGTAACACACCCAGGGAAGTGCAGACTGAACCCACTCTGTCAATGTAACACACCCAGGGAAGAGCAGACTGACCCCACTCAGTCAAAGTAACACACCCAGGGAAGTACAGACTGACCTCACTCTGCCAATGTAACACACCCAGGGAAGAGCAGACTGACCCCACTCTGTCAATGTAACCCACCCATAAAAGAGCAGACTGACCCCTCTGTCAATGTGACACGCCCTGGGAAGAGCAGACTAACCTCACTCTGTCAATGTAACACACCCAGGGAAGAGCAGACTGACCCCACTCTGTCAATGTGACACGCCCTGGAAGAGCACACTGACCCAACTCTGTCAATGTAGCACACCCAGGGAAGAGCAGACTGACCAAACTCTGTCAATGTAACCCACCCAGAGAAGAGCAGAATGTCCTCTTCTGAAAAATTACTCACACAGTGAACTGCAGACTTACCCCACTCTGTCAATGTAACCGACCCAGTGATGTGCACACTGAGCCCACTCTGTCATTGTAACACACCCAGGGAAGAGCAGACTGACCCCACTCTGTCAATGTAACACACAATGGGAGAACAGACTGAAACCACTCTGTCAATGTAACACACCCAGGGAAGAGCAGACAGATACCACTCTGTCAAAGTAACACACCAAGGGAAGAACAGACTGACCCCACTCTGTCAATTTAACACACCCAGGGAAGAGCAGACTGACCCAACACTGTCAATTTAACACACCCAAGGTAGAACAGACTGACCCCACTCTGTCAATGTAACACACTCAGGGAAGAGCAGACTGACCCCAATCTGTCAATGTAACACACCCAGGGAAGAGAAGACTGACCCCACTCTGTCAATGTAACAAACCCAGGGAAGAGCAGACTGAACTCACTCTGTCAATGTAACACACCCAGGGAAGAGCAGACTGACCCCACTCTGTCAATGTAACACACGCAGGGAAGAGCAGACTGAATTCATTCTGTCAATGTAACCCACCCATAAAAGAGCAGACTGACCCCACTCTGTCAATGTGACCCGCCCTGGGAAGAGCAGACTGACCACACTCTGTCAATGTAACACACCCTGGGAAGAGCAGACTGACCCCCACTCTGTGAATGTAACACACACAGGGAAGTGCACACTGACCCCACTCTGTCATTGTAACACAGCAAGGGAAGAGCAGACTGACCCCCACTCTGTCAATGTAACAAACCCTGGGAGAACAGACTGTCCCCACTCTGTCATTGTAACACACCCAGGGAAGAGCAGACTGACCGCACTCTGTCAATGTAACACACAATGGGAGAACAGACTGACCCCACTCTGTCAATGTAACACACCCAGGGAAGAGCAGACAGATACCACTCTGTCAATGTAACACACCAAGGGAAGAATAGACTGACCCCACTCTGTCAATTTAACACACCCAGGGAAGAGCAGACTGACCCCACTCTGTCAATGTAACATACCCAGGGGAGAGCAGACTGACACCACCCTGTCACTGTAACACTCCCAGGGAAGAACAGACTGACGCCACTCTGTCAATGTAACACACCCAGGGAAGAGCAGACTGACCCAACACTGTCAATTTAAAACACCCAAGGAAGAACAGACTGACCCCACTCTGTCAATGTAACACACCCAGGGAAGAGCAGCCTGACAAAACACTGTCAATTTAACACACCCAGGGGAGAGCAGACTGACACCATCCTGTCACTGTAAAACTCCCAGGGAAGAACAGACTGACGCCACTCTGTCAATGTAACACACTCAGGGAAGAGCAGACTGACCCAACACTGTCAATTTAACACACCCAAGGAAGAACAGACTGACCCCACTCTGTCAATGTAACACACTCCGGGAAGAGCAGACTGACCCCAATCTGTCAATGTAACACACCCAGGGAAGAGAAGACTGACCCCAATCTGTCAATGTAACAAACCCAGGGAAGAGCAGACTGACCTCACTCTGTCAATGTAACACACCCAGGGAAGAGCAGACTGACCCCAATCTGTCAATGTAACACACCCAGGGAAGAGCAGACTGAATTCACTCTGTCAATGTAACACAACCAGGGAGGAGCAGACTGAACCCACCCTATCACTGTAACACACCCAGGGAAGAGCAGACTGACCTCACTCTGTCAATGTAACCCACCCAGAGAAGAGCAGAATGACCGCTTCTGCAAAATTACTCACACAGTCAACTGCAGTCTTACCCAACTCTGTCAATGTAACACACCCAGGGAAAAGCAAACTGACCCAACTCTGTCAATGTAACACACCCAGGGAGGAGCAGACTGAACCCACCCTGTCACTGTAACACACCCAGGGAAGAGCAGACTGTCCCCACTCTGTCAATTTAACAAACCCAGGGAAGCAGACTGACCTCACTCTGTGAATGTAACCCACCCAGAGAAGAGCAGAATGACCGCTTCTGCAAAATTACTCACACAGTCAACTGCAGTCTTACCCCACTCTGTCAATGTAACACAACCAGGGAAGAGTAGACTGACCACACTCTGTAAATGTAACAAACCCAGGGAAGAGCAGACTGACCTCACTCTGTCAATGTAACACACCCAGGGAAGTGCAGACTGACCCCACTGTGTCAATGTAACACACCCAGGGAAGAGCAGACAGATACCACTCTGTCAATGTAACACACCCAGAGAAGTACAGACTGACCCCACGATGTCAATGTAACAAACCCAGGGAAGAGCAGACTGACCTCACTCTGCCAATGTAACACACCCAGGGAAGAGCAGACTGACCCCACTCTGTCAATGTAACCCACCCATAAAAGAGCAGACTGACCCCACTCTGTCAATGTGACACGCCCTGGGAAGAGCAGACTAACCTCACTCTGTCAATGTAACACACCCAGGGAATAGCAGACTGACCCCTCTCTGTCAATGTGACACGCCCTGGAAGAGCACACTGATCCAACTCTGTCAATGTAACACACCCAGGGAAGAGCAGACTGACCAAACTCTGTCAATGTAACAAACCCAGGGAAGAGCAGACTGACCTCACTCTGTCAATGTAACCCACCCAGAGAAGAGCAGAATGTCCTCTTCTGAAAAATTACTCACACAGTGAACTGCAGACTTACCCCACTCTGTCAATGTAACCCACCCAGTGATGTGCACTCTGACCCCACTCTGTCATTGTAACACACCCAGGGAAGAGCAGACTGACCCCACTCTGTCAATTTAACACACCAAGGGAAGAACAGACTGACCCCACTCTGTCAATTTAACACACCCAAGGAAGAACAGACTGACCCCACTCTTTCAATGTAACACACCCAAGGAAGAACAGAATTTCCCCACCCTGTCAATGTAACACACTCAGGGAAGAGCAGACTGACCCCAATCTGTCAATGTAACACACCCAGGGAAAAGAAGACTGACGCCACTCTGTCAATGTAACAAACCCAGGGAAGAGCAGACTGACCTCACTCTGTCAATGTAACACACCCAGGGAAGAACAGACTGGCCCCACTCTGTCAATGTAACACACCCAGGGAAGAGCAGACTGAACTCATTCTGTCAATGTAACACACTCAGGGAAGAGCAGACTGACCCCACTCTGTCAATGTAACACACGCAGGGAAGAGCAGACTGAATTCATTCTGTCAATGTAACCCACCCATAAAAGAGCAGACTGACCCCACTCTGTCAATGTGACACGCCCTGGGAAGAGCAGACTGACCACACTGTCAATGTAACACACCCTGGGAAGAGCAGACTGACCCCCACTCTGTCAATGTAACACACACAGGGAAGTGCACACTGACCATACTCTGTCATTGTAACACAGCAAGGGAAGAGCAGACTGACCCCCACTCTGTCAATGTAACAAACCCTGGGAGAACAGACTGACCCAACTCTGTCAATGTAGCACACCCAGGGAAGAGCAGACTGACCAAACTCTGTCAATGTAACCCACCCAGAGAAGAGCAGAATGTCCTCTTCTGAAAAATTACTCACACAGTGAACTGCAGACTTACCCCACTCTGTCAATGTAACCGACCCAGTGATGTGCACACTGAGCCCACTCTGTCATTGTAACACACCCAGGGAAGAGCAGACTGACCCCACTCTGTCAATGTAACACACAATGGGAGAACAGACTGAAACCACTCTGTCAATGTAACACACCCAGGGAAGAGCAGACAGATACCACTCTGTCAAAGTAACACACCAAGGGAAGAACAGACTGACCCCACTCTGTCAATTTAACACACCCAGGGAAGAGCAGACTGACCCAACACTGTCAATTTAACACACCCAAGGAAGAACAGACTGACCCCACTCTGTCAATGTAACACACTCAGGGAAGAGCAGACTGACCCCAATCTGTCAATGTAACACACCCAGGGAAGAGAAGACTGACCCCACTCTGTCAATGTAACAAACCCAGGGAAGAGCAGACTGAACTCACTCTGTCAATGTAACACACCCAGGGAAGAGCAGACTGACCCCACTCTGTCAATGTAACACACGCAGGGAAGAGCAGACTGAATTCATTCTGTCAATGTAACCCACCCATAAAAGAGCAGACTGACCCCACTCTGTCAATGTGACACGCCCTGGGAAGAGCAGACTGACCACACTCTGTCAATGTAACACACCCTGGGAAGAGCAGACTGACCCCCACTCTGTGAATGTAACACACACAGGGAAGTGCACACTGACCCCACTCTGTCATTGTAACACAGCAAGGGAAGAGCAGACTGACCCCCACTCTGTCAATGTAACAAACCCTGGGAGAACAGACTGTCCCCACTCTGTCATTGTAACACACCCAGGGAAGAGCAGACTGACCGCACTCTGTCAATGTAACACACAATGGGAGAACAGACTGACCCCACTCTGTCAATGTAACACACCCAGGGAAGAGCAGACAGATACCACTCTGTCAATGTAACACACCAAGGGAAGAATAGACTGACCCCACTCTGTCAATTTAACACACCCAGGGAAGAGCAGACTGACCCCACTCTGTCAATGTAACATACCCAGGGGAGAGCAGACTGACACCACCCTGTCACTGTAACACTCCCAGGGAAGAACAGACTGACGCCACTCTGTCAATGTAACACACCCAGGGAAGAGCAGACTGACCCAACACTGTCAATTTAAAACACCCAAGGAAGAACAGACTGACCCCACTCTGTCAATGTAACACACCCAGGGAAGAGCAGCCTGACAAAACACTGTCAATTTAACACACCCAGGGGAGAGCAGACTGACACCATCCTGTCACTGTAAAACTCCCAGGGAAGAACAGACTGACGCCACTCTGTCAATGTAACACACTCAGGGAAGAGCAGACTGACCCAACACTGTCAATTTAACACACCCAAGGAAGAACAGACTGACCCCACTCTGTCAATGTAACACACTCCGGGAAGAGCAGACTGACCCCAATCTGTCAATGTAACACACCCAGGGAAGAGAAGACTGACCCCAATCTGTCAATGTAACAAACCCAGGGAAGAGCAGACTGACCTCACTCTGTCAATGTAACACACCCAGGGAAGAGCAGACTGACCCCAATCTGTCAATGTAACACACCCAGGGAAGAGCAGACTGAACTCACTCTGTCAATGTAACACAACCAGGGAGGAGCAGACTGAACCCACCCTATCACTGTAACACACCCAGGGAAGAGCAGACTGACCTCACTCTGTCAATGTAACCCACCCAGAGAAGAGCAGAATGACCGCTTCTGCAAAATTACTCACACAGTCAACTGCAGTCTTACCCAACTCTGTCAATGTAACACACCCAGGGAAAAGCAAACTGACCCAACTCTGTCAATGTAACACACCCAGGGAGGAGCAGACTGAACCCACCCTGTCACTGTAACACACCCAGGGAAGAGCAGACTGTCCCCACTCTGTCAATTTAACAAACCCAGGGAAGCAGACTGACCTCACTCTGTGAATGTAACCCACCCAGAGAAGAGCAGAATGACCGCTTCTGCAAAATTACTCACACAGTCAACTGCAGTCTTACCCCACTCTGTCAATGTAACACAACCAGGGAAGAGTAGACTGACCACACTCTGTAAATGTAACAAACCCAGGGAAGAGCAGACTGACCTCACTCTGTCAATGTAACACACCCAGGGAAGTGCAGACTGACCCCACTGTGTCAATGTAACACACCCAGGGAAGAGCAGACAGATACCACTCTGTCAATGTAACACACCCAGAGAAGTACAGACTGACCCCACGATGTCAATGTAACAAACCCAGGGAAGAGCAGACTGACCTCACTCTGCCAATGTAACACACCCAGGGAAGAGCAGACTGACCCCACTCTGTCAATGTAACCCACCCATAAAAGAGCAGACTGACCCCACTCTGTCAATGTGACACGCCCTGGGAAGAGCAGACTAACCTCACTCTGTCAATGTAACACACCCAGGGAATAGCAGACTGACCCCTCTCTGTCAATGTGACACGCCCTGGAAGAGCACACTGATCCAACTCTGTCAATGTAACACACCCAGGGAAGAGCAGACTGACCAAACTCTGTCAATGTAACAAACCCAGGGAAGAGCAGACTGACCTCACTCTGTCAATGTAACCCACCCAGAGAAGAGCAGAATGTCCTCTTCTGAAAAATTACTCACACAGTGAACTGCAGACTTACCCCACTCTGTCAATGTAACCCACCCAGTGATGTGCACTCTGACCCCACTCTGTCATTGTAACACACCCAGGGAAGAGCAGACTGACCCCACTCTGTCAATTTAACACACCAAGGGAAGAACAGACTGACCCCACTCTGTCAATTTAACACACCCAAGGAAGAACAGACTGACCCCACTCTTTCAATGTAACACACCCAAGGAAGAACAGAATTTCCCCACCCTGTCAATGTAACACACTCAGGGAAGAGCAGACTGACCCCAATCTGTCAATGTAACACACCCAGGGAAAAGAAGACTGACGCCACTCTGTCAATGTAACAAACCCAGGGAAGAGCAGACTGACCTCACTCTGTCAATGTAACACACCCAGGGAAGAACAGACTGGCCCCACTCTGTCAATGTAACACACCCAGGGAAGAGCAGACTGAACTCATTCTGTCAATGTAACACACTCAGGGAAGAGCAGACTGACCCCACTCTGTCAATGTAACACACGCAGGGAAGAGCAGACTGAATTCATTCTGTCAATGTAACCCACCCATAAAAGAGCAGACTGACCCCACTCTGTCAATGTGACACGCCCTGGGAAGAGCAGACTGACCACACTGTCAATGTAACACACCCTGGGAAGAGCAGACTGACCCCCACTCTGTCAATGTAACACACACAGGGAAGTGCACACTGACCATACTCTGTCATTGTAACACAGCAAGGGAAGAGCAGACTGACCCCCACTCTGTCAATGTAACAAACCCTGGGAGAACAGACTGACCCCACTCTGTCAATGTAACACACCCAGGGAAGAGCTGACTGAACCCACTCTGTCAATGTAACACACCCAGGGAAGAACAGACTGACCCCACTCTGTCAATGTAATACACCCAGGGAAGAACAGACTGACCCCACTCAGTCAATGTAACACACCCAGGGAAGAGCAGACGGACCCCACTCTGTCAATGTAACACACCCAGGGAATAGCAGACTTACCCCACTCTGTCAATGTAACCCACCCATAAAAGAGCAGACTCGCCCCACTCTGTCAATGTGACACCCCCTGGGAAGAGCAGACTGACCACACTCTGTCAATGTTACCCACCCAGGGAAGAGCAGATTGACCCCACTCTGTCAATGTGACACGCCCTGGGAAGAGCAGACTGACCTCACTCTGTCAATGTAACACACCCAGGGAATAGCAGTCTGACCCCACTCTGTCAATGTATCACACCTAGGGAAGGGCAGACTGACCCCACTCTGTCAATGTAACACACCCAGGGAAGAGCAGACTGACACCACTCTGTCAATGTAACACACCCAGGGAAGAGCAAACTGACCCCACTCTGTCAATGAAACACACCCAGGGAAGAGCAGACTGACCCCACTCTGTCAATGTTACCCACCCAGGGAAGAGCAGATTGACCCCACTCTGTCAATGTAACACACCCAGGGAAGAGCAGACTGACCCCACTCTGTCAATGTAACACACCCAGGGAAGAGCAGACTGACCCCACTCTGTCAATGTAACACACCCAGGGAAGAGCAGACTGACCCCACTCTGTCAATGTTACACACCCAGGGAAGAGCAGACTGACCCCACTCTGTCAATGTAACACACCCAGGGAACAACAGACTGACCCCACTGTGTCAATGTAACAAACTTGGGGAAGAGCAGACTGACACCAATCTGTCAATGTAACACACCCAGCGAAGAGAAGACTGACCCCACTCTGTCAATGTAACCCTCCCAGGGAAGAGGAGACTGACCCCACTCTGTCAATGTAACACACCCAGGGAAGAGCAGACTGAACTCACTCTGTCAATGTAACACAACCAGGGAAGATCAGACTGACCCCACTCTGTCAATGTAACACACACAGCGAAGAGCAGACTGACCCCACTCTGTCAATGTAACCCACCCATAAAAGAGCAGACTGTCCCCACTCTGTCAATGTGACACGCCCTGGGATGAGCACACTGACCCAACTCTGTCAATGTAACACACCCAGGGAAGAGCAGACTGACCAAACTCTGTCAATGTAACACACCCAGGGAAGAGCAGACTGACGACACTCTGTCAATGTAACACACAATGGGAGAACAGACTGACCCCACTCTGTCAATGTAACACACCCAGGGAAGAGCAGACTGACCCCACTCTGTCAATGCAACACACGCAGGGAAGAGCAGACTGAATTCATTCTGCCAATGTAACCCACCCATAAAAGAGCAGACTGACCCCACTCTGTCAATGTGACACGCCCTGGGAAGAGCAGACTGACCACACTCTGTCAATGTAACACACCCTGGGAAAAGCAGACTGACCCCCACTCTGTCAATGTAACACACCCAGGGGAGAGCAGACTGACACCACCCTGTCACTGTAACACTCGCAGGGAAGAACAGACTGACGCCACTCTGTCAATGTAACACACTCAGGGAAGAGCAGACTGACCCAAATCTGTCAATGTAACACACCCAGGAAAGAGAAGAATGACCCCAATCTGTCAATGTAACAAACCCAGGGAAGAGCAGACTGACCAAACTCTGTCAATGTAACAAACCCATGGAAGAGCAGACTGACCTCACTCTGTCAATGTAACCCACCCAGAGAAGAGCAGAATGACCTCTTCTGCAAAGTTACTCACACAGTGAACTGCAGACTTCCCCACTCTGTCAATGTAACCCAACCAGTGAAGTGCACATTGACCCCACTCTGTCATTGTAACACACCCAGGGAAGAGCAGACTGAACCCACTCTGTCAATGTAACACACAATGGGAGAACAGACTGACCCCACTCTGTCAATGTAACACACCCAGGGAAGAGCAGACAGATACCACTCTGTCAATGTAACACACCAAGGGAAGAACAGACTGACCCCACTCTGTCAATTTAACACACCCAGGGAAGAGCAGACTGACCCCACTCTGTCAATGTAACACACTCAGGGAAGAGCAGACTGACCCCAATCTGTCAATGTAACACACCCAGGGAAGAGCAGACTGACCTCACTCTGTCAATGTAACACACCCAGGGAAGAGCAGACTGACCCCACTCTGTCAATGTAACACACCCAGGGAAGAGCAGATTGACCCCACTCTGTCAATGTAACACACCCAGGGAAGAGCAGACTGACCCCACTCTGTCAATGTAACACACCCAGGGGAGAGCAGACTGACACCACCCTGTCACTGTAAAACTCCCAGGGAAGAACAGACTGACGCCACTCTGTCAATGTAACACACCCAGGGAAGAGCAGACTGACCCAACACAGTTAATTTAACACACCCAAGGAAGAACAGACTGACCCCACTCTGTCAATGTAACACACTCAGGGAAGAGCAGACTGACCCCAATCTGTCAATGTAACACACCCAGGGAAGAGCAGACTGAACTCACTCTGTCAATGTAACACACCCAGGGAAGAGCAGACTGACCCCACTCTGTCAATGTAACACACCCAGGGAAGAGAAGACTGAATGCACTCTGTCAATGTAACACACCCAGGGAAGAGCAGACTGACCCCAATCTGTCAATGTAACACACCCAGGTAAGAGCAGACTGACCTCACTCTGTCAATGTAACACACCCAGGGAAGAGCAGACTGACCTCACTCTGTCAATGTCACACACCCAGGGAAGAGCAGACTGACCCCAATCTGTCACTGTAACACACCCAGGGAAGAGCAGACTGACCTCACTCTGTCAATGTAACCCAACCAGATAAGAGCAGAATGACCGCTTCTGCAAAATTACTCACACAGTCAACTGCAGTCTTACCCCACTCTGTCAATGTAACACACCCAGGGAAAAGCAGACTGACACCACTCTGTCAATGTAACACACCCAGGGAGGAGCAGACTGAACCCACCCTGTCACTGTAACACACCCAGGGAAGAGCAGACTGTCCCCACTCTGTCAATTTAACAAACCCAGGGAAGAGCAGACTGACCTCACTCTGTCAATGTAACCCACCCAGAGAAGAGCAGAATGACCGCTTCTGCAAAATTACTCACACAGTCAACTGCAGTCTTACCCCACTCTGTCAATGTAACACACCCAGGGAAGAGTAGACTGACCACACTCTGTAAATGTAACAAACCCAGGGAAGAGCAGACTGACCTCACTCTGCCAATGTTACACACCCAGGGAAGAGCAGACTGACCCCCCTCTGTCAATGTAACCCACCCATAAAAGAGCAGACTGACCCCACTTTGACAATGTGACACACCCTGGGAAGAGCAGACTAACCTCACTCTGTCAATGTAACACACCCATAAAAGAGCAGACTGGCCCCACTCTGTCAATGTGACACGCCCCGGGAAGAGCAGACTGACCACACTCTGTCAATGTTACCCACCCAGGGAAGAGCAGATTGACCCCACTCTGTCAATGTGACACGCCCTGGGAAGAGCAGACTGACCTCACTCTGTCAATGAAACACACCCAGGGAAGAACAGACTGACTCCACTCTGTCAATGAAACACACCCAGGGAAGAGCAGACTGACCCCACTCTGTCAATGTTACCCACCCAGGGAAGAGCAGATTGACCCCACTCTGTCAATGTAACACACCCAGGGAAGAGCAGACTGACCCCAAACTGTCAATGTAACACACCCAGGGAAGAGCAGACTGACCCCACTCTGTCAATGTAACACACCCAGGGAAGAGCAGACTGACCCCACTCTGTCAATGTAACACACCCAGGGAACAACAGACTGACCCCACTGTGTCAATGTAACAAACTTGGGGAAGAGCAGACTGACCCCAATCTGTCAATGTAACACACCCAGGGAAGAGAAGACTGACCCCACTCTGTCAATGTAACCCTCCCAGGGAAGAGGAGACTGACCCCACTCTGTCAATGTAACACACCCAGGGAAGAGCAGACTGAACTCACTCTGTCAATGTAACACAACCAGGGAAGATCAGACAGACCCCACTCTGTCAATGTAACACACCCAGGGAAGAGCAGACTGACCCCACTCTGTCAATGTAACCCACCCATAAAAGAGCCGACTGTCCACACTCTGTCAATGTGACACGCCCTGGGAAGAGCACACTGACCCAACTCTGTCAATGTAACACACCCAGGGAAGAGCAGACTGACCTCACTCTGTCAATGTAACACACCCAGAGAAGAGCAGAATGACCTCTTCTGCAAAGTTACTCACACAGTGAACTGCAGACTTACCCCACTCTGTCAATGTAACCCACCCAGTGAAGTGCACATTGACCCCACTCTGTCAATGTAACACACCCAGGGAAGAGCAGACAGATACCACTCTGTCAATGTAACACACCAAGGGAAGAACAGACTGACCCCACTCTGTCAATTTAACACACCCAGGGAAGAGCAGACTGACCCCACTCTGCCAATGTAACACACCCAGGGGAGAGCAGACTGACGCCAATCTGTCAATGTAACACACCCAGGGAAGAGCAGACTGACCCAACACTGTCAATTTAACACACCCAAGGAAGAACAGAATTTCCCCACCCTGTCAATGTAACACACTCAGGGAAGAGCAGACTGACCCCAATCTGTCTATGTAACACACCCAGGGAAAAGAAGACTGACGCCACTCTGTCAATGTAACAAACCCAGGGAAGAGCAGACTGACCTCACTCTGTCAATGTAACACACCCAGGGAAGAACAGACTGGCCCCACTCTGTCAATGTAACACACCCAGGGAAGAGCAGACTGAACTCACTCTGTCAATGTAACACACCCAGGGAAGAGCAGACTGACCCCACTCTGTCAATGTAACACACGCAGGGAAGAGCAGACTGAATTCATTCTGTCAATGTAACCCACCCATAAAAGAGCAGACTGACCCCACTCAGTCAATGTGACACGCCCTGGGAAGATCAGACTGACCACACTCTGTCAATGTAACACAGCCTGGGAAGAGCAGACTGACCCCCACTCTGTCAATGAAACACTCACAGGGAAGTGCACACTGACCATACTCTGTCATTGTAACACAGCAAGGGAAGAGCAGACTGACCCCCACTCTGTCAATGTAACAAACCCTGGGAGAACAGACTGACCCCACTCTGTCAATGTAACACACCCAGGGAAGAGCAGACTGAACCCACTCTGTCAATGTAACACACCCAGGGAAGAACAGAGTGACCCCACTCTGTCAATGTAATACACCCAGGGAAGAACAGACTGACCCCACTCAGTCAATGTAACACACCCAGGGAAGAGCAGACTGACCCCACTCTGTCAATGTAACACACCCAGGGAATAGCAGACTTACCCCACTCTGTCAATGTAACCCACCCATAAAAGAGCAGACTGGCCCCACTCTGTCAATGTGACACCCCCTGGGAAGGGCAGACTGACCACACTCTGTCAATGTTACCCACCCAGGGAAGAGCAGATTGACCCCACTCTGTCAATGTGACACGCCCCGTCGAAGTGCAGACTGCCCTCACTCTGTCAATGATACACACCCAGGGAAGAACAGACTGACTCCACTCTGTCAATGGAACACACCCAGGGAAGAGCAGACTGACCCCACTCTGTCAATGTTACCCACCCAGGGAAGAGCAGATTGACCCCACTCTGTCAATGTAACACACCCAGGGAAGAGCAGACTGACCCCACTCTGTCAATGTAACACACCCAGGGAAGAGCAGACTGACCCCACTCTGTCAATGTAACACACCCAGGGAAGAGCAGACTGACCCCACTCTGTCAATGTAACACACCCAGGGAACAACAGACTGACCCCTCTGTGTCAATGTAACAAACTTGGGGAAGAGCAGACTGACCCCAATCTGACAATGTAACACACCCAGCGAAGGGAAGACTGACCCCACTCTGTCAATGTAACCCTCCCAGGGAAGAGGAGACTGACCCCACTCTGTCAATGTAACACACCCAGGGAAGAGCAGACTGAACTCACTCTGTCAATGTAACACAACCAGGGAAGATCAGACTGACCCCACTCTGTCAATGTAACACACCCAGCGAAGAGCAGACTGACCCCACTCTGTCAATGTAACCCACCCATAAAAGAGCAGACTGTCCCCACTCTGTCAATGTGACACGCCCTGGGAAGAGCACACTGACCCAACTCTGTCAATGTAACACACCCAGGGAAGAGCAGACTGACCAAACTCTGTCAATGTAACAAACCCAGGGAAGAGCAGACTGACCTCACTCTGTCAATGTAACACACCCAGAGAAGAGCAGAATGACCTCTTCTGCAAAGTTACTCACACAGTGAACTGCAGACTTACCCCACTCTGTCAATGTAACCCACCCAGTGAAGTGCACATTGACCCCCCTCTGTCATTGTAACACACCCAGGGAAGAGCTGACTGACCCCACTCTGTCAATGTAACACACAATGGGAGAACAGACTGACCCCACTCTGTCAATGTAACACACCCAGGGAAGAGCAGACTGACCCCACTCTGTCAATGCAACACACGCAGGGAAGAGCAGACTGAATTCATTCTGTCAATGTAACCCACCCATAAAAGAGCAGACTGACCCCACTCTGTCAATGTGACACGCCCTGGGAAGAGCAGACTGACCACACTCTGTCAATGTAACACACCCTGGGAAAAGCAGACTGACCCCCACTCTGTCAATGTAACACACCCAGGGAAGAGCAGACTGACCCCAATCTGTCAATGTAACACACCCAGGGAAGAGCAGACTGAACTCACTCTGTCAATGTAACACACCCAGGGAAGAGCAGACTGACCCCACTCTGTCAATGTAACACACCCAGGGAAGAGAAGACTGAACTCACTCTGTCAATGTAACACACCCAGGGAAGAGCAGACTGACCCCAATCTGTCAATGTAACACACCCAGGTAAGAGCAGACTGACCTCACTCTGTCAATGTAACCCAACCAGATAAGAGCAGAATGACCGCTTCTGCAAAATTACTCACACAGTCAACTGCAGTCTTACCCCACTCTGTCAATGTAACACACCCAGGGAAAAGCAGACTGAACCAACTCTGTCAATGTAACACACCCAGGGAGGAGCAGACTGAACCCACCCTGTCACTGTAACACACCCAGGGAAGAGCAGACTGTCCCCACTCTGTCAATTTAACAAACCCAGGGAAGAGCAGACTGACCTCACTCTGTCAATGTAACCCACCCAGAGAAGAGCAGAATGACCGCTTCTGCAAAATTACTCACACAGTCAACTGCAGTCTTACCCCACTCTGTCAATGTAACACACCCAGGGAAGAGTAGACTGACCACACTCTGTAAATGTAACAAACCCAGGGAAGAGCAGACTGACCTCACTCTGCCAATGTTACACACCCAGGGAAGAGCAGACTGACCCCCCTCTGTCAATGTAACCCACCCATAAAAGAGCAGACTGACCCCACTTTGACAATGTGACAAGCCCTGGGAAGAGCAGACTAACCTCACTCTGTCAATGTAACACACCCATAAAAGAGCAGACTGGCCCCACTCTGTCAATGTGACACGCCCCGGGAAGAGCAGACTGACCACACTCTGTCAATGTTACCCACCCAGGGAAGAGCAGATTGACCCCACTCTGTCAATGTGACACGCCCTGGGAAGAGCAGACTGACCTCACTCTGTCAATGAAACACACCCAGGGAAGAACAGACTGACTCCACTCTGTCAATGAAACACACCCAGGGAAGAGCAGACTGACCCCACTCTGTCAATGTTACCCACCCAGGGAAGAGCAGATTGACCCCACTCTGTCAATGTAACACACCCAGGGAAGAGCAGACTGACCCCAAACTGTCAATGTAACACACCCAGGGAAGAGCAGACTGACCCCACTCTGTCAATGTAACACACCCAGGGAAGAGCAGACTGACCCCACTCTGTCAATGTAACACACCCAGGGAACAACAGACTGACCCCACTGTGTTAATGTAACAAACTTGGGGAAGAGCAGACTGACCCCAATCTGTCAATGTAACACACCCAGGGAAGAGAAGACTGACCCCACTCTGTCAATGTAACCCTCCCAGGGAAGAGGAGACTGACCCCACTCTGTCAATGTAACACACCCAGGGAAGAGCAGACTGAACTCACTCTGTCAATGTAACACAACCAGGGAAGATCAGACAGACCCCACTCTGTCAATGTAACACACCCAGGGAAGAGCAGACTGACCCCACTCTGTCAATGTAACCCACCCATAAAAGAGCCGACTGTCCCCACTCTGTCAATGTGACACGCCCTGGGAAGAGCACACTGACCCAACTCTGTCAATGTAACACACCCAGGGAAGAGCAGACTGACCTCACTCTGTCAATGTAACACACCCAGAGAAGAGCAGAATGACCTCTTCTGCAAAGTTACTCACACAGTGAACTGCAGACTTACCCCACTCTGTCAATGTAACCCACCCAGTGAAGTGCACATTGACCCCACTCTGTCAATGTAACACACCCAGGGAAGAGCAGACAGATACCACTCTGTCAATGTAACACACCAAGGGAAGAACAGACTGACCCCACTCTGTCAATTTAACACACACAGGGAAGAGCAGACTGACCCCACTCTGTCAATGTAACACACCCAGGGGAGAGCAGACTGACGCCAATCTGTCAATGTAACACACCCAGGGAAGAGCAGACTGACCTAACACTGTCAATTTAACACACCCAAGGAAGAACAGAATTTCCCCACCCTGTCAATGTAACACACTCAGGGAAGAGCAGACTGACCCCAATCTGTCTATGTAACACACCCAGGATAAAGAAGACTGACGCCACTCTGTCAATGTAACAAACCCAGGGAAGAGCAGACTGACCTCACTCTGTCAATGTAACACACCCAGGGAAGAACAGACTGGCCCCACTCTGTCAATGTAACACACCCAGGGAAGAGCAGACTGAACTCACTCTGTCAATGTAACACACCCAGGGAAGAGCAGACTGACCCCACTCTGTCAATGTAACACACGCAGGGAAGAGCAGACTGAATTCATTCTGTCAATGTAACGCACCCATAAAAGAGCAAACTGACCCCACTCAGTCAATGTAACACGCCCTGGGAAGATCAGACTGACCACACTCTGTCAATGTAACACACCCTGGGAAGAGCAGACTGACCCCCACTCTGTCAATGAAACACTCACAGGGAAGTGCACACTGACCATACTCTGTCATTGTAACACAGCAAGGGAAGAGCAGACTGACCCCCACTCTGTCAATGTAACAAACCCTGGGAGAACAGACTGACCCGACTCTGTCAATGTAACACACCCAGGGAAGAGCAGACTGAACCCACTCTGTCAATGTAACACACCCAGGGAAGAACAGAGTGACCCAACTCTGTCAATGTAATACACCCAGGGAAGAACAGACTGACCCCACTCAGTCAATGTAACACACCCAGGGAAGAGCAGACTGACCCCACTCTGTCAATGTAACACACCCAGGGAATAGCAGACTTACCCCACTCTGTCAATGTAACCCACCCATAAAAGAGCAGACTGGCCACACTCTGTCAATGTGACACCCCCTGGGAAGAGCAGACTGACCACACTCTGTCAATGTTACCCACCCAGGGAAGAGCAGATTGACCCCACTCTGTCAATGTAACACACCCAGGGAAGAGCAGACTGACCCCACTCTGTCAATGTAACACACCCAGGGAAGAGCAGACTGAACCCACTCTGTCAATGTAACACACCCAGGGAAGAGCAGACTGACCCCACTCTGTCAATGTAACACACCCAGGGAACAACAGACTGACCCCTCTGTGTCAATGTAACAAACTTGGGGAAGAGCAGACTGACCCCAATCTGTCAATGTAACACACCCAGCGAAGGGAAGACTGACCCCACTCTGTCAATGTAACCCTCCCAGGGAAGAGGAGACTGACCCCACTCTGTCAATGTAACACACCAAGGGAAGAGCAGACTGAACTCACTCTGTCAATGTAACACAACCAGGGAAGATCAGACTGACCCCACTCTGTCAATGTAACACACCCAGCGAAGAGCAGACTGACCCCACTCTGTCAATGTAACCCACCCATAAAAGAGCAGACTGTCCCCACTCTGTCAATGTGACACGCCCTGGGAAGAGCACACTGACCCAACTCTGTCAATGTAACACACCCAGGGAAGAGCAGACTGACCAAACTCTGTCAATGTAACAAACCCAGGGAAGAGCAGACTGACCTCACTCTGTCAATGTAACACACCCAGAGAAGAGCAGAATGACCTCTTCTGCAAAGTTACTCACACAGTGAACTGCAGACTTACCCCACTCTGTCAATGTAACCCACCCAGTGAAGTGCACATTGACCCCACTCTGTCATTGTAACACACCCAGGGAAGAGCTGACTGACCCCACTCTGTCAATGTAACACACCAAGGGAAGAACAGACTGACCCCACTCTGTCAATGTAACACACCCAGGGAAGAGCAGACTGACCCCACTCTGTCAATGCAACACACGCAGGGAAGAGCAGACTGAATTCATTCTGTCAATGTAACCCACCCATAAAAGAGCAGACTGACCCCACTCTGTCAATGTGACACGCCCTGGGAAGAGCAGACTGACCACACTCTGTCAAAGTAACACACCCTGGGAAAAGCAGACTGACCCCCACTCTGTCAATGTAACACACCCAGGGGAGAGCAGACTGACCCCACTCTGTCAATGTAACACACTCAGGGAAGAGCAGACTGACCCCAAACTGTCAATGTAACACACCCAGGAAAGAGAAGACTGACCCCAATCTGTCAATGTAACAAACCCATGGAAGAGCAGACCGACCTCACTCTGTCAATGTAACCTACCCAGAGAAGAGCAGAATGACCTCTTCTGCAAAGTTACTCACACAGTGAACTGCAGTCTTCCCCACTCTGTCAATGTAACCCACCCAGTGAAGTGCACATTGACCCCACTCTGTCATTGTAACACACCCAGGGAAGAGCAGACTGACTCCACTCTGTCAATGTAACACACAATGGGAGAACAGACTGACCCCACTCTGTCAATGTAACACACCCAGGGAAGAGCAGACAGATACCACTCTGTCAATGTAACACACCAAGGGAAGAACAGACTGACCCCACTCTGTCAATTTAACACACCCAGGGAGGAGCAGACTGACCCCACTCTGTCAATGTAACACACCCAGGGAAGAGCAGACTAACCCCACTCTGTCAATGTAACACACCCAGGGGAGAGCAGACTGACCCCACTCTGTCAATGTAACACACCCAGGGGAGAGCAGGCTGACACCACTCTGTCACTGTAAAACTCCCATGGAAGAACAGACTGACGCCACTCTGTCAATGTAACACACCCAGGGAAGAGCAGACTGACCCAACACTGTTAATTTAACACACCCAAGGAAGAACAGACTGACCCCACTCTGTCAATGTAACACACTCAGGGAAGAGCAGACTGACCCCAATCTGTCAATGTAACACACCCAGGGAAGAGCAGACTGACCACACTCTGTCAATGTAACACACCCAGGAAAGAGCAGACTGACCCCACTCTGTCAATGTAACACACCCAGGGAAGAGAAGACTGAACTCACTCTGTCAATGTAACACACCCAGGGAAGAGCAGACTGACCCCAATCTGTCAATGTAACACACCCAGGTAAGAGCAGACTGACCTCACTCTGTCAATGTAACACACCCAGGGAAGAGCAGACTGACCTCACTCTGTCAATGTAACACACCCAGGGAAGAGCAGACTGACCCCAATCTGTCACTGTAACACACCCAGGGAAGAGCAGACTGACCTCACTCTGTCAATGTAACCCAACCAGAGAAGAGCAGAATGAGCGCTTCTGCAAAATTACTCACACAGTCAACTGCAGTCTTACCCCACTCTGTCAATGTAACACACCCAGGGAAAAGCAGACTGACCCAACTCTGTCAATGTAACACACCCAGGGAGGAGCAGACTGAACCCACCCTGTCACTGTAACACACCCAGGGAAGAGCAGACTGTCCCCACTCTGTCAATTTAACAAACCCAGGGAAGAGCAGACTGACCTCACTCTGTCAATGTAACCCACCCAGAGAAGAGCAGAATGACCGCTTCTGCAAAATTACTCACACAGTCAACTGCAGTCTTACCCCACTCTGTCAATGTAACACACCCAGGGAAGAGTAGACTGACCACACTCTGTAAATGTAACAAACCCAGGGAAGAGCAGACTGACCTCACTCTGTCAATGTAACACACCCAGGGAGGTGCAGACTGACCCCACTGTGTCAATGTAACAAACCCAGGGAAGAGCAGACTGACCTCACTCTGCCAATGTTGCACACCCAGGGAATAGCAGACTGACCCCACTCTGTCAATGTAACCCACCCATAAAAGAGCAGACTGACCCCACTTTGACAATGTGACACGCCCTGGGAAGAGCAGACTAACCTCACTCTGTCAATGTAACACACCCATAAAAGAGCAGACTGACCCCACTCTGTCAATGTGACACGCCCTGGGAAGAGCACACTGACCCAACTCTGTCAAAGTAACACACCCAGGGAAGAGCAGACTGACCAAACTCTGTCAATGTAACAAACCCAGGGAAGAGCAGACTGACCTCACTCTGTCAATGTAACCCACCCAGAGAAGAGCAGAATGTCCTCTTCTGCAAAATTACTCACACAGTGAACTGCAGACTTATCCCACTCTGTCAATGTAACCCACCCAGAAAGTGCACACTGACCCCACTCTGTCATTGTAACACACCCAGGGAAGAGCAGACTGACCCCACTCTGTCAAAGTAACACACAATGGGAGAACAGACTGACCCCACTCTGTCAATGTAACACACCCAGGGAAGAGCAGACAGATACCACTCTGTCAATGTAACACACCCAGGGAAGTGCAGACTGACCCCAATCTGTCAATGTAACACACCCAGGGAAGAGCAGACTGACCCCACTCTGTCAATGTCAGACACCCAGGGGAGAGCAGACTTACCCCACTCTGTCAATGTAACACACCCAGGGAAGAGCAGATTGACCCCAATCTGTCAATGTAACACACCCAGGGAAGAGCAGACAGACCCCACTCTGTCAATGTAACACACCCAGGGAAGAACAGACTGACCCCACTCTGTCAATGTAACAAACCCAGGGAAGAGCAGACTGACCTGACTCTGTCAGTGTAACACACCCAGGGAAGAGCAGACTGACCCCACTCTGTCAAAGTAACAAACCCAGAGAAGCGCAGAATGACCCCACTCTGTCAATGTAACACACCCAGAGAAGAGCGGACTGACCCCACTCTGTCAATGTCACCCACCCAGTGAAGAGCAGACTGACCCCTCTCCCTCCATGTAACTCACCGAGGGAAGAGCAGACTGACCGCAATCTGTCAATGTCACACACCCAGGGAAGAGCAGACTGACCCCAATCTGTCAATGTGACACTCTCAGTGAAGAGCAGACTGACCCCACACTGTCAATGTGACACTCTCAGCGAAGAGCAGATTGACCGCACTCTGTCAATGTGAGACTCTCAGGGAAGAGCAGACTGACCCCACTCTGTCAAAGTAACACACCCAGGGAAGAACAGACTGACCCCACTCTGTCAATGTAACCCACCCAGGGAAGAGCAGACTGACCCCACTCTGTCAATGCAACATACCCAGGGAAGATCAGACTGACCCCACTCTGTCAATGCAACACACCCAGGGAAGAGAAGACTGACACCACTCTGTCAATGTAAAACACCCAGGGAAGAGCAGACACACCCCACTCTGTCAATGCAACCCACCCAGGGAAGAGCAGATTGACCCCACTCTGTCATTATCACAGACCCAGGGAAGAGCAGACTCACCCAACTCTGTCAATGTAACACACCCAGGGGAGACCAGAGTGACCCCTCTCTCTCAAAGTAACTCACCTAGGGAAGAACATACTGAACACACTCTGTCAAAGTAACACACTCAGGGAAGAGCAGACTCTTCCCACTCTGTCAAAGTAACACACTCAGGGAAGAGCAGACTGACCTCACTCTGTCAATGGAGCACACCCAGGGAAGAGCAGACTGTCCCCACTCTGTCAATGTAACACACCCAGGGAAGAGCAGACTGACCCAACTCTGTCAATGTAACTCACCCAGGGAAGAGCAGACTGACCCCTCTCCCTCCGTGTAACTCACCCAGGGAAGAGCAGACTGACCCCACTCTTTCAATGTAACACACCCAGGGAAGAGCAGACTGACCCCACTCCATCAATGTAACACACCCGGGGAAGAGCAGACTGCCCCCACCCTGTCAATATAATGCACCCAGGGAAGAGCAGACAGACCCCACTCTGTCAATGTAACACACCCAGGGAAGAACAGAATGACCCCACTCTGTCAATGTAACATACCCAGGGAAGAGCAGACTGACGCCACTCTGTCAATGCAACTCACCCAGGGAAGAGCAGACTGACCCCACTCTGTCAATGTAAAACACCCAGGGAAGAGCAGATTGACCCCACTCTGTCAATGTACCACACCCAGGGAAGAGCAGACTGACCCCACTCTGTCAGTGTAACACACCCAGGGAAGAGCAGACTGACCCCACTCTGTCAAAGTAACAAACCCAGAGAAGCGCAGACTGACCCCACTCTGTCAATGTAACACACCCAGAGAAGAGCGGACTGACCCCACTCTGTCAATGTAACCCACCCAGTGAAGAGCAGACTGACCCCTCTCCCTCCATGTAACTCACCCAGGGAAGAGCAGACTGACCCCAATCTGTCAATGTGACACTCTCAGTGAAGAGCAGACTGACCTCACTCTATCAATGTGACACTCTCAGCGAAGAGCAGATTGACCGCACTCTGTCAATGTGAGACTCTCAGGGAAGAGCAGACTGACCCCACTCTGTCAAAGTAACACACCCAGGGAAGAACAGACTGACCCCACTCTGTCAATGTAACCCACCCAGGGAAGAGCAGACTGACCCCACTCTCTCAATGCAACATACCCAGGTAAGATCAGACTGACCCCACTCTGTCAATGCAACACACTCAGGGAAGAGCAGACTGACCTCACTCTGTCAATGTAACACACTCAGGGAAGAGCAGACTGACCTCACTCTGTCAATGTAACACACCCAGGGAAGAGCAGACTGTCCCCACTCTGTCAATGTAACACACCCAGGGAAGAGCAGACTGACCCCACTCTGTCAATGTAACACACCCAGGGAAGAGCAGACTGACTCCACTCTGTCAGTGTAACACACCCAGGGAAGAGCAGACTGACACCACTCTGTCAATGTAACACACCCAGGGAAGAGCGGACTGACCCCACTCTGTCAATGTAACCCACCCAGTGAAGAGCAGACTGACCCCTCTCCCTCCATGTAACTCACCCAGGGAAAAGCAGACTGACCCCATTCTGTCAATGTAACCCACCCAGGGAAGAGCAGACTGACCCCACTCTGTCATTATCACATACCCAGGGAAGAGCAGACTCAACCAACTCTGTCAATGTAACACACCCAGGGGAGACCAGAGTGACCCCTCTCTCTCAATGTAACTCACCTAGGGAAGAACAGACTGACCCCACTCTGTCAAAGTGACACCCTCAGGGAAAAGCAGACTATTCCCACTCTGACAAAGTAACACACTCAGGGAAGAGCAGACTGACCTCACTCTGTCAATGTTTCACACCCAGGGAAGAGCAGACTGTCCCCACTCTGTCAATGTAACACACCCAGGGAAGAGCAGACTGACCCCACTCTGTCAATGTAACACACCCAGGGAAGAGCAGACTGACCCCTCTCCCTCCGTGTAACTCACCCAGGGAAGAGCAGACTGACCCCACTCTTTGAATGTAACACACCCAGGGAAGAGCAGACTGACCCCACTCCATCAATGTAACACACCCGGGGAAGAGCAGACTGACCCCACCCTGTCAATATAACGCACCAAGAGAAGAGCAGACAGACCCCACTCTGTCAATGTAACACACCCAGGGAAGAGCAGACTGACCCCACTCCGTGAATGTAACACAACCAGGGAAGGGCAGACTGACCCCACTCTGTCAATGTGACATACTCAGGGAATAGCAGTCTGACCCCACTCTGTCAATGTATCACACCCAGGGGAGAGCAGACTGACCCCACCCTGTCAATGTAACTCACCCAGGGAAGAGCAGACTGACCTCACTCTGTCAATGTAACACACCGCGGGAAGAGCAGACTGACCCCACTCTGTCAATGTAACACACCCAAGGAAGAGCAGTCTGACCCCACTCTGTCATTGTAACACAGCCAGGGAAGAGCAGACTGACCCCTCTCTGTCAATGTAACTCACCCAGGGAACAGAAGATTGACCTCACTCGGTCAATGTAACATACCCAGGGAAGAGCAGACTAACCCCACTCTGTCAATGTAACACACCCAGGGAAGAGCAGACTGACCCCACTCTGTCAATGTAACACACCCAGGGAAGAGCAGACTGACCCCACTCTGTCAATGTCACGCACCCAGGGAAGAGCAGACTGACCCCACACTTTCAATGTAACACATCCAGAGAAGAGCAGACTGACCGCACTCGGTCAATGTAAACCACCCAGGGAAGAGCAGACTGACCCCTCTCTGTCAATGTAACACACCCAGGGAAGAGCAGATTTACCCCACTCTGTCAATGTAACAGACCCAGGGAAGAGCAGACTGACCCCACTCTGTCAATGTAAACACCCAGGGAAGAGCAGACTGACCCCATTCTCTCAATGTAACACACCCAGGGAAGAACAGACAGACCCCTCTCTGTCATTGTAACACACCCAGGGAAGAGCAGACTGACCCCACTCTGTCAATGTCACACACAATGGGAGAACAGACTGACCCCACTCTGTCAATGTAACACACCCAGGGAAGAGCAGACTGACTCCACTCTGTCAATGCAACACACGCAGGGAAGAGCAGACTGAATTCATTCTGTCAATGTAACCCACCCATAAAAGAGCAGACTGACCCCACTCTGTCAATGTGACACGCCCTGGGAAGAGCAGACTGACCACACTCTGTCAATGTAACACACCCTGGGAAAAGCAGACTGACCCCCACTCTGTCAATGTAACACACCCAGGGGAGAGCAGACTGACACCACCCTGTCACTGTAACACTCGCAGGGAAGAACAGACTGACGCCACTCTGTCAATGTAACACACCAAGGGAAGAGCAGACTGACCCAACGCTGTCAATTTAACACACCCAATGAAGAACAGACTGACCCCACTCTGTCAACGTAACACACTCAGGGAAGAGCAGACTGACCCCAATCTGTCAATGTAACACACCCAGGAAAGAGAAGACTGACCCCAATCTGTCAATGTAACAAACCCAGGGAAGAGCAGACTGACCAAACTCTGTCAATGTAACAAACCCATGGAAGAGCAGACTGACCACACTCTGTCAATGTAACCCACCCAGAGAAGAGCAGAATGACCTCTTCTGCAAAGTTACTCACACAATGAACTGCAGACTTCCCCACTCTGTCAATGTAACCCACCCAGTGAAGTGCACATTGACCCCACTCTGTCATTGTAACACACCCAGGGAAGAGCAGACTGACCCCACTCTGTCAATGTAACACACAATGGGAGAACAGACTGACCCCACTCTGTCAATGTAACACACCCAGGGAAGAGCAGACAGATACCACTCTGTCAATGTAACACACCAAGGGAAGAACAGACTGACCCCACTCTGTCAATTTAACACACCCAGGGGAGAGCAGACTGACACCACCCTGTCACTGTAAAACTCCCAGGGAAGGACAGACTGACGCCACTCTGTCAATGTAACACACCCAGGGAAGAGCAGACTGACCCAACTCTGTTAATTTAACACACCCAAGGAAGAACAGACTGACCCCACTCTGTCAATGTAACACACTCAGGGAAGAGCAGACTGACCCCAATCTGTCAATGTAACACACCCAGGGAAGAGCAGACGGACCCCACTCTGTAAATGTAACACAACCAGGGAAGGGCAGACTGACCCCACTCTGTCAATGTAACATACTCAGGGAATAGCAGTCTGACCCCACTCTGTCAATGTATCACACCCAGGGGAGAGCAGACTGACCCCACCCTGTCAATGTAACTCACCCAGGGAAGAGCAGACTGACCTCACTCTGTCAATGTAACACACCGCGGGAAGAGCAGACTGACCCCACTCTGTCAATGTAACACACCCAAGGAAGAGCAGTCTGACCCCACTCTGTCATTGTAACACAGCCAGGGAAGAGCAGACTGACCCCTCTCTGTCAATGTAACTCACCCAGGGAACAGAAGATTGACCTCACTCGGTCAATGTAACATACCCAGGGAAGAGCAGACTAACCCCACTCTGTCAATGTAACACACCCAGGGAAGAGCAGACTGACCCCACTCTGTCAATGTAACACACCCAGGGAAGAGCAGACTGACCCCACTCTGTCAATGTCACGCACCCAGGGAAAAGCAGACTGACCCCACACTTTCAATGTAACACATCCAGAGAAGAGCAGACTGACCGAACTCGGTCAATGTAAACCACCCAGGGAAGAGCAGACTGACCCCTCTCTGTCAATGTAACACACCCAGGGAAGAGCAGATTTACCCCACTCTGTCAATGTAACAGACCCAGGGAAGAGCAGACTGACCCCACTCTGTCAATGTAACACACCCAGGGAAGAGCAGACTGACCCCATTCTGTCAATGTAACACACCCAGGGAAGAACAGACAGACCCCTCTCTGTCATTGTAACACACCCAGGGAAGAGCAGACTGACCCCACTCTGTCAATGTCACACACAATGGGAGAACAGACTGACCCCACTCTGTCAATGTAACACACCCAGGGAAGAGCAGACTGACTCCACTCTGTCAATGCAACACACGCAGGGAAGAGCAGACTGAATTCATTCTGTCAATGTAACCCACCCATAAAAGAGCAGACTGACCCCACTCTGTCAATGTGACACGCCATGGGAAGAGCAGACTGACCACACTCTGTCAATGTAACACACCCTGGGAAAAGCAGACTGACCCCCACTCTGTCAATGTAACACACCCAGGGGAGAGCAGACTGACACCACCCTGTCACTGTAACACTCGCAGGGAAGAACAGACTGACGCCACTCTGTCAATGTAACACACCAAGGGAAGAGCAGACTGACCCAACGCTGTCAATTTAACACACCCAATGAAGAACAGACTGACCCCACTCTGTCAATGTAACACACTCAGGGAAGAGCAGACTGACCCCAATCTGTCAATGTAACACACCCAGGAAAGAGAAGACTGACCCCAATCTGTCAATGTAACAAACCCAGGCAAGAGCAGACTGACCAAACTCTGTCAATGTAACAAACCCATGGAAGAGCAGACTGACCTCACTCTGTCAATGTAACCCACCCAGAGAAGAGCAGAATGACCTCTTCTGCAAAGTTACTCACACAGTGAACTGCAGACTTCCCCACTCTGTCAATGTAACCCACCCAGTGAAGTGCACATTGACCCCACTCTGTCATTGTAACACACCCAGGGAAGAGCAGACTGACCCCACTCTGTCAATGTAACACACAATGGGAGAACAGACTGACCCCACTCTGTCAATGTAACACACCCAGGGAAGAGCAGACAGATACCACTCTGTCAATGTAACACACCAAGGGAAGAACAGACTGACCCCACTCTGTCAATTTAACACACCCAGGGGAGAGCAGACTGACCCCACTCTGTCAATGTAACACACCCAGGGGAGAGCAGACTGACCCCACTCTGTCAATGTAACACACCCAGGGAAGAGCAGACTGACCCCAATCTGTCACTTTAACACACCCAGGGGAGAGCAGACTGACACCACCCTGTCACTGTAAAACTCCCAGGGAAGAACAGACTGACCCCACTCTGTCAATGTAACACACCCAGAGAAGAGCAGACTGACCCAACACTGTTAATTTAACACACCCAAGGAAGAACAGACTGACCCCACTCTGTCAAAGTAACACACTCAGGGAAGAGCAGACTGACCCCAATCTGTCAATGTAACACACCCAGGGAAGAGCAGACTGACCACACTCTGTCAATGTAACACACCCAGGAAAGAGCAGACTGACCCCACTCTGTCAATGTAACACACCCAGGGAAGAGAAGACTGAACTCACTCTGTCAATGTAACACACCCAGGGAAGAGCAGACTGACCCCAATCTGTCAATGTAAAACACCCAGGTAAGAGCAGACTGACCTCACTCTGTCAATGTAACACACCCAGGGAAGAGCAGACTGACCTCACTCTGTCAATGTAACACACCCAGGGAAGAGCAGACTGACCCCAATCTGTCACTGTAACACACCCAGGGAAGAGCAGACTGACCTCACTCTGTCAATGTAACCCAACCAGAGAAGAGCAGAATGAGCGCTTCTGCAAAATTACTCACACAGTCAACTGCAATCTTACCCCACTCTGTCAATGTAACACACCCAGGGAAAAGCAGACTGACCCAACTCTGTCAATGTAACACACCCAGGGAGGAGCAGACTGAACCCACCCTGTCACTGTAACACACCCAGGGAAGAGCAGACTGTCCCCACTCTGTCAATTTAACAAACCCAGGGAAGAGCAGACTGACCTCACTCTGTCAATGTAACCCACCCAGAGAAGAGCAGAATGACCGCTTCTGCAAAATTACTCACACAGTCAACTGCAGTCTTACCCCACTCTGTCAATGTAACACACCCAGGGAAGAGCAGACTGACCAAACTCTGTCAATGTAACAAACCCAGGGAAGAGCAGACTGACCTCACTCTGTCAATGTAACCCACCCAGAGAAGAGCAGAATGTCCTCTTCTGCAAAATTACTCACACAGTGAACTGCAGACTTACCCCACTCTGTCAATGTAACCCACCCAGTGATGTGCACACTGACCCCACTCTGTCATTGTAACACACCCAGGGAAGAGCAGACTGACCCCACTCTGTCAATGTAACACACAATGGGAGAACAGACTGACACCACTCTGTCAATGTAACACACCCAGGGAAGAGCAGACAGATACCACTCTGTCAATGTAACACACCCAGGGAAGTGCAGACTGACCCCAATCTGTCAATGTAACACACCCAGGGAAGAGCAGACTGACCCCACTCTGTCAATGTCAGACACCCAGGGGAGAGCAGACTTACCCCACTCTGTCAATGTAACACACCCAGGGAAGAGCAGATTGACCCCAATCTGTCAATGTAACACACCCAGGGAAGATCAGACTGACCCCACTCTGTCAATGTAACACACCCAGGGAAGAGCAGACAGACCCCACTCTGTCAATGTAACACACCCAGGGAAGAACAGACTGACCCCACTCTGTCAATGTAACACACCCAGGGAAGAGCAGACTGACCCCACTCTGTCAATGCAACTCACCCAGGGAAGAGCAGACTGACCCCACTCTGTCAATGTAACACACCCAGGGAAGAGCAGATTGACCCCACTCTGTCAATGTAACACACCCAGGGAAGAGCAGACTGACCCCACTCTGTCAGTGTAACACATCCAGGGAAGAGCAGACTGACCCCACTCTGTCAAAGTAACAAACCCAGAGAAGCGCAGACTGACCCCACTCTGTCAATGTAACACACCCAGAGAAGAGCGGACTGACCCCACTCTGTCAATGTCACCCACACAGTGAAGAGCAGACTGACCCCTCTCCCTCCATGTAACTCACCGAGGGAAGAGCAGACTGACCGCACTCTGTCAATGTCACACACCCAGGGAAGAGCAGACTGACCCCAATCTGTCAATGTGACACTCTCAGTGAAGAGCAGACTGACCCCACACTGTCAATGTGACACTCTCAGCGAAGAGCAGATTAACCGCACTCTGTCAATGTGAGACTCTCAGGGAAGAGCAGACTGACCCCACTCTGTCAATGTAACACACCCAGGGAAGATCAGACACACCCCACTCTGTCAATGTAACATACTCAGGGAATAGCAGTCTGACCCCACTCTGTCAATGTATCACACCCAGTGGATAGCAGACTGAACCAACCCTGTCAATGTAACTCACCCAGGGAAGAGCAGACTGACCTCACTCTGTCAATGTTACACACCGCGGGAAGAGCAGACTGACCCCACTCTGTCAATGTAACACACCCAAGGAAGAGCAGTCTGACTCCACTCTGTCATTGTAACACAGCCAGGGAAGAGGAGACTGACCCCTCTCTGTCAATGTAACACACTCAGGGAAGAGCAGACTGACCTCACTCTGTCAATGTAACACACCCAGGGAAGAGCAGACTGACCCCACTCTGTCAATGTAACACACCCAGGGAAGACCAGACTGATCCCCTCTCCCTCCGTGTAACTCACCCAGGGAAGAGCAGACTGACCCCACTCTTTCAATGTAACACACCCAGGGAAGAGCAGACTGACCCCACTCTGTCAATGCAACCCACCCAGGGAAGAGCAGACTGACCCCACTCTGTCAATGTAACACACCCAGGGAAGAGAAGACTGAACTCACTCTGTCAATGTAACACACCCAGGGAAGAGCAGACTGACCCCAATCTGTCAATGTAAACACCCAGGTAAGAGCAGACTGACCTCACTCTGTCAATGTAACACACCCAGGGAAGAGCAGACTGACCTCACTCTGTCAATGTGAAACACCCAGGGAAGAGCAGACTAACCCCAATCTGTCACTGTAACACACCCAGGGAAGAGCAGACTGACCTCACTCTGTCAATGTAACCCAACCAGAGAAGAGCAGAATGAGCGCTTCTGCAAAATTACTCACACAGTCAACTGCAGTCTTACCCCACTCTGTCAATGTATCACACCCAGGGAAAAGCAGACTGACCCAACTCTGTCAATGTAACACACCCAGGGAGGAGCAGACTGAACCCACCCTGTCACTGTAACACACCCAGGGAAGAGCAGACTGTCCCCACTCTGTCAATTAAACAAACCCAGGGAAGAGCAGACTGACCTCACTCTGTCAATGTAACCCACCCAGAGAAGAGCAGAATGACCGCTTCTGCAAAATTACTCACACAGTCAACTGCAGTCTTACCCCACTCTGTCAATGTAACACACCCAGGGAAGAGTAGACTGACCACACTCTGTCAATGTGACACGCCCTGGGAAGAGCACACTGACCCAACTCTGTTAATGTAACACACCCAGGGAAGAGCAGACTGACCAAACTCTGTCAATGTAACAAACCCAGGGAAGAGCAGACTGACCTCACTCTGTCAATGTGACACGCCCTGGGAAGAGCACACTGACCCAACTCTGTTAATGTAACACACCCAGGGAAGAGCAGACTGACCAAACTCTGTCAATGTAACAAACCCAGGGAAGAGCAGACTGACCTCACTCTGTCAATGTAACCCACCCAGAGAAGAGCAGAATGTCCTCTTCTGCAAAATAACTCACACAGTGAACTGCAGACTTATCCCACTCTGTCAATGTAACCCACCCAGTGATGTGCACACTGACCCCACTCTGTCATTGTAACACACCCAGGGAAGAGCAGACTGACCCCACTCTGTCAATGTAACACACAATGGGAGAACAGACTGACACCACTCTGTCAATGTAACACACCCAGGGAAGAGCAGACAGATACCACTCTGTCAATGTAACACACCCAAGGAAGAACAGACTGACCCCACTCTGTCAATGTAACACACTCAGGAAAGAGCAGACTGACCCCAATCTGTCAATGTAACACACCCAGGGAAGAGCAGACTGACCCCACTCTGAGAATGTAACACAACCAGGGAAGGGCAGACTGACCCCACTCTGTCAATGTAACATACTCAGGGAATAGCAGTCTGACCCCACTCTGTCAATGTATCACACCCAGTGGAGAGCAGACTGACCCCACCCTGTCAATGTAACTCACCCAGGGAAGAGCAGACTGACCTCACTCTGTCAATGAAACACACCGCGGGAAGAGCAGACTGACCCCACTCTGTCAATGTAACACACCCAAGGAAGAGCAGTCTGACCCCACTCTGTCATTGTAACACAGCCAGGGAAGAGCAGACTGACCCCTCTCTGTCAATGTAACTCACCCAGGGAACAGAAGATTGACCTCACTCGGTCAATGTAACATACCCAGGGAAGAGCAGACTAACCCCACTCTGTCAATGTAACACACCCAGGGAAGAGCAGACTGACCCCACTCTGTCAATGTAACACACCCAGGGAAGAGCAGACTGACCCCACTCTGTCAATGTCACGCACCCAGGGAAGAGCAGACTGACCCCACACTTTCAATGTAACACATCCAGAGAAGAGCAGACTGACCGCACTCGGTCAATGTAAACCACTCAGGGAAGAGCAGACTGACCCCTCTCTGTCAATGTAACACACCCAGGGAAGAGCAGATTTACCCCACTCTGTCAATGTAACAGACCCAGGGAAGAGCAGACTGACCCCACTCTGTCAATGTAACACACCCAGGGAAGAGCAGACTGACCCCATTCTGTCAATGTAACACACCCAGGGAAGAACAGACAGACCCCTCTCTGTCATTGTAACACACCCAGGGAAGAGCAGACTGACCCCACTCTGTCAACGTCACACACAATGGGAGAACAGACTGACCCCACTCTGTCAATGTAACACACCCAGGGAAGAGCAGACTGACTCCACTCTGTCAATGCAACACACGCAGGAAAGAGCAGACTGAATTCATTCTGTCAATGTAACCCACCCATAAAAGAGCAGACTGACCCCACTCTGTCAATGTGACACGCCATGGGAAGAGCAGACTGACCACACTCTGTCAATGTAACACACCCTGGGAAAAGCAGACTGACCCCCACTCTGTCAATGTAACACACCCAGGGGAGAGCAGACTGACACCACCCTGTCACTGTAACACTCGCAGGGAAGAACAGACTGACGCCACTCTGTCAATGTAACACACCAAGGGAAGAGCAGACTGACCCAACGCTGTCAATTTAACACACCCAATGAAGAACAGACTGACCCCACTTGTCAATGTAACACACTCAGGGAAGAGCAGACTGACCCCAATCTGTCAATGTAACACACCCAGGAAAGAGAAGACTGACCCCAATCTGTCAATGTAACAAACCCAGGCAAGAGCAGACTGACCAAACTCTGTCAATGTAACAAACCCATGGAAGAGCAGACTGACCTCACTCTGTCAATGTAACCCACCCAGAGAAGAGCAGAATGACCTCTTCTGCAAAGTTACTCACACAGTGAACTGCAGACTTCCCCACTCTGTCAATGTAACCCACCCAGTGAAGTGCACATTGACCCCACTCTGTCATTGTAACACACCCAGGGAAGAGCAGACTGACCCCACTCTGTCAATGTAACACACAATGGGAGAACAGACTGACCCCACTCTGTCAATGTAACACACCCAGGGAAGAGCAGACAGATACCACTCTGTCAATGTAACACACCAAGGGAAGAACAGACTGACCCCACTCTGTCAATTTAACACACCCAGGGAGGAGCAGACTGACCCCACTCTGTCAATGTAACACACCCAGGGAAGAGCAGACTGACCCCACTCTGTCACTTTAACACACCCAGGGGAGAGCAGACTGACACCACCCTGTCACTGTAAAACTCCCAGGGAAGAACAGAATGACGCCACTCTGTCAATGTAACACACCCATGGAAGAGCAGACTGACCCAACACTGTTAATTTAACACACCCAAGGAAGAACAGACTGACCCCACTCTGTCAAAGTAACACACTCAGGGAAGAGCAGACTGACCCCAATCTGTCAATGTAACACACCCAGGGAAGAGCAGACTGACCACACTCTGTCAATGTAACACACCCAAGGAAGAGCAGTCTGACTCCACTCTGTCATTGTAACACAGCCAGGGAAGAGCAGACTGACCCCTCTCTGTCAATGTAACACACTCAGGGAAGAGCAGACTGACCTCACTCTGTCAATGTAACACACTCAGGGAAGAGCAGACTGACCCCACTCTGTCAATGTAACACACCCAGGGAAGAGCAGTCTGACTCCACTCTGTCATTGTAACACAGCCAGGGAAGAGCAGACTGACCCCTCTCTGTCAATGTAACACACCCAGGGAAGAGCAGACTGACCCCACTCTGTCAATGTAACACACCCAAGGAAGAGCAGTCTGACTCCACTCTGTCATTGTAACACAGCCAGGGAAGAGCAGACTGACCCCTCTCTGTCAATGTAACACACTCAGGGAAGAGCAGACTGACCCCACTCTGTCAATGTAACACACCCATGGAAGAGCAGACTGACCCAACACTGTTAATTTAAGACACCCAAGGAAGAACAGACTGACCCCACTCTGTCAAAGTAACACACTCAGGGAAGAGCAGACTGACCCCAATCTGTCAATGTAACACACCCAGGGAAGAGCAGACTGACCACACTCTGTCAATGTAACACACCCAAGGAAGAGCAGACTGACCCAACACTGTTAATTTAACACACCCAAGGAAGAACAGACTGACCCCACTCTGTCAAAGTAACACACTCAGGGAAGAGCAGACTGACCCCAATCTGTCAATGTAACACACCCAGGGAAGAGCAGACTGACCACACTCTGTCAATGTAACACACCCAAGGAAGAGCAGTCTGACTCCACTCTGTCATTGTAACACAGCCAGGGAAGAGCAGACTGACCCCTCTCTGTCAATGTAACACACTCAGGGAAGAGCAGACTGACCCCACTCTGTCAATGTAACACACCCAGGGAAGAGCAGACAGATACCACTCTGTCAATGTAACACACCAAGGGAAGAACAGACTGACCCCACTCTGTCAATTTAACACACCCAGGGAGGAGCAGACTGACCCCACTCTGTCAATGTAACACACCCAGGGAAGAGCAGACTGACCCCACTCTGTCACTTTAACACACCCAGGGGAGAGCAGACTGACACCACCCTGTCACTGTAAAACTCCCAGGGAAGAACAGAATGACGCCACTCTGTCAATGTAACACACCCATGGAAGAGCAGACTGACCCAACACTGTTAATTTAACACACCCAAGGAAGAACAGACTGACCCCACTCTGTCAAAGTAACACACTCAGGGAAGAGCAGACTGACCCCAATCTGTCAATGTAACACACCCAGGGAAGAGCAGACTGACCACACTCTGTCAATGTAACACACTCAGGGAAGAGCAGACTGACCCCACTCTGTCAATGTAACACACCCAGGGAAGACCAGACTGACCCCTCTCCCTCCGTGTAACTCAGCCAGGGAATAGCAGACTGACCCCACTCTTTCAATGTAACACACCCAGGGAAGAGCAGACTGACCCCACTCTGTCAATGCAACCCACCCAGGGAAGAGCAGACTGACCCCACTCTGTCATTATCACAGACCCAGGGAAGAGCAGACTCACCCAACTCTGTCAATGTAACACACCCAGGGGAGACCAGAGTGACCCCTCTCTCTCAAAGTAACTCACCTAAGGAAGAACAGACTGACCCCACTCTGTCAAAGTAACACACTCAGGGAACAGCAGACTCTTCCCACTCTGTCAAAGTAACACACTCAGGGAAGAGCAGACTGACCTCACTCTGTCAATGGAGCACACTCAGGGAAGAGCAGACTGACCCCACTCTGTCAATGTAACACACCCAGGGAAGACCAGACTGACCCCTCTCCCTCCGTGTAACTCACCCAGGGAATAGCAGACTGACCCCACTCTTTCAATGTAACACACCCAGGGAAGAGCAGACTGACCCCACTCTGTCAATGCAACCCACCCAGGGAAGAGCAGACTGACCCCACTCTGTCATTATCACAGACCCAGGGAAGAGCAGACTCACCCAACTCTGTCAATGTAACACACCCAGGGGAGACCAGAGTGACCCCTCTCTCTCAAAGTAACTCACCTAGGGAAGAACAGACTGACCCCACTCTGTCAAAGTAACACACTCCGGGAACAGCAGACTCTTCCCACTCTGTCAAAGTAACACACTCAGGGAAGAGCAGACTGACCTCACTCTGTCAATGGAGCACACTCAGGGAAGAGCAGACTGACCCCACTCTGTCAATGTAACACACCCAGGGAAGACCAGACTGACCCCTCTCCCTCCGTGTAACTCACCCAGGGAATAGCAGACTGACCCCACTCTTTCAATGTAACACACCCAGGGAAGAGCAGACTGACCCCACTCTGTCAATGCAACCCACCCAGGGAAGAGCAGACTGACCCCACTCTGTCATTATCACAGACCCAGGGAAGAGCAGACTCACCCAACTCTGTCAATGTAACACACCCAGGGGAGACCAGAGTGACCCCTCTCTCTCAAAGTAACTCACCTAGGGAAGAACAGACTGACCCCACTCTGTCAAAGTAACACACTCAGGGAACAGCAGACTCTTCCCACTCTGTCAAAGTAACACACTCAGGGAAGAGCAGACTGACCTCACTCTGTCAATGGAGCACACCCAGGGAAGAGCAGACTGTCCCCACTCTGTCAATGTAACACACCCAGGGAAGAGCAGACTGACCCAACACTGTCAATGTAACACACCCAGGGAATAGCAGACTGACCCCACTCTTTCAATGTAACACACCCAGGGAAGAGCAGACTGACCCCACTCTGTCAATGCAACCCACCCAGGGAAGAGCAGACTGTCCCCACTCTGTCAATGTAACACACCCAGGGAAGAGCAGACTGACCCAACTCTGTCAATGTAACACACCCAGTGAAGAGCAGACTGACCCCTCTCCCTCCGTGTAACTCACCCAGGGAAGAGCAGACTGACCCCACTCTTTCAATGTAACACACCCAGGGAAGAGCAGACTGACCCCACTCCATCAATGTAACACACCCGGGGAAGAGCAGACTGACCCCACCCTGTCAATATAACGCACCCAGGGAAGAGCAGACAGAACCCACTCTGTCAATGTAACACACCCAGGGAAGAACAGACTGACCCCACTGTGTCAATGTAACATACCCAGGGAAGAGCAGACTGACGCCACTCTGTCAATGCAACACACCCAGAGAAGAGCAGACTGACCCCACTCTGTCAATGTAACACACCCAGGGAAGAGCAGATTGACCCCACTCTGTCAATGTAACACACCCAGGGAAGAGCAGACTGACCCCACTCTGTCAGTGTAACACACCCAGGGAAGAGCAGACTGACCCCACTCTGTCAAAGTAACAAACCCAGAGAAGCGCAGACTGACCCCACTCTGTCAATGTAACACACCCAGAGAAGAGCGGACTGACCCCACTCTGTCAATGTAACCCACCCAGTGAAGAGCAGACTGACCCCTCTCCCTCCATGTAACTCACCCAGGGAAGAGCAGACTGACCGCACTCTGTCAATGTCACACACCCAGGGAAGAGCAGACTGACCCCAATCTGTCAATGTGACACTCTCAGTGAAGAGCAGACTGACCCCACTCTATCAATGTGACACTCTCAGCGAAGAGCAGATTGACCGCACTCTGTCAATGTGAGACTCTCAGGGAAGAGCAGACTGACCCCACTCTGTCAAAGTAACACACCCAGGGAAGAACTGACTGACCCCACTCTGTCAATGTAACCCACCCAGGGAAGAGCAGACTGACCCCACTCTGTCAATGCAACATACCCAGGTAATATCAGACTGACCCCACTCTGTCAATGCAACACACTCAGGGAAGAGAATACTGACCTCACTCTGTCATTGTAACACACCCAGGGAAGAGCAGACTGTCCACACTCTGTCAATGTAACACACCCAGGGAAGAGCAGACTGACCCCACTCTGTCAATGTAACACACCCAGGGAAGACCAGATTGACCCCTCTCCCTCCGTGTAACTCACCCAGGGAATAGCAGACTGACCTCACTCTGTCAATGTGAAACACCCAGGGAAGAGCAGACTAACCCCAATCTGTCACTGTAACACACCCAGGGAAGAGCAGACTGACCTCACTCTGTCAATGTAACCCAACCAGAGAAGAGCAGAATGAGCGCTTCTGCAAAATTACTCACACAGTCAACTGCAGTCTTACCCCACTCTGTCAATGTATCACACCCAGGGAAAAGCAGACTGACCCAACTCTGTCAATGTAACACACCCAGGGAGGAGCAGACTGAACCCACCCTGTCACTGTAACACACCCAGGGAAGAGCAGACTGTCCCCACTCTGTCAATTAAACAAACCCAGGGAAGAGCAGACTGACCTCACTCTGTCAATGTAACCCACCCAGAGAAGAGCAGAATGACCGCTTCTGCAAAATTACTCACACAGTCAACTGCAGTCTTACCCCACTCTGTCAATGTAACACACCCAGGGAAGAGTAGACTGACCACACTTTGTAAATGTAACAAACCCAGGGAAGAGCAGACTGACCTCACTCTGTCAATGTAACACACCCAGGGAGGTGCAGACTGACCCCACTGTGTCAATGTAACAAACCCAGTGAAGAGCAGACTGACCTCACTCTGCCAATGTTGCACACCCAGGGAAGAGCAGACTGACCCCACTCTGTCAATGTAACACACCCATAAAAGAGCAGACTGACCCCACTCTGTCAATGTGACACGCCCTGGGAAGAGCACACTGACCCAACTCTGTTAATGTAACACACCCAGGGAAGAGCAGACTGACCAAACTCTGTCAATGTAACAAACCCAGGGAAGAGCAGACTGACCTCACTCTGTCAATGTAACCCACCCAGAGAAGAGCAGAATGTCCTCTTCTGCAAAATAACTCACACAGTGAACTGCAGACTTATCCCACTCTGTCAATGTAACCCACCCAGTGATGTGCACACTGACCCCACTCTGTCATTGTAACACACCCAGGGAAGAGCAGACTGACCCCACTCTGTCAATGTAACACACAATGGGAGAACAGACAGACACCACTCTGTCAATGTAACACACCCAGGGAAGAGCAGACAGATACCACTCTGTCAATGTAACACACCCAGGGAAGAGCAGACTGACCCCACTCTGTCAATGTAACACACAATGGGAGAACAGACTGACACCACTCTGTCAATGTAACACACCCAGGGAAGAGCAGACAGATACCACTCTGTCAATGTAACACACCCAAGGAAGAACAGACTGACCCCACTCTGTCAATGTAACACACTCAGGAAAGAGCAGACTGACCCCAATCTGTCAATGTAACACACCCAGGGAAGAGCAGACTGACCCCACTCTGAGAATGTAACACAACCAGGGAAGGGCAGACTGACCCCACTCTGTCAATGTAACATACTCAGGGAATAGCAGTCTGACACGACTCTGTCAATGTATCACACCCAGTGGAGAGCAGACTGACCCCACCCTGTCAATGTAACTCACCCAGGGAAGAGCAGACTGACCTCACTCTGTCAATGAAACACACCGCGGGAAGAGCAGACTGACCCCACTCTGTCAATGTAACACACCCAAGGAAGAGCAGTCTGACCCCACTCTGTCATTGTAACACAGCCAGGGAAGAGCAGACTGACCCCTCTCTGTCAATGTAACTCACCCAGGGAACAGAAGATTGACCTCACTCGGTCAATGTAACATACCCAGGGAAGAGCAGACTAACCCCACTCTGTCAATGTAACACACCCAGGGAAGAGCAGACTGACCCCACTCTGTCAATGTAACACACCCAGGGAAGAGCAGACTGACCCCACTCTGTCAATGTCACGCACCCAGGGAAGAGCAGACTGACCCCACACTTTCAATGTAACACATCCAGAGAAGAGCAGACTGACCGCACTCGGTCAATGTAAACCACCCAGGGAAGAGCAGACTGACCCCTCTCTGTCAATGTAACACACCCAGGGAAGAGCAGATTTACCCCACTCTGTCAATGTAACAGACCCAGGGAAGAGCAGACTGACCCCACTCTGTCAATGTAACACACCCAGGGAAGAGCAGACTGACCCCATTCTGTCAATGTAACACACCCAGGGAAGAACAGACAGACCCCTCTCTGTCATTGTAACACACCCAGGGAAGAGCAGACTGACCCCACTCTGTCAATGTCACACACAATGGGAGAACAGACTGACCCCACTCTGTCAATGTAACACACCCAGGGAAGAGCAGACTGACTCCACTCTGTCAATGCAACACACGCAGGAAAGAGCAGACTGAATTCATTCTGTCAATGTAACCCACCCATAAAAGAGCAGACTGACCCCACTCTGTCAATGTGACACGCCATGGGAAGAGCAGACTGACCACACTCTGTCAATGTAACACACCCTGGGAAAAGCAGACTGACCCCCACTCTGTCAATGTAACACACCCAGGGGAGAGCAGACTGACACCACCCTGTCACTGTAACACTCGCAGGGAAGAACAGACTGACGCCACTCTGTCAATGTAACACACCAAGGGAAGAGCAGACTGACCCAACGCTGTCAATTTAACACACCCAATGAAGAACAGACTGACCCCACTTGTCAATGTAACACACTCAGGGAAGAGCAGACTGACCCCAATCTGTCAATGTAACACACCCAGGAAAGAGAAGACTGACCCCAATCTGTCAATGTAACAAACCCAGGCAAGAGCAGACTGACCAAACTCTGTCAATGTAACAAACCCATGGAAGAGCAGACTGACCTCACTCTGTCAATGTAACCCACCCAGAGAAGAGCAGAATGACCTCTTCTGCAAAGTTACTCACACAGTGAACTGCAGACTTCCCCACTCTGTCAATGTAACCCACCCAGTGAAGTGCACATTGACCCCACTCTGTCATTGTAACACACCCAGGGAAGAGCAGACTGACCCCACTCTGTCAATGTAACACACAATGGGAGAACAGACTGACCCCACTCTGTCAATGTAACACACCCAGGGAAGAGCAGACAGATACCACTCTGTCAATGTAACACACCAAGGGAAGAACAGACTGACCCCACTCTGTCAATTTAACACACCCAGGGAGGAGCAGACTGACCCCACTCTGTCAATGTAACACACCCAGGGAAGAGCAGACTGACCCCACTCTGTCACTTTAACACACCCAGGGGAGAGCAGACTGACACCACCCTGTCACTGTAAAACTCCCAGGGAAGAACAGAATGACGCCACTCTGTCAATGTAACACACCCATGGAAGAGCAGACTGACCCAACACTGTTAATTTAACACACCCAAGGAAGAACAGACTGACCCCACTCTGTCAAAGTAACACACTCAGGGAAGAGCAGACTGACCCCAATCTGTCAATGTAACACACCCAGGGAAGAGCAGACTGACCACACTCTGTCAATGTAACACACCCAAGGAAGAGCAGTCTGACTCCACTCTGTCATTGTAACACAGCCAGGGAAGAGCAGACTGACCCCTCTCTGTCAATGTAACACACTCAGGGAAGAGCAGACTGACCTCACTCTGTCAATGTAACACACTCAGGGAAGAGCAGACTGACCCCACTCTGTCAATGTAACACACCCAGGGAAGAGCAGTCTGACTCCACTCTGTCATTGTAACACAGCCAGGGAAGAGCAGACTGACCCCTCTCTGTCAATGTAACACGCTCAGGGAAGAGCAGACTGACCCCACTCTGTCAATGTAACACACCCAAGGAAGAGCAGTCTGACTCCACTCTGTCATTGTAACACAGCCAGTGAAGAGCAGACTGACCCCACTCTGTCAATGTAACACACTCAGGGAAGAGCAGACTGACCCCACTCTGTCAATGTAACACACCCAGGGAAGACCAGACTGACCCCTCTCCCTCCGTGTAACTCACCCAGGGAATAGCAGACTGACCCCACTCTTTCAATGTAACACACCCAGGGAAGAGCAGACTGACCCCACTCTGTCAATGCAACCCACCCAGGGAAGAGCAGACTGACCCCACTCTGTCATTATCACAGACCCAGGGAAGAGCAGACTCACCCAACTCTGTCAATGTAACACACCCAGGGGAGACCAGAGTGACCCCTCTCTCTCAAAGTAACTCACCTAGGGAAGAACAGACTGACCCCACTCTGTCAAAGTAACACACTCAGGGAACAGCAGACTCTTCCCACTCTGTCAAAGTAACACACTCAGGGAAGAGCAGACTGACCTCACTCTGTCAATGGAGCACACTCAGGGAAGAGCAGACTGGCCCCACTCTGTCAATGTAACACACCCAGGGAAGACCAGACTGACCCCTCTCCCTCCGTGTAACTCACCCAGGGAATAGCAGACTGACCCCACTCTTTCAATGTAACACACCCAGGGAAGAGCAGACTGACCCCACTCTGTCAATGCAACCCACCCAGGGAAGAGCAGACTGACCCCACTCTGTCATTATCACAGACCCAGGGAAGAGCAGACTCACCCAACTCTGTCAATGTAACACACCCAGGGGAGACCAGAGTGACCCCTCTCTCTGAAAGTAACTCACCTAGGGAAGAACAGACTTACCCCACTCTGTCAAAGTAACACACTCCGGGAACAGCAGACTCTTCCCACTCTGTCAAAGTAACACACTCAGGGAAGAGCAGACTGACCTCACTCTGTCAATGGAGCACACTCAGGGAAGAGCAGACTGACCCCACTCTGTCAATGTAACACACCCAGGGAAGACCAGACTGACCCCTCTCCCTCCGTGTAACTCACCCAGGGAATAGCAGACTGACCCCACTCTTTCAATGTAACACACCCAGGGAAGAGCAGACTGACCCCACTCTGTCAATGCAACCCACCCAGGGAAGAGCAGACTGACCCCACTCTGTCATTATCACAGACCCAGGGAAGAGCAGACTCACCCAACTCTGTCAATGTAACACACCCAGGGGAGACCAGAGTGACCCCTCTCTCTCAAAGTAACTCACCTAGGGAAGAACAGACTGACCCCACTCTGTCAAAGTAACACACTCAGGGAACAGCAGACTCTTCCCACTCTGTCAAAGTAACACACTCAGGGAAGAGCAGACTGACCTCACTCTGTCAATGGAGCACACCCAGGGAAGAGCAGACTGTCCCCACTCTGTCAATGTAACACACCCAGGGAAGAGCAGACTGACCCAACACTGTCAATGTAACACACCCAGGGAATAGCAGACTGACCCCACTCTTTCAATGTAACACACCCAGGGAAGAGCAGACTGACCCCACTCTGTCAATGCAACCCACCCAGGGAAGAGCAGACTGTCCCCACTCTGTCAATGTAACACACCCAGGGAAGAGCAGACTGACCCAACTCTGTCAATGTAACACACCCAGTGAAGAGCAGACTGACCCCTCTCCCTCCGTGTAACTCACCCAGGGAAGAGCAGACTGACCCCACTCTTTCAATGTAACACACCCAGGGAAGAGCAGACTGACCCCACTCCATCAATGTAACACACCCGGGGAAGAGCAGACTGACCCCACCCTGTCAATATAACGCACCCAGGGAAGAGCAGACAGAACCCACTCTGTCAATGTAACACACCCAGGGAAGAACAGACTGACCCCACTCTGTCAATGTAACATACCCAGGGAAGAGCAGACTGACGCCACTCTGTCAATGCAACACACCCAGAGAAGAGCAGACTGACCCCACTCTGTCAATGTAACACACCCAGGGAAGAGCAGATTGACCCCACTCTGTCAATGTAACACACCCAGGGAAGAGCAGACTGACGCCACTCTGTCAGTGTAACACACCCAGGGAAGAGCAGACTGACCCCACACTGTCAAAGTAACAAACCCAGAGAAGCGCAGACTGACCCCACTCTGTCAATGTAACACACCCAGAGAAGAGCGGACTGACCCCACTCTGTCAATGTAACCCACCCAGTGAAGAGCAGACTGACCCCTCTCCCTCCATGTAACTCACCCAGGGAAGAGCAGACTGACCGCACTCTGTCAATGTCACACACCCAGGGAAGAGCAGACTGACCCCAATCTGTCAATGTGACACTCTCAGTGAAGAGCAGACTGACCCCACTCTATCAATGTGACACTCTCAGCGAAGAGCAGATTGACCGCACTCTGTCAATGTGAGACTCTCAGGGAAGAGCAGACTGACCCCACTCTGTCAAAGTAACACACCCAGGGAAGAACTGACTGACCCCACTCTGTCAATGTAACCCACCCAGGGAAGAGCAGACTGACCCCACTCTGTCAATGCAACATACCCAGGTAAGATCAGACTGACCCCACTCTGTCAATGCAACACACTCAGGGAAGAGAATACTGACCTCACTCTGTCATTGTAACACACCCAGGGAAGAGCAGACTGTCCCCACTCTGTCAATGTAACACACCCAGGGAAGAGCAGACTGACCCCACTCTGTCAATGTAACACACCCAGGGAAGACCAGACTGACCCCTCTCCCTCCGTGTAACTCACCCAGGGAATAGCAGACTGACCCCACTCTTTCAATGTAACACACCCAGGGAAGAGCAGACTGACCCCACTCTGTCAATGCAACACACCCAGGGGAGAGCAGACTGACCCCTCTCTCTCCATGTAACTCACCCAGGGAAGATAGACTGACCCCACCCTGTCAATGTAACACACCCAGGGAAGAGCAGACTGACCCCACTCTGTCAATGCAACACACCCAGGGGAGAGCAGACTGACCCCTCTCTCTCCATGTAACTCACCCAGGGAAGATAGACTGACCCCACCCTGTCAATGTAACACACCCAGGGAAAAGCAGACTGACCCCACTCTGTCAATGTAACACACCCAGGGAAGAGCAGACTGACCCCACTCTGTCAATGCAACACACCCAGGGGAGAGCAGACTGACCCCACTCTTTCAATGTAACACACCCAGGGAAGAGCAGACTGACCCCACTCTGTCAATGCAACACACCCAGGGGAGAGCAGACTGACCCCTCTCTCTCCATGTAACTCACCCAGGGAAGATAGACTGACCCCACCCCGTCAATGTAACACACCCAGGGAAGAGCAGACTGACCCTACACTGTCAATGCAACACACCCAGGGAAGAGCAGACTGACCCCACTCTGACAATGTAACACACCCAGGGAAGAGCAGACTGACCACACTCGGTCAATGTAACACACCCAGGGAAGAGCAGACTGACCCCACTCTGACAGTGTAACACACCCAGGGAAGAGCAGACTGACCCCACTCTGTCAATGGAACACACCCAGGGAAGAGCGGACTGACCCCACTCTGTCAATGTAACCCACCCAGTGAAGAGCAGACTGACCCCTCTCCCTCCATGTAACTCACCCAGGGAAAAGCAGACTGACCCCACTCTTTCAATGTAACACACCCAGGGAAGAGCAGACTGACCCCACTCTGTCAATGCAACACACCCAGGGGAGAGCAGACTGACCCCTCTCTCTCCATGTAACTCACCCAGGGAAGATAGACTGACCTCACCCTGTCAATGTAACACACCCAGGGAAAAGCAGACTGACCCCACTCTGTCAATGTAACACACCCAGGGAAGAGCAGACTGACCCCACTCTGTCAATATCACAGACCTTGGGAAGAGCAGACTGACCCCCCTCTGTCAATGTAACACACCCAGGGAAGAGCAGACTGACCCTACACTGTCAATGCAACACACCCAGGGAAGAGCAGACTGACCCCAGTCTGACAATGTAACACACCCAGGGAAGAGCAGACTGACTCCACTCTGTCAGTGTAACACACCCAGGGAAGAGCAGACTGACCCCACTCTGTCAATGTAACACACCCAGGGAAGAGCGGACTGACCCCACTCTGTCAATGTAACCCACCCAGTGAAGAGCAGACTGACCCCTCTCCCTCCATGTAACTCACCCAGGGAAAAGCAGACTGACCCCATTCTGTCTATGTAACCCACCCAGGGAAGAGCAGACTGACCGCACTCAGTCAATGTAACCCACCCAGGGAAGGGCAGACTGACCCCACTCCGTCATTATCACATACCCAGGGAAGAGCAGACTCACCCAACTCTGTCAATGTAACACACCCAGGGGAGACCAGAGTGACCCCTCTCTCTCAATGTAACTCACCTAGGGAAGTTCAGACTGACCCCACTCTGTCAAAGTGACACACTCAGGGAAGAGCAGACTCTTCCCACTCTGACAAAGTAACACACCCAGGGAAGAGCAGACTGACCCCACTCTTTCAGTGTAACCCACCCAGGGAAGAGGAGACTGACCCCACTCTGTCAATGTAACCCACCCAGTGAAGAGCAGACTGACCCCTCTCCCTCCATGTAACTCACCCAGGGAAGAGCAGACTGACCCCATTCTGTCAATGTAACCCGCTCAGGGAAGAGCAGACTGACCCCACTCTGTCATTATCACAGACCCAGGGAAGAGCAGACTCACCCAACTCTGTCAATGTAACACACCCAGGGGAGACCAGAGTGACCCCTCTATCTCAATGTAACTCACCTAGGGAAGAGCAGACTGACCTCACTCTGTCAATGTAACACACCCAGGGAAGAGCAGATTGTCCCCACTCTGTCAATGTAACACACCCAGGGAAGAGAGACTGACCCCACTCTGTCAATGTAACACACCCAGGGAAGACCAGACTGACCCCTCTCCCTCCGTGTAACTCACCCAGGGAATAGCAGACTGACCCCACTCTTTCAATGTAACACACCCAGGGAAGAGCAGACTGACCCCACTCTGTCAATGCAACACACCCAGGGGAGAGCAGACTGACCCCTCTCCCTCCGTGTAACTCACCCAGAGAAGAGCAGATTGATCCCACTGTGTCAATGTAACACACCCACTGAAGAGCAGACTGACCCCACCCTGTCAATGTAACACATCCAGGGAAGAGCAGACTGACCCCTCTCTGTCAATGTAACTCACGCAGGGAACAGAAGATTGACCTCACTCTGTCAATGTAACACACCCAGGGAAGAGCAGACTGACCCCACTCTGTCAATGTCACGCACCCAGGGAAGAGCAGACTGACCGCACTCTGTCAATGTAACACACCCAGGGAAGAGCAGATTGATCCCACTGTGTCAATGTAACACACCCACTGAAGAGCAGACTGACCCCACCCTGTCAATGTAACACATCCAGGGAAGAGCAGACTGACCGCCCTCGGTCAATGTAACACACCCTGGGAAGAGCAGATTTACCCCACTCTGTCAATGTAACAGACTCAGGGAAGAGCAGACTGACCCCACTCTGTCAATGTAACACACCCAGGGAAGAGCAGACTGACCCCATTCTGTCAATGTAACACACACAGGGAAGAACAGAATGACCCCACTCTGTCAATGTTAGACACCCAGGGGAGAGCAGACTTACCCAACTCTGTCAATGTAACACACCCAGGGAAGAGCAGATTGACCCCACTCTGTCAATGTAACACACCCAGGGAAGAGCAGACTGACCCCACTCTGTCAATGTAACACACCCAGGGAAGAGCAGACAGACCCCGTTCTGTCAATGTAACCCATCCAGGGAAGAACAGACTGACCCCACTCTGTCAATGTAACACACCCAGGGAAGAGCAGACTGACCCCACTCTGTCAGTGTAACACACCCAGAGAAGAGCGGACTGACCCCACTCTGTCAATGTAACACACCCAGGGAAGAGCAGACTGACCCCACTCTGTCAATATAACACACCCAGAGAAGAGCAGACTGACCCCACTCTGTCAATGTAACACACCCAGGGAAGAGCAGACTGACCCGACTCTGTCAATGTAACACACCCAGGGAAGACCAGACTGACCCCTCTCCCTCCGTGTAACTCACCCAGGGAATAGCAGACTGACCCCACTCTTTCAATGTAACACACCCAGGGAAGAGCAGACTGACCCCACTCTGTCAATGCAACACACCCAGGGGAGAGCAGACTGAACACTCTCTCTCCATGTAACTCACCCAGGGAAGATAGACTGACCCCACGCTGTAAATGTAACACACCCAGGGAAAAGCAGACTGACCCCACTCTGTCAATGTAACACACCCAGGGAAGAGCAGACTGACCCCACTCTGTCAATATCACAGACCTTGGGAAGAGCAGACTGACCCCCCTCTGTCAATGTAACACACCCAGGGAAGAGCAGACTGACCCTACACTGTCAATGCAACACACCCAGGGAAGAGCAGACTGACCCCACTCTGACAATGTAACACACCCAGGGAAGAGCAGACTGACCCCACTCTGTCAATGTAACACACCCAGGGAAGAGCAGACTGACCCCACTCTGTCAGTGTAACACACCCAGGGAAGAGCAGACTGACCCCACACTGTCAATGTAACACACCCAGGGAAGAGCGGACTGACCCCGCTCTGTCAATGTAACCCACCCAGTGAAGAGCAGACTGACCCCTCTCCCTCCATGTAACTCACCCAGGGAAGAGCAGACTGACCGCACTCTGTCAATGTCACATACCCAGGGAAGAGAAGACTGACCCCACTCTGTCAATGCAACATACCCAGGGAAGAGCAGACTGACCCCACTCTGTCAATGTGACACTCTCAGCGAAGAGCAGATTGACCGCACTCTGTCAATGTGAGACTCTCAGGGAAGAGCAGACTGACCTCACTCTGTCAAAGTAACACACCCAGGGAAGAACAGACTGACCCCACTCTGTCAATGCAACATACCCAGGTAAGATCAGACTGACCCCACTCTGTCAATGCAACACACTCAGGGAAGATCAGACTGACCTCACTCTGTCAATGTAACACACTCAGGGAAGAGCAGACTGACCTCACTCTGTCAATGTAACACACCCAGGGAAGAGCAGACTGTCCCCACTCTGTCAATGTAACACACCCAGGGAAGAGCAGACTGACCCCACTCTGTCAATGTAACACACCCAGGGAAGACCAGACTGACCCCTCTCCATCCGTGTAACTCACCCAGGGAATAGCAGACTGACCCCACTCTTTCAATGTAACACACCCAGGGAAGAGCAGACTGACCCCACTCTGTCAATGCAACACACCCAGGGGAGAGCAGACTGACCCCTCTCTCTCCATGTAACTCACCCAGGGAAGATAGACTGACCCCACCCTGTCAATGTAACACACCCAGGGAAAAGCAGACTGACCCCACTCTGTCAATGTAACACACCCAGGGAAGAGCAGACTGACCCCACTCTGTCAATATCACAGACCTTGGGAAGAGCAGACTGACCCCCCTCTGTCAATGTAACACACCCAGGGAAGAGCAGACTGACCCTACACTGTCAATGCAACACACCCAGGGAAGAGCAGACTGACCCCAGTCTGACAATGTAACACACCCAGGGAAGAGCAGACTGACCACACTCTGTCAATGTAACACACCCAGGGAAGAGCAGACTGACCCCACTCTGTCAGTGTAGCACACCCAGGGAAGAGCAGACTGACCCCACTCTGTCAATGTAACACACCCAGGGAAGAGCGGACTGACCCCACTCTGTCAATGTAACCCACCCAGTGAAGAGCAGACTGACCCCTCTCCCTCCATGTAACTCACCCAGGGAAAAGCAGACTGACCCCACTCTTTCAATGTAACACACCCAGGGAAGAGCAGACTGAACCCACTCTGTCAATGCAACACACCCAGGGGAGAGCAGACTGACCCCTCTCTCTCCATGTAACTCACCCAGGGAAGATAGACTGACCCCACCCTGTCAATGTAACACACCCAGGGAAAAGCAGACTGACCCCACTCTGTCAATGTAAAACACCCAGGGAAGAGCAGACTGACCCCACTCTGTCAATATCACAGACCTTGGGAAGAGCAGACTGACCCCCCTCTGTCAATGTAACACACCCAGGGAAGAGCAGACTGACCCTACACTGTCAATGCAACACACCCAGGGAAGAGCAGACTGACCCCACTCTGACAATGTAACACACCCAGGGAAGAGCAGACTGACCCCACTCTGTCAATGTAACACACCCAGGGAAGAGCAGACTGACCCCACTCTGTCAGTGTAACACACCCAGGGAAGAGCAGACTGACCCCACTCTGTCAATGTAACACACCCAGGGAAGAGCGGACTGACCCCACTCTGTCAATGTAACCCACCCAGTGAAGAGCAGACTGACCCCTCTCCCTCCATGTAACTCACCCAGGGATAAGCAGACTGACCCCACTCTTTCAATGTAACCCACCCAGGGAAGAGCAGACTGACCGCACTCAGTCAATGTAACCCACCCAGGGAAGAGCAGACTGACCCCACTCTGTCATTATGACATACCCAGGGAAGAGCAGACTCACCCAACTCTGTCAATGTAACACACCCAGGGGAGACCAGAGTGACCCCTCTCTCTCAATGTAACTCACCTAGGGAAGAACAGACTGACCCCACTCTGTCAAAGTAACACACTCAGGGAAGAGCAGACTCTTCCCACTCTGTCAAATTAACACACTCAGGGAAGAGCAGACTGACCTCACTCTGTCAATGTAACACACCCAGGGAAGAGCAGACTGTCCCCACTCTGTCAATGTAACACACCCAGGGAAGAGCAGACTGACCCCACTCTGTCAATGTAACACACCCAGGGAAGAGCAGACTGACCCCACTCTTTCAATGTAACACACGAAGGGAAGAGCAGACTGACCCCACTTCATCAATGTAACACACCCGGGGAAGAGCAGACTGACCCCACCCGGTCAATATAACGCACCCAGGGAAGAGCAGACTGACCCCACTCTGTCAATGTAACATACTCAGGGAATAGCAGTCTGACCCCACTCTGTCAATGTATCACACCCAGGGGAGAGCAGACTGACCCCACCCTGTCAATGTAACTCACCCAGGGAAGAGCAGACTGACCTCACTCTGTCAATGTAACACACCGCGGGAAGAGCAGACTGACCCCACTCTGTCAATGTAACACACCCAAGGAAGAGCAGTCTGACCCCACTCTGTCATTGTAACACAGCCAGGGAAGAGCAGGCTGACCCCTCTCAGTCAATGTAACTCACCCAGCGAACAGAAGATTGACCTCACTCGGTCAATGTAACATACCCAGGGAAGAGCAGACTAACCCCACTCTGTCAATGTAACACACCCAGGGAAGAGCAGACTGACCCCACTCTGTCAATGTAACACACCCAGGGAAGAGCAGACTGACCCCACTCTGTCAATGTCACGCACCCAGGGAAGAGCAGACTGACCCCACACTTTCAATGTAACACATCCAGAGAAGAGCAGACTGACCGCAATCGGTCAATGTAAACCACCAAGTGAAGAGCAGACTGACCCCTCTCTGTCAATGTAACACACCCAGGGAAGACCAGATTTACCCCACTCTGTCAATGTAACAGACCCAGGGAAGAGCAGACTGACCCCACTCTGTCAATGTAACACACCCAGGGAAGAGCAGACTGACCCCATTCTGTCAATGTAACACACCCAGGGAAGAACAGACTGACCCCACTCTGTCAATGTCAGACACCCAGGGGAGAGCAGACTTACCCCACTCTGTCAATGTAACACACCCAGGGAAGAGCGAACTGACCCCACTCTGTCAATGTAACCCACCCAGTGAAGAGCAGACTGACCCCTCTCTCTCCATGTAACTCACCCAGGGAAGAGCAGACTGACCGCACTCTGTCAATGTAACACACCCAGGGAAGAGCAGACTGACCCCAATCTGTCAATGTGACACTCTCAGTGAAGAGCAGACTGACCCCACTCTGTCAATGTGACACTCTCAGGGAAGAGCAGACTGACCGCACTCTGTCAATGTGAGACTCTCAGGGAGGAGCAGACTGACCCCACTCTGTCAAAAATACACCCAGGGAAGAACAGACTGACCCCACTCTGTCAATGTAACCCACCCAGGGAAGAGCAGACTGACCCCACTCTGTCAATGTATCACACCCAGGGGAGAGCAGACTGAACCAACCCTGTCAATGTAACTCACCCAGGCAAGAGCAGACTGACCTCACTCTGTCAATGTTACACAACGCGGGAAGAGCAGACTGACCCCACTCTGTCAATGTAACAGACCCAAGGAAGAGCAGTCAGACCCCACTCTGTCATTGTAACACAGCCAGGGAAGAGCAGATTGACCCCTCTCTGGCAATGTAACTCACCCAGGGAACTGAAGATTGACCTCACTCGGTCAATGTAACATACCCAGGAAAGAGCAGACTAACCCCATTGTTTCAATGTAACACACCCAGGGAAGAGCAGACTGACACCACTCTGTCAATGTCACGCACCCAGGGAAGAGCAGACTGACCTCACTCTGTCAATGTAACACACCCAGGGAAGAGCAGACTGTACCCACTCTGTCAATGTAACACACCCAGGGAAGTGCAGACTGACCCCACTCTGTCAATGTAACACACCCAGGGAAGACCAGACTGACCCCTCTCCCTCCGTGTAACTCACCCAGGGAAGAGCAGACTGATCCCACTCTTTCAATGTAACACACCCAGGGAAGAGCAGACTGACCCCACTCCATCAATGTAACACACCCGGGGAAGAGCAGACTGACCACACCCTGTCAATGTAATGCACCCAGGGAAGAGCAGACAGACCCCACTCTGTCAATGTCACACACCCAGGGAAGGGCAGACTGACCCCACTCTGTCAATGCAACACAACCAGGGAAGGGCAGACTGAACCCACTCTGTCAATGTAACATACTCAGGGAATAGCAGTCTGACCCCACTCTGTCAATGTATCACACCCAGGGGAGAGCAGACTGACCCCACCCTGTCAATGTAACTCACCTAGGGAAGAGCAGACTGACCTCACTCTGTCAATGTAACACACCGCGGGAAGAGCAGACTGACCCCACTCTTTCAATGTAACACACCCAGGGAAGAGCAGTCTGACCCCACACTTTCAATGTAACACAGCCAGGGAAGAGCAGACTGACCCCTCTCTGTCAATGTAACTCACCCAGGGAACAGAAGATTGACCTCACTCCGTCAATGTAACATACCCAGGGAAGAGCAGACTAACCCCACTCTGTCAATGTAACACACCCAGGGAAGAGCAGACTGACCCCACTCTGCCAATGTAACATACCCAGGGAAGAGCAGACTGACCCCACTCTGTCAATGTCACGCACCCAGGGAAGAGCAGACTGACCCCTCTCCCTCCGTGTAACTCACCCAGGGAAGAGCAGACTGACCCCACTTTTTCAATGTAACACACCCAGGGAAGAGCTGACTGACCCCACTCTGTCAATGTAACACACCCAGGGGAGAGCAGACTGACCCCTCTCTCTCCATGTAACTCACCCAGGGAAGATAGACTGACCCCACTCTGTCAATGTAACACACCCAGGGAAAAGCTGACTGACCCCACTCTGACAATGTAACACACCCAGGGAAGAGCTGACTGACCCCACTCTGTCAGTGTAACCCACCCAGGGAAGAGCAGACTGACCCCACTCTGTCAATGTAACACACCGTGGGAAGCGCAGACTGACCCCACTCTGACAATGTAACACACCCAGGGAAGAGCAGACTGACCCCACTCTGTCAATGTAACACACCCAGGGAATCGGAGAATGACCTCACTCTTTCAATGTAACACACCCAGGGAAGAGAAGACAGACCTCACTCTGCCAATGTAACCCACCCAGGGTTGAGCAGTCTGACCCAAGTCTGTTAATGTAACCCAACCAGGGAAGAGCAGAATGAACTCACTCTGTCAATGTAACACACCAAGGCAAGAACAGACATACCCCACTCTGTCAAAGTAACACACCCAGGGAAGAGCAGACTGACCCCACTCTGTCAATGTAACCCACACAAGGAAGAGCAGATACACCCCACTCTGTTAATGTAACACACCCGGGGAAGAGCAGACTGACCCCACTCTGTCAATGTAACCCACCCAGGGAAGAGCAAACTGATTCCACTCTGTCGATATAACACACCCAGGGAAGAGCAGACTCACCCCACTCTGTCAATGTAACACACACAGGGAAGAGCAGACTGACCCCACTCTGTCAATGTCACACACACCCAAAAAAGAGCAGACTGACCAAACTCTGTCAGTGTAACATACCCATGGAAGAGCAGACTGACCCCACTCTGTCAATGTAACACACCCAGGGAAGAGCAGACTGACCCCACTCTGTCAGTGTAGCCCACCCAGGGAAGAGCAGACTGACCCCACTCTGTCAATGTAACACACCCAGGGAAGAGCAGACTGACCCCACTCTGTCAATGTAGCCCACCCAGGGAAGAGCAGACTGACCCCACTCTGTCAATGTAACACACCCAGGGATGAGCAGACGGACCCCACTCTGTCAATGTAGCCCACCCAGGGAAGAGCACACTGACCCCACTCTGTCAATGTAGCCCACCCAGGGAAGGGCTGACTGACCCCACTCTGTCAATGTAACACACCCAGGGAAGATCAGACTGACCTCACTCTGTCAATGTAACACACCCAGGGAAGATCAGACTGACCTCACTCTGTCAATGTAACACACCCAGGGAAAAGCAGACTGACCCCACTTTGTCAATGTAACACACCCAGGGAAGAGCAGACTGACCCCACTCTGTCAATGTAACACACCCAGGGAAGAGCAGACTGACCCCACTCTGTCAATGTAACACACCCAGGGAAGAGCAGACTGACCCCACTCTGTCAATGTAACACACCCAGGGAAGAGCAGACTACCCCACTCTGACAATCTAACTCACACAGGCTCGAGGAGATGATCCAAGAGATGAACTGATGGCCGGTTCAATCGAGAATTTTGGGTCTCGAACACAGTGTCAGAGAGTTTGGTGTGGCCGGGTGAATCCCTGGGTTAGAGACTGGAATAAAGTATCTGGGAGTGTGGGATAGGCCGGATTAATCCATGCATTACGGTGTGGAACACAGTGTCTGAGAGTGAGGGATTGGCCGGACTAATCCAGGGGTTAGGATCTGGAACAATGTGCCTGAGAGTGTGGGATAGGCCGGAATAATCCAGGGCTTAGGGTCTGGACCAAAGTGCTGGTAAGTGTGGGATAGGCCGGATTAATGCATGGGTTCGCGTATGGAACACAGTGGCTGAGGGTGTGGGATAGGCCGGAACAATCCAGGGGTTAGTGTCTGGAACACAGTGGCTGAGGGTGTGGAGTAGGCCGGAATAGTCCAGGGGTTAGTGTCTGGAACACAGTGGCTGAGGGTGTGGAGTCGGCCGGAATAGTCCAGGGGTTAGTGTCTAACACAGTGTCTGAGAGTGTGGGATGGGCCGGAATAATCCATAGGTTCGGGTCTGGAACACAGTGTCTGAGAGTGTAGGATAGGCCCGGTCTATCCAGGGATTAGGATCTGGAACACAATTTCTGAGAGTGTGGGATCGGTCGGATTAATCCAGGTGTTGAGGTCTGGGACACAGCATTTGAGAGTGTGGGATAGACTGAATTAATGCAGGAGTTACGGTCTGGAACACTGTGCCTGAGAGTATCGGATAGGCCAGGTCAATCCAGGGGTTAGGGTCTGGGACACAGTGTCTGAGAGTGTGGGATAGGCGGGATTAATCCAGCAGTGTGGGTCTGGAATTCAGTGTCTGTGGGAGTAGGATAGGCCGGTTTAATCCAGGGATTAGGGTCTGGTACAAAGTGCCGGAACGTGTGGGGAAGGCCGATTCAATCCCGGGTTTAGAGTCTGGAACAAATTATTTAGGAGTGTGGGATGGGCCGGATTAATCCAGGGGTTAGAGTCTGGAACACAGGGTGTCTGAGAGTGTGGGTACGCCGGATTAATCCAGGGATTAGGGTCTGGAACAAAGTGCATGAGAGTTTGGGGAGGCCGTAATAATCCAGGTGTTAGGGTCTGGAATGCAGTGCTTGAGAGAGTGGGATAGGTCGGATTAATCCAGGGGTTAGTGTCTGAAACACAGTGCCTGAGAGTGTGTATTGACTGGATTAATCCAGGGGTTAGGGTCTGGAACACAGTGTATGAGCGTGAGGGATAGGCCGGATTAATCCAGGTGTGAAGGTCTGGGACACAACGTTTGAGAGTGTGGGATAGGCTGGATTAATGCAGGAGTTAGGGTCTGGAATTCAGTGTCTGAGAGTGTGGGGACACCGGGTCTATCCAGGGGTTAGGGTCTGGAACACAGTGTCTGAGAGAGTGGGATAGGCTGGATTAATCCAGGGGTTAGTGTCTGGAACACAGTGTCTGAGAGTGTAGGATAGGCCGGGTCAATCCAGGGGTTAGGGTCTGCAACACAGTGCGGGAGTAGGATAGGCAGGATTAATCCAGGGGTTACGGTCTGGAACACAGTGTCTGAGAGCGTGGGATAGGCCGGATTAATCCAGCGGTTTGGGTCTGGAATACAGTGCGGGAGTAGGATAGGCAGGATTAATCCAGGGGTTAGGGTCTGGTACAGAGTTCCGGAAAGTGTGGAGAAGGCCGATTCAATCCCGGGGTTAGAGTCTGGAACAAAGTACCTGGGAGTGTGGGATAGGCCGGATTAATCCAGGGGTTAGGGTCTGGAACACAGTGTCTGAGAGTGTGGGGTAGGACGGAATAATCCAGGGGTTAGGGTCTGGAACAAAGTGTCTGAGAGTGTGGGGTCGGCTGGAATATTCCAGGGTTTTGGTCTGGAACACAGTGTCTGAGAGTGTGGGATAGGCCGTATTAATCCAGGGGCTAGGCTCTGGAACAAAGAGCCTGAGAATGTGGGGGTGGGCGGAATAGTCCAGGATTTAGGGTCTGGAACAGTGTCTGAGAGTGTGGGATAGACCGGGTCAATCCAATGGTTAGTGTCTGGAACACAGCCCCTGAGACTGTGGGATAGGCCGGATTAATCCAGGGGTTAGGGTCTGCATCACAGTGCATCAGAGTGTGGAATGGGCTGGATTAATCCTGGGTTTAGGGTCTCGAACACAGTGCCTGAGAGTCTGGGGGAGGCCGCAAAATCCAGGGATTAGATCTGAAACACAGTGTCTAAGAGTGTGTTGGAGGCCGGGTCAATCCAGGGGTTAGGGTCTGGAACAGTGTCTGACAGTGTGTGATAGGCCAGATTAATCCAGGGGTTAGGTCCTAGAACACAGTGTCTGAGAGAGTGGGATAGGCCAGATTAATCCAGGGGTTAGGGTCTGGAATACAATGTCTGAGAGTGTGGGATGGGCGCGGTCAATCCAGGGTTTACATTCTGGAACAAAATGTCTGAGAGTGTGTGATTGGTCGGATTAATCAAGGGGTTAGAGTCTGGAACACAGTGCCTGAGAGAGTGGGATAGGCCGGATTAATCCAAGGGTTAGGTTCTGGAAAACAGTGTCTGAGAGAGTGGGATAGGTCGGATTAATACAGGAAATAGGGTCTGGAACACTGTGCCTGAGAGTGTGGGATAGGCCAGATTAATCCGGGGTTAGGGTCGGGAACACAGTGCCTGAGAATGTGGGCTAGGCCGGATTAATCCAGGGGTTTGTGTCTGGATTATAGTACTTGTGAGAGTGGCGTAGGTCGGAATAATCCAGGGATTAGTGTCTGGAACACGGGTCTGAGGGTGTGGGATAGGCCAGATTTATCCAAGGGCTAGGCTCTGGAATACAGTATCTGAGAGTGTGGAATAGGCGGGATTAATCCATGGGTTAGGGTCTGGAACACAGTGTCAGAGAGTTTGGGGAGGCCGGGTCAATCCATGGGTTAGGGTCGGGAATACAATGTCTGAGTTTATGGGATAGACTGGATTAATCCATGCGTTAGGGTCTGGAACACAGTGTGTGAGTGTGGGATAGGCCGGAATATTCCAGGATTTAGGGTCTGGAAAGCAGTGCTTGAGAGAGTAGGATAGGTCGGATTAATCCAGGGTTTGTTGTCTGGAATACACTTTTAGAGAGTGTGGGTTAGGCTAAATTAATCCAGGGGTTAGGGTCAGTACACAGTGCCCGAGGGTGTGGGATAGGCAGGGTCAATCCAGTGGTTAGGGTCTGGAACACAGTGCCTGAGAGAGTTGGATAGGCTGGATTAATCCAGGGGTTAGGGACTGGAACAGAGTGTCTGACATTGTTGGATAGGCCAGATTAATCCAGAGTTTAGTGTCTGCAACAAAGTGCCTGAGAGAGTAGGATAGGCAGGATTAATACAGGGAATAGAGTCTGGAACACAGTGCCTGAGAGAGTGGGATAGGCCGGACTAATCCATGAGTTAGGGACTGGAACACAGTTCCTGAGAGAGTGGGATAGGTCGGACTAATCCAGCAGTTAGTGTCTGGAACACAGTTCCTGAGAGAGTGGGATAGGTCGGATTAATCCAGGTGTTAGGATCTGGAACATAGTGCTTGAGAATGTGGATTTGGTCGGATTAATCCAGGGGTTAGGGTCTGGAACACAGTGTCTGAGAGTGTGGGATAGGCCGGATTAATCCAGGGGCTAGGGTCTGGAACACAGTGTCTGAGAGAGTGGGATAGGTTGGATTAATCCAGAGTTTAGTGTCTGGAATACAGTGTCAGAGAATGTGGGGTTGGCCGGGTTAATCCAGTGGTTAGGGTCTGGAATACAGTGTCTGAGAAGTGGGATAGGCCGGATTAATCCAGGGGTTAGGGTCTGGAACTATGAGAAACAAAGCTCACACACTTCAATAATTGCAGTCCGAGACAAAATCTGAATCAGTAGTGTCCTTTATTTTACTCTTGCAAGAGGGTGTGATGTCCAGTGTCTACAAGGCAAGGGACATACACACCCCAAATTCAATTCATACACAATATTTATATAATTTGGTTTCTTTTGTTTTTCATTGCTCCTCCCCTGTTTACATCGTCCACTTCCCTAAGACCGACCCCCATTACCCCTGTTTATCTCTTGCCTTATCCGGCCTTGTCTGTGACAAAATGCTTATTTCTGGCCTCACAAGGCCATTTGACCTCATCCTGCTGTAGGTCATTGTTCGGCATATTCTTTCTTCACCATTATCTACTCCCTCCATCTGTACCTTCCCCTGATCCCTATGACCCTTTTAATTGGGGTTTGTTCCTGTGTCTCTGTAAAAGTGGGAAACAGATGTTTATATCTCCTGTTTGTACAGGCGTATCTAGCTGAACTTCCTCCCCTCACAGCATCTTATCTATTCGCCTGTAATATCTACCATTGTTTTGCAGTCACATTTCATTCTTGCATACAATTTTAGCTAATACAAAAACAATTATGTATTTCCTCCACATCGTTTCCATTCTTGTTGACTCAGCTCTTGGCTAAAACAATTACACACTGGTGTGAGTTTCTTTTGCCTTGTACAAGTAAATGGAATTGCAGAAGTAACACTAGTTTTCCCACATCCCACAATTTCCCCATTTTCTTTAATTACCATTTGTTACCTTCTGCAATTTTTCTTTTAAGCATCGCCCCCGAAATTCACAAGCATCATTCCGGAGATTTCATCCATCTTGGTCTCACTCATCCCCTCATTATTTAGTCGATAAAGTTCCCCTGCCTGATTCCCTTTTAGGGGCATCTGTTTCATTAAGGCTGTCTCGATCAGTCTTTGGGTGAGTCCTCGTATACAGGGTATGATACAACAGCCAGTGGCTACCAACACCCCGGCTACTACTGTCAGGGAAGGAAGGATGGAAACCACCACCCCCCTTCCATTTTCCAAACCAGGATTCAAGCCATCCCGTGAGAGATGTGTCTACTCCCGAATTCTCAGCCTGTTCATCTGCTAAGGGAGTCAATCCCCTTAAGGCCCGAGTGATTGAACCATCAGGTGCAGTGTTATTAGGAATAAAGGTACACCAGCTTCCTCCTAACATCACACACACACACCCTTTTCCCGCTAGAATCATCTCAAGGGCCATTCTATTTTCCCATGCCATCCCACTTGTCACATCAAGCTGGTCTGATATTCCTTTAACCACATCTCTTGTATAATTTATAAATCACTGTTGATTATAGAAAATGTAATTTATCCAATCTATATTTTTATTAATTGTTACCCACCAGAAGAGAGCTGACACAAAGCCTGCTGCAATCTGGTTACGAGCCTTGAATTCATCAGGTACCCCCCCGCCCCAGGGACTCCTACAGAATCGAGATAAATCCTGTCATTGAAAGAAGTGTCTAACAGTGATCTCTTACCCCTTCTCTTTTTCCCTACTAGCTTTTCCTTCTCAAATGCCAGGGTAAATGGAATTGCCAACTGTACAATTCCACATATCCCTCTCCAATCCAGAGGGAGGGTGGGTCTCTATATTTTGCCTCCACAGTCCCACCACAGATCCACTCGGGGAACCTTCAGTGCTGAGTAGTTCCCTCCCTTCTCCGTTTCAGTAACATCCTTAATCTCTGTACATAATTTCAGCTCCCCCCAAGTCTCCAGACCGATTTGTACCTCGTCTACACACACACCACGTGTGATTTCCGACTGTGGCTGGAAACGTGGGGGGCGGTGGGGGTTTTGAGTCTTTCTTCTCCAAGGGAGGGAACATCAGAGATAGGGAGGTACAGTTCAGATCATTCCATGCAGTCTCATCCTGGTACAGGGATATCATACATTCCATGCCCTTCCTGTCTCCCTTCCACCCGAGCGGAAAGGGAACCACCTGGGTCACTGTCCGACCAGAGGCACATACATAACAATTGGTCTTGTTCAGACTTTTTACAGGATACTTTACCCATTCAACCCCGTACCCAGTTTCTATTTCGATGGTCTGTTTTAAGTCCTTTTCCTGTGTAATTTTTACTACTTTAGGGTCATTGGGAGGGGTGACGCAGTAGTTCTGCCCGTTTTCCCTGTCCTACGCTAATTCAAAAACAACAGCCCAAGAAATCCTTCCCATTTGCTTTCATTTCTATCCCAAATGTTTCATTTAATTGTATCTCATAGGTGCCCCCCCTACCCCCCACCCCCAGAATTGCTCTGTGCCATGTGTTTTTTTTTATCATTAAGTATATTGGGTTACACTTTTTATCAGGACAATCGAGAGCTGGTCGGACGGGGGCCCGGTGTACTGTGACGAGACCATTATACCAAGTACCATCCCCAAGGCCATCCCCATAGGATTAAGATGTATCTCAGAGCTGTGGGACTGTGTCTGATTATCTACATCCCCACAATTTAAGCTGCATACATCAGCGTCTATTACTTGTGGATTATCAGACTCAGGGACTGTTAATAATACATATGAAAATGGTGTTTGACAAAATCCCAATACGAAGAGAGCTAGCATCATAACTCTAAGCATCTCCAGCATTCTAAACATGATGGGGAAGCACAAAACGACTTAATATACAATCTTACAGAAATAATCCCGCGCTCGTGTCACCACTGTATAATCAGTTACTCAAAGTCTCTTTAGTCTGAGTTTCAGTGGGTCTTGCGTTGATTTGACTGTCCAGACTTCTTCCTCAACTGGAGATTCCACTGGCCCTTTGATCCGAGTGTAGTGAGTCCAGCCTTTCCCCCACCATCCTTATTAACGTTTCGGTCGTCAAAAGAGCCTGGTACGGCCCTTCCCAGTCTGGCTGTAATTTAGTCTCTGTCCATGATTTTACTGAGACCCAATCTCCCGGCCGGATGGGATGAACGGTGAATTCAAGGGGTGGAGTCTGTGCCAATAAACCCTGTTCCCTGAGGAAAGACAAAGAGGAGGACAAACCCAGTATATACTTCTTTAAGAACAAGTCTTTAGTTTCGGGAAGTGGCAATTCCCCATTTGTTCCCAGATAAGGTAATCCAAATAAGATTTCATAGGGGGATAGTCCCAAATCTTTCCTTGGGGCTGTTCGTACTCACTAGAGAGTTATAGGTAAACATTTGGTCCAAGGGAGTCTGGTTTCTATTATCAATTTGGAGAGCTGTCATTTGAGTGTTTGGTTCATTCTCTCAACCCTTCCTGATGATGGCGGGTGCCATTGAGTATGGAACTCCCAGGAAATTCCCAACCCTTTCATTACCCCCTGTGACACTTTAGAGGTAAAATAAGTTCCTTGGTCAGAATCTATACGGTTCACTAGCCCATATCGGGGAATTATGTTCTCTAATATTGTTTTAGACACCCCACTCGCAGTGGCAGTAGCTCGGGAGTATGCTTCAACCCAACCAGATCGATGATCTACTATAACCAACATATACTTTAGTCTCCCTACTCTGGGGAGTTCAGTATAATCTACTTGTATACTCTGGAAGGATCTCAATCCTGGGTCTCTTCCTCCTGGGGTCTGTTTTCTCAAGACTTTCTGATTTACCTTTCTGCATATTATACATCCCTCACATATTTGTTTAACAATTGTATACATTCCTTTACATCCATATTCCCTAAGAACTAAATCACACATTGCTTGTACTCCCCAATGCCTGCCTTGATGTAGGACAGCCATAATCTCTCCCATCATCATCTTGTTCAACATTTCCCTTCCATCAGGTAACCTCCAATGCCCATCTGCTGTTTTTACAGCCCCTAAATCTCTCAATTATTTTCCTCTCTTTCAGTAAATATAGGAGCTTCCCTAGGACCTGGGACAGTAGGTATTAGGGAATGGATCACCACTTCTTGTGGGTTCAGGGCTGCTTCCTTAGCCACTTCATCGGCTAATCTATTTCCCCTAACTTCAGGTTCATTTCCTTTCTGATGACCATTTACATGCACTACTGCTATTTCTCGGGGGAGTAATAGGGACTCCAAGACCCATTTAATCAACTCCTCGTGTACTAATTCCTTCCCCCGGGTATTGATCAGTCCTCTTTCCTGCCATATCTTTCCGAACGTGCCAACACCAAATACATATTTAGAGTCAGTGAATACTGTTCCCCCTTTATTTTCTAACGCCCTAAGGGCTCTTTCCAATGCATAGAGTTCGCAGGTCTGAGCTGACCACCCATTTGGCAACCTTCCTGCCTCGACCACACTACCTTCCATCCCGTCTACGACTGCATACCAATTATGTCTTTTCCCTTCAGTCACCCGGGATGATCTGTCTATAAATTGTGGGGCTCCTACATGAAGTGGAACATCTCTCAGGTCCATGCGGACCTTAGTTTGGTATTCTATAATGTCAAGGCAGTCGTGCCCTGGATTCTGAGGAGAGTCTCCTTCCCCTTTCCAAAGAAAGGCAGCTGGATTTAAACAATTGTCAGTGACCAACACTACATCATCCTTTTCGATTAATATTGCCTCATATTTCAGAATCCGCGAGTCTGTCAACCATCGCCCAGCTTTTTGGTTTAGGATCGTTCTCACTTGGTGTGGGGTGCTTACTATTAGGGCTCCCCCAAATGTAAGCTTCCTGCTTTCCTCCACCAACAGTGCAGTGGCAGCCACAGCCTGCACACACTCAGGCCACCCCCGGGATACTGGATCCAATAGCTTCGAAAGATATGCTCCTGGTTGTCTCATTCCTCCCCACCTCTGGGTCAATACTCCCAGAGCCGCTCCCTTATCTACGGTAACAAAGAGGTGGAAAGGTTTATCTAGAGAAGGTAAGGCTGACTCGGGGGCATGGATCAGATCTCTTTTGAGTTCCTCAACTCGTTCTTTTTCCCGATCATCCCAACTTAGACATTTTGGTTCCCCCTCTAATAGTTTGAGATATAATTTCTTAGTCTTCTGTCCATAGGAATCAATCCACAATCTGCAATATCCCGTTAGACCCAAAAATGTACGTAACTCCCGTTAAGTCCTGGGCAGTGGCATTCCCACTATTCCCTCTATCTGTTCCGGGCTTATCTTTCGCTTTCCCTCACTAACTAAGTGTCCCAAGTATTTCACTTCTCACTCCACATATTGTAGTTTGTTCTTAGATACCCTCAGTCCCTGCTGACCCAGGAAATTCAATAATTTGTTAGTGGCTTCTACTACTCTTTCTCTTCTTTTTCCTGTTACTAAGAGGTCGTCTACATCCTGCAACAGGGTAGTCCCCTTGGGGCTGCTAAATTTCTCTAATATTTGTTCTAACAGCTATCTAAATAAACTCAGGGAGACCGTAAACTCCTGGGGGTGCACAGCCCACCGGTATTGCTGTTTCCGTCCTGTCTTGGGATCTTCCCACTCAAAGGTAAACAAATTCCTCCTTTCCTCCGCCAAGAGACAAGCCCAAAAGGCATCCTTTAAATCTATCACACTAAACCATTTGTGACTATTATCTTTCCACAATAATAGAATCCTGCCTGTGGAGACCTCCATCTCTGTCCCTGTCGCTCGAACCCTCCATCAAATGCTCCCCCTTGTCCTCTCCCTCTCCCCCTTGTCCTCTCCCTCTCCCTCTCCCTCTCCCCCTTGTCCTCTCCCTCTCCCCCTTGTCCTCTCCCTCTCCCTCTCCCCCTTGTCCTCTCCCTCTCCCTCTCCCCCTTGTCCTCTCCCACTCCCCCTTGTCCTCTCCCTCTCCCCCTTGTCCTCTCCCTCTCCCCCTTGTCCTCTCCCTCTCCCCCTTGTCCTCTCACTCTCCCTCTCCCCCTTGTCCTCTCCCTCTCCCCTTGTCCTCTCCCTCTCCCCCTTGTCCTCTCCCTCTCCCTCTCCCTCTCCCCCTTGTCCTCTCCCTCTCCCTCTTGTCCTCTCCCTCTCCCTCTTGTCCTCTCCCTCTCCCCCTTGTCCTCTCCCTCTCCCCCTTGTCCTCTCCCTCTCCCTCTCCCTCTTGTCCTCTCCCTCTCCCTCTCCCCCTTGTCCTCTCCCTCTCCCTCTCCCCCTTGTCCTCTCCCTCTCCCTCTCCCCTTGTGCTCTCCCTCTCCCTCTTGCCCTCTCCCTCTCCCCCTTGTCCTCTCCCTCTCCCTCTCCCCCTTGTCCTCTCCCTCTCCCTCTCCCCCTTGTCCTCTCCCTCTCCCTCTTGCCCTCTCCCTCTCCCTCTCCCCCTTGTCCTCTCCCTCTCCCTCTCCCCCTTGTCCTCTCCCTCTCCCTCTCCCTCTTGTCCTCTCCCTCTCCCTCTCCCCCTTGTCTTCTCCCTCTCCCTCTTGTCCTCTCCCTCTCCCTCTTGTCCTCTCCCTCTCCCTCTTGTCATCTCCCTCTCCCCCTTGTCCTCTCCCTCTCCCCCTTGTCCTCTCCCTCTCCCCCTTGTCCTCTCCCTCTCCCTCTCCCCCTTGTCCTCTCCCTCTCCCTCTCCCCCTTGTCCTCTCCCTCTCCCCCTTGTCCTCTCCCTCTCCCCCTGGACCTCTCCCTCTCCCCCTTGTCCTCTCCCTCTCCCTCTTGTCCTCTCCCTCTCCCCCTTGTCCTCTCCCTCTCCCCCTTGTCCTCTCCCTCTCCCCCTTGTCCTCTCCCTCTCCCTCTCCCCCTTGTCCTCTCCCCCTTGTCCTCTCCCTCTCCCTCTCCCTCTCCCCCTTGTCCTCTCCCTCTCCCTCTCCCCCTCTCACTCTCCCTCTCCCCCTTGTCCTCTCCCTCTCCCTCTTGTGCTCTCCCTCTCCCCCTTGTCCTCTCCCTCTCCCCCTTGTCCTCTCCCTCTCCCTCTCCCTCTCCACCTTGACCTTGTCCTCTCCCTCTCCCTCTCCCCCTTGTCCTCTCCCTCTCCCCCTTGTCCTCTCCCTCTCCCCCTTGTCCTCTCCCTCTCCCCCTTGTCCTCTCCCTCTCCCTATCCCTCTCCCCCTTGTCCTCTCCCTCTCCCTCTCCCCCTTGTCCTCTCCCTCTCCCCCTCTCCCTCTCCCCCTTGTCCTCTCCCTCTCCCTCTCCCCCTTGTCCTTGTCCTCTCCCTCTCCCTCTCCCCCTTGTCCTCTCCATCTCCCTCTCCCTCTCCCCCTTGTCCTCTCCCTCTCCCTCTCCCCCTTGTCCTCTCCCTCTCCCCCTCTCCCTCTCCCCCTTGTCCTCTCCCTCTCCCCCTTGTCCTCTCCCTCTCCCTCTCCCTCTCCCTCTTGTCCTCTCCCTCTCCCTCTTGTCCTCTCCCTCTCCCTCTCCCTCTTGTCCTCTCCCTCTCCCTCTTGTCCTCTCCCTCTCCCTCTTGTCCTCTCCCTCTCCGCCTTGTCCTCTCCCTCTCCCCCTTGTCCTCTCCCTCTCCCCCTTGTCCTCTCCCTCTCCCTCTCCCCCTTGTCCTCTCCCCCTTGTCCTCTCCCTCTCCCTCTCCCCTTGTCCTCTCCCTCTCCCTCTCCCCCTCTCCCTCTCCCCCTTGTCCTCTCCCTCTCCCTCTTGTCCTCTCCCTCTCCCCCTTGTCCTCTCCCTCTCCCCCTTGTCCTCTCCCTCTCCCTCTCCCCCTTGTCCTTGTCCTCTCCCTCTCCCTCTCCCCCTTGTCCTCTCCCTCTCCCCCTTGTCCTCTCCCTCTCCCCCTTGTCCTCTCGCTCTCCCTATCCCTCTCCCCCTTGTCCTCTCCGTCTCCCTCTCCCCCTTGTCCTCTCCCTCTCCCCCTCTCCCTCTCCCCCTTGTCCTCTCCCTCTCCCTCTCCCCCTTGTCCTCTCCCTCTCCCCCTTGTCCTCTCCCTCTCCCTCTCCCTCTCCCCCTTGTCCTTGTCCTCTCCCTCTCCCTCTCCCCCTTGTCCTCTCCCTCTCTCCCTCTCCCTCTCCCCCTCTCCCTCTCCCCCTTGTCCTCTCCCTCTCCCCCTTGTCCTCTCCCTCTCCCTCTCACCCTTGTCCTCTCCCTCTCCCTCTCCCTCTTGTCCTCTCCCTCTCCCTCTTGTCCTCTCCCTCTCCCTCTCGCCCTTGTCCTCTCCCTCTCCCTCTTGTCCTCTCCCTCTCCCTCTTGTCCTCTCCCTCTCCCTCTTGTCCTCTCCCTCTCCCTCTTGTCCTCTCCCTCTCCCCCTTGTCCTCTCCCTCTCCCCCTTGTCCTCTCCCTCTCCCCCTTGTCCTCTCCCTCTCCCCCTTGTCCTCTCCCTCTCCCCCTTGTCCTCTCCCTCTCCCTCTCCCCCTTGTCCTCTCCCTCTCCATCTCCCCCTTGTCCTCTCCCTCTCCCTCTCCCCCTTGCCCACTCCCTCTCCCCCTTGTCCTCTCCCTCTCCCTCTCCCCTTTGTCCTCTCCCTCTCCCTCTCCCCCTTGTCCTTGTCCTCTCCCTCTCCCTCTCCCCCTTGTCCTCTCCCTCTCCCCCTCCCCCTTGTCCTCTCCCTCTCCCCCTTGTCCTCTCCCTCTCCTCCTTGTCCTCTCCCTCTCCCCCTTGTCCTCTCCCTCTCCCTATCCCTCTCCCCCTTGTCCTCTCCCTCTCCCCCTTGTCCTCTCCCTCTCCCTATCCCTCTCACCCTTGTCCTCTCCCTCTCCCTCTCCCCCTTGTCCTCTCCCTCTCCCCCTCTCCCTCTCCCCCTTGTCCTCTCCCTCTCCCTCTCCCCCTTGTCCTCTCCCTCTCCCTCTCCCCCTTGTCCTTGTCCTCTCCCTCTCCCTCTCCCCCTTGTCCTCTCCCTCTCCCTCTCCCCCTTGTCCTCTCCCTCTCCCTCTCCCCCTTGTCCTCTCCCTCTCCCTCTCCCCCTTGTCCTCTCCCTCTCCCTATCCCTCTCCCCCTTGTCCTCTCCCTCTCCCTCTCCCCCTTGTCCTCTCCCTCTCCCTCTCCCCCTTGTCCTCTCCCTCTCCCTATCCCTCTCCCCCTTGTCCTCTCCCTCTCCCTCTCCCCCTTGTCCTCTCCCTCTCCCCCTCTCCCTCTCCCCCTTGTCCTCTCCCTCTCCCCCTTGTCCTCTCCCTCTCCCCCTTGTCCTCTCCCTCTCCCTCTCCCCCTTGTCCTTGTCCTCTCCCTCTCCCTCTCCCCCTTGTCCTCTCCCTCTCCCTCTCCCCCTTGTCCTCTCCCTCTCCCTCTCCCCCTTGTCCTCTCCCTCTCCCCCTTGTCCTCTCCCTCTCCCCCTTGTCCTCTCCCTCTCCCCCTTGTCCTCTCCCTCTCCCTCTCCCCCTTGTCCTCTCCCTCTCCCTCTCCCCCTTATCCTCTCCCTCTCCCTCTCCCCCTTGTCCTCTCCCTCTCCCTCACCCCCTTGTCCTCTCCCTCTCCCCCTTGTCCTCTCCCTCTCCCCCTTGTCCTCTCCCTCTCCCCCTTGTCCTCTCCCTCTCCCTCTCCCCCTTGTCCTCTCCCTCTCCCTCTCCCCCTTGTCCTCTCCCTCTCCCTCTCCCCCTTGTCCTCTCCCTCTCCCTCTCCCCCTTGTCCTCTCCCTCTCCCTCTCCCCCTTGTCCTCTCCCCCTTGTCCTCTCCCTCTCCCTCTCCCTCTTGTCCTCTCCCTCTCCCTCTCCCCCTCTCCCTCTCCCCCTTGTCCTCTCCCTCTCCCTCTTGTGCTCTCCCTCTCCCCCTTGTCCTCTCCCTCTCCCCCTTGTCCTCTCCCTCTCCCCCTTGTCCTCTCCCTCTCCCCCTTGTCCTCTCCACCTTGACCTTGTCCTCTCCCTCTCACTCTCCCCCTTGTCCTCTCCCTCTCCCCCTTGTCCTCTCCCTCTCCCCCTTGTCCTCTCCTTCTCCCCCTTGTCCTCTCCCTCTCCCTATCCCTCTCCCCCTTGTCCTCTCCCTCTCCCTCTCCCCCTTGTCCTCTCCCTCTCCCCCTCTCCCTCTCCCCCTTGTCCTCTCCCTCTCCCTCTCCCCCTTGTCCTTGTCCTCTCCCTCTCCCTCTCCCCCTTGTCCTCTCCCTCTCCCTCTCCCTCTCCCCCTTGTCCTCTCCCTCTCCCTCTCCCCCTTGTCCTCTCCCTCTCCCCCTCTCCCTCTCCCCCTTGTACTCTCCCTCTCCCCCTTGTCCTCTCCCTCTCCCTCTCCCCCTTGTCCTCTCCCTCTCCCTCTTGTCCTCTCCCTCTCCCTCTTGTCCTCTCCCTCTTGTCCTCTCCCTCTCCCTCTTGTCCTCTCCCTCTCCCTCTTGTCCTCTCCCTCTCCCCCTTGTCCTCTCCCTCTCCCCCTTGTCCTCTCCCTCTCCCCCTTGTCCTCTCCCTCTCCCCCTTGTCCTCTCCCTCTCCCTCTCCCCCTTGTCCTCTCCCCCTTGTCCTCTCCCCCTTGTCCTCTCCCTCTCCCTCTCCCTCTCCCCCTTGTCCTCTCCCTCTCCCTCTCCCCCTCTCCCTCTCCCCCTTGTCCTCTCCCTCTCCCTCTTGTCCTCTCCCTCTCCCCCTTGTCCTCTCCCTCTCCCCCTTGTCCTCTCCCTCTCCCTCTCCCCCTTGTCCTTGTCCTCTCCCTCTCCCTCTCCCCCTTGTCCTCTCCCTCTCCCCCTTGTCCTCTCCCTCTCCCCCTTGTCCTCTCCCTCTCCCTATCCCTCTCCCCCTTGTCCTCTCCGTCTCCCTCTCCCCCTTGTCCTCTCCCTCTCCCCCTCTCCCTCTCCCCCTTGTCCTCTCCCTCTCCCTCTCCCCCTTGTCCTCTCCCTCTCCCCCTTGTCCTCTCCCTCTCCCTCTCCCCCTTGTCCTCTCCCTCTCCCCCTTGTCCTCTCCCTCTCCCTCTCCCTCTCCCCCTTGTCCTTGTCCTCTCCCTCTCCCTCTCCCCCTTGTCCTTGTCCTCTCCCTCTCCCTCTCCCCCTTGTCCTCTCCCTCTCCCTCTCCCTCTCCCTCTCCCCCTTGTCCTCTCCCTCTCTCCCTCTCCCTCTCCCCCTCTCCCTCTCCCCCTTGTCCTCTCCCTCTCCCCCTTGTCCTCTCCCTCTCCCTCTCCCTCTTGTCCTTTCCCTCTCCCTCTTGTCCTCTCCCTCTCCCCCTTGTCCTCTCCCTCTCCCCCTTGTCCTCTCCCTCTCCCCCTTGTCCTCTCCCTCTCCCTCTTGTCCTCTCCCTCTCCCTCTTGTCCTCTGCCTCTCCCCCTTGTCCTCTCCCTCTCCCCCTTGTCCTCTCCCTCTCCCCCTTGTCCTCTCCCTCTCCCCCTTGTCCTCTCCCTCTCCCCCTTGTCCTCTCCCTCTCCCTCTCCCCCTTGTCCTCTCCCTCTCCATCTCCCCCTTGTCCTCTCCCTCTCCCTCTCCCCCTTGCCCTCTCCCTCTCCCCCTTGTCCTCTCCCTCTCCCTCTCCCCCTTGTCCTCTCCCTCTCCCTCTCCCCCTTGTCCTTGTACTCTCCCTCTCCCTCTCCCCCTTGTCCTCTCCCTCTCCCCCTTGTCCTCTCCCTCTCCCCCTTGTCCTCTCCCTCTCCCTCTCCCCCTCTCCCTCTCCCCCTTGTCCTCTCCCTCTCCCTATCCCTCTCCCCCTTGTCCTCTCCCTCTCCCTCTCCCCCTTGTCCTCTCCCTCTCCCTATCCCTCTCCCCCTTGTCCTCTCCCTCTCCCTCTCCCCCTTGTCCTCTCCCTCTCCCCCTCTCCCTCTCCCTCTCCCTCTCCCCCTCTCCCTCTCCCTCTCCCCCTTGTCCTCTCCCTCTCCCTCTCCCCCTTGTCCTCTCCCTCTCCCTCTCCCCCTTGTCCTTGTCCTCTCCCTCTCCCTCTCCCCCTTGTCCTCTCCCTCTCCCTCTCCCCCTTGTCCTCTCCCTCTCCCTCTCCCCCTTGTCCTCTCCCTCTCCCTCTCCCCCTTGTCCTCTCCCCCTTGTCCTCTCCCTCTCCCCCTTGTCCTCTCCCTCTCCCTCTCCCCCTCTCCCTCTCCCTCTCCCTCTTCCTCTCTGTCCTACATGCTGCCACCCACCCTCCAGTTGCTCACTACTGGTTCCATTCTTTTCTGAACTACCTCACCAACCGTAGCTCCCATCATTTTCACCTTCTGTTTCTGTCTCTCATCCTCTCTCTTTACAAACACTTTCTGTGCCTCTCTTAATAATTCATCTAATGGTTTTTCACTCCACCCTTCTATCTTCTGTATCTTTCTCTGTATGTCTGGCCATGCCTTTGTCACAAAATGTACTTTCAAAAGACCCTGTGCCACTGGGTCCTCAGGGTTCATTCCAGAATATTTCCGCATTGAGTCTCATAATCTTTTCAAGAAAGCTGAGGGAGTCTCATCCTTCTCCTGTCTAACTTCAAAGGCTTTAGTCAAATTCTGCGACTTTGGAACTGCCTCTCTTATTCCTTTTAGAATCAGGTCTTTCAATTCCCTCATTGTTTCTCTCTGATCCGGGTTTTGGTTTTCCCACTGGGGGTCTCTGAGGGGAAACTTCACCTCTCCCTGTCCAGCATCCCCATCCCCAGTGGGATATTCCCTGTCCCATATTTTAATGGATGCTCCTCGAATAAGTCCCCTTTCTTTCCCAGTAAATAGGATATTCAAAATAGACATTAACTCAGTCCATGTGTACAGACTGGGCCCCAAGAATTGATCAATTTGTTCAGACAACCCTACCGGATCCTCAACCAGGACCTTCATCTCCTTTTTAAATGTTCTGACCTCCCCACTGGTGAGGGGGGCACTTACAAACCCAATCTCTTTGTCCCCTACTGGTACCTCCCGAAGGGGATAACTCTTTACGTTCTTCCCCTTTTTTTGTTTTCCTCCCCTGGGCTTTCGTTTAGATACTCCGGAGGTCTCCTCAACATCTACTTTATCTTCCTTTTCTTTCGATGAGGATTGAGGGTCTGGGACAAAAACATCCCCATCCACCGCCCCTTCTTCCTCCTCTTGTGGGTCATCCGTTCCCTGTCCCCGTCTATCTGTCTCTCCTCCTCCTCCTCCATTTCCACCTAATCTGATTTTATGGTACGGGGGGGGGGAGCGGGGGGAAGCAGCCAAGAGGATCCCAGAGACTGGGTGGGGCAGAGGGGGAATCCTTTGTCTTTACTACCATCATTCCCAAACTGCCCTTCCAACAAGACGCATAGTCCGCCTCCTCTTGACTAAAAGGTTGTTTTTCATTCACATACAAATCTAAATACTGATATGCCCAATCCTCGTCTGAACCATACTTTGGTCAGAAGACAGCCGGACGAAGGATTGGTTCTTTGGTCCATAATAAACAACAATATTTCATCATTTTCTTTTTATCTTTTTCCCTTGTACAAGTCTTACTTGTGCATTCCCGCAACATCCTCCCCAACGGACTTTCTGGAGGAATGTTAGCAGGGACTTTTTCTTCCTTTACTTTGTCACAGTTTGACTTACTCTGCCTACCCTCCATTTCTCAGGACCCTCGCCAGTCCCTCAGCGATTAAATACCCCTTTTCTCAGCCACCAAGGCAATACTTAAAAGTCAGGTTTCTTACCTTGGTCTGTGCACAGAGTTGCCTTGCCCCTTTCTGCTGTATTTTCTATCGACCTCCGTTCACTGTCTGATTCAGATGTCTCTCTTGTGGGATTCATACCAGTCACCCAAGGGAGCGGACCAAACTGGGACACGAGACCGCTCCTCAATCGGGAACGGGACATGTCTTCCCAGTGTCCAGGGCCAGCCACTCCCCCCAGCAATGGAAGAATATCCCGGATGAACCCCCAGTTTTGAGAAACAAAGCTCATGCACTTCAATAATTTCAGTCAGAGACAAGATCTGAAGCAATCAGTATTGTTTATGATACACTTGCAAGCGTGGTGCCTGCC